>NC_040077.1:82391987-83046101 GCF_003369695.1 Bos indicus x Bos taurus | reverse complement strand
CCTCAACTTATTTTAAAAGTGCACGTTTCACTTTAGAGTTTAGAATTATACTAGCATTGTTTGGTAAATCCTACTGAAATGCTTTATTGCTCATAGTATTTACTTTCATTTTAGCAATAGGAAAGTCAGGACTTGCCTTTAAACATGCTTGAGTCATAAAGTCATGTTCTATTCAGTCTGGCTCATCAGGTCATATCAAAATTAATATTTACTCGATCAAAATGTTGCATATTTATAAAAAATACAAAGTTTTTTAAAATGCATGTATGGTTCATGCTTGAAATGTATCTTAATTTTTTTTTAAATAGTTTTTTCCAGGTATGGGATATTTTGAGTTTATCAGAGTGATAGATTAGTATATACAGTAATGTTTCAACTGTGTTCTTGGAGTTCTTACAATAAAATTTAAAATGTCTCATGTAGAAACAATATTCCAAGATAAACAAAATTTGAGAAAAATGAGGATAAACAAAATTAAATGGATGTATTTTTTCAGAGCCTTTAAGGTTATTTCATATATTATATATAACATATAAGGACTTCCCTGGTGACTCACTGGTAAAGAATCCACCTGTCAGTTCAGGAGACTAGGGTTTGATCCCTACGTTGGGAAGATCCCCTGGAGAAGGAAATGGCAAACTACTCTAATATTCTTGCCTGGAAAATCCCATGGACAGAGGAGCCTGGAGGGCTACAGTTATGTGGTTACAAGAGTCAGACATGACTTAGTGACTAAAACAAAATAGCATAACATATATAATACATGGTCTATATCTACTACATATTATATACACTCATATACAGTGTTGTATATACGCTCAGGCAGGAACTTCTAACAATGCAGAAACAATTTTCACTTCTTGATGTTTGCAGAGAATAGCCTCAAATTCTCTTACTAACACTTGATGTCTTGAGCATAGTTTTTTAATATTTATGACTCCTAAACTAAATGTATTTTGTGTGTGTGTGTTGGTTCAGTTCAGTCGCTCAGTCATGTCCGACTCTTTGGGACCCCATGAAGCGCAGCACGCCAGGCCTCCCTGTCCATCACCAACTCTTGGAGTCCACCCAAACCCATGTCCACTGAGTCAGTGATGCCATCCAACCATCTCATCTGTCATCCCCTTTTTATCCTGCCCTCAATCTTTCCCAGCATCAGGATCTTTTCAAATAAGTCAGCTCTTTGCATCAGGTGGCCAAAGTATTGGAGTTTCAGCTTCAACATCAGTCCTTAGAGTTAACACTCAGGACCAATCTCCTTTAGGATGGACTGGTTAGATCTCCTTGCAGTCCAAGGGACTCTCAAGAGTCTTCTCCAACACCACACTTCAAAAACATCAATTCTTCTGCATTCAGCTGTCTTTATAGTCCAACTCAAACATCCATACATGACCACAGGAAAAACCATAGCTTTGACTAAACGGATCTTTGTTGGCAAAGTAATGTCTCTGCTTTTTAATATGCTGTCTAGGTTGGGCATAACTTTCTTTACAAGGAGTAAGCGTCTTTTAATTTCATGGCTGCAATCACCATGTGCAGTGATTTTGGAGCCCAGAAAAATAAAGTCAGCCACTGTTTCCACTGTTTCCCCATTTATTTCCCATGAAGTGATGGGACCAGATGCCATGATCTTAGTTTTCTGAATGTTGAGCTTTAAGCCAACTTTTTCACTCTTCTCTTTCACTTTCATCAAGAAGCTCTTTAGTTCTTCTTCACTTTCTACCATAAGGGTGGTGAAATCTGCATATCTGAGGTTACTGATATTTCTCCCAGCCATCTTGATTCCAGCTTGTGCTTCCTCCAGCCCAGCGTTTCTCATGATGTACTCTGTGTGTGTGTGTGTGTGGAAGGGGATAATTCAATATTGATTTTTCTGGGAAATTTTGAGAAACTTCAACTTTCTATTAAGGTATCTTTTTTTTCATAGATTGTTTATTAGCATTTATTGGAACCAGGTGCTCTTTGGAGCTTATTTGTGAACCCTAACTTGTACCTTCAAAGATATTTTTGATGCTTGTTCTTATTGTTGCTATGTACAGGAAGTGATCACTTAGAAACATGGGAATGGACATCAAACAGTTGCTGTAACCCAGTATCACCTCATATTTTACATGCTGAGAAATACAGTTATAAAATAATTAGGAGGAACAAAACTTTGTTTACTTTAGGAAAGCCTGCTGCTGCTGCTGCTAAGTCACTTCAGTCATGTTCAACTCTGTGCGACCCCATAGATGGCAGCCCACCAGGCTCCCCCGTCCCTGGGATTCTCCAGGCAAGAACACTGGAGTTGGTTGCCATTTCCTTCTCCAAGGAAAGCCTAGTTGAAAAGAAATTTCAAAATTACAGTTATTTCATGAGACAATTATTAAAGTGAAAATCATCATATGGGTAGATAAGAAGGAATGTCTTTTGATATAAAAATTATCATTGACAAAAGTTATGAATCATAATTGGACTACACAATAATATTATTTTAGAGTCCAAAAGTAACAAAAAAGTAAACTGAAGAGTCAATGGAAACTATCAAAGAATTAATGAAGTCTGTCTAGGTAAAAAGAAGATGAGAAACAGATGTATATTTTGTATATGTATGTATGTTAGATACTTAACTCTTGTCTAACTCTTCTCCTTCATCCATGGAATTCTCCAGGCAAGAATGCTGGAGTGGGGTCTCCATTCCCTTCTTCAATATTGTATATAAATGTGCCTTTTAGTTATCATTTTAAGAAATAAAGCATGATAGCTTATAATTAAATATATAGTGACAATGAGGCTCAGTCATTCTTTTGGATCAAAATTATTATTGTGTTGAACAGTAGGTGTGGTAGAAGAGAGGTAAACATATAATTAGCCTAAGTAAATTTTGAATAGATAACTACCCATGCACATTAATAAACAATATCTCTTCTCACCTTCAGAGGTGGAGAAGAACTAGGTAAGAGTAACAATAGTTTCAAAATGATATACACATTACTCTGTTAAGAGTTTTAATTATATTCTGGAAATTAAAACTTAGTTATTAATTACATAAAAATAAATCATTTAAATAAATAGTTTAACATCTAGAAAATAAGATCTGAGATTTCCCTGTTAGTCTTCACTAAGACCATGGACTAAGATACTGTATTTTTGTGATAGATTGGATTGCTGCTTCAGATTTGGTATATAATTCAGATTGAGCTCAACCACCAACAATAATAAAAGTCATTGAGATTTCCATGTTGATTTGAGAATTTGAGATAGTAGCTTATCTTCACACAATGCTGCATCCTTGAATCAAATTCACGCAATGAAAATGCATCAGTATGTTCTTAGGGAACATAAAAGCATGCATTCAAAGGGAATAAGACAGGTAAAGATGACTTGAAAATGTAGACTTGTAGACTTGAAAATGTAGATGAAAAATGTAGACTTATTTTTTAAAACTAGTGAAATCTATTCTTGAATTCATACTATTCACTGTAGAAATAACTAAAACCATATTGTGTCAAATCTATGTTGTTATACTTCCATGAGTCTTAAATATGATAAAATAGTTTTTTGGGGGCCAAACAAACTAGATTATAATAGAGGAAGCATTCATGACACTTTTAAGTACCTACACTTACATTTAATAAGCTGTCATGGATACACTTGAATTTTTTAAACTTCAGGTTTCATAACATATTGAATATTGGAATATTTGTTAAAAAGTTTAAAAGTTCATATAAAATATTTAAAATTACTTAAGAATAAATTATTTATAATAATATGAGAGGTATGATATAGATACAATTATTAAAATAATATATTATTTAAACTCTGCTACTTGGTTCCTCAGACATCTCAATGATACATTTCTCATGCCTGGTCTGTTTTTTTTTTTTTTTAAGGAAATGCATTACTAAATTTAATTATTTAACAAACTAGACTTAAACTAAATACCAAGTTACAGAGGATAAATATTGTTATATTGAAATTACATTTATTACTTTATTAATACTGTAAACATTATGAGACCATGAAATGCAGTCACTTAAGTTGAAAATAAGATAAATTGGGTTTCCCTTTGAGTTAACTCATAAAATAATCTGTGATAAAACCATCCCATCTTGGAAGAGAAAGAGTAACTAAAGTGGGAAAGTTGATACTAAAATGTACAAATAATATGTTGATCAAAAAGGGGCATTCGATTCCAATATACCTTCAGTTCAGTTCAGTTCAGTCGCTCAGTCGTGTCCAACTCTTTGCGACCCCATGACTTGCAGCACGCAAGCCTCCCTGTCCATCACCAACTCCCGGAGTTCAATCAGACTCACGTCCATCGAGTCAGTGATGCCATCCAGCCATCTCATCCTCTGTCATTCCCTTCTCCTCCTGACCCCAATCCCTCCCAGCATCAGAGTCTTTTCCAATGAGTCAACTCTTCGCATGAGGTGGCCATAGTCCTGGAGTTTCAGCTTTAGCATCATTCCTTCCAAAGAAATCCCAGGGCTGATCTCCTTCAGAATGGACTGGTTGGATCTCCTTGCAGTCCAAGGGACTCTCAAGAGTCTTCTCCAACACCACAGTTCAAAAGCATCAATTCTTTGGTGCTCAGCTTTCTTCACAGTTCAACTCTCACATCCATACACGACCACAAGAAAAACCATAGCCTTGACTAGACGGACCTTTGTTGGCAAAGTAATGTCTCTGCTTTTGAGTATGCTATCTAGGTTGGTCATAACTTTTCTTCCAAGGAGTAAACGTCTTTTAATTTCATGGCTGCAGTCACCGTCTGCAATGATTTTGGAGCCCCCCAAAATAAAGTCTGACACTGTTTCCACTGTTTTCCCGTCTATTTCCCATGAAGTGATGGAACCGGATGCCATGATCTTCGTTTCTGAATGCTGAGCTTTAAGCCAACTTTTTCACTTTCCTCTTTCACTTTTATCAAGAGGCTTTTTAGTTCCTCTTCACTTTCTGCCATAAGGGTGGTGTCATCTGCATATCTGAGGTTATTGATATTTCTCCCGGCAATCTTGATCCCAGCTTGTGTTTCTTCCAGCGCAGCGTTTCTCATGATGTACTCTGCATATAAGTTAAATAAGCAGGGTGACAATATACAGCCTTGACGTACTCCTTTTCCTATTTGGTGCAGACAAATAATTTGATTCAACTTAAACAAGGTACTTATAATAGTCAAATTCATAGGGTCAGAAAGTATACTGTTAGATGCCTGGGACCAGGGGAGGGAATGAGGAGGAGAATGAGGGCTTAGTGTTTAATGGGAACATAGTTTTAGTTTACGAAAGTGAAAGATTTGGGAGACAGATGATGGTGAGAGTTGCACAACAGTGCGAATTTACTTAGAGCCACTGAACTGTACAGTTAAATATGGTTAAGATAGTATGTTTCAGAACTTATGGTTTCCAGAGGATGATGGGAAGGGGTAGTTAGGGAATTTGGGATGGACACGTACATACTAATATATCTAAAATGGATAACCAGCAAGGACCTATTGTATAGCACATGGAACTTTGCTCAATATTATTTAGCAGTCTGGATGGGAGGGGAGTTTGGGGAAGAACAGATACATGTACATGTTTTGCTGAGTCTTTATTCTGCTGTTCACCTGAAAATATCCAACAGTGTTAATTGGCTATACTGCAATACAAACTAAAATTTTTCAAAAAATATATGTTTTATATCACAATGAAAACATTAAAAATGTTCCTTCATAAAACATAAGCAATAGAAAAACAAAATTCATAGAGGATATTTCAGTGCTGCTTCTTTAACTGGGATATGAGTTATAAAAGCAAAGTTACTTAAATAGCATGGAGGAAATAATTTTGCTTAAAATACTTAGCAATGAGTATACATTCTCTTTAATTCTCTTTATAGAATGACTTCACTGTCCTTACTCTATTGACACACCTTTTACTCTTTATCCTTTCTGCTTACATTGGCAGATGACTATTTCAGTTTCCTTATAGTTTCTTATAACTTCAAAGTAATGATTTTATTTCCATTCCCATTTAAAATCCTGAGAAAGGAAACTGACTAATTCATCATTCAGGACACAGTGTGGTCAGAGATGGTTGGCCAGCCTGGAGGTCAGTCGTTTGGGATCAAATGCTTACTATTAGTCCAAAATATCTGAGGCCAGTGGTAGAAACAGAGACATAACATCTTGGTAACAGGAGTTGCCAAGGCATGTATCCTTAAAACTTACAGAGGCATATAGACAAAGATCAACCTTTCCACTTCAGTTTCCATTCAAGCTCTGTCCAGGGAAGAGTGTTCTGTAGCCAAAAAATCCTGTCTGTCTGCATGGAAAGGCAAGAACAATTCATGTATATTGGAACTCTGACTCAGTCCTCTCTAATCTTACGCCATCAAGCCTGTGAATTTTAAAACTGGTTCTTTTCACTTATACTCCATTCTTTCCCTGCAAACTTCTGATTATAATGTGTGTCCCATGTAGATTATCTACTGGAAGAAAATATATTGAAAAGTGATGTGCTGGTCTGATTTAGTAGGCATATACGTCTATCTATAAATTACTAAATAGATATGCTAAAAAAAGAATACATTTTCTTATAATGTTTGTGGTTTTGCATCAATATTAGCATGCCCTGTCAACTTTGAGACACTCATAAATTCAAGTCTCTAAGCCTGCAAAATTGAGTGCCAGATACTGCAGTGAGACAAACATATGAAAGCAAATGCCAACTGGAAAGAACTCTTGACAGCCAGTTAGCAAGCTGACCTTCCCTAGCTGACTGACTTTTTCTTACATGTTTATCAATCATTTTTTCCTGGTTCATTTTTATCAATGTAATTATACAGAATACACATACACTCTCCTGTGTGCATGCACACACACGCACATATGCATTTAAAAAATGCTCACTTTAAGGATTTGTTGTTCATTGCAGAAATTAAATTTCAGAAAAATTCTTTACTTCATAGCAATTTTGTGAAAATAGATTTATATCAATAAAGGAATAAGTTCAGCTTCTAGATCACTCGTTATCACTTGTTATAAAAACACAATCAAGCAGGCTTAAGTTTCTTGCTTTATGATGATGTTTTGATATCATTCACAAGGCCATTCTTCTTAATATATCTGACACTGTTATATTTATTATGACATTGGAAACTTTCTGGCCTAAAACTGGTTTATTTATCCTTTTTTTGTGTGTAAAGGTGTTAAAACAGAAAAAGTAATTAGAATCTTCCAATGTTACACATATTGCTTAAATTATACTCTTAATATTAGTTTGATTCAAATAAAATTGTCAGTATCAAAATTTTATAACCTGCATGATTCTAATTTCACATGATTCAGTCTAATAGTTCCAAACTGGTGGTTATTTGGAAGTATGGCCTTTTTAAGTATTCCATTGGACCATATTGTGTTTCCTAATGCATAAATGTGTAATTATTAATATTTGCTTCTAGACAGTTTCTTTGAGGAGTGCTGTAAACTTCCAAAAAGGCAAGAATACTGGAGTGGGTTGCCATTTCCTCCTCCATGGGATCTTCTTGACCCAGAGATAAAACTTGCATCTCTTGCATTGCAGGCCATTTCTTTACCCCCTGTGCCATTGGGGAAGTCCAAGCCTGTAGTCAAGAATATCAAATCTGGAGTAAAAACTGGTATCAGGTCCTTGCTAAATCATATGGTAGTCCTTTTTTTTTTAATTTTAGGGAAACCTCCATGCCATTTATTGTTCTTACTAATTTATTATTTCTTTCTTCCAAAGTAAATAATATAAAAGCATAAGAAAGCTTTCTGGGCAGAAATCTCAATAAATTGTGAACTCCTAAACTTCAGGATTTTTAATCTCATGTAATTCTTACACTATGCAGATGCTTCTGTGCAAAAGTAATAATCAAATGCATGAGTATAGTAATAATCTAAGCAACTCCATCTAATGTAACACATAGTTATTGAGACTTTGCTGTGTGTAAATTGCTATTCTAAATGGCTGAGGTATAAAAAGAATGTTCCAGAGATGATATAAAGAAAAGAATGAGTTTGCCTAGGAAGTGTTCAAATTATAATGATTATTCAGTTTTAACTATAATAAAAAATCTGTGTAGATTTGTGATGGAAATCAAAAGTGGAAATAAATTCAAAAGTCATAATCAATAGTCAACCCAAATGAGAATTTCATTGACTGAAGTGTTAGTGTTTCACTGACTAGCTGACCTTTTAAATAAGACCTGCTTAGTTGAGCCAAGGCAACCCATAGTGTCATCAAAGATAATAATGTATTATTGCTTTAAGGCTCTAAAACAACATAATTCATTGTTGCTTTAAGACTGGTTATTATGAAACAACAGATAACTAAAGTATCCAACAATTATGTAGTTTTTGTAACAGAAAGCAATTATAAGTCAATAATTGTAATTATATTAATTTTTAATACTAAAAAATTCAGATTTATTTAAATATATTACTTTAAAATTGATATTACTATTTACTTTTTATTTTTATTTTATTTTTAAAAAATTTTATTTTTTAACTTTACAATATTGTATTGGTTTTGCCATATATCAAAATGAATCCGCCACAGGTATACATGTGTTCCCCATCCTGAACCCTCCTCCCTCCTCCCTCCCCATACCATCCCTCTGGGTTGTCCCAAGCATCCAGTATCATACATCGAACCTGAACTGGCGACTCATTTCATATATGATACTATACATGTTTCAATGCCATTCTCCAAAATCATCCCACCCTCTCCCTCTCCCACAGAGTCCAAAAGACTGTTCTATACATCAGTGTCTCTTTTGCTGTCTCATATACAGGGTTATTGTTACCATCTTTCTAAATTCCATATATGTGCGTTAGTATACTGTATTGGTGTTTTTCTTTCTGGCTTACTTCACTCTGTATAATAGGCTCCAGTTTCATCCACCTCATTAGAACTGATTCAAATGTATTATTTTTAATGGCTGAGTAATACTCCATTGTGTATATGTACCATAAAAATACATAGCCTTACTACTGCTTATTATATATATTGAAAAAATAGCAGTAGTAAGGCTATGTATTTTTATGTTGGACTTAAATGCATTGAAATAAGGTCAACAAATTTTTAATAAAGCTTTCTTTTAACTGTTCACTTCAGTATATAATCATGAACTTAACTATACCAAGAAGTTCTGTTTTGTTTTCCTAATCATTTCAATTCATTTTTGGGACAGATTAAAAATATCTAATTTAGAAGTTGTCTCCATACTTTGCTGTCTCTTAGGTGTTGCTGAAAACTAGCTACTTGGGGAAACTTGTGGTGAATGGATATCAGCTCAAGTGTCAATTTCTTTCCTGATCAGTCTCACCACACCATGTCTATAGGAGGTTTACACAGTTTGCCTGTTTGTGTCTGCCTTTCCCTGGCTCCTTCTAATAGCAGCAAGGGGATGTCCCTGATGAAGTGTTCTTTTCTCTAAGATAAAGCGTGAATTTCAGGAGAGAGTGACACATATAAATAGGAAGAACATTATTTGTCTTAAACATAGCTTTAAGAATTTATTTTTTATTTAACTGGAGGATAATTACTTTACAATATTGTGAAGACTTTTGCCACACATCAGCATGAATTAACCACAGGTATAGATGTGTCCCCTTCATCCTGAAGCTCTCCCCCAACTCTCTCCCCACACTATCCCTCTGGGTTGTCCCAGAGCACTGACTTTGGTGCCCTGCTTCATGCATTGAATTTGCACTGGCCATCTATTTTATACATGGTAACGTATATGTGGCAGTGCTGTTCTATCAAATCATCCCACCCTCGTCTTCTCCCACTGAGTCTGAAAGTCTGTTCTTTACATCTGTGTCTCCTTTGCTGCCCTGAAGTAGGATCATTGGTACCATGGTTCTAAATTCCATATATATGCATTAATATACAGTATTTGTCTTTCTTTTTCTGACTTAATTCACTCCATATAATAGGCTCCATGTTCATCCAGCTCATCAGAATTGACTCAAATACATTCCTTTTTATAACTGAGTGATATTCCACTGTGGTATATGTATCACAACATCATTATCCATTCTTTTGCCAATGGACCTCTAGGTGGCTTCCATGTCCTAGCTATTGTAAATAGTGCTGCAGTGAACATTAGGGTACACGTGTCTCTTTTTCAATTCTGGTTTCCTTGGGGTGTATGCCCATCAGTGGGATTGCTGGGTCATATGGCAGTTCTATTACCAGTTTTTAAAGGAATCTCCACACTGTTCTTCATAGTGGCTGCACCAGTTTGCATTTCCAACAAGAGTGTATGAAGGTTCCCTTTTCTCCACACCCTCTTTAGCATTTATTGTTTGTAGACTTTTTGATGATGGCCATTCTGATAGGCATGAGATGATGCCTCTTTTAAAATGTATAACTGGAGACCATGGACAGCCTGAGGCACTTTTTCTTTTTAATAGCAAAGGCATTTTTAAAACAGAAAAATGTGTTCTCTGAGTTAGTGATGATCCACTTTTTAGAGCTCTCTTTCTCTTTTTTCTGTATCTACTTCTGTGGTTTTGTACACATGCACATCTCACATCATTTATCTTATTTGACAAAATGTATTTTTAAAAGAAAAAATGATTATGAGAAAATTTCTTAAAATGATTAGTCTCTTGATAGAGATTTTTTTCCTTTATTTTCACTGTATACAGACTTTAAAAAAAGTTTTTGCCCCTGTCCAGCTCAAAGCTTATTCTTTGAACTCTCTCCTTCTCTCTCACCAAGGAGAGTGACAAATATTGACTCTGTTATGTGGGATAATTATGCATCTCTTCTGCTTCTGTGCATTTGTGAGGTATGGAGACAGGCCCTCTTCCCCTAATCCTTATGTCTAGCAAATATATTACACTGTTTATACCTCTGGGTGATTGCTTGAGCCCATGGTTAGCCTAGGACTCACCTAAAAAATTAAGTCCCCTAGATGGACAAGTTCACATTGGGTTGTGTCACTACTCAAGGCAGTCCTCTCAACTCAGAAAGCTCTAAGTATCAATACTTCTGTAGATGTTGCCAGCAGAAGTTTTCCTGAGAAGCAAGACTAGTCCTTGTGTTCAGACACCATCCCCTAGCTTCTTGGCAGCCTTTCACACCCCAATCCCCTAGGGAGAAGACACAGAAAGCCTGCCATCGTATTCTTTCTATAATATATCTTCAAATTCTACTCTCTCCTTCTTTGTGTCCATTTTGGTCTCAAGTCTCTCAGTAAGAAATTGGGAGGTATGAGGAAAGAGGATTTAGAACTATTTGTGGAATGTACATCTCTTTAAATACGTTTGTTTTCCATGTTGCTAGATCTCTAATGAATCTTCCAATTTATTGTCTCCAGCCTATTCTCTTCAGTTTATATGTGAAGTGCATGTGTAGGTAAGGTGGCGGTGGAGGGAGTCTTGGGGACTTTGAAGTAAAAATCTTTGTCCTTTTTCCTCCATTACTCAAGTTATTGCTGAGAGTAAACATTTTGCACCTCACTTCTTTACAAAAATATTCTGCTGTGGTAATAGAAATGCTCTGGTGGCACTCCTGAAGGCAAAACATATAGATATTTCAATTCTAGACCACCTATAATTACTAGAGCAAGGTGCACTGTGTTCAGTGTTCTTTTAGATGACTATTTATTGTACTATTCCAAAAAAGATGGTTTCCATAGCAACCTTGTCTGCAGATAGTTTCAGAATAGCCTTTTAGAGCTTCAGAATCATGCGTATATTGTATCCGCTTGGAAAAAAAGAAGCAGATCATGTTTTACAATTAATTTATATTCAACATCAGGAAGATCTGTTTCTTCCCAAAGTACCTTTTATATGCACAAAACATCATTAACAATAATGCTGTAGTTTGTAGGAGAGAGAGAGAGAGTGAATGAAAGAGATTGATGATTGATTCTTCCCACTTCTCCCATCAGCTGCTCTCTGGTGAGGAATTAGAATTTTGTCTGTTTTCTGAAAAAGTACATTGGATCTGATTGAAGTGTATGTCAAAAAAAGAATGTGATGCCTCAAATAAGTATTCCAAGTATATGCTTGTATGTGGACATGTCTGAAAGGTACACACTCTGTTTATTTTCCTTTTGTTTAATGAGCATTTATTAAGCACCTTCTAATAAAAAACACTGTGTGAACCTGCAAGTAAAACAATGAATATGATGTCACTGTTGTGCTCTAATTATAAAAATCTGGGCGTGAAGGATACAGTATAAAATGTAAAGATAATATGACGATGCTTTGGCCACCTGATGCAAAGAGCCGACTCATTGGAAAAGACCCTGGAAAAATTGAAGGCAGAAGGAGAGGGGAATGAGAGAGGGTGAGATGGTTGGATGGCATCACCAACTCAATGGACATGAGTTTCAGCAAGCTTTGGGAGTTGGTGATGGACTGGGAAGCCTGGAGTGCTGCAGTCTGTGGCGTTACAAAGAGTCTGACATGACAGTGCGACAGAACTGAACTGAGAGATTAAATCAGAATAAATGAAGCACTGCATAAAAGTAGGACATAAACAGAAAAAAAAAAAAGAAACAGACACACAAATCAGACTGTTAGGTTTAACATGAAAAACATGGTTCTGATACATTGCTGTCATACAATTTGCTAATCTACTCAGATGTTCTTTCTAGTAGAAGAGAAGTCTTTGTATGGGTTAGAAAGAGGGTGGGCAAGATATTTTAAGTTGAGGGAATACTATGAGGCAAGGTATGATACAAACAGGAAATTAAAGGCAGAACAGTGCACTATTAGTAATATTGTTAGCAGTTAAGTTCAGTTCAATTGCTCACTTGTGTCTGACTCATTGCACACCCATGGATTGCAGCATGCCAGGCTTCGCTGTCCATCCCCAACTCCCACAGATTAATCAAACTCATTTCCATTGAGTCAGTAATGCCATCCAACCATCTCATCCTCTGTCATCCCCTTCTCCCACCTTCAATCTTTCCCAGAATCAGGTTTTTTTTCGAATGAGTCAGTTCTTTGTATCAGGTTGCCAAAGGATTGGAGTTTCAGCTTCAGCATCAGTCCTTTCAACGAATATTCAGGACTGATTTCCTTTAGGATGGACAGGTTGGATCTCCTTGCAGGCCAAGGGACTCTCAAGAGTCTTCTCCAACACCACAATTCAAAGCATCAATTCTGTGGCACTCAGCTTTCTTTATAGTCCAACTCTCACATCCAAACATGACCACTGGAAAAACCATAGCATTGACTAGATGGACCTTTGTTGGCAAAACAATGTCTCTGCTTTTGAATATGCTATCTAGGTTGGGCATAACTTTCCTTCCCAGGAGTAAGCGGCTTTTAATTTCATGGCTGCAGTCACCATCTGCAATGATTTTGGAGACCCAAAAAATAAAGTCTGACACTGTTTCCACTGTTTCCCCATTTATTTCCCATGAAGTGATGGGACCAGATGCCATGATCTTCGTTTTCTGAATGTTGAGCTTTAAGCCAATTGTTTTAACTCTGCTCTTTTCACTTTCATCAAGAGCCTTTTTAGTTCCTCTTCACTTTCTGCCATAAGGGTGGTGTCATCTGCATATCTGAGGTTATTGAGATTTCTCCTGGCAATCTTGATTCCATCTTGTGCTTCTTCTAGCCCAGCGTTTCTCATGATGTACTCTGCATATAAGTTAAATAAGCAGGGTGACAATATACAGCCTTGACATACTCCTTTTCTTACTTGGAACCAGTCTGTTGTTCCATGTCCAATTCTAACTGTTGCTACTTGACCTGCATATAGGTTTCTCAAGAGGCAAGTCAGGTGATCTGGTATTCCCATATCTTTCAGAATTTTCACAGTTTATTGTGATCCACACAGTCAAAGGCTTTGGCATAGTCAAGAAAGCAGAAATAGATGTTTTTCTGGAACTCTCTTACTTTTTCCATGATCCAACGGATGTTGGTAATTTGATCTCTGGTTCCTCTACCTTTTCTAAAACCAGCTTGAACATCTGGAAGTTCATGGTTCACATATTGCTGAAGCCTGGCTTGGAGAATTTTGAACATTACTTTACTAGCGTGTGAGATGAATGCAATTGTGCGGTAGTTTGAGCGTTCTTTGGCATTGCCTTTCTTTGGGATTGGAATGAAAACTGACCTTTTCCAGTCCTGTGGCCACTGCTCAGTTTTGCAAATTTGCTGGCATATTGAGTACAGCACTTTCACAGCATCATCTTTCAGGATTTGAAAGAGCTCAACTAGAATCCAATCACCTCCACTAGCTTTGTTCATAGAGATGCTTTCTAAGGCCCACTTGACTTCACATTCCAGGATGTCTGGCTCTAGGTGAATGATCACACCATCGTGATTATCTGGGTCATGAAGATCTTTTTTGTACAGTTCTTCTGTGTATTCTTGCCACCTCTTCTTAATATCTTCTGCTTCTGTTAGGTCCATACCATTTCTGTCCTTTATTGAGCCCAACTTTGCATGAAATATTCCCTTGGTATCTCTAATTTTCTTGAAGAGATCTCTAGTCTTTCCCATTCTGTTGTTTTCCTTTATTTCTTTGCATTGATCGCTGAAGAAAGCTTTCTTATCTCTCCTTGCTATTCTTTGGAACTCTGCATTCAGATGCTTATATCTTTCCTTTTCTCCTTTGCTTTTTGCTTCTCTTCTTTTTGCAGCTATTTGTAAGGCCTGCCCAGACAGCCATTTTGCATTTCTTTTCCATGGGGATGGTCTTGATCCCGGTCACCTGTGCAATGTCACGAACCTCATTCCATAGTTCATCAGGCACTCTATCTATCAGATCTAGGCCCTTAAATCTATTTCTCACTTCCACTGTATAATCATAAGGGATTTGATTTAAGTCATACCTGAATGGTCTAGTGGTTTTCCCTATTTTCTTCAATTAAGTCTGACTTTTGCAATAAGGTGTTCATGATCTGAGCCACAGTCAGCTCCCAGTCTTTTTTTTGCTGACTGTATAGAGCTTCTCCATCTTTGCCTGCAAAGAATATAATCAATTGTTGACCATCTGGTGATGTCCATGTATAGAGTCTTCTCTTGTGTTGTTGGAAGAGGGTGTTTTTTATGACCAATGCCTTCTCTTGGCAAAACTCTATTAGCCTTTGTCCTTCTTCATTCCGTATTCCAAGGCCAAATTTGCCTGTTACTCCAGGTGTTTCTTGACTTCCTACTTTTGCATTCCAATACCCTATAATGAAAAGGACATCTTTTTTGGGTCTTAGTTCTAAAAGGTCTTGTAGGTCTTCATAGAACCGTTCAACTTCAGCTTCTTCAGCATTACTGTTTGGGACATGGACTTGGATTACTGTGATATTGAATTGTTTGCCTTGGAAACGAATAGAGATCATTCTGTTGTTTTTGAGATTGCATCCAAGTATTGGACTCTTTTGTTGACCATGATGGCTACTCCATTTCTTCCAAGGGATTCCTGCCCACAGTAGTAGATATAATGGTCATCTGAGTTAATCTCACCCATTCCAGTCCATTTTAGTTCCCTGATTCCTAGAATGTTGATGTTCACTCTTGCCATCTCCTGTTTGACCGCTTCCAATTTGCCTTCATTCAGAGACCTAACATTCCAGGTTCCTATGCAATATTGCTCTTTACAGCATCAGACCTTGTTTCTATCACCAGTCACATCCACAACTGTGATTTTGGCTCCATCCCTTCATTCTTTCTTGGAGTTAGTTCTCCCCTGATCTCGGAGTTCCTCTTTTAGTATCCTATCATTTTGCCTTTTCATTCTGTTCATGGGGTTCTCAAGGCAAGAATACTGAAGTGGTTTGCCATTCCCTTCTACAGTGGACCACACTGTATCAGACCTCTCCACCATGACCCGCCTGTCTTGGGTGGCCCCACATGGCATGGCTTAATTTCATTGAGTTAGACAAGGCTGTGGTCAATGTGATTAGACTGACTAGTTTTCTGTGATTATGGTTTGTGTGTCTGCCCTCTGATGCCTCTCGCAACATTTACCGTCTTACTTGGGTTTCTCTTACCTTGGACGTGGAGAATCTCTTCACGCTGCTCCAGCAAAGTGCAGCCTCTGCTCCTTACCTTGGACAAGGGGTATCTCCTCACAGCCGCCCCTCCTGACCTTGTTCTGAAGGTCACACAGTTATCCAAGCGAGTGCAGAGCCACGTCTCATGGTTTCATTTCACAGCAAAGTCAGGGGGACTGCTGGGATGCACAGAACCCGCTTCAAGGAGCTGCTGATGCAGGCAGCCCAGAACATAGGCCTGGAGCGGCTCTACAGACTTTCTGAATTGCTATTGGTAACACAAATTTGTTTACATAGATTAAGGAAATGCCATGGGAAACTTTTTAATTTCAAAGAACTCTTTTTTTTTTTTTAATAAGATTTCTTCTTATTTTAATTATTTAACTTTACAATATTGTATTGGTTTTGCCATATATCAACATGAATCCACCACAGGTATACACGTGTTCACCATCCTGAACCCTCCTCCCTTCTCCCTCCCCGTACCGTCCCTCTGGGTCGTTCCATTGCACCAGCCCCAAGCATCCAGTATCATGCATCGAATCTGGACTGGCAACTCATTTCATGATATTGATATTGAAACATGATATTATACATGTTTCAATGCCATTCTCCCAAATCATCCCACCCTCTCCCTCTCCCACAGAGTCCAAAAGACTGTCCTAATTCATTCTTTCTTAGGAAACCATTTAGTCCTTTCTGTTACCCCCATGACATCCATGGTTTTTATTTTATTTAAAACATCAAGACCAATCAATCATTTGTCATTTCCTTTATTAATTAGGTCATTGAATTTTTGAGCCTTCTCCCTGAGCTCAAAATTTCTGATTCTCTAATTTAACCTTTTTTTGTCAAATACTTGGTATTGTCTTTATTAGACTGTTAGTCTTTGCATGCCTCAAGAAGTCTAGTATTGCTCATTAGTTGAAACAACAACTGTTTTCACTATATTTCACTTCCAATAACTACATCTGATATATTAGTTAGGAAACTGAGAATAATGAATAAGATAGAAGAAAATTTCTCTAGATCAATAACACAAAGTTATTTGTTTGGAAATACTTTGTGTCAAATGATGTCTCTGGCTATTCTAAAATCACTTTACACACATAAAACATGTCAACAAGTGTGTATGATATTTTGCATGCCAAATGTAATAATCCTCAAAATGTTGCTGGCAACATTAAGTGGAATCCAACTTGATCATTTTGCTTTGTTTTATTTTTTAAATAAATGAGGAAACTCCATTTTTTTAAAAATTAGTGAGGAAAAGTTGCAATTCAGAAATATTGCATCACTTGCCCTCTCTTGTATATTTAATATGTGACCAAGAAAAGAGTAAAATAAAGATAACTTGGACTTGAAAGTTTAAACTCACACTTCTTGATATTTTTCATAGCTGTATTAACACAGTAAGGAAATTTTGCACAAACATTTTGGGTGGGTTTCTCTTTCTCCTTATGAAATTTTCTTTTAATGAAAGCCCATATTTTTACTTTAAGATTTCAGACAAACAGCATTTTTCATAGAAGATTTATGCCTTAGGCTCTGAAATGATCTGAGGCCACATTATTCTCCTTCAGGGTTTGGTTCAAGAGCCATTCCCATGATGACACACTTTGATGTACATTAAATTTATTCTGTTTTTAGTGCTGTTTTCAGATTTCTTTTAACATTGCCATCAGTTCCATTTTAATTAATTGTGTTTGGAAGTATTCTCAGAGACTCTTCTAGAAAAGTATGCTTCTTCAGGACTAAGTCAGATTATTTTCTAGGTCAACAATTATAAGGAATCAAGATATGCGTTCTGATCCTTGGACTGTCACTAATTAGCTGTGTGATCCTAACCTTGGGGGGGAAAAAGTAATTTAACCCCTCTGAAACTTTCTGACTTCACTTTTGATATAGTGACTGGACATAAAATATTTAATTCATTTCTAACCCAAGTATTATATAAGCCTATGGTATTTTCCTTATACTCAGCTTCCTCTAAATGATGTCACATAAGCTAGGTCCGTATATTCTGAAGATTTTGACCTAGAGAGCTCAGTCTTCTTATACCTATAGGAGACAATCTTGGCATACTTTTCAGAAATAACAAGCCATCCCCCTTCTCTTTAGGGAACACTACCAGCAATGTTTAAACTGACTCATCCTAACCTAGCAGAGTAGATTGTAATGCCAAATAACTATGGTCAAATAACTAAGGTTGAACAAATTCAATTGTCTTGAAAAAAGAATTTGGGATTGAGATTCAGATAAAAAAAAAAAAAAAAGTAAACTTATACAAACATTTTGCATGTACAGGATAGTATTACTTTCATTTATCCTTGAAGACAAGCCACTTGCTTGTCTTGCTATTTATTAAATATTCCAAGAATACTGGCACCTCCAAGCCTATGCTCTGTAAATACTTCTACCACTAAGGCATTTCCTTCAAATATATATGCCGTTTACTCCTTTTTCAGAGAGGTACTCCTTCACTATCTTATATAAACTATCACTTCTTATTCCACAAAATGCCATCCTGTTTTCACATGTTATTTTTCTTCATAGAACTCATTAGCATATTCTTTTTGTATCTGTCTCTCTTTATAAATTAAGCTTCATGAAAAGGGATAGCATCCTCCTTTGTGGTTTGCTGCATTTGGCCTTCAGCTTAGTAAATAGTAACTATTAAAACCTCCTCAATACCCTATCCAGTCTTTACCAAAATCTTGAGTGATGTGTCTAATCCTTCAATTCCTGCTATCATGAAATTTTTTTGAATATTTTTAGTCTTGCCTGGAGAATCCCAGGGACGGGGGAGCCTGGTGGGCTGCCGTTTATGGGGTCACACAGAGTCGGACACAACTGAAGTGACTTAGCAGCAGTCAACTAGTAGGAAATATTATTGTTCGGTTGCCTAGTCCTATCTGACTCTTTTGTAAACTCTATGGGCTCTAATCCACCAGACTCCTCTGTCCATGGGATTTCCCAGGCAAGAATACTGGAGTAGGTTGCCATTTCCTCCTCTAGAGGATCTTCCCAACTCAAGGATCAAACCTGCATTGACAGGTGGATTCTTTACCATTGAATCACCAGGGAAGCCCCAGGTGATTCAGCCCCAGTTCAGTTCAGTTGCTCAGTTGCATCCAACTCTTTCCAACCCCATGGACTGCAGCACACCAGGCTTCCCTGTCCATCACCAACTCCTGAAGCTTGCTCAAATTCATGTCCATCAAGTAGGTGATACCATCCATATTATGATTAGAATTAATAGAATTCTAATTTTATTAGAATTTCTTAAATACTGAATTCAAGATTTCTGGCAAGTACATGTGTGTGGAAGCAACACTGATTAAAAGCTTTATTCCTCTTTAGATAAGGCTCTTTCAGAATTGATAGCAACATACATTTCTCAAATTTTTGCTCATCTAAATTAACAACTGCATGCAATTCTAATGTGCAAACCCTTGGCTTCAAATTTGAAAACAGTGTCATACCTTCAAAACTGCTTGCTCCACAACTGTGGTTTCCCACAAACTGAGAAGGGGTTTGAATCTGCAAGCAAAACAAGGCGGAGAGAGCAAAAATTCATCTACCTGCTAGAGGAATGCACAGATTTATTAAAGTTGACAAACTATACAGCCACTGAACCATTCATTATTAGGTAATAAGAGATAGAGCTTTTCCTCTCTTCTCACTCTGAAGGACATTACTGTAGGCAGGGTGTCCAGAGAAGTGTGCTTTGAAAGTGAAATTCACTCAGTCATCTTTGACTCTTTGTGACCCCTTGAACTATACACTCCATGGAATTCCATAGGCCAGAATACAGGGATGGGTAGCCGTTCCCTTCTCCAGGAGATCTTTCCAACCCAGGGATCAAACCCAGGTCTCCCACATTGCAAGCTGATTCTTCACTAACTGAGCCACTAGGAAGACATGTCCCATAAGCACATGTTGTGACTGATCTAGTTTATATTCAATACAATGATAACTTCTCTCTATGTTTCTTTTTCTTTCTCTGAAACTACAGAAATAAAGCTAAGTAACAGAGC
The DNA here is from genome assembly GCF_003369695.1 of Bos indicus x Bos taurus. Taxonomy (NCBI): domain Eukaryota; kingdom Metazoa; phylum Chordata; class Mammalia; order Artiodactyla; family Bovidae; genus Bos; species Bos indicus x Bos taurus. Next base: position 83,026,101 of record NC_040077.1, on the reverse strand, counting down.
CAAGATCAAAAGTCATAAAAATATCTAACAAGTTAGCAAGTTATATATTAAGAGGGATAAGAGTCTCAGAAACTCAAGAATCTTCTATTATGTGGTTGGGACGAGGGAGATGGAGTAGTGGGTAATTGTGCTTATGTGTTTAGTCATTCAGTCATGCCCAACTCTTGCAACCCTATGGACTGAAGTCCTCCAGGCTCCTCTATCCATGGGGATTTTCCAGGTAAGAATACTGGAGTGAATTGTCATGCCCTCCTCAAGGGAATCTTCCCAACCCAGGGATCAAACCCAGGTCTCCTTTTAACATCTGAGCCACTAGGGAGTTACTATCATTTTAATTATTTTCTACTTGTCTTTACATTCAATAAATACGTTTACAGTTCAGTGGGCTTCCCTGGTGGGTCAGATGATAAAGAATCTGCTTGCAATGCAGGAAACTCAACTTCAATCTCTGGTTCAGGAAGATCCCCAGGAGAAGGGAATGGCTACCCACTCCAGTATTCTTGCCTGGAGAATTCCATGGACAGAGGAGCCTGGTGGGTTACAGTCCATTGGATCTCAAAGAGTTGGACATGACTGAGTGACTAACACATTACATTCAATACACAGTCCTTTCTCTTATCCACTTGTAGAGTTTTGTAATAAAAAAATGCTTAATTTTCTGACTGTTCAGGTGGATAAAATTTTAAAGTTAAATACAAACCATCAAAATTACCTTAGAAGTTATTCCACTATTGTTGTTTAGTCACTCAGTCGTGTTCACTATATGTGTTATTAATTTGGATGTTGACTGTATACTAAAAATGACTTCTGTCTTAAGTAAATAATATATTCATTTAGCATTTTCTCATTTAGTCAGCTGATAAAAATTAAAAAATATAAAATCTGATATTTAAATTAATCGATATAATTGTGGTGAATAGGCCCTTTATGGCCAGTAAAACAACACTAAAATTTAGATTATAACACAAAAACCCCTAAAAAATATAGATAACTGTTAAATATTCTAAAGAACTGTGGAAATAGTGCAACAGAGTTGTGAGGACCATAAACAATGGTGTCAGATATGATTTAATTGAAGTCCCAGCTTGGCCAATAACTTACTCTGTGAATCTAGACTAATCTTTTAACTGTGTTAATACATAGATTTATCAACTGTGCCAGTTATAGGGTCATCAATAGAACCTATTTCCTAGGACTACTAAGAAGATTAAATGTAAATGTGTACATTAAATACATATTACACCACCTAAGCAATATGAGTACAAGCACTGGTTGTTACTATTAGTACTGTTTTGTTATTATTGTTTTGGAAACATGTAGGACAATGATGATTTCTATATAATAGACTGAAGAAGTCATTGATTTTCTTAACAACTGAGCGACAGTAGCTACTGAGGGGAATGAAGGTAATTATTATATAAAACCTTTTATTAAAAATGACTTCAAAATAGAGTAGAAAAGATTACCCATCACTGGTTGTAGATCTCGAAGGGTTTTTTTCCTTGTTTGCTTTTTTTTTTTTTACTTCTTTAAAGACAGATGAGTTAAAATGAAGGAGAGTTTAGAAGACTGTGGAAAATCCATAAATCAGTAGAATAATAGAACAGCTTTATTGTGTGTCTTATAGAAGGCAATTTTATACAAGTTGAATGATTAACCTTAGAAATGAGTAGAAATATCTTTGTTATCATAACAAGAAAGAGAAAAGAAAATATGTATGCCAATGTGGTAAGTTCATAAGTTTAAAAACAAATGTGATTTCATTTTCCTTGTGAAAATGAGTCTTATTTGCATAGATTCTCAAAGTAGTAGTTACTGGATCAAGTAAATACATGTTTCTAATCAACTGTAGACATCCAAACAAAATGATTTTTAGAAGAAGTACTAATTCATTCCCTTTAGTGGTATATCAGTGAGGCTAACCATTTCCCTATACCACAGCCAGAAAGCATTTGGTAATCATCAATTTATTCAATAAGAATTGTTTGCTAAATAATGTTTTAGACAGCAATGAAGGAAATATTTTTTCTTCTCTTAAACAGTGTAAATACAGAAGAGGGAAACTGATAATGAATAGGACACCTAATAAATGATAGCTTTTCTTTCCTTCTGTCTTTCTCTTTCTTTCCTTCCTTTTTATCTGTCTATATATCTGTCTATGTATCTATTTAATCTACTTAATGTACTATGAATAATGTAGATAGATATAGAGAAGAGATAGATGACCAATAAAAGGTCTAAATTATATGTAGAGATACACATATATCCAAATACTTTTGACTGCAACAAAGAAAATAAAATAGAATAAGTTGCTGTAGAATATAGGGTCTGCTTTGTTAAAAAACAGAGTCAAGGAAAGTGTGTTCTTTTTTTAGTCCCCAAAATCAGTGGGGAATAAAAGCTATCTTCTTGATTGGCAAGAGTTTCCTCTAGATTCTTTACTGTTGGTATATGGTAGTAGAAACATATAAAGGTAGATTTGTGTGTGTGTGTGTTTCTTATTTAACCACAGTTTGCTCATTTATCAAAATGTTTTGAAGAGGTTTATCACATTTTGTTTTTTTGTAAAAATAATTTGTACCTAATATAAAGATGAATGATGGGGACATCTCTGGCTGTCCAGTGGTTAAGACTCTGTAGTCCCGATGCAGGAGGCACGGGTCTGATTCCTGGCTGGGGAACTAAGAACCCACATGCCACATGATGTGGCCTAAAACATTTTTTAAAAATTGATGGAAGATCAGAAAAAGAAGAAATAGGGTAACATTTTAGGAAATCTTATAACAGAGAACAGAAAGAATAAAGGGCAGAAATAAAATACAGGATTTGGAAACTAGAAGAGAAGATGAGCTAGAGAAATATTTGGGTGGTAGAAATTGTTACTATCCCTCATATTTAATCTCTTTTTACCTAATATCTATTAGCAATCTCTTCTCAAGTGTGTGCCCAGACATTGGCAGAGGATGGGGGATGAAATTTATCTCAGGGATATGCATAGTCATTGCTACTCTAATCTCAGGGAACACTGCCTCCTCAACAGCATCAAACCTATTTCCTCTGTAAATCCAGCTTCTGTTCTCTTAAATAGGCCCAGAGATCAGTAGCAAGAGCTCAGAATTCTTTTCTAGTTAAGCATGCTTCTACTTAAAAATTATGCAAAACTTTATAACTAAACAATACATTTAAAACTTTCTAAAACAGTTCCATTTAAAAAATCTGTGAGGAGTTCTGAAATTATCTTTGCACATGTATCTTTGTGACTTGAGTTCTAAATCTCTAGTTTTCTAAAATTCAAATTCCCCCCCAAATATTCATGGAATAACCTCAGATATGTAGATGACACCACCCTTGTGGCAGAAAGTGAAGAGGAACTAAAAAGCCTCTTGATGAAAGTGAAAGAGGAGAGTGAAAAAGTTGGCTTAAAGCTCAACATTCAGAAAACGAAGATCATGGCATCTGGTCCCATCACTTCATGGCAAATAAATGGGGAAACAGTGGAAACAGTGTCAGACTTTATTTTGGGGGGCTCCAAAATCACTGCAGATGGTGACTGCAGCCATGAAATTAAAAGATGCTTACTTCTTGGAAGGAAAGTTATGACCAACCTAGATGGCATATTGAAAAGCAGAGACATTACTATGCCAACAAAGGTTCGTCTAGTCAAGGCTATTGTTTTTCCTGTGGTCATGTATGGATGTGAGAGTTGGACTGTGAAGAAAGCTGAGCACCAAAGAATTGATGCTTTTGAACTGTGGTATTGGAGAAGACTCTTGAGAGTCCCTTGGCCTGCAAGAAGATCCAACCAGTCCATCCTAAATGAGATCAGTCCTGGGTGTTCTTTGGAAGGAATGATGCTAAAGCTGAAACTCCAGTACTTTGGCCACCTCATGCGAAGAGTTGACTCATTGGAAAAGACTCTGATGCTGGGAGGGATTGAGGGTAGGAGGAGAAGGGGACGACAGAGGATGAGATGGCTGGATGGCATCACCGACTCGATGGATGTGAGTTTGAGTGAACTCCGGGAGTTGGTGATGGACAGGGAGGCCTGGGTGCTGCGCTCCATGGGGTCACAAAGAGTCGGACACGACTGAGTGACTAAACTGAACTGAAAGCAGAACAAGTACAAGAACAGAAACTGAGAAGCTCCAAGCTTGGAATTGGTGCTAAGGCATGCAAACCTGACCTTCAAGTACTTAGGGATCACTCTTGGAGGTGGGACTGCTACTGAAATATTAAATGAAGTAAAAATTTCCAAGAAGCCATGTCAGCCTCACTTGCACTTCAGTTGTAACCAATAATTTGACTTCTCTTTAATCCACATGCTGGAAGACACTATGGAATAGAATACTTTGCTTTCATACTAATACAAATTAATTTGTCTAAGAATGGAATAAACAGGGAAAAGATAAGGTGTCAAAACACCTAGGACTACTGAGTGCCTTCTGCTGAATTTAAATTTAATTTACTCAGAGAGAACTCAGGAAATTCAAACTGTTCATTTCTGCCAATCCCCACATCCCTTGAAATTATAGTAATGATGATAGCAATAACAAAAGTATAATAATAATATATTTATATTCCCTGTACTGTAAAATCTGAGTGTCTGGAGAGTTGTTCCCTGCTGCTATAGGTACAGACAGGAATTACCTGTTTACAACTTCTGAGAGTGAATTACTTCAATTATAATTCAGTTTTTTTTTTTTTTTTTCTTTCAGAACACCTCTTTAGTAGAGATGACAGATATTTATCTCGTTTGTTGAAGAAATACACATTACTTTCTTCTTCAGTAATTTGCTGTCTCAAGCTTCATTTATTTTCCCACTCAGTTATTTTCTTAACAGCTTCTCAAACAGGTTTAAATAGAGAAATAGTCCTGTGTTTACAGACAGTAAGAAAGATGTCATCTTATCCTTTTGTACTTGTTCAACTTATGCTAAAATAGGGAAATGCAAGATTGACTTTTCTCTTCCAACTTAGTGTTTTTGTGTTTTCAAATTCACCTTTATGTTAGTCAATTTGTAATGTGTACCCCAGTGTTCATCACAGCACTGTTTACATAGCCAGGACATGGAAGCAGCCTAGATGTCCAATGGCAGATGAATGGATAAGAAAGCTGTGGTATATATACACACAATGTAATGTTACTCAACCATTAAAAAGAATGCATTTGAATCAGTTCAAATAAGGTGGATGAAACTGGAGCCTATTATACAGAGGGAAGTAAGTCAGAAAGAAAAACACCAATACAGTATACTAACGCACACATATGGAATTTAGAAAGGTGATAACGATGACCCTATATGTGAGACATCAAAAGAGACACAGATGTAAAGAAGTCTTTTGGACTCTGTGGGATAAGGCGAGGGTGGGATGATTTGAGAGAATATCAATGAAACATGTATATTACCGTATGTGTAACAGATCGCCAGCCCAGGTTCAATGCATAAGACAGGGCTGGTGCATTGGGATGACCTTGAGGGATGGGATGGGGAGGAAGTTGGGAGGGGGGCTCAGGATGGGGAACACATGTACACCCATGGCTGATTCATGTCAATGTATGGCAAAACCCACTACAATATTGTAAAGTAATTAGCCTCCAATTAAAATAAATAAATTAATTTTAAAAATTTGTAATGGTTTTGGTATGGCATAGCTAGTTTGTGTATGAATAGAGTTTAAAAATAATTTTTCTTCTTGAATAATTAAATTGGAATATATGTCATCATCAATTAACATAGGACTCTGAAATACACATTCAAAATTTATGATTCACATGCACATTCACAATCCTTCATAGCAGTTTCCTGCACACTTAAACATAGAGATTAATTATTGTAAGTTCTAAAAATGGATTCTTCTATGCCTGACTACACAGAAGTCTGTTGCAGTTATGCGAATGTCTATTCAAACCATAGTTAAAATACCAGAAAGGGAATATCTTATTAGATTGATGTCTGACTCTTTGCGACCCCATGGACTGCAGTACACCAGGCTTCCCTGTCCATCACCAACTCCTGGCATTAGTGATGCCATCCATCCATCTCACCTTCTGTTGTCCCCTTCTCCTCCAGCCTTCAGTCATTCCCAGCATCAGGGTCTCTTTGAAAGTGTCAGTTCTTTGCATCAGGTGGCCAAAGTATCGGAGTTTCAGTTTCAATATCAGTCCTTCCAATGAATATTCAGGACTGATTTCCTTTAAGATGGACTCTCTTTGCAGTCCAAGGGACGCTCAAGGGTCTTCTCCAACACTGCAGTCCAACAGCCTCAGTTCTTTGACACTCAGCTTTCTTTGGGAGGATTCATTTTGTAAGAATGCTGTTTCATAGATCACAGAGAAAAAGCAATACAAATAGCAAATGAAAGTCTTTGGAAAATGTGATATCAATTTTTCCTACTATTTCTTTAATAAATTTTGGCATTTCTAACATATAAGATTCCTGTTTGCTGAAACTTCACAAGCTAAAAACCAAATCATGATTTAAAAATGAAAATAAAAAGAGATCACTTTATCAAAAATTGATTAGTGTAGAATCAAATCCAGAGAAGTATCACAGGTGTTTTTAAGAGAGTATGTCAGGTAACTCATTTTATCTCATAATAAAACTTTATCACTTCATATACTTATAACTTAAACCTTATAACTTATGCTTTGTTAACTGTAATCAAATAATTTCCAAACTTTATTAAACAAAAAATACCAATGGAATCAGTGATAGGTGAATATATCATTTAGAAACCTATCTTCTAAATAACTGGTTTCTTAAGGGAATATCCAAGATGTTTAAAGTCACATCTACTAATGTTAAAACACTCATGCAATAAATTTAATACTTATTTTAAAATGTATATTTACATATAACCTAATGAAGGTATTTCTTATGAGTTTGTATGTTACTTTTGACTAATGTTGAAAATAATTTGTACATGATTTAGTGCTAGTTGGTAAGTGAGTTGATACAACTACACAGACAAACAAGTTTACAAATCTGATTTGATCCTTTTAACATTTTTCTGCTTTTTAAAAAGCATGCCTGGAGCAATGTGATGATATATGCTTTTTTTTCCTGAGTTTTTGAGGAAAATTTTCAGCCAGTCATTCTGAAGAGACAAATGTTTTTATGATTTTTCAGCATAACTGTCAGTAGTATCTCTATTCATGTAAGTTGTAAATAAGCATGTATTTCCTCAAATACATATTTCCTAAGAGATGTGATATGAAGGGATGTGGCACTCACAAGAAATTATTAATTTGGTAAGAAGTGGTAGGATACATGAATGGAGGATTGAGTTGTCTGCACAGTAGCTCTTAACTGGCAGCCTAGAAGGGCAGTTTGGCACTGAGATTCTTCCCACCTAATATACATGAAGTTTGTCTGCAACAGGCCATGTGTGGACTCAGGCCTTTAAACCCTTAGCCTTTGCCTCCACTCCCACTGGGAAGTAGTAATTGTTAACTACAGAGCAAAATCTAAGGAGTGAAGCCCTCACATACTAGCACTACAGCACCTGCCTCCAAAGATGTTTCAACTGTGAGGGACAGTCTGCACAAAACAGAAGAAACCAAACTTCAGTAGAAGATAGATTAGTGACAGCACAGACCAGGAAATATTTTAGAAAAGTGAGTGGAAAAGACACTCAGTGAAAGAAAATAAAAGAATGACCAAGTAAACAAAAGATATGAAAGTTAAAAATATTGAATGAGATAGACAACTTGGTGAAGACAAGAGAAATAAAAGCATGAAGTATACTAAAAAGTTTAAATTAGAAATAAGAATAGGTGGCAATAATGTGCAATATTGGAGAAGGGAATGGCAACTCACTCCAGTATTCTTGCCAGGAGAATCCCATGGACAGAGGAACCTGGTGGGCTACAGTCCATGGGATCGCAAAGAGTTGGAGATGACTAACACTACAACTACAGCTATGTACAGTGCAAGGACAATTGTGCACTAAAAATAAGATGTGTGACAATTATTCATTGATTTTGCATTACCTGGAGGACCTTCTTTGCTTTCAATAATTCTCAATTAAACATGGATTCAAGGAAATATTTTCAGTATTAACATGGTGTTGTTTTTATGCTACTAACTTGATTGTTAATTTATTTTCTTTAATTTTGAGAATAACAATTGCCAGAACTTAATGTTAACTTACAGAATAGACAATGTTTATATGCTTCATATATAATAGCTCAAATTTCAACTTGTACATTCATCACAACCATCCCATGAAGTAGATGCCATTATTATTCATATCTTATTATTAGATACCACTATTATTTATACAGTAAGGAAACTAATGTCTTGACAAGTTAACTAAGAATGCCAGGAAGCACGCAACTTGTAAGCATTTATGCCAGAATTTTCTATCACAATCTGGCTTCAAAGACAATGTTCTTATCACACATTCCATGATAACCCTAAAATAACAGGCCATCTTTAAAGAAATGGTAATTAGCACATACCTATAATATTCTTGTCACTATATTGTTTTAAAATGATCAGTTTTATTCACCACATTTAAAATTACCAACTGTCTCATCAAATATATATTTTATATTTTGAATATTACATGGCTCAAATCAGAGAAAAAGACATGTGGTACTTTTTACTGTGATGAATACCAAAAGCTTTAAGTTTAAGCAGTGTTATATATTAACATGAATTGAGTTGGGATAAATGGATTTAAAATGGACATTTCAGATTATTTTCTTATGAGAGTCCATTGTTAACAATAAGTCCTATTGCCACTGAACTAGATCCTTCATAGACTTAGACAGTCCATGGAATTCTCCAGGCCAGAATACTGGAGTGGGTAGTCTTTCCCTTCTCCAGGGAATCTTCCCAACCCAGAGATCGAACCCAGGTCTCCCACATTGCAGGCTGATTACCACCTGAGCCACAAAGGAAGTCCAGAAATATTTATAAAGAATTCTAATTTTTTTTTTTAATTTTTATTTACTCTGACTAGATTCTCGAGCAGAATAACAGGGTTTGCTTGTTTGTTTTAGGTAACTACTATCTTAAAAAAATATCATCATAGCAAGATTTTTCAAAAAATTGCTCAGCCTATATGATGTGTATAAACTGTTCTGTTTTCTTTAAAAAGAGAAAATTTTGCACTACTATCATTTGGAGTGATTTATAAAATTTCATCTTTATTATTTTATAACTTTTTATTTGATGGAATTTGAAACATACAGAAAAATTTTCAAAATAGTACAAGGAATTCCATATACCCTTTATCCAGAGTCAACAATTATTTACATTTTGCTTCATATGCTTTAGAGTTTTATATACACACATATACTTGCACAACACACACATATATATAATACATTGTTATTCAGTTGACTAAGTTGTGTCTGACCGTCTCTCTCTCTCTATGTATATACACATGTATATTGCATAATGTATATACTGTACACATGTATAAAAATACTTTTTTTCTGAATTTTTTGAGAGAAAGGGTAAAATATATCCCTTTAGCTTTAAATTTTTCAGTGTATATTTTCCAAGTAACAGGACCTTCTGTTACCTAATTACAGCATAGTTATGAAAATAAAACAATTTATTGATAACACTGATATAAAACTACTTTCCAATCCAAAGTCCACATGCAAATTTCATCAAGATTTGCAGTTCATTATCCAAACCAGAATCATACTTTTTATTGAGTTGTCATAACACTTTAGTCTACTTTAATCAGAGATAGTCTCTTAGCCTTTCTTTGTATTTCTTTAATATGAATTTTTGAATAGGTCAATTATTTTACAAAGCAGTATTGGGTTATTCCATTATTTCTTCATGATTATAATTAGGTCATATATTTTTGGCAAAAATATCACTGAAATGAAACTGTCCTCAGTGAATCTTCTCAGGAGGGGCTTGATGCAGGTTTGTCCCAATGTTAATGATGTTAGCTTAGATAATTCAGATGGTCTAAGTATCCTGTAGTTTTCACCATTGTAAAGTCACTGTGTTTTCTTTTTTTTTTTTTCAATAAATATTTTGTTAGGAGATACTTTGAGACTATGCATTTATCCTGTTCCTTACCACAAGGCTTACTGACTAGCTTTAGTCCATCAATCACACATTTATTGTGTTCTAAGGAAGAACTTTCCTTTTTATTAAACATTTTTTATTTTGTATGGGAGAAACCCACTCTAGTATTCTTGCCTGGGAAATATTATGTACAGAGATGCCTGGTAGTCTATAGTCCATGGGGTTGCTATAGTCAGGCACGACTTAGCAACTAAATCACTACTACCGTAGCCAATTAATAAACAATGCTGTGATGGCTTCAGATGACCTGTAAAGGCACTCAGCCATACATACACATGTATCCATTCTCCTCCAAGCTCATCTCCCACTGCTATATACCATTGAACAGAGTTCCATGTACTATACAGAATGTCTTTGTTGATGGTCCATTTTAAATATAGCAGTGTGTACATGTCAACTCCTTAACTACCCCTCACCCCTATCCTTCTCCCTGGCAACCATATTATCTAACTCTGTGAGTCTGTTTCTGTTTTGTAAGTTTTTGATATCATTTCTTCTTAAATTTCATATATAATGAATATCATATGATATTTCTACTTCTCTGACTTACTTCACTCAGAATGACAATATCTAGATCCATCTTTGTTGCTGCAAATGACATTATTTCATTCATTAATGTCAACGTTAAAATGAATTCTTATTTTATTCAATGGGTTTTAATCCATTATTATCATGATTGGTTTTAATGCTCAAGTAAAGTCCTAGATTTGACCAGTGCATGCACCTTTCATTACTTTTATTGTCCATTTCACATATCTCCAAGATTCTTTAAGCCTCTCCTAACTTCCTGGCTCAATAAAATGCACTAGGCTCATCTTGTAATTTCTCTTACTCAGCTGAGTAATTATCCATGAACCCTGGTTACTTTTATTTGTGAATTTTTTTACAGGTGTATTTAATTCAGCTATTTCATGCAAAGATGGGTACAATAAAGGACAGAAACAGTATGGACCTAACAGAAGCAGAAGATATTAAGAAGAGGTAGCAAAAATATACAGAAGAACCATACAAAGAAGATCTGAATGACACAGATAACCATGATGGTGTGATCATCCACCTAGAGCCGAAATCCTGGATTATGAAGTCAAGTGGGCCTTAAGAAGCATCACTACAAACAGAGTTAGTTGAGGTGATAGAATTCCAGTTGAGCTATTTCAAATCCTAAAAGATGGTGCTGTCAAAGTGCTGCACTTGATATGCCAGTAAATGTGCAAAACTCAGCAGTAGTCCAGGACTGGAAAAGGTCAGTTTTGATTCCAATATCAAAGAAAGGCAATGCTAAATAATGTTCAAACTACCACACAATTGTACTCATTTTACATGCTAGCAAAGTAATGCTCAAAAGAAAGGCAATGCTAAATAATGTTCAAACTACCACACAATTGTACTCATTTTACATGCTAGCAAAGTAATGCTCAAAATTCTTTAAGCTAGGCTTCAGTGGTACATGAACCAAGAACTTCCCGACGTCCAAGCTGGATTTAGAAAAGGCAGAGGAATGAACGATGAAACTGCCAACATCCTTTGGATCATCAAAAAAGCAAGAGAGTACCAGAAAAACATTTACTTCTGCTTTACTGATTATGACAAAGGCTTTGACTGAGTCAATCACAACAACTGTGGAAAATTTTTCAAGAGATGAGAATACCAGACCACCTTACCTGACTCCTGGGAAAACTGTATGCAGATCAAGAGGCAACAGTTAGAACTGGACATGGAACAACAGACTGGTTCCAAATTGGAAAAGGAGTACATCAAGGCTATATATTGTCACCCTTCTTATTTAACTTATATGCAGAGTACATCACGAGAAATGCCAGGATGGATGAAGCACAGCTGGAATCAAGATTGCTGGGAGAAATATCAGTAACCTCAGATACACAGATGACACCACTCTTATGGCAGAATGGGAAGAGGAACTAAAAAGCCTCTTGATGAAAGTGAAAGAGGAGAGTGAAAAAGCTGGATTAAAACTCAACATTCCAGAAACAAAGATCATGGCATCCGATCCTATCACTTCATGGCAAATAGATAGGGAAACAGTGGAAACAGTATAGACTTTATTTTCTTGGGCCCCAGAATCACTGCAGATGGTGAATGCCACCATGAAATTAAAAGATGCTTGCTCCTTGCAAGAAAAACAATGACAAACCTAGATGATAAATTAAGAAAACAGACATTACTTTGCTGACAAAGGTCTGTCTAGTCAAAGCTATGGTTTTTTCAGTAGTCATGTATGGATGTGAGAGTTGGACTATAAAGAAAGCTGAGCACCGAAGAACTGATTCTTTTAAACTGTGGTGTTGGAGAAGATGCTTGAGAGTCCCTTGGACTGCAAGGACTTCAAACCTGTCAATCCTAAAGGAAATCAGTCCTGAATATTCATTGGAAGGACTGATGCTGAAGCCAAAGCTCTAATGCTTTGGCCACCTGATGTGAAGAGCCAACTCGTTAGAAGAGACCCTGATGCTGGGAGAGATTGGAGGCGGGAGGAGAAGGGGAAGACAGAGGATGAGATGGTTGGATGGCATTACCACCTCGATGGACATGAGTTTGCGCAAGCTCCAGCAGATGGTGAAGGACAGGGAAGCCTGGGGTTCTGCAGTCCATGGGGTCACAACGAGTCGGACACAACTGAGTGACTGAACAATAAATTTAATGCCACTAGTATATCCTTGTCCCTAAGTACTATCAATGGATAGAGGTGAAACATATATAAATAAGTTCTATCTCTATGTCTGTCTGTCTGTCCTATTTACTTCTCTGTCCATAGAGACAATCTCTTTATTTATAGCGGTTTTATCCTACAAAGTGGCCACAAACACTGATTTAGTGAATACTGAGTCATTGTTCTTAGGAGAAATACAGAGTTAGATTCCTACAAGCCCCAGGCTACAGCACTTCCATACACTGATCAATATATAACCTTCTTAATGTGTATGTATGTTTAAAGACACTATATGTAGCAAATAATTAATTTTATATGGTATTTGTTTGTAATAAAGAAATGAAGAGTCATGAAAAGGTTAACGTTTTCCTGGGTAATGAGGATTCTCCCATGGCTCAGTTGGTAAAGAATTGCCTGCAATGCAGGAGAGACAGGAGACATGGGTTCAATCTCTGCATCAGGAAGATCCCCTAAAGAAAGAAATGGCACCCCATTCCAGCATTCTTGCCTGAAAAATCCCATGGACAGCCAGGCCTGGTGGGCTACAGCCCAAAAGGTTGTAAAGAGTAAGACACAAATGTGTGACTATACACATACACACAAGCAACCCTGAGTAACGATTTCTTTGACTCTTAGTCTCACTATAATGCCTTGTGCTGTGCTTTATCAGTCATCTTTATATCTTTTACATAACTTCATCACCTGCTATCTATTTTACGTTAGCACTTTCCAGAGCTGCTTCACATGCAAATGGGTGATTTCCTTTTTTTTTTTTTGAATGTACACCATTGTTGGTTCATTAACATTAAACCTGCAGCCAACAGCGCTATAACCTATGTCAAAGTGAAACTTATTTAACACATAAATTTTCTCTCTAAGGTACACTGCAGCTTTCTTGTGCTTAGATGCACTCTAGTGCACTGCAGCACTACACACAGGAGCAATTCTAAACAGCAAAATCACCAATGAAGAACAGACAAATGTGAAAAAAAATGGCACTAAGTACTCCATGAGCAGTACACTTGTATTCAGCATGAGAACTGAAACATGAAAGCAGAGTTTCCTTGTTCAATCTAAGCTGAGAACAGGTGCCCCAGGCAATTCCAGTTTTTCACCACACTGTACATGTCTGCAAATGACTATAAAAACACTGTGGCTGTTGATTTTGGGATTGAAAATATATTTTGTAAGTGAGTAAATTGACAAATATGAACTCGGAATAATAAGAATTGATTGCATATTGTAAAATATAAAACACATGAAATAAGCACATATGAAATATCCAAAGCATATGTATAGTAATGTTTAATGCACAAATGTGTATTATAAAATATTTTAAAATATATTAATATAAAGCAAAATTATACTGATGATATATATTATATAAAATACTTATAATGTATTTGGAGGGATATACATATACATACTCTCATATATGTGTGTATATATATAGATAGATAGATACATATGTATATAGATACACATGTAGATATATAGATGAGTGTGGATATGTAAGCAGATACATAGATGTAAATACATAATTGACTCGAACAAGGCACAGGTCCACTTACACGTGGGTATTTTTCAACAGTAAATACTATCATACTGCTCTATTCATAGTTGGTTGAATTCACAGATTCAGAGAAATCTCAGATACAGAAGACTAACTAAAAATATACTGAAATTAACCTCCAAGTTGTTCAATGGTCAACTGGGGAGATAGAAATGGAGATAGAGAAAGAGATAGAAAGATGGATGTCATACTGATACCTTAATCTCCAACCCAATGACAGAGGATACATCCTAATCTTTCCTCTCTCTCTTTGCAGCTCTTTCCAAACATATGAAATATGGCTCCCACTATCTTCAATATGTTCATGCCTTTGCTCAAAGTCTAAAATATATAGAAAATAGTCTCACTATTGCTAACATAAAGCACTGCACCATGCAGACCTACTTACTAGTATTAATATCCATCTACAATTCTTGCGCTAGTGGACTTCACTCTTACTTTTCACTTTCCTGCATTGGAAAAGGAAATGGCAACCCACTCCAGTGTTCTTGCTTGGAGAATCCCAGGGACAGGGGAGCCTGGTAGGCTGCTGTCTATGGGGTCGCGCAGAGTCGGACACAACTGAAGCGACTTAGCAGCAGCAGCAGCAGCAGTGGTAAAGAACCCTCCTGCCAAGGCAGAAATTGTAAGAGATACGAATCCCATCCCTGGGTTAGGAAGACTCCAGTATTCTTGCCTGGAGAATCCCCATGGACAGAGGAGCCTGGTGACTCTAGTCCTACAGTCCATAGAGTTGAAGCCAACTGAAGTGGCTTAGCATGCACACACAATTTTATATTAGGTACATTGATACAAATTTAAATGACAAACTTGGACATTTAAAGTGAACATTCCAAATTTGTGAAAAAAGTACACATTTGTTAACTCTTAAAAGTTTGGATTTACACTATGCTACCTATAATAACCCCCCAGTATTCTTTAACATCTAAATACTTCTGAAATTAAAAATAGTAATAAAACAAAGATAACTTTGAATAGTAAATCCTATAAAGGCTTAAAGTCATTTTTGAATTGGTGTTGAAATAACAAAGTATGACATTAAGAAAGCTAAATAAGTGTTAGTACATCAGACTTTAAAAGGTCAACCATTATAAGGAGGAAAAAAAAATCTGGGAACTAACAGTATCCTTAACAAGAAAAACTTAGTTTTTTAAATAAGATTTATTTTTCTGAAATAAAATGTAATTTTTAACCATTAGGAAAAACTCTAAAGATTAAGGAAAAAAACAAACAAACAAAAACCTCCCAGTCATAGATACTTACTGCTAACATGTAAGTTGTAGCTTACTGGCAAAGAGTGTTTTAAAATCATAACTGCATCCATATTTTCAACACTGCTATTTGTTAGCAATATGACATTAGGGTTACTATTTAATCTCAACAAACCAGGGTTTTATAAAATATAAAAAAATTCATTATCTAAATTCATAACTGTATTAATTAAAACCCTATTTTTAATATACCACAAAGCACACTTTACTTATAATAGGACTCGATAAAAGGCAGCTTAATATATAAAATCATGGTCTTGGTGTATACATAGTATTCTGTCCTGGATTTTTCCTCATTGCTATATGTTAAACATTTCATTTAGTCATGGAAATTATTTGAAGCATGATTTTTAGTGGCTTTCTAATATTCTAGTATATGCATGTATTACAAATTATTCAATTTCTGTAACTGTTGGGAAATGATGCTTTTAAAATACTACAGTGATTCAATGTGCTTCCTAGTATATTCATTCTCTCTTATTCCATAAATATCTAATGAGTTGAGTCACCATATGTACTGAGCTTGGTGCTAGGTGTACAATGTATATGAAAAGAACAAAACATCTGCCTTTGTGAGACTTCCAGCCTACTGGAGAAGATATATAATAGGCAAAGAAACAATTAAAAAATGCCACAAATGAGTGACATATGCTATATACCATATAAGTATATGTATATACTATATGAGTATATGTATATGTATATGCTATATATACTATATATATGCTATATATACATATATACTATATGAGTATATGTATATGCTATATACAAATGAGTGGAGCTACAAGTAACCTCCCTTTCTCTCTGTTCATCTTTTTATTCTTCTATTAATCTATGTGACAGTGGCTAGGGAAGGATATTTGAAAGATTCAAACTTTATCCAATAGTGAATTTTCAAAAGGGGTCAACATGCAAGCTACCAGGGAAAGAACATTCCTGGTCATGGAAACACTATGTGTAAATACTCTATTGAAAGAAAAATTGTATATATTTTAGGAAGGCAGAGGTGGCCTCCTATATGTCTGAAGCATAAAGGTGAGGGTGGAGAGTTAGGGGCTACACAGTTGTGTCAAGTAAGTTAAACAAGCACTGAGTAAGCTTATACCAGAGCTCAAATTGAGTCATTCTCCCTCTTTTCCCTTTAATTTCCCCGTTTAGAGTAACCTCTTTCTCTTACTGAAAACTCCAGTATCCATCCTCTCTTAAGTGTTAGGTTATGTCACAATCAAAATGTCAGTTTAGTTACTAGAGAGCATACAAGACTTTTTTCAAACCACAATATTTAAGTTAATGCTAAGTGGTTTCCCTTCCCTAATCTCAGGCTACTTTTGACTGAAAGCCTATAACTGCTGCTTCCCTGGTGACTTAGATGAATAAAGAATCTGCTTGCAATGCAGGAGACCCAGGTTTAATCCCTGCTTCAGGAAGATCCCCTGGAGAAGGGAATGGCTACTCATGCCTGTATTCTTGCCTGAAGAATTCCATGGATAGAGGAGCCTGGCAGGCTATAGTCCATGGGGGTCATAAAGACTCAGACATAACTGAGCAACTAACAGCTATAAGTGCCGCGAGCTGCTTTCTAACAGAAAAGGGATTAGGATTTGAGAACCCTGATCTCCTCTCAATCTGATCACCAGCATTGTTACCCTTGACCAGAAGGATTTTGTTGGCAATTTTTGTCCTTTATCCTGGAGCTACTTCAATGCCCTTCTTCCTCTCTATCCACACTACAGGTTTTACTGTTGGGTGTCCCAAGGCTCCTCCTTCTCTATGACTCTCTCTTGGTGGTCCACAGCTCCTCCCAACGGCACTCACCATTCCTTCACCTCACAGTCTCTAAGAAGCAGAGCAGGTGCTCACTTGCACCTATGTCTGCTATAGAAACAGCCAAGCCTTTGCTTGTTTTCTAGATTTCTCAAGTCAAGATCAACATCCCATGCCTCTGTCTAAATTCAAAAGAATAAACTGGGTTTTCCCCCCAGGCCTTAGATAAAACACAAACATAATTCTCTAACTGCTATATTTCAGTCACATGAACAATATTCCTCCCTGAATGAACCAACTAAAATCCTTCGATGCCATCCTCCATCTTCTCCCATTTATTTTTCACCATATCTTTAAAGTCAGCCTCTTAGAAACATTCATTGACATCATTAATATCTACTTCATGCTGACACCCTTTTTCCCCTATATAAAAGCAAGGGCTTCCTAACCAGTCTTGTTTCTACTAGCATTGCCCTCATGTAATACTATTTCTTTTGTTCGCTATTGGAATTTTTTAAAATTTCAAATCTATTATGTAGGTCCTTTGTATAAGTTTTTCCAATGCCTGGTAAAGTCTCTGATTCAGAGACCCTCAGAGTTAGTCTTAACCCTCAAATCCTTCACAAGAATCTTATTGCCTCAGTTGCAGTTACTCTCAGTTCTGAGGACAGTAGATTCATGGTAAAAATTAAAATAAATAGCAGCTTTCTGCCTATGTGGATGCTTTATTTTATTAGTTTGATTTCTAACATATGAAATAGAACTGATTAATTTCATTAATACAAATGAATTCTAAAATATGAATATATCTTTTGTAAAAGCAACATTACCAGGAAAAACCTATTATTATTGACAATAAGATAAGAAATAAGAGAAGATTGTTTACTTTTTCAAGCAAGTAATGTGTGTGAATTTTTATAAGAACCCATAATTACTCTGAATGAATAAAAATAGTGGCATGTTCTTGAAAATGTCAACACTCTTAACACTTAAATCTGTAAATTCTAGAGAACTGCTAGTGCCTCAGCTCTGACATTAAAAAATCAGTTTATGAGAAGTTAGAAAATCTTCTGCTTTTTACACTGGTTATAATTGCATATTTACCTGTTAAGATGGTCAGATTTTCTGAGGAATAGTTCTAGTATTGCATATTACAGACCGGATGAAAATGGCATTAGATAATTAAAAACAAATTGAAAGAGATGGGAATACCAGACCACCTGATCTGCCTCTTGAGAAATTTGTATGCAGGTCAGGAAGCAACAGTTAGAACTGGACATGGAAAAACAGACTGGTTCCAAATAGGAAAAGGAGTTCGTCAAGGCTGTACATTGTCACCCTGTTTATTTAACTTATATGCAGAATACATCATGAGAAACGCTGGACTGGAAGAAACACAAGCTGGAATCAAGATTGCTGGGAGAAATATCAATAACCTCAGATATGCAGATGACACCACCCTTATGGCAGAAAGTGAAGAGCAACTAAAAAGCCTCTTGATGAAAGTGAAAGTGGAGAGTGAAAAAGTTGGCTTAAAGCTCAACATTCAGAAAACAAAGATCATGGCATCTGGCCCCATCACTTCCTGGGAAATAGATGGGGAAACAGTGGAAACAGTGTCAGACTTTATTTCTCTGGGCTCCAAAATCACTGCAGATGGTGACTGCAGCCATGAAATTAAAAGATACTTACTCCTTGGAAGGAAAGTTATGACCAACCTAGATAGCATATTCAAAAGCAGAGACATTACTTTGCCAACAAAGGTCCGTCTAGTCAAGGCTGTGGTTTTTCCTGTGGTCATGTACGGATGTAAGAGTTGGACTGTAAAGAAGGCTGAGCACCAAAGAATTGATGCTTTTGAACTGTGGTGTTGGAGAAGACTCTTGAGAGTCCCTTGGACTGCAACGAGACCCAGCCAGTCCATTCTGAAGGAGATCAGCCCTGGGATTTCTTTGGAGGGAATGATGCTGAGGCTGAAACTCCAGTACTTTGGCCACCTCATGCGAGGAGTTGACTCACTGGAAAAGACTCTGATGCTGGGAGGGATTGGGGGCAAAAGGAGAAGGGGACGACAGAGGATGAGATGGCTGGATGGCATCACTGACTCAATGGATGTGAGTCTCAGTGAACTCTGGGAGTTGGTGATGCACAGGGAGGCCTGGCGTGCTGCGATTCATGGGGTCACAAAGAGTCGGACACGACTGAGCGACTGATCTGATCTGATCTGATCTAAGGCTTCAAATGTTGCTGACAAAAATACTTTGCACTGAATAATTCTGAGTCTGGATCACCACGAGTTTTGGTATCATGTTAGAATTCATTTTTTCTGTTCAGTTCAGTCACTCAGTCGTGTCCAACTCTTTGCAACCCCACAGACTGTAGCACACTAGGCTTCCAGGTCCATCACCAACTGACATAGCTTGCTGAAACTCACATCCATCGAATCAGTGATGCCATCCAACCATCTCATCTTCTGTTGTCCCCATCTCCTGCCTTCAGTCTTTCCAAGCATCAGGATGTCTTCCATTAAATCAGTTCTTTGGATCAGGTGGCCAAAGTATTGTAGCTTCAGCATCAGTCCTTCCAATGAATCTTCAGGACTGATTTCCTTTAGGATGGACTGGTTGGATCTCCTTGCAGTCCAAGGGACTCTCAAGAGTCTTCTCCAGCACCACATTCAAAAGCATCAGTGCTTCAGTGTTCAGCTTTCTTTACAGTCCAACTCTCACATACATACATGACTGCTGGAAAAGCCATATTTTTGACTAAATGGACCTTTGTCAACAAAGTAATGTCTATGGCTTTTTACTATGCTATCTAGGATGGTCATAGCTTTTTTCCCAAGTAGCAAGTGTCTTTTTATTTCATAGCTGCAGTCACCATCTGCAGTGATTTTGGAGCCCAAACAAATAAAGTCTGTCACCGTTTCCATTGTTTTTCCATCTGTCTGCCATGGAGTGATGGGAGCCCAAGCCATGATCTTAGTTTTTTGAATGAGTTTTAAGCCAGCTTTTTCACTCTCCTCTTTCACTTTCATCAAGAGGCTCTTTAGTTCCTCGCATTCTGCCATAAGAGTGGTGTCATCTGCATATCTGAGGTTACTAATATTTCTCCTAGCAATCTTGATTCCAGCTTGTGCTTCATCCATCCAGGCATTTCTCGTGATGTACTCTGCATATAAGTTAAATAAGCAGGGTGACAATATGTAGCCTTGATGTACTCCTTTCCCAATTTGTAACCAGTCTGTTGTTCCATGTCCAGTTCTAACTGTTGCTTCTTGACCTGCATACAGTTTTCTCAGGAGTCAGGTAAGGTGGTCTGGTATTCTCATCTCTTCAAAAATTTTCCACAATTGTGACTGACTCAGTCAAAGGCTTAGGCATAATCAGTCAAGCAAGAGTAGATGTTTTTCTGGGACTTTCTTTCTGTTTGATGATGGAACGGATTTTGGCAGTTTGATATCTTGCTCCTCTGCCTTTTCTAAATCCAGCTTGAGCATCTGAAAGTTCATGGTTCATGTACTGTTGATGCCTGGTTTAGAGAATTTTGAGCATTACTTTCTTTGCTGGTATGTGAGATGAGAGCAATTGTGCAGTTGTTTGAACATTCTTTGGTATTGCCCTTCTTTGGGATTGGAATGAAAACTGACCTTTCCAGTCCTGTTGCCACTGCTGAGCTTTCCAAATTTGCTGGCATATTGAGTGCAGCACTTTAACAGCATTATCTTTCAGGATTTGAAATAGCTCAACTGGAATCCCATCACCTCCACTAGCTTTGTTTTTAGTGATGCTTCCTAAAGCCCACTTGACTTCACACTCAAGGATGTCTGGCTCTAGGTAAGTGATCACACCATCATGGTTATCTAAGTCATGAAGATCTTTTTTGTACAGCTCTTCTGTTTATTCTTGCCACCTCTTCTTAATATCTTCTGCTTCTGTTAGGTCCATACCATTTCTGTTCTTTCTTGTGCCCATGTTTGCATGAAATGTTCCTTTCATGTCTCTAATTTTCTTGAAGAGATCTGTAGTCTTTCCCATTTTAATGTTTTCCTCTATTTCTTTGCACTGATCCCTGAGGAAGGCTTTCTTCTCTCTCTTTGCTATTCTCCTTCGCCTTTAGCTTCTCTTCTTTTCTCTTCTATCTGTAAGGCCTCCTCAGACAACCATTTTGCCTTTTTGCCTTTCTTTTCCTTGGGGATGATCTTGATCACTGCCTCCTGTACAATGTCATGAACCCCCATCCATAGTTCATCAGGCACTCTGTCCATCAGATCTAATCCCTTAAATCTTTTTGTCACTTCCCCTTATAATTGTAAGGGATCATGTTAGAATTGCTATCATCTTAAAATTCATTTTTTATCCCTGAATATATATTAAGGTTTTTTAAAATGCAACATATAGTCAAACTCAGGTAACTTTAAGGCACAACTAAAGCCAATTATAGTCAATAGAAATTCTAGAATTTCATATTTTGGTTATCTCTCACAAATGAAATATTCTTGGGAAACATGTTCTGAAATATTTTTAACTGTATGTTGCTATGACCCAAAAGGCTGGTTCAGCAGGATTTTCTGTTTGTTTTGTCTTTTGTTTCTTTTTTTATTTACCTCCTTTAAACCAAATGTTTTTCCATGAGTTTTCCATATGGCAGTCTCTTTCATTCTTTCCATGGCACAGACCCAAAGCAGGTGTTTTAATTTCAAAATGTGGAATGCTTACTGTTGCATCCTATAAATCCTTTCCTCTTTATAGATACAACTATCTTTTATGTTTGCTTCTGCCATCTTCTGATGCTTATGTCAGAAGCTTTCTCTATCTCCTTTATACTTTAATAAAACTTTATTACACAAAAGCTCTGAGAAATCAAGCCTCGTCTCTGGCCCTGGATTGAATTCTTCTCCTCTGGGGGCCAAGAATCCCGGTGTCTTCGTGTGATTCAACAACAACCCTTCATCTTGGGGGCTCGTTCAGGATCCTTCAGGACAAGATGGGAGCTAACAATTCCAGCCTCACTCCTTTGAACTGTATCCTGAAAAACTGGGATAGATTTGATCCCCAGGGCTTAAAGAAGACACACCTGGTCTTCTTATGTGATACTGCATGGCCATGATACCCACTGGAGGATGGCCAACGGTGGCCAGTTGGAGGGTCTCTTAAGTATAATACTGTTCCACAATTAGACTGGTTCTGTAAGGAACAAGGGAAATGGGTAGAAGTGGCATATGTGTTGCCCTTTTTCTCTCTGTGAAATATGCCAGACTTATGTCCTAAGGGTATAGATTTGGGTGTGAAAACTTCAGCTCCCTCCTGTCCTCCTACTTTGCCCCCGTACCTGGGGCTCCAAGCTGAGCAAACTGAAAGCCAGAGAACCCCCCTCAGAAGGGTTGCCTTGGTCTCAGTGGAAATCCAAACTGAGATTCAAACTGCCCACCTGGAGGTCCAAACAACTCCTGTCTCAGTATGACCTCAGACTACTCTGGTTTCAGTAGAAACTCAGACCATAGAAGTAAGAGATGAGATGGAGGACAGGAGACAAAGAGAAGAAGAAAAACAGGTTTCTCCAATCTATCCCTGGGATCATATGCGCAGAGCAGCCAGAGAGACTGAGGAACAGCCACACAAGCTGTTGCCTCTTTATGAAACACCCACCGGGAGAAATAATCAGTCTGTGAGAGTTAATAAGCCTTTTTCTTATCAAGAAATACAAAGAGTCAAGGAGGATCTGGGAGACTATTTAGAGGACCCAGAAAATATATTAGAGCTTTTAAAGGTGTTACTCTGCTTTATGACCTCACTTGGAAGGATGTGATGTATATCTTGGAACAAACACTGACTCCCGACTCAAAGACTCGAGTTTTGGGAAAAGCGGTTGCTTATGGAGATGAATGGAGAAGGCAATGGCACCCCACTCAAGTACTCTTGCCTGGAAAATCCCATGGACGGAGGAGCCAGGTAGGCTGCGGTCCATGGGGTCACTGAGGGTCGGACACGACTGAGTGACTTCACTTCCACTTTCACTCTCAGACTCTCAGTCATGTCTGACTTACTGCAAACCCATGGACTATAGTCCACCAGGCTTCTCTGTTCATGGGATTCTCCAGGCAAGAATACTTTAGTGGATTGCCATTCCCTTCTCCAGTGGATCTTCCAGACTCAGAGATCTAACCTGGGTCCTGCATTGCAGGTGGATTCTTTACCATCTGAGCTACTTAGGAAGTCTGAAACTATCCTTAGAAAGCTACTCTTAGAAAAGCATCAATAATGTAACAGGGATTCTAGCTTTTCTGCTTAATGTCCATACTCCATATATCAGGTAATGGATACTGTTTTCTATTTCACAAGCTTATTTTTTCAGTTAGTGTATTGATCCTTCAGTGACAAAATATTAAATATTATATGACAGTCTATTCTAACTTAGAAAGCTAGAAAAAAAAATGAGACATTCCACCCTTGCATTCAGAAACAGGATGTCGTTGTTCAGTCACTAAGTCACGTCTGACTTTTTGCAACCCCATGGACTGTAGCATGCCAGGCTTCCCTATCCATCACCATCTCACGGAGCTTGCTCAAACTCATGTACATTGAGTTGGTGACCCCATCCAATGATCTCAACCTCTGCTGCCCCGCCTCCTGCCTTCAATCTTTCCCCACTCCAGGGTTTTTTCCAGTGAGTTGGCTCTTTGCATCTGGTGACCAGAGTATGCACGTTTACAAGAAATTTGCTTTTTCCTAATAGTTAAGCTGTGGGTGAGGTACCTTAAGAGAATCAACAAGGTTTCTAGTTTGTCATTCGGTAATCATTTCCACAAATTTGGCTTTATTGGTACAATTTAAGGTAATCTTGTTGTCACACTATCATATATATATATATATATATACATACATATATATATATATACACACACATGTATTTTTGTATATATATATATTATGTGTGTGCAGTTTCCCTGGTAGCTCAGCTGGTAAAGAATCTACCTGCAATCCAGGAGATGCCAGTTTGATTACTGGGTCAGGAAGATCCCCTGGAAAATGGATAGACTACCCACTCCAGTATTTATGGACTTCCCTGGTGGCTCAGATGGTAGCTTGAAATGTGGGAGACCTGGATTTGATCCATGGGTTGGGAAATCTCTTGGAAGAAAGCATGGCAAACCACTCCAGTATACTCATCTGCAGAATCTCCATGGACAGAGTATCTTGGTGGGCTATACAGTCCATGGGATCATAAAGATTTATACACGATTGAGTGAATCCTCTGTCCATGGAATTCTCCAGGCAAGAATACTGGAGTGGGTTGCCATTTCCTTCTCCAGGGGATCTTCCTGACCCAGGGATTGAACCCAGGTCTCCTGCATTGCAGGCAGATGCTTTAACCTCTGAGCCACTAGGGAAGCCCAAGCACATTATATGTGTGCATAAATATAATGAATAATCAAATTTCAATTTTAAATTGTGGAATAAGTAACAGCCAAGTTGATTATAAGTTTTATGAAGCATTTTTTGTAATTTTTTTGTAATGCATATTTAAAACATATAGAGAAGCGAAGAGCACCTAATGCCTTTCAATAAGATTCAGCAACTGTTGATATTTTGCTACATTTGGTCCATCTAGTTTTGCTTTCACTGAAGTATTTTAAGTTATAATTCTAAAATATATCATACCAGACATAAATAATTCAGTTGACATCTGTACATATAAGATAATGTTAGTAACATTACCATTATATCTTCAGATATAACAGAATAAATAACTCCCTCATGATCTAAAAACTGGTTTTAGTCACATTTATTTATCCAGTTCACCAAATATCTTTTATGCTGTTTTCATTTAATGAATATCCATAATGAGGTATCATTCCTTTTGGTTGGTATATCTTTTAATTCACTTTAATCTAAAAGACAACACCTAGACAAACACTCATGGACACACAAACCCTTTATTTCCTTGATGGTACTGACTTGTAGAAGAGCTCCCAGAATGTCCTACCTTCTGAACTTTTTGAATGTTTTTACTTTAGTTGTTCATTCATTATCTGAATTACTGTAACCAGAAAGTTGAATCTAGGAGATGGAATATTTTGGGCTAAATATTTTTTGCAAACACATTTCAGCAGGGATGCTGTGAATTTCATATGGGAAGATGTCAGGTGGTTAAGTGAGATTAATACAGATCACTGACTATTAATAAAGTAACAAAAGTTGGCTTCAGTCATTGAGAACAAATAATGTATGGAATGATACTTTGATATAACACAAATATGTCTCATAAGTGTTTTAGATAAAGATTTAGGATCAGTGATGATCATTGTCTGAATCAGTCATTTTATTGGGGATTCAGTTCAGTACAGTTCAGTCACTCAGTCGTGTCCGACTCTTTGCGACCCCATGAATCGCAGCACGCCAGGCTTCCCTGTCCATCACCAACTTCCGGAGTTCACTCAGACTCACGTCCATCGAGTCAGTGATGCCATCCAGCCATCTCATCCTCTGTCGTCCCTTTTTCCTCCTGCCCCCAATCCCTCCCAGCATCAGAGTCTTTTCCAGTGAGTCAAATCTTCACATGAGGTGGCCAAAGTACTGGAGTTTCAGCCTTAGCATCATTCCCTCCAAAGAAATCCCAGGGCTGATCTCCTTTATAATGGACTGGTTGGAACTCGTTGTAGTACAAGGGGCTCTCAAGAGTCTTCTCCAACACCACAGTTTAAAAGCATCAATTCTTTGGTGCTCAGCTTTCTTCTCAGTCCAACTATCACATCCATACATGACCCCCGGAAAAACCATAGCCTTGACTAGACAGACCTTTGTTAGCAAACTAATGTCTCTGCTTTTGAATATGCTATCTAGATTGGTCATAACCTTTCTTCCAAGTAGTAAGGGTCTTTTAATTTCATGGCTGCAATCACCATCTGCAGTGATTTTGGAGCCCCCCAAAATAAAGTCTGACACTGTTTCCCCATCTATTTCCCATGAAGTGATGGGACCGGATGCCATGATCTTTGTTTTCTGAATGTTGAGCTTTAAGCCAACTTTTTCACTCTCCTCTTTCACTTTCATCAAGAGGCTTTTTAGTTCCTCTTCACTTTCTGCCATAAGATGTGGTGTCATCTACATATCTGAGGTTATTGAGATTTCTCCCAGAAATCTTGATTCCAGCTTATGCTTCTTCCAGCCCAGCGTTTCTCATGACATACTCTGTGGATTACAAAATGTTGATTTACTAATTTTATCACTCTTTCTAAATTTAATTATTTTCATTCTTTTACTAAAAAGATCTGTCTAGGGGAAGGGCAAGTAGGGGTAAGGGACTAAGAAGTACAAACCACAATGTATAAAATAATAAGCTACAAGAATATATTGTACAGTACAGGGAATTTATCCAATATTTTATAATAACTATAAATGGAATATAATCTATAATAATTTTGAATCACTATGTTGTACCCCTGAAACTGATATAATAACTGTTTATCAACTAGCTCAACAAGAAAATGATCTTTCTTGAATCAACTATGACTATACATAGTCTACTGCAAAACAGGTTTAAAGCCTAAGTCCTTCCTTTTAAGAAGTAATTTTGAGAGTAAGTAGTTGGCATTTTAGTTACACACTTCAAATTGTAGAAATAGGCTTATTTTGCTTTTGCTATTTTGAGATTATTATAGACTACTGGATTTTTACCTGTGAAATATGTTTATATCAAGAATAGTCTTTTTGCTATGTGCTATTCATCTTAACTAACCTTTTGGTTGTGTGTCCAACTTTAAATAGGCTACATTGTCCTTTTGATACAACTCCAGTCATTTCCTTATTTTCTGGTCCATTAGAATGTTTCAGACTCACCTTATGACTTTCCTACTTTCAGTTCAGTTCAATTCACCCACTCAGTCATGTCCAACTCTTTGCGACACCATGAAGCCCAGCACACCAGGCCTCCCTGTCCATCACCAACTCCCGGAGTTCAATCAGACTCATATCCATTGAGTCGGTGATGCCATCAGCCATCTCATCCTCCATCGTCCCCTTCTCCTGCCCCCAGTCCCTCCCAGCATCAGAGTCTATTCCAATGAGTCAACTCTTCTCATGAGGTGGCCAAAGTACTGGAGTTTCAGATTTAGCATCATTCCTTCCATAGAAATCCCAGGGCTAATCTCCTTTAGAATGGACTGGTTGGATTTCCTTGCAGTCCAAGGGACTCTCAGTAGTCTTTTACAACACCACAGTTCAAAAGCATCAATTCTTCAGCGCTTAGTCTTCTTCACAGTCCAACTCTCACATCCATAAATGACCACAGGAAAAACCATAGCCTTGACTAGATGGACCTTTGTTGGCAAACTGATGTGTCTGCTTTTCAATATGCTATCTAGATTGGTCATAACTTTTCTTCCAAGGAGTAAGCACCTTTTAATTCCTGCTTTAAACATATATATATATATATAATTTTATTAAGTATCTAAACACAAAAGCTATAACAGCCAGATTATAGAGAAAGTCAGATTTTATGTGTAGTGCCTAAGCCTTCTTTCTAAACCTGGACACCATAGTTTGCATTAACTCCCTCATCACCCTTTTTCTACTAGAATTGAAATGTGAATCATTAAGAGAACAGATTTTCTTACATCATTGTAAATTCCCTGGAGTTCAGTTTTGGGTGAGACTAATAATAAGTATACTCACTATGAATTATGATAGGAAAGGCAGTTGGCAACTTTTGCCCTTTTTGAATGTCAGACAGGCTTTACATAAAAATCCCACTGGTTATTACAGCATTCTCATTCCCTGATTTTTTTTTTTTCCTCACCAATACCAAATGGAATAATATTTTGAACAGGTAAGCCCATAGCCATACAAATAGTTGTGAAATCATAATTTTTCTCATAAAAAAGGATAAAAAGCTTAATGAGAAAATGAACTGTACTCATCTTTTCTTGAACTTTGCTGTCTGACAGTTCTTCCTATTTCTTGTTACTTTGGGTAGATTTATTAAGCTATTTCAAGT
Organism: Bos indicus x Bos taurus; assembly: GCF_003369695.1. NCBI lineage: Eukaryota > Metazoa > Chordata > Mammalia > Artiodactyla > Bovidae > Bos > Bos indicus x Bos taurus. The sequence goes on along the minus strand of NC_040077.1, from coordinate 82,997,763 downwards.
TCTTATGTTCTTTTTCTGTAAAATGGGCATGTTAATCATATCTAATTCTCATGGTTGTTGTAAGGAATTAATGGGGTGATTTAAGCCAAATGTTTTAGCACAATAACTAAAACAATCATTGTGACAAATGTGCTCAACACAAGTGCATTGAAAAGTCAGGAGTAGAGAAAGATGATAGAGGTAGAATGGACAGTCTTTTCATTCAATGATCCTAGAATTTTCAACAATCAAGTGACAAATTATGGAAGCCATTGATTGGAAAGTATAAAGTGTTCACTGGAGTATATTTTCACCGTGATCCCCACAACATCTATGCTAAAACCTAGGTTAAAAATTCAAGCTGCAGGATATTTAGTGACATAGAAAAGTGGGAATGTTTAACCTATTAGTTTCCAAGCTAATGTTTGCCTTTCACTGTTTTATGCCATTGTAAGTTCTTAATATAATTCTGTTCCAATTGTAGAGAATAAATGCATCTCACCTCAGAAAGAAAGGTATCAAATGCACAGAGAGAAGACAAAGTAAAATAAAGAGCAATTTGATCCTAAGATAAATGTAAGAATCAATACAGGGACTACATTCAATGAAGTCTAATGACTACATATAATTAATTTCTTACTTATACTATATTTTTCTGCATTATGTTAAATGATGATGAGAAATAAGATTTCATACATAAGGCAATTTAGAAAAGAAACTAAACTTCTATTTCTGTATCTCATGTTTACCATACTTTATAGCATTCTACAATTGGCTTACATTTTCATCAAAGAAAGTTTTGTTTCCTGATGAACATATTTATAATAAAATTTCATTAATAAAATTTAAAAACAAATTAGTATTTAAGAAATATCTGTTTTCAGTGTGTTCCTTTGGAAAATACATGTTGAATGCATATATTCCAATGTATTAAAAAAAAAGCAACACTTTTCTCAACAAACGAAGCCTAAAGTTAATAAAAAGAAGGAAATAACAAAGAATAGACAGAAGTGAATAAAAGAGACTGAAAAGAAGTACAGAAGTTCAATGAAACTAAGTTGTTTTTTTTTTTAAAGATAAACAAAATTAAGAAGCTTTTTAGCTACACTCACTAAGAAAAAAAAGAAAAAAGTCCAAAATAAATAAAATCATAAATAAAATAACAACTGATATTACTAGTAACAGAAATACTAAGGACCATAAGAGACTAATATGTAGAATTATGCAACAACAAATTGGATAACCTAGAATAAATGGATAAAATCCTAGAAACATACAACCTTCCAAGACTGAAATATGATGAAATAGAAAATGTGAACAGCTGTTTACTGCTGCTGCTGCTGCTGCAGCTAAGTCGCTTCAGTCGTGTCCAACTCTGTGTGACGTGCGACCCCATATACGGCAGCCTACCAGGTTCCCCCGTCCCTGGGATTCTCCAGACAAGAACACTGGAGTGGGTTGCCATTTCCTTCTCCAATGCATGAAAGTGAAAAGTGAAAGTGAAGTCGCTCAGTCATGTCTGACTCCTAGCGACCCCATGGACTGCAGCCCACCAGGCCCCTCCGTCCATGGGATTTTCCAGGCAAGAGCACTGGAGTGGGTTGCCATTGCCTTCTCCGAACTGTTTACTAGTAAGAAAATTAAAACAGTAATTGAAAACCTTCCAACAAATAAAACCCCCAGAACCGGATGACTTCACTGGCAGATTGTAAAAACCATTCCAGAAAGAATAATTACCAATCCTTCTCAAACTCTTTGAAAAATATAAAAAAAGAAGGCAACTCTTTCAAATTTATTTTATGAGGCAAACATCCTGATACAAAAACCAGACAAGGACAGAAGAAAAATATTACAGAACAATATCTTTGGTGAACATAGCTGCAAACTTCTCAACAAAATATTAGCAACTAAATTCAACAATACATTTTAATTTGCATTGAATATTTAGTATAACAATTTAGAAAGAAAGTACAGATTGTAAAAGAAAAATAATCTATTATGGCTCCTTGTTTGAAATCATCTTGCTTTTTTGATAGTAATTTTGTACAATTTTGACTTTTAAATGGGGTGTGTAATTTATGCTATCTTTTTTGAATAATTTATTTAAAAAAATTAATTGGTTAGTTTGGGCTGTGCTGGGTCTTCATTGCTGCTTAGGCTTGTTTCTAGTTATGGCAAGTGTGAACTACTCTCTTGCTGCAGAGCACAGGCTCTTTGACTCAGCAGTTGGAGAGTGTGGGCTCATTAGCTGTGGCTCCTGGGCTTTTGAGCACAGGCTCAATAGCTGTGTCACAACGGTTTAATTGCCCCATGGCAATATTGGATCTTCCAGATGAGGAATTGAACTCATGTCTCCTACATTGACAGGTGGATTCTTTAGCATTGAGCCATCAGGGAAGTCCCAAAGAATGCTTTTTTTAATCACTCTGGAACCATGGCATTAGCAGTGGGCAGATCTTCACAATGGAATTTTGGATTCATTTTTTAACATGTTTGAGGAGTACAGGTGATTTATCTGTAGAGGGTGGTGATGTACTAATAATCTATGCACTTAGGTGGCATCATTGTTGGTGATTACTGAGCTTGTGACTTGGGAGACTGGTTTGGAAGGTCACTGTGAGCATATACAAGTAAAAGGTCAAACTGAACCTGAGAAGCACAACTTAGCACACTGGTATAAAATCAGAAAGTCTCATGCTGGCCTTGATAGACTCTCTCCTCTTGAAGAATTTCAGAGAAGATATTTCAAAATCAAGTTCAGGGTCTGATTATAAAAGTTGAGTAGCAACACAGGAAACAAGCCTGTATTGGTACTTGATTTCTTATACTAAGGTGTGGGGAGGAGTGGACCCTGAGACACGGCATAGGGATATTTAGGCAAACAAAAAGACAAAGGTAGAAATGTACACCTATAAATCCTATTGTAACTAACTATCTGGCAGAATCAGCTTTCCTTCCTACTGAAGAATTCAGCTTTCCTCTGTATAAAAGACTTTTAGTGGTTAGACTTTTCCATACAAAAAGATGCCTTTATTTTTAGTATTATAAGTCCCCAAGCCCCACCTGAGTGATTCCAATCAGTCACACTAGTACCGGTCTACATTGAGAGATGTCAGCTTAGACAGAGAAAGGGTGGCTAATTTGCATCAGCAGGAATCTGGGAAGATATAATCGTATGAAAAAGAATAGCCCAGGGAAAAAATATATAAAGCTTGCCAGTAATGGATTGCCATTTCCTTCTCCAGGGGATCTTCCCAACCCAGGGATCAAACTCAGGTCTCCCGCATAGCGGGCAGATGCTTTACCATCTGAGCCACCAGAGAAGGCATATAATGCTTCATTAGACTGAATTTATTAGTGAATGTCTCACACTCAAAACTCAGGTTTCAACATTTTGGTTTAATTATGATTGAGTGGTTTATTAGTCAGTTGTATTGGTTAATCTAAGTCTTGAATCACAGTCAGTGAGTTTGTCATGCCTGAATTTCCTTTAAATGTTGAAGGATTTTAAGGACTAGAGAGTTGGGAATGTTGGAACTTATTTTTCTGTGTAATTTAGTCATACTTTTCTACTATATCCTTCACAAAGTTCATTAAAAATGTGCTATGAAAAGAGAGAGCTTCAAAATGCTTGCATATCTCTTCAGTATGCTTAAGTTGGTCAAGGTAGAGATTGTAATTTAACTGTTATTCCTTTTTCAATTGGAAAAAGGGAGTTCCTATTTGTGGGCCCAAGAACAAAATCAAAATGTTCAAAAGACAGGAGAGTAACTTTAATAGTACTAAAATATAAAACATTCTCTTTTCTTTAAGTCTCTCAATTTATCATCTATTTTGCAATGACAATTTTAAATGCAAATTTAATTTAAAAGAGCATTGAACTCATACTCAGAATTGTAAAAAGTATACAATTCATTTTTCATAGCTTATACATGAATATGCATTTTTGTTGTAACCAGAAGAATAGAAATACTGTGTGAGACTAATTTAATTAACTTATTTCACTTCTTGATATGTGCACATTCTGTCAAAACTTTTGACCTGTGGCTTAGTACAGAATTAGAAAGGAAGGACTTACTAATTAAGTTAAGAAAAAAGAAAAAAAAGAACTGTACTTGCCTTTTCTTTCTTTCTCTGTGTCATTTTCAGTGTAAATGAATAACTAATACACGGATTAACATGAGTGAGAAAGAATATGACAGGGTTTCTTGGTCTTTCATGTTTCTTATAACTCTGTTGGTTTCTTTTTGCTTTTGAAACATGCTCTGGTTCAATGACAAATTGTCAATGTTTCCCCTGACTCAGTTGTAGACACAGCATAATGACCTTGAATGTGCTTTGAATCTCACTGAACTCTCATGCATAATGGAGCCACTGGAATTCTGCGCTTATTTTTTGTTGTTCAGTCACTCAGTCATGTCCGACTCTTTGCGACCGCATGGACTGCAGCACGCCAGGCTTCATGTCCCAGACTTTATGTCCCAGAGAGTGCTTAGGGGATATTGCAAATACTATATTTGAAAGAAGTGACAAGAAACAGTGTAAGACATGCATATTGCACAGTTTACTCTATTCACAGGAATCTTCAAATGTCCTGTCAAACTTCACATCCACAACAGAAGTTCACAGTTAAAATTATTAAGATTTCAAGAAAACAAAAGCAGAACATAAGATGTGGAAGCCTGCTCTACAACTTTATGTTCCTCATGCTGAAACTGTGCACCTCAGTTTGGGACTTGAGCCCACAATCTTTTAATTGAGATCATACACCTGGTCTCAGGATTTAATGAATCTCAGGTTCATGATGTAACATCATATAAAGAATTCAGTGAGAGATCAAGTGAAAGGTAAGAAATAGATTTATTTAGAGGGAAACACACTCCACAGACAGAACATGGGCCATCTCAGAAGGTGAGAGGCCCTGGATTATTGTTTAGCTAGTTTTTATAGGCTGTGTAATTTCATAGGCTAATGAATGGGATGATTTTTTCAATTATTTCAGGGAAAGAATGGAGATTTTCAGGAACTGAGCCACTGCCCACTTTTTGACCTTTTATGTTGACCTCAGAACTCTCATGGCACTGGTGGTATATCATTTAGCATCCTCATATATTGCAATGAACCTATAATGAGACTCAAGTTTCAGAAGTCAAATCTTCTACCATCTTGGACCTAGTTGGTTCCAACCAGTTTTTGTCATATTCCATGGCCATGTCATTCTTTTAATTGCTGTGCCCTGCCCTTTTCCCTCCTATTTCAATGCCACTGACCTTTCCTGAGAAAAGAGGTTTACTCTACTGATCAAGGCAGTGAAATCTCAATTGTTGCCACACAGTAACTAGGAGGAGTTTTCTCTCAGCTTTATTGAGAAATAATTACCATATAAAAATGAGTCAGTTTAATGTGTAGTGGTGGTAGTTTAGTCACTAAGTCATGTCAAACTCTTGCAACCACATGGACTGTAGTCTGCCAAGTTCCTCAGTCCATGTGATTCTCCAGGCAAGAATACTGGAGTGGGTTGCCATTTTTTTCTCCAGGGGATCTTTCTGACCCAGAAATCGAACCCCGGTCTCCTGCGTTGCAGGCAGATTCTTTACTGACAGATCTATGAGGGAAATCCAATTTAATGTCTACAACATAACAAATAATATATTAATATTTACATATTGAAAATTATTGCCACCATAACACCTCCATAATTATCATTTTATTTATGTGTGTAGTGAGAACAATTAAGATATATTTCCTTAGCAACTTTCAATACAATACTGTTAACTATCTATTCTACATTAGATCTCCAGAAATTATCTGTCTTATAACTGGAGGTACATACATTTTGACCAATATCTCCTCATTCTCCCCAGACCCCTCCCCAGTTTCTGGCAGTTGCCATTCTGCTCTTTATTTAAGTTTGGTTTTATTAGATGCCACATATCAGTTCAGTTCAGTCGCTCAGTCATGTCCGACACTTTGCAACCCCACGATTGTAGCACGCCAGGCATCCTGTTCCATCACCAACTAACAGAGTTTACTCAAACTCGTGTACATTGAGTTGGTGATGTCGTCCAACCATCTCATCCTCTGTTGTCCCCTTCTCCTTCTGCCCTCAATTTTTCCCAGCATCAAGGTCTATTCCAATGAGTCCATTCTTCACATCATGTGGCCAGAGTACTGGAGTTTCAGCTTAGCATCAGTCCTTCCAATGAATAGTCAGACTGATTTCCTTTAGAATAGACCAGTTGGATCTCCTTGCAGTCCAAGAGACACTCAAGTGTCTTCTCCAACACCACAGTTCAAAAGCATCAATTCTTCAATGCTCAGCTTTCTTTACAGTCCAGCTCTCACATCCGTACACGACTACTGGAAAAGCCACAGCTTTGACTAGAAGGACCTTTGTTGGCAAAGTAACATCTCTGTTTTTAATATGTTGTATAGGTTGGTCATAACTTTTCTTCCAAGGAGTAAACGTCTTTTAATTTCATGGCTCCAGTAACCATTGGCAGTGATTTTGGAGGTACCCCGCTCCCAAATAAAGTCTCTCACTGTTTACACTATTTCCCCATCTATTTGCCATGAAGTGATGGGACCGGATGCCATAATCTTAGTTTCATGAATGTTCAGCTTTAAGCCAACTTTTTCACTCTCCTCTTTCACTTTCATCAAGAGTCTCTTTAGTTCTTCACTTTCTGCCATAAGGGTGGTGTTATCTGCATATCTGAGGTTATTGATATTTCTCCCAGCAATCTTGATTACAGCTTGAGCTTCATCCAGCCCAACAATTCTCATGATGTGCTCTGCATATAAGTTAAATAAGCAGGGTGACAATATACAGCCTTGAGTACTCCTTTCCCTATTTGGAACCAGTCTGTTTTTCCGTGTGCAGTTGTAACTGTTGCTTCCTGACCAGCATACAGATTTTTCAAGAGGCAGGTCAGGTGGCCTGGTATTCCCCTCTCTTTAAGAATTTTCTAGAGTTTTTGTGGTCCACACAGTCAAAGGCTTAGGCATAGTCAATAAGGCAGAAGTAGATGTTTTTCTGGAACTCTCTTGCTTTTTTGATGATTCAGCAGATGTTAGCAATTCGATTTGTGGTTCATCTGTCCTTTCTAAATACAGCTTTGATATCTGGAAGTTCATTGTTCACATACTGTTGAACTCTGGGTTAGAGAATTTTGAGCACTACTTTACTAGCGTGTGAGATAAGTACAATTGTGTGGTAGTTTGAGCATTCTTTGGCATTGCCTTTCTTTGGGATTGGAGTAAAAACTGAACTTTTCCAGTCCTGTGGCCCTGCTGAGTGTTCCAAATTTTCTGGCATATTGAGTGAAGCACTTTCACAGCATCATCTTTCAGGATTTGAAATAGCTCAACTGGAATCCCATCACCTACACTAGCTTTGTTCATAGTGATGCTTCCTAAGGCCCACTTGACTTTGCATTCCAGGATGTCTGGCTCTGGGTGAGTGATCATTCCATCCTGATCATCTGGGTCATCAAGATCTTTTCTGTATTGTTCTTCTGTGTATTCTTGCCACCTCTTCTTAATATCTTCTGCTTCTGTTAGGTCCATACCATTTCTGTCCTTTATTGTTCCCAACTTTAAATGAAATGTTCCCTTGGTATCTCTAATTTTCTTGAAGAGATCTCTAATCTTTCCCATTCTACTGTTTTCCTCTATTTCTTCGCACTGATCACTGAGGAAGGCTTTCTTATCACTCCTTGCTATTCTTTGGAACTCTGCATTCAAATGGGTATATCTTTCCTTTTATCCTATGTCTTACCCTTCTCTTCTTTTCACAGCTATTTGTAAGACCTCCTCAGACAGACATTTTGCTTTTTTGCATTACTTTTTCTTAGGGATGGTCTTGATCCTTGCCTGCTGTACAAAGTCACAAACCTCCATCCATAGTTTTTCAGGCACTCTATCTATCAGATCTAGTCCCTTGAATCTATTTCTCACTTCCAGTGTATAATCGTAAGGTATTTGATTTAGGTCATAGCTGAATGGTCCAGTGGTTTTCTCTACTTTCTTCAGTTTAAATCTGAATTTGACATAAATTGGTTCATTATCTGAGCCACAGTCAGCTCCAAGTCCTTTTTTTGTTGACTGTATAGAGCTTTTCTATCTTTGGCTGTGAAGAATATAATCAATCTGATTTCAGTATTGACCATCTGGTGATGTCCACGTGTAGAGTCTTACCTTGTGTTGTTAGATGAGAGTGTTTGCTCTCCCTTCTCCAGGGGATCTTCCCAACCCAGGAACTGAACCCGGGTCTCCTGCATTGCAGACAGATTATTTACTGTCTGAGTCACCAGGGAAGCCCAAGAATACTGTACTGGGTAGCCTATCCCTTCTCCAGCAGATCTGCCTGACCCAGAAATCCAACAGGGGTGTCCTCATTGCAGATGGATTCTTTATCAGAGAAGCTCTATATGTATACAAGGAAATGGCCATTTGAAAAGTAACAAGTTGTTAACCATATAAACTTTCCAGTGAAATATCTATTTTTAAATTATGTTTTTAAATTTTAATTCAAATTTGAAAAAGCATTTGCTTCTTTTTCCTTTTGAGAAAAAGCCATAATAATTACCCTGTTATCTCTGTAATGATGTATGTTGACTACTAGGGTTTTCACAATCCTATTTGCCAAGCACTGATGCAGGTTACACAAATTTCTAATGTAGTTATTAATAGTACACTTTCATAATGATCAGTTTAGATGATAAATTATATGGTTGCTTAAGGCAGTTCTATATGCTGCAAGTTTTATTTGCCAGACTTTGCTCTCCATCAACCATATTAAAGGGTTTACATTTTATACCTGTTAGTTTATCAATGCTTTCTTTAAAACCTATTTAAACATTTAGAGAAAAATCAAATAAAAGTTCTTGCAATTCCCAGTGACTCAGTTTTTCTTTGACTTTCAAGGAACTTAGCCCTGTAATTCTCTGCTCTGAATGTCTGAGAAATCAGTATGAAATGTTAATTGGGTAAATCATAATGGCAAACACACCTTGAAAGCAAATATAGAGAGAAAACAAGAGGTTATTATTTTTATCAGGTTTTCAAAGAACATGGTCTAAAAAATCCAGTTCATATCCATGTGGACTGGAGAAGTATTGAGCTGCAGCATTTTATAATAATGATAATTAATAAAATAAATGCATGTAAATGAATTTTTAATAGTGTAAAATATGATTTGAAAGAAAATTACACCTGCAGGATATGAAAAAATGACCAAGGAAATAAAGCAAACCAAACAATACATCTTTACCCATACTTTTCTTCTTATATATAATCTCAAGCACATGTTTAGTATCAATCCAAGTGTGAGGTGTGTTTACATTTAATTTATCTATGTTTCCCTCTGAGCAGATATATATAATTATTTATCTGCTTAGAAGAAAGCATATATACTCAATACACTAATTATATTCTTTATTTAAATTCTAATTTTCTTATCTTTATTATATTCAATAAGTATTAAGCAAGTGAACCTACTATATGACTAACTCTAACTTCTTAGAACATTGAAAAAATAAATATTATTTTGCCCAACTTAAAAAAATACACACACACACATGAACACCAGACTAATGCTTATATAAACTCATTTGATATACTATTTTGCAACCAAAGAGTCAAAAAATGTATCCCAGTTGCTGTTATGAAATGAATAGTGTACCAATTTTCTCTTATGTCAGTGAGACAAACAAGAATGCATGATGAAAACCTTTGCCTTTTATCAGCTCAATTCTCTATTGCTTAGTTGCTAGGTAATGTTTTGAAACTTTCAACAGTATTCAGTTTATTTCAGTTCAGTTCAGTCATTCAGTCCTGTGTGACTCTTTGTGATGCCTTGGACTGTAGCATGTCAGGCTTCCCTGTCCATCACCAATTCCCAGAGCTTACTCAAACTCATGTCCATCAAGTCAGTGATGCCATCCAACCATCTCATCCTCTATCATCCCCTTTTCCTCCTGCCTTCAATCTGTTCCAGCATCAGGATTTTTTCCAGTGAGTCAGTTCTTCACATCAGGTGGTCAAAATATTGGAGCTTCAGCTTCAGCATCAGTCCTTGCAGTGAATATTCAGGACTGATTTCTTTTGGGATGGACTGGTTGGATCTCCTTGCAGTCCAAGGGAATCTCAAGAGTTTTCTTCAACACCACAGTTCAAAAGTATTAATTCTTCAGCCTCAGCCTTCTTTATAGTCCAACTCTCACATTCATACATGACTACTAGAAAAACCATAGCTTTGACTATATGGACCTTTGTTTGCAAAATAAAGTCTCTGTTTTTTTTTTTTTGCTCATATTGGAACTGACAAAGGAAGGGCATGATACTTCTTTTATTCTTTACCTTTATTTTTTGGTTTACTGAAATCTGCCTGTATCCTAACATTGCCAGGACAGATGAACAAGAATAATGTCAGTGTTTTGGCTTAATTTCAGATTGAGTCTTTGTCTCTTAAAAAAAATGGTTTGCTAGCTATTTAATTAACACTTCTAAGACTAATATTAAAATCAAAATAACTGTGTTACATGAATCAGTAAAAGAGGAGAAATAAAATCTTATAATTTTGTTACTGTAATATAAATTCTATAAATTAAGGCCTTTTAAAATTCTATTGTTGCTGTGTTAAAAGTGTCTGCCTGGTTTTAGTAATTGCTCAATAAATATTTGCTAAATAAGCAAAAAGACTTCACATAATTACCTTTAAACTTATCTGACAGTAAACTCACCTACGGAGTTCTACTTATACAAAAATAAGTAATTTCACAAGAGAAGACTCTATACACGGACATCACCATATGGTCGACACCAAAATCTTATTGATTATATTCTTTGCAGCCAAAGGTGGAGAAGCTCTATACAGTTAGCAAAAACGAGCCTGGGAGCTGACTGTGGCTCAGATCATGAACTCCTTATTGCCAAATTCAGACTGAAATTGAAGGAAGTGGAGAAGACCACTAGACCATTCAGTAATGACCTAAAACCAAATCCCTTGACTTCCCTGGTGCCTCAGATGGTAAAGCATCTGCCTGCAACTGTTGGAGACCTGGGTTAAGTCCCTGGGTGGAAAAGATCTCCTAGAGAAGGAAATGGCAACCTACTCCAGTACCCTTACCTGGAAAATCCCATGGACAGAGGAACTTGGTATTCAGTCTCTGGGGTTGCAAAGAGTCGAACATGACTCAGTGACTTCACTTTCACTATGACTATACAGTGGAAGTAAGAAATAGATTTAAGGGAAAAGATCTGATAGACAAAGTGCCTGATGAACTATGGATGGAGCTTCATGACATTTTACAGGAGACAGGATTCAAGACCATCCCCAAGAAAAATAAATGGAAAAAAGCAAAATGGCTGTCTGAGGAGGCCTTACAAATAAATAGCTGTGAAAAGAAGGGAAGTGAAAAGCAAAGGCGAAAAGGAAAGATATAAGCATCTGAATGCAGAATTCCAAAGAATACCAAGGAGAGATAAGAAAGCTTTCCTCAGCGATCAATGCAAAGAAATAGAGGAAAACAATAGAATGGGAAAGACTAGAGATCTCTTCAAGAAAATTAGAGATAGCAAGGGAACATTTCATGCAAAGATGGGCTCGATAAAGGACAGAAATAGTATGGACCTAACAGAAGCAGAAGATATTAAGAAGAGGTGGCAAGAATACACAGAAGAACTGTACAAAAAAGATCTTCACGACTCAGATAATCATGATGGTGTGATCACTGACCTAGAGCCAGACATCCTGGAATGCAAAGTCAAGTGGGCCTTAGGAAGCATCACTATGAACAAAGCTAGTGGAGGAGATGGAATTCCAATTGAGCTATTTCAAATCCTGAAAGACGATGCTGTGAAAGTGCCGCACTCAATATGCCAGCAAATGTGGAACACTTGGCAGTAGCCACAGGACTGAAAAAGGTCAGTTTTCATTCCAATCCGAAAAATAAGCAATGTCAAAGAATGCTCAAACTACCACACAACTGCACTCTTCTCACACGCTAGTAAAGTAATGCTCAAAATTCTCCAAGTCAGGCTTCAGCAATCGTGAACCGTGAACTTCCAGATGTTCAAGCTGGTTTTAGAAAAGGCAGAGGAATCAAAGATCTAATTGCCAACATCTGCTGGATCATGGAAAAAGCAAGAGAGTTCCAGAACAACATCTATTTTTGCTTTATTGACTATGCCAAAGCCTTTGACTGTGTGGATTACAATAAACTATGGAAAATTCTGAAAGAGTTGGGAATACCAGACCACCTGATGTGCCTCTTGAGAAACCTATATGCAGGTCAGGAAGGAACAGTTAGAACTGGACATGGAACAACAGACTGGTTCCAAATAGGAAAAGGAGTACGTCAAGGCTGTATATTGTCACCCTGCTTATTTAACTTATATGCAGAGTACGTCATGAGAAACGCTGGGCCTGAGGAAGCACAAGCTGGAATTAAAATTGCCAGGAGAAATATCAATAACCTCACATATGCAGATAACACCACCCTTATGGCAGAAAGTGAAGAGGAACTAAAAAGCCTCTTGATGAAAGTGAAAGAGGAAAGTGAAAAAGTTGGCTTAAAGCTCAACATTCAGAAAACTAAGATCATGGCATCTGGTCCCATCACTTCATGTCAAATAGATGGGGAAACAGTGGGAACAGTGGCTGACTTTATTTTTGGGGGCTCCAAAATCACTGCAGATGGCGATTGCAGCCATGAAATTAAAAGATACTCCTTGGAAGGAAAGTTATGACCAACATAGACAGCATATTAAAAAGCAGAGATATTTCTTTGCCAACAAAGGTCCATCTAGTCAAGGCTTTACCAGTGGTCATGTTTGGATGTGGGAGTTGGAGTATAAAGAAAGTTGAGCCCAGAAGAATTGATGCTTTTGAATTGTGGTGTTGGAGAAGACTCTTGAGAGTCCCTTGAACTTCGAGGAGATTCAACCATTCCATCCTAATGGAGATCAGTCCTGGTTGTTGATTGGAAGGACTGATGTTGAAATTGAAACTCCAATACTTTGGCCACCTGATGCGAAGAGCTGACTCATTTGAAAAGACCCTGATGCTGAGAAAGATTGAGGGCAGGAAGAGAATGGGATGACAGCGGATGAGATGGTTGGATGGCATCACCGACTCAATGGACATGAGTTTGGGTGGACTCTGGGATTTGGTGATGGACATCGAGGCATGAGTGCTGAGGTTCATGGGGTCACAAAGAGTTGGACATGACTGAGTGACTGAACTGAACTGAACCGAAATAATTTCACCACAATGGACCAAGCCCAAATTGATTACATGGACTCTTTCTTTTCCCAAAATTATTTAATTGCAAAGAAATAGATAACATAATGTGAAATAGATATTATAATGTCTTATTTGTTGGTATATTCATTACCTAGATATTCACACATATCACAATGATTTAATGAATTTTAATTTCTCTTTCAATGGAATTATTCTATAAAATGTTATATTGAGATTATTTTCTTTCTTTAATGTGGAAAAAACTTTAAATTTCAGTCATGCTCAATTTTAAATAGCATTTAATTCCACAATGTGTATTATCAACTTACTGGTTTTTGATGTATGGCAGGAAATCCCTAAGCTTAAAAATACATGTACCTAATAAATCTTAACATTCTCTAACCATTGATTTCTCAATTTTATGTTTCTGAAGTAGTTAAAAGTGTTACCTCTTTAGCTAGGAAAGATGGCTACATTCGTGAAAGTGATAGTGAAATCATTGGTGTTCAGTTGTTTCCAAGTCTTTGTGACCTATTGAACTGTAGCTTCTGTCCATGGAATTCTCCAGGCAAGAATACTGGAGTGGGTAGCCATTCCCTTCTCCAGGGGATTTCCTGACTCAGGGATCAAACCCTGGTCCCCTGCATTGCAGGCAGGTTCTTTACTATCTGAGCCACCAGGGAAGCTCCTGGTGACACGGATCTAAAGGCATGAATTTATCCTGGATATGTAGAGATATGGCACTCTTTATTTTTTATACAACATACATTTTACTATTGCAATTTCTATTGTTGGAGAAGATTTGTATGTTTTGTTTAAGCCAAAGGTAATCTTATACTCTTAGATGAGTCACCTAGTGAATTTAAAAAGCTAACAAGAAAATCTGTGCCAGACCCTAGCATATATTTGTTTAGGACTGATGCTGAGGCTGACAAGCCAATACTTGGTCACTTGTTGCAAAGAGCTGACTCATTGGAAAAGCCCCTGATATTGTGAAAGATTGAGGGCAGAAGAAGGGATGACAGAGGACGAGATAGCTGGCTGGCATCCCCAACTCAGTGGGCATGAATTTAAGCAAACTCAGGAAGATGGTGAAGGCCAGGGAATCCTGGTTTGTTGCAGTTCATGGTGTCACAAAGAGCCAGACACAACTAAACAATTGAACAACAACAAGAGCAAGAATTGGGCTTCCCTGGTGGCCCAGCGGTAAAGACTTTGCCTGCCTATACAGATTACATCCCTGAGTTGGGGAGATCTCCTGGAGAAGGAAATGGCAACCCCCTCCAGTATTCTGCCTGGGAAATCCCATGAACAGAGGAGTCCGGTGGGCTATGGTCCTAGGAGTTGCAAAAGTTTGAATAACAGCTGCAATTACTTGAACTAAAAATTTATAGCCAAAAATATATATGTTTTAAAACTTCTTTAGCAAAGCACAGTCTTGATATGAATATGACAAACTGCTTCTAATGTGTATATCTAGAGAGCCTTGGAATGCCTAATTTACTAAATATTCCACACATTTCCACAGACTAGTTACAATGGAGGTATTCAATAAAAGATATCATATTAAGTGCTGTTTCACATTTCGGCATTGAGATGGCCAGATTTGTATTTCAAAAAAGCATTTTTAATTACTAAGAGAAAAATAATGTTGTGTTAGAAGTTCCCATGAAATTAAAAGATGCTTACTCCTTGAAATGAAAGTTATGACCAACCTAGATAGCATATTGAAAAGCAGAGACATTACTTTGCCAACAAAGGACCATCTAGTCAAGGCTATGGTTTTTCCTGTGGTCATGTATGGATGTGAGAGTTGGACTGTGAAGGAAGCTGAGCGCCAAAGAATTGATGCTTTTGAACTGTGGTGTTGGAGAAGACTCTTGAGAGTCCCTTGGACTGCAAGGAGATCCAACCAGTCCATTCTGAAGGAGATCAGCCCTGGGATTTCTATAGAAGGACTGATGCTAAAGCTGAAACTCCAGTATTTTGGCCACCTCATGCAAAGAGTTGACTCATTGGAAAAGACTCTGATGCTAGGAGGGATTGGGGGCAGGAGGAGAAGGGGATGACAGAGGATGAGATGGTTGGATGGCATCACCGACTCAATGGATGTGAGTCTGAGTGAACTCCGGGAGTTGGTGATGGACAGGGAGGCCTGGCGTGCTGTGATTCATGGGGTCGCAAAGAGTCGGACACGACTGAGCGACTGAACTGAACTGAAGGAGTTTGATAGTAACAGTAGTTGTTGTGCATAAAGGTGCCAAGCACTTAATCAGCACTCCATAAATGTTGTTTGTGTCAATCCTTAAAGCAATTGTATTAAATAGTTGCTTTTATCCCCCTTTTCCAGGTTAAATTCTAAGGCTGAGTAAAATTAACTTATATTCTTAATATCCTAGAAATTTTAAGACAAAAGTAGTAAAACTGGACTCTGCAGTTCAGTAAGAACTATGGATTTCTCAAGAGTGTTTTTTGTTTTTTTATTTTTCAGCCACGCAGCACAGATTTCAGAGTCTTAGTTCCCCAAACAGGGATTGATCCCAGGCCAAGGCAGGGAAAGTGCCAAGTTTTAACCACTGGACCACCAGGGAACTCCCTCAATGGTGGTGATTTTTGTATGTTTGAAAAACTATTCATCAAAAGTATGATCAGATACCACCTCACACCTGTCAATTGGCTATTATTTAAAAAAAAAAATAAGCAACTGACAGGTGTTGGTGAGGATGTAGAGAAATTGAAATCTCTGCACGCTATTAATGGGAATTCAAAATGGTGTAGCCGCTATGGAAAGCAGTACACAGATTACCCCCAAAATTAAAAATAGATCTATAATATAATCCTATAATCTCACTTCTGGGTAGTTCAAAATAATTAAAATAGTGATCACAAAGAGATATTAGCACTGCTATGTTAATTGAAACACTATTCATGAAAGCCAAAATGTTGAAACAACCAAAATGTTCATCAATAAATAAATGGATAAAGGCAATGTGCTATATACATATCATGGAATACTACTCACCCTAAAAGATAACAAATTCTGCAATATGTGCTACCTGGATGAATCTTGAAGACATTATTCCAATTGAAAAAAGCCAGTTACAGAAAGACAAATACTGCATCATTTCCCTTGTATAAGGTATCTCAGATAGTGAAACTCACAAAATCAAAGAGTAGAATGGTGGTTGCCTGGGGCTAGGCAGAGGAAAATAGGGAAGCTAATAATCCTTTGGGTATAAAGTTTCAGTTAAGCAAGGGAATAAATTCTAGAAATCTGTTATACAACATTGTACTTCCTTTAACAGTATTGTATTGTGCTTAAAAATTCAAGAGAATGCATTTCATACTCTTACCATACATACAAAATGATTATTCAGAGATTTTTTTTTTAGTGTTAAGATGTAAACTATTAAAATTATAGCAAAAACATTTTAAGCCTTTAAGTTAAGCAAACAAATTTTATTATTTTGTTTGTACATTTACAGAGTATTAGCAATTTTTGTAAGCTTTGAGCAATGTCTGATTCCATTTACAAACTTAATTAAATATTTTCAAATATTTTAACTGAATTTTAAATTGGAATATATTTGATTCCCTTCATAAGTATTTCAGTTATCTCACTTATCAAACAAAAGTTTTCTGAATGATAAATAGACTTTAATGTTTAATAACTTAAATATGTAAATACAGTATGAAGGAATTAAAATTCTCTTAAATGTTCTAATACTGTACAAATTTTGTAATATTTCAGTTTGGAATTAAAATTACAGATTTCTTAATTACTCTCTTCAAATTGAAGCTCTAAGGTTATTGCTCCAATAGACAAAATTTATAGTACACACAAAAAATGCCAATAATTTCTTCTCAAACAAAATATTAATGTTATGTTACCAATTTTTAAACAAAGGCGATGGCACCCAACTCCAGTACTCTTGCCTGGAAAATCCCATGGACGGAGGGGCCTGGTGGGCTGCAGTCCATGGGGTCGCTAGGAGTCAGACACGACTGAGTGACTTCACTTTCACTTTTCACTTTCATGCATTGGAGAAGGAAATGGCAACCCACTCCAGTGTTCTTGCCTGGAGAATCCCAGGGACGGGGGAGCCTGGTGGGCTGCCATCTATGGGGTCGCACAGAGTCAGACAGGACTGAAGCGACTTAGCAGCAGCAGCAGCAGACCCTACACTGAACTCTAAATTTTCCTCAGTGTGAAAATATTTAGTTTACCATCTTTATTATCTAAGGTTTCTGAAGACTAGATAGTCTGGCCTTGTGTGAAACTTGAACCTGCAGACATTAAGAGCAACTTATTTCACTATCAATCCAGAAAGCTATTGTATCTACCCAAGTAATTTTGGGAGTGACTTTTTCAGTATACCTGAAATTATGACAAACCAGGGATATTGACTGGGATGCTTATCAGAATTGTGTAGGTGACATCATTGGGTCACATGAAATCCTATATATAGAATTTCTTGTTAATTATTCCATAACACAGAGGAGAGACTGATCTAACTTAACTCCTGATATTCAGAATATATACATTACTTGATTATTTTCTACCTGTAGAACCAGAAGCTTCTACCAAATTTGATTATTAAATTTGAAATAATCTTTGAAATTTGAAATTCTTTGGAATTTGAAATTCTAAGATATATACATACTTTTTCTTTTTTTCTTTATATTCAAACAGCATTTGACCTAGATGGTATCTTAATAAATATAAGAATATATTCTGTCCAATGATAAAGACATTGAACTTTATATACTGTTGCATTCCTTTCCGTTCATTAGATACAACTCTTACAGACATTTAAAAATTAATCAGTTTGAATTTTGTCTATCTTACATGATTTTGTCAAACAGTGGCTCAATTTATAAAGATAATACTAATAACCAGATGGCGCTTTTGTTAAGAACCCACCTGCCAAGGCTGGAAACAAGAGAAGTGGGTTCCATCCCTGGGTCAGGAAGATCCTCTGGAAGAGGCCATGGCAATCCACTCCAGTATTCTTGACTGGAGAGTCCCTGGACAAAGAATCCTGGCAGACTACAGTCCATGAGGTCGCAAAGAGTTGGGCATGACTGAAGCAACTTAGCACACAATAATAACACAAGAGGCATATATTTCTACAGATTATCAAAAAAATATAAATAAATAAAAGAAGCCTGCTCCTGGGAAGAAAAGCTATGACAAACCTAGACAGCCTATTAAAAAGCAAAGACATCACCTTGCTGACAAAGGTCTGCATAGTCAAAACTATGGTTTTTCTGTTAGTCATGTATGGATATGGGAGTTGGGCCATAGAGAAGGCCGAGTGCCAAAGAATCAATGCTTTCCAATTGTGGTGCTGGAAAAGACTCTTGAGAGTGCTTTAGACAGCAAGGAGATCAAACCAGTCAACCTTAAAAGAAATCAACCCTGACTATTCATTGGAAGGGCTGATGCTGAAGCTGAAGCTCAAATACATTGTCCACCTGATGAGAAGACCAAACTCTTTGGAAAAGACCTTGATGTTGGGAAAGACTGAAGGTAAAAAAAGAAGGGGCACCAGAGGATGAGATGGTTACATAGCATCACCAACTCAAATGGACATGAATTTGAACAAATTCCAGGAGATAATGAAGGACAGAGGAGCCTGGCAGCCTGGCGTGCTTCAGTCCATGAGGTGGCAGAGTCAGACTTGACTTAGTGACTGAACAGCAAATCAAAAAAATAAAATAAAATAAAATTTCACTGAATTCATAATATTGTTTAATGTGAAAACATTGTTCCTTATATTTGAGTTGTGCCTATCTCTGGGCAATATTTCCTACAGTTTACTTTTAAGTCGAATGAATTCTCTTAAGTTTTCAATGATACCTTACACCTTGGGGTTTTTTTCCATATTGATATGATCTGAAGCCGAACGTACTCCTCAATTGAATTCCTGTGCTACGATAATTATCTGAGTTCAAGAACTTTTGGAGACCTGGGTATAAAATATCTTGATGTAAATCGTTTGAACTTAGAATGAAGAGAAAGAGCCAGAGAAGACAAATGGATTCTCTACCAGCTGAACCACAGGGAAGCCCAAGAATACTGGAGTGGGTAGCCTATCCCTTCTCCAGGGGATCCTCCTGACCCAGGGATTGAACCAGGGTCTCCTGCATTGCAGGTGGATTCTTTACCAACTGAGCCATTGAAGGAATACATATTTTTAAATAACATCTCATACATGTCCTATGCTAAACTAGATTCTTTTTTTTTTAATTTTATTTTATTTTTAAACTTTACAAATTGTATTAGTTTTGTCTTGATAAATTTATCTCATTTAATTTCCATAGCAGTGCTACATGGAAGATATGATGATATGGATGATACACATTAAAAATAAATATGCTGATTCAGGTTGAGGTTTGACAGAAAATAGCAAAATTCTCTAAAGCAATTATCCTTCAATAAAAAATAAATAAATAAAAAAAAAAAAACTTCAGTTAAGTTTGTCTCCAAGCAAATTTAGGTTCCTCCTACTAGAACCATACTTTTGCGGCACCACTTTAAAGATGATCTATAGTCCAATTTTTTTTTTTTCTTTTTTAAATAGAAAATTGAACTTAGTCCCAGAGAAGTACACTATCTTGCACAGATTCATTTTCTGTCAAGAGCATACCCCAGTGTTCTCAGGATCATATAATACTTTTGCCTTTTATCATCCGGACCCTTTACATCCCCGCAGTAGGTTGTTTTTTAGTATTAATTTTTTTTAAAGCCCACATGATGGGAGTCCCTGCGTTGATAAATAGTTCAGCATGTATTTAAACCTTTTCTTAAATAAGAGCCTATGGGGCAAGATAGCCTGTAATTGAATGATAGTAATTTCTCCCACAATTTGAAATAAATAACTCCTAAAATTATTTTAATTTGGTGTGAAGATAGACATAGTTACTAGATTAAATATCAGCTATATTTAGTGAGTGTCCTAGGGAATTGAAAGAGAGTGAAAATCTTTACCAACAGTATCCTCTACACTAAATAAACCCTGAAATGAGGACAGTGAATTAAGTTTTATCTTAAAAAGCATTCTTTCAGGTGTGATATCTTGACACTTATGTTGTTATTTTCTACAAAAAAGTGTGGAGCAGAAATGTTATCACTTGATTATTTTAAAAAGTCTTTTATATTTTATTCAAGACTGCTTAGTCAAGTTTGCCCTAAATATGGAGCTTCCATTAAACAAAATTAAATGCACTTAAAATTAGTAACTTAGAAAGAACATAGTAATAAACTATGATTTAGTCCAGTCACAAGTTTAGAATGCTAAGCGTTTGAATTTTAAATAGTACATTTAATGACATTGTGATTTCTCATATAGCATTCTTAAAAATTAGAAATACTATATTTACTGAAATTCAGAAGGGAGAGTACATTTTTTAAAGCTGGCTTTGAGTAAATATTAAGTTATTAGACATCATCTATGAGAAACTCCTGAAATGGAGCACAATGGCAGGCTGTTTCATAGCATACTTGTAGACTTTTATTAGTATCATACTAAAAACAACCTCCAGAAAAGCATTTCCTAAAGTCTCTGAGATGGTGGCTGCAGCCATGGAATTAAAAGGCGCTTACTCCTGGGAAGGAAAGTTATGACCAACCTAGATAGCATATTGAAAAGCAGAGACATTACTTTGCCAACAAAAGTCCGTCTAGTCAAGGCTATGGTTTTTCCTGTGGTCATGTATGGATGTGAGAGTTGGACTGTGAAGAAGCCTGAGTGCCGAAGAATTGATGCTTTTGAACTGTGGTGTTGGAGAAGACTCTTGAGAGTCCCTTGGACTGCAAAGAGGTCCAACCAGTCCATTCTGAAGGAGAGCAGCTCTGGGATTTCTTTGGAAGGAATGATGCTAAAGCTGAAACTCCAGTACTTTGGCCACCTCATGGGAAGAGTTGACTCACTGGAAAAGACTCTGATGCTGGGAGGGATTGGGGGCAGGAGGAGAAGGGGACGACAGAGGATGAGATGGCTGGATGGCATCACTGACTCGATGGACGTGAGTCTGAGTGAACTCCGGGAGTTGGTGATGGACAGGGAGGCCTGGCATGCTGGGATTCATGGGGTCGCAAAGAGTCAGACACAACTGAGCAACTGAACTGAACTGAACTCAAAGTCTCTGAAATGGTCATTTGCCTTTGGCTTTTTTTTTTTTTTTTGATTTGAGAAAGGTTTAGCAACCATCCTATTACAAATCACCTTCTTAGGATTAAAATTTTTTAAGGAAGATAATTTATTTTAGACATTTTCCATAGTTGTGAAAAAAATTACTGCCGTTCTTTTTATTCAGAACTCCAACTGATGACAATGAAATTATTCATGTACATTGAAGACAGTATGTGGGCTTGAGTATCTAAGTTCTTTATATCCCTTATAAAATTTTATTACTTATGAGTACTGAAAAGTTAGTGGAAAATCATTCAGCATTGCTGAACTGTCACTTGATTATCCTGAAGTTGGTAATATTGTAAAAGAAGCATAAAATAGCAAGATGGGTGGGGGGGGGAAGGTTAAAAAAAGAGCAGTAATAAAAACTACAGTGCAGGGTATTAATCGTGTTGAATCGTGTGAGTTTCTGACAGCTAATAAACCAGTGATAAATGTGGTCTCTAAAATTGCATGTGTATCATAGTCTGAACCCTCAGTCTAATGCAGGGTCATTGGATTTTACAATCTCATAAGCTTCCAGAACTTTGCCTGGCACATAAAAACAATTGCTTAATGTGTAATATATTCTACAGCTAGCCATCTGCTTACCCTCTTGACTTTTCAAATTTTATAAAAACCCAAGCCCATAATTTCTCACCTCATGAACCACCAGATTTTTGGAATATGTTATATTCCAGGATTAGTTTATCTTCTTATGAAACCAAAGAGACTTAATTTATTGGATAATATTTGGCAGCAACATACATTTTTCCATTGAAATGGTTATGAGAGCAATCACTAGAGTTAGTAAGATTTAGGCTATTTCTACCCACTATGTAGTGACACATGCTCATTTAAACAAAAGTGTCCTAATTGTAGGACTCTTAAACTAAACAATAATCCAAATTATGTTTAGTAATAACTCTAAAATAGTTGAGAAACAAGGAAAAAAGTTTCCAAAATATTTGTTATTCATAATATATGACATATTTACATTAATAGAATATTATTTTATATTTATGATTTAATCCATGACCAATTAATCATGTGATGAAGAAATTCTCTTTGAAAAAGCATAACAATATATTTATGTATTTTATAGAAAACTTTAAAGAACAACTCTACTTATGATATTATAAACTCTTAGGCCCAGAAGGGTTAGAAGTCTGAGACAAAAATTAGATCATTTAACTCACTCAAGTGAGTGACAGAGCTGGGGGAGGATCCCAGAGCTTCTAATTCCTTGTTCAAAATCCCTACTGTGTACTTACCATGACCTAGCTCCTACCCTTGAAAAGACAATGGGGAGGGTGCAGACGAATGTTTAATTAACAGAAATCTAGTTGCTAAGGGATCTTTAATCTTCAGTGATTTCTCCAAGAGTTCTCTTTCATCACTTATGATTGCCAAATACTTGCTAGATGATCTGGGGGTGCTAAAAGGATCAAGAAATAGTAAGGACTTGCTCACTCCTCTGCCCAGGTTCTTTCTCTCCTCTCTCTCATTGTCTTTTCCCAGAAGCGCCATGGCAATTCTCCAATTGTGTTAAACAATATATTCACATTCTGGGCCCCTCTGAATTAATTTTTTTCATTATATAAGCTTATAAGGAATATCTTCTGACAAAATATAATATTTAGCTTCAAGGAAATGCCAGGAAGCAATCAAATCTAAGGGGTCTAAAATCAAATACCTTGAGTTCAAATCCCAGTTTCAGCATTTGCTTGTGGTGTAACAAAAGAATACTTGCATGGTGGCTTGCCTTTGCCCACTGTGGTATATTGCTAATAGTAGTGTATAACCTTATATTACAGGCTTCCTAGGTGGTCCAGTGGGTAAAGAATCCACCTGCAATGCAGGAGACACAGGAGACACAGCTTCAACCCCAGGGTTGGGAAGATCCCCAACCTCCCCAAGGTCAGGGCAACCCAGTTCAGTATTCTTGCCTGGAGAACCCCATGGACAGAGGAACTTGTCAGGCTACAGTCCAGAAGGTTACAAAGAGTCAAACATGACTGAAGTGACTGAGTACACACACAGCCTTATATTATAAATCTTTAAATTTCTTATTTTCCTGCTACCTCAACATCCCCACAAGCAAGTTGTGAGCATTCTGCCCAGGTGAAAGGTGTAACAGTGTGATAAGGCTGACCCCTATCACAAGTTGTTCTTGCCCTCATCTGGCTATGACCTAGTATTCAAATGCACTAATGAACTCTTCTCACATCTTTTGCTTGTGTTCTCTATCCTGACCTCTGATAAGACACTTGCCCACAGCTTCTGAAGCCCACTTTTTGGTGTTCTCAGGGGATCATGTGAGTATTATAAACACTGTTTCCCTGTCTTTCTCGGGTGGACCCTCTTATGGCCATGCCTAGCTGATCATTTAATGAAAAAATATTGAACATATTTCAGAGGGACTTTGTAGACTTCATTTCCTTATATATAGTAAAAACTGTCTTTACTTCACTATGAACCTGGTGATTTTTCTCAACTCAAAGAACACCAGATAAATAAAACAGATAGAGACCATTTATTGAATGACTTCTACGTGTCTTATATGATAGTTTATATGAATATTTCACTTATATTTCACAACTGTTAAATATTGTTTTTCTGACATTTTTCAAGTGTGAATATACTGTCAACAGTGAATTATATATGAAAGAAAAGATCAATTTAAATGATATATATGTATTATTTTATTTGTCTTTGGTAATCAAATATAGAGACTGAGGTTGATAATTAGAGAAAGACTGCAAATTAGGCTGATACATGAAGGGCAGATAAGACATAAACCTATTACTTTATGATCTATCTATATTCTAAATTGAAAAGTCTTCATTGAGATTTGTAAAGACTTGGTCATGACTCTGCCTACACCAAACTGAGAATTATAAGTTGAGGTCTTCTTTATTTCCCTTCTTTCTTCTTTCATTCTCTCCTTTACTCTCTGCCTTTTTACATTAATTAAAATTGCTTTTCTCAAGAAAAGCACTGGACAAATTTTGGGAAGATGAGAAATAACATAAAATTCTTTCTACCTTGTCAGTCCAGTTCAGTTCAGTCACTCAGTCGTGTCCAACTCTTTGTGACCCAATGAACTGCAGCCAGCCAGACCTCCCTGTCCATCACCAACTCCCAGAGTCCATTGAGTCGGTGATGCCACCCAGTCATCCCATCCTCTGTCATCCCCTTCTCCTCCTGCCCCCAATCGCTCCCAGCATCAGAGTCTTTTCCAATAAGTCAACTCTTCACATGAGGTGGCCAAAGTACTGGAGTTTCAGCTTTAGCAATATTCCTTGCAAAGGACACCCAGGACTGATCTCTTTTAGGATAGACTGGTTGGATCTCCTTGCAGTCCAAGGGACTCTCAAGAGTCTTATCCAACACCATAGTTCAAAATCATCAATTCTTCGGCACTCAGCTTTCTTCACAGTCCAACTCTCACATCTGTACGTGACCACTGGAAAAACCATAGCCTTGACTAGACGGATCTTTGTTGGCAAAGTAATGTTTCTGCTTTTTAATATGCTATCTAGGTTGGTCATAACTTTTCTTCCAAGGAGTAAGTGTCTTTTAATTTCATGGCTGCAATCACCATCTGCAGTGATTTTGGAGCCCCCCCAAATAAAGACTGATACTGTTTCCACTGTTTCCCCATCTATTTCCCATGAAGTGATGGGACCAGATGCCATGATCTTCGTTTTCTGAATGTTGAGCTTTAAGGCAACTTTTTCACTCTCCTCTTTCACCTTCATCAAGAGGCTTTTTAGTTCTTCGTCACTTTCTGCCATAAGAGTGGTGTCATCTGCATATCCGAGGTTATTGATATTTCTCCTGGCAATCTTAATTCCAGCTTGTGCTTCTTCCAGCCCAGTGTTTCTCATAATGTACTCTGCATATAAGTTAAATAAGCAGGGTGACAATGTACAGCTTTGGTGTACTCCTTTTCCTATTTGGAACCAGTCTGCTGTTCCATGTGCAGTTCTAACTGTTGCTTCCTGATCTGCATACAGATTTCTCAAGAGGCAGGTCAGGTGGTCTGGTATTCCCAACTCTTTCAGAATTTTCCACAGTTTATTGTGATCTACACAGTCAAAGGCTTAGGCATAGTCAAGAAAGCAGAAATAGATGTTTTTCTGGAACTCTCTTCCTTTTTCCATGATCTGGCAGATGTTGGAAATTTGATCTCTGGTTCCTCTACCTTTTCTAAAACCAGCTTGAACATCTGGAAGTTCATGGTTCACGTATTGCTGAAGCCTGGCCTGCAGAATTTTGAGCATTACTTTACTAGCATGTGAGATGAGTGCAATTGTGCAGTAGTTTGAGCATTCTTTGGCATTGCCTTTCTTTGGGATTGCAATGAAAATTGACCTATTCCAGTCCTGCAGCCACTGCTGCATTTTCCAAATTTGCTGGCATATTGAGTGCAGCACTTTCACAACATCATCTTCCAGGATTTGAAATAGCTCAACTGGAATTCCGTCACCTCCACTAGCTTTGTTTGTAGTCATGCTTTCTAAGGCCCACTTGACTTCACATTCCAGGATGTCTGTCTCTACCTTGTCAAGCAATTCTAATTCTATCAATCATTATACTTATTTCAAAACTTTGAAATCAATTGTTTAAACACTTCATAAGCATAAAAGTGAACAACCTCCAGCAAACTTCATTCAATCTATCATTATGAGATAGATTTGCAGAGAATTATAACATCTGAGATGTGTTCTGAATTGGCATGGCATATTACTTATCCTCTTTTTAAAAAGTGTCTTCTTTATAAAGCTATTTGTCAATTGTAGTTGGCTCTGGCCTCTAAAGTATAAAAAAATTCTATAATTGCAAAGCACTTATAAAAATTTAGAATGATTTTTCACAGCAAAGGGAAGCAGCATTTAATTGAAGCAGTGGAGCAAAACTGAGAAAATCATTCATATTTCAACAACTGAAGAACTGGATTAAAATAGTGCTCATTACCATTTCTAACTAACATTTGTCACACACATGCACACACACACACACACACACACACAGAACACATGGAGACATGTGGACCTAACACTGCCTTCAGTTTTTGTTAAAATTATATTCCAAAGAATACAGAACTGGATATCACATGTCATTGTGCTTGGGAGAATACTGTATGTCATATTACTGCTCTCATGTTTTAGTATTTTTTCATTTGTTTTAAGGTTTCCACTACTTTCATGTGTTATAAAAGGCTAAAAGAACTTCAAACTAAATTATTCTTGACAGGACCTTTAGTGACCAGGAAATGCAACCACTATATTCTTGCCAGATGTCAAGCTGGAATTCAGAAAATGCATCATCTTTTGAGAAAGGGAGCCCTGAACTGAGGTACAGCATCCAGTTGTGTTCAGAGAGACTTATAAACCATCACTGAAAATAGCTTGACTTCAACCTCATGTAAATGAACATGTTCTATTTCTGATTATTTTAATATTCCACAATTACAGTGAAACCATGGAGAGAAGGCACAGCATTGATCTTCATTCAGGTATAAAGTAATTCATTTTCCAATCAAGCTATACAAGACAGGAAAATAGAAGTACGTAAAAACACATTCTTCTCTTGTTTTTAGCTGTATCAGTGAGGAATAAAATATAAGATATATCCATTTTCAAATAAATAACCCACATTTATTCACAAAATCTCTCAAATGTAGTAATGAAGCCTAAACATCATACTGAAGAATTACTTTCCTTTAACATACCATCATATAAATAATTACATGATATCACCTGATGGCAAAAAGAATAAGATTTATAAATAATTCCCCTTTGCAATGTAAGCCTGTTTAAACATTTGAACTCAATTCTACATATAATGTATTAGAATTTAGTGAACTAAGCTTTCACTTTGCCATTTTGTATCTTTATAAATCTGGCTTTTAAAAAGTGCATTGCTTTTTGAGGGCGGTCCTAAGATGGCGGAGGAATAGGATGGGAAGACCACTTTCTCCCCCACAAATTCATCAAAAGAATATTTAAACGCTGAGTAAATTCCACAAAACAACTTCTGAGTGCTGGCAGAGGATATCAGGCACCCAGAAAAGCAGTCCATTGTCTTCGAAAGGAGATGTATTATCAACGGTACTGTATAGAAGGAGAAGTCTTGAGACTACTGTGAAAATAAGACTGAAAACCAGAAGCAGGAGGATTAAGTCAAAATCCTGAGAACACCAGAGAACTCCTGACTCCAGGGAACATTAATCAACAAGAGCTCATCAAATGCCGCCATACCTACACTGAAACCAAGCACCATCCAAGGGCCAACAAGTTCCAGAGCAAGACATACCACTCAAATTCTCCAGCAACACAGGAACACAGCCCTGAGCTCCAATATACAGGCTGCCCAAAGTCACTCCAAAA
The DNA here is from genome assembly GCF_003369695.1 of Bos indicus x Bos taurus. Taxonomy (NCBI): domain Eukaryota; kingdom Metazoa; phylum Chordata; class Mammalia; order Artiodactyla; family Bovidae; genus Bos; species Bos indicus x Bos taurus. The sequence goes on along the minus strand of NC_040077.1, from coordinate 82,969,960 downwards.
CCACTGAAATCTCATAGCTCATTACTGGACATGTCATTGGACTCCAGAGAGAAGAAATCCAGCTCCACCCACCAGAACACCGACACAAGCTTCCCTAACCAAGAAACCTTGACAAGCCACCCGTACAAACCCATGCACAGTGAGGAAACTCCGCAATAAAGAGAACTCCACAAACTGCCAGAATACAGAAAGACCACCCCAAACTCAGCAATATAAACAACATGAAGAGACAGAGAAATACCCAGCAGGTAAAGGAACAGGATAAATGCCCACCAAATCAAACAAAAGAGGAAGAGATAGGGAATCTACCTGATAAAAAATTCTGAATAATGATAGTGAAAATGATCCAAAATCTTGAAATCAAAATGGAATCACAGATAAATAGCCTGGAGACAAGGATTGAGAAGATGCAAGAAAGGTTTAACAAGGACCTAGAAGAAATAAAAAAGAGTCAATATAGAATGATTAATGCAATAAATGAGATCAAAAACACTCTGGATACAACAAATAGTTGAATAATGGAGGCAGAAGATAGGATTAGTGAAGTAGAAGATAGAATGGTAGAAATAAATGAATCAGAGAGGAAACAAGAAAAACAAATTAAAAGAAATTTCAACAATCTCAGAGACCTCCAGGACAGTGTTAAATGCCCCAACATTCAAATCATATGAGTCCCAGAAGAAGAAGACAAAAAGAAAGACCATGAGAAAATACTTGAGGAGATAATAGTTTAAACCTTCTCTAAAATGGGGAAGGAAATAATCACCCAAGTCCAAGAAACCCAGAGAGTCCCAAACAGGATAAACCCAAGATGAAACACCCCAAGACACATATTAATCAAATTAACAAAGATCAAACACAAAGAACAAATATTAAAAGCAACAAGGGAAAACAACAAATAAAACACAAGGGGATTCCCATAAGGATAACAGGTGATCTTTCAATAGAAACTCTTCCAGCCAGGAAGGAATGGCAAGACACACTTAAAGTGATGAAAGAAAATAACCTATAGCCCAGATTATTGTACCCAGCAAGGATCTCATTCAAATATGAAGGAGAAATCAAAAGCTTTACAGACAGGCAAAAGCTGAGAGAATTCAGCACCACCAAACCAGCTCTCCAACAAATACTAAAGGATATTTTCTAGACAGGAAACACAAAAACGGTGTATAAATTGGGACCCAAAACAATAAAGTAAATGGCAATGGGATCATACTTATCAATAATTACCTTAAACCTAAATGTGTAGAATGCCCCAACCAAAAGACAAAGACTGGCTGAATGGATACAAAAACAAGACCCCATATATGTTGTCTACAAGGGACCCACTTCAAAACAGGGGACACATACTGACTGAAAGTGAAGAGCCAGAAAAAGATATTCCATGCAAATAGAGACCAAAAGAAATCAGAAGTAGCAATACTCATATCAGATAAAATAGACTTTAAAACAAAGGCTATGAAAAGAGACAAAGAAGGACACTACATAATGATCAAAGGATCAATCCAAGAAGAAGAGATAACACTTATAAATATATATGCACCCAACATAGGAGCACCACAATATGTAAGACAAACGCTGATAAGTATGAAATGGGAAAATAACAATAACACAATAATAGTGGGAAACTTTAATACCCTACTCACACCTATGGCTAGATCAACTAAACAGAAAATTAACAAGGAAACACAAACTTTAAACAATACAATAGACCAGTTAGACCTAACTGATATCTATAGGACATTTCACCCCAAAACAATGAATTTCACCTTTTTCTCAAGCACACACGGAACCTTCTCCAGGATAGTTCACATCCTGGACCGTAAATCTGGCCTTGGTAAATTCAAAAAAATTGAAATCATTCCAACTATCTTTTCTGACTGCAATGCAGTAAGATTAGATCTCAATTACAGGAGAAAAACTATTAAAAATGCCAACATATGGAGGCTGAACAACACACTGCTGAATAACCAACAAATCACAGAAGAAATCAAAAAACAAATCAAAATATGCATAGAAACAAATGAAAAAGAAAATACAACAACCCAAAAACCCGTGGAACCCTGTAAAAGCAGTGCTAAGGAGAAAGTTCATAGCAATACAGGCATACCTCAAGAAACAAGAAAAAAGTCAAATAAATAACCTAACTCTACACCTAAAGCAACTAGAAAAGGAAGAAATGAAGAACCCCAGGGTTAGTAGAAGGAAAGAAATCTTAAAAATTAGGGCAGAAATAAGTGCAAAAGAAACAAAAGAGACCATAGCAAAAATCAACAAAGTCAAAAGCTGGTTCTTTGAAAGGATAAATAAAATTGACAAACCATTAGCTAGACTCATCAAGAAACAAAGGGAGAAAAATCAAATCCATAAAATTAGAAATGAAAATGGAGAGATCACAACAGACAACCCAGAAATACAAAGGACTCTAAGAGACTACTATCAGCAACTATATGCCAATAAAATGGACAACGTGGAAGAAATGGACAAATTCTTAGAAAAGTACAACTTTCCAAAACTGAACCAGGAAGAAATAGAAAATCTTAACAGACCCATCACAAGCATGGAAGTTGAAACTGTAATCAGAAATCTTCCAGCAAACAAAGGCCCAGGTCCAGACAGCTTCACAGCTGAATTCTACCAAAAATTTAGGGAAGAGCTAACACCTATCCTACTCAAACTCTTCCAGAAAATTGCAGAGGAAGGTAAACTTCCAAACTCATTCTATGAGGCCATCATCACCATAATACCAAAACCTGACAAAGATCCCACAAAAAAAGAAAACTACAGGCCAATATCACTGATGAACATAGACGCAAAAATCCTTAACAAAATTCTAGCAGTCAGAATGCAACAATACATTAAAAAGATCATACACCACGACCAAGTGGGCTTTATCTCAGGGATGCAAGGATTCTTCAATATCTGCAAATCAATGAATGTAATACACCACATTAGCAAATTGAAAAATAAAAGCCATATGATTCTCTCAGTAGATGCAGAGAAAGCCTTTGACAAAATTTAACATCCATTTATGATAAAAACTCTCCAGAAAGCAGGAATAGAAGGAACATACCTCAACATAATAAAAGCTATATATGACAAACCCATAGCAAACATTATCCTCAATGGTGAAAAATTGAAAGCATTGTCCCTAAAGTCAGAACAAGACAAGGGTGCCCACTTTCACCACTACTATTCAACACAGTTTTGGAAGTTTTGGCCACAGCAATCAAAGCAGAAAAAGAAATAAAAGGAATCCAAATTTGAAAAGAAGAAGTAAAACTCTCACTGTTTGCAGATGACATGATCCTCTACATAGAAAATTCTAAAGAGTCCACCAGAAAATTACTAGAGCTAATCAATGAATATAGTACAGTTGCAGGATATAAAATCAACACACAGAAATCCCTTGCATTCCTATACACTAATAATGAGAAAATAGAAAGAGAATTTAAGGAAACAATTCCATTTACCATTGCAATGAAAAGAATAAAATACTTAGGAATATATCTACCTAGATAAACTAAAGACCTATATATAGAAAACTATAAAACACTGGTGAAAGAAATCAAAGAGGACACTAATAGATGGAGAAATATACCATGTTCATGGATCAGAAGAATCAATATAGTGAAAATTAGTATGCTACCCAAAGCAAGCTATAGATTCAATGCAATCCCTATCAAGCTACCAATGGTATTTTTCACAGAGCTAGAACAAATAATTTCACAATTTGTATGGAAATACAAAAAAAAACCTCTAATTGCCAAAGCAATCTTGAGAAAGAAGAATGGAACTGGAGGAATCAACCTGCCTGACTTCAGGCTCTACTACAAAGCCACAGTCATCAAGACAGTATGGTACCAGCACAAAGACAGAAATATAGATCAATGGAACTAAATAGAAAGCCCAGAGATAAATCCACTTGCCTATGGACACCTTATTTTTGACAAAGGAGGCAAGAATATACAATGGAGAAAAGACAATCTCTTTAACAAGTCGTGCTGGGAAAACTGGTCAACCACTCGTAAAGAATGAAACTAGAACACTTTCTAACACCATACACAAAAATAAACTCAAAATAGATTAAAGATCTAAATGTAAGACCAGAAACTATAAAACTTCTAGAGGAGAACATAGGATCGGAACACGTGTATACTCGTGGCGGATTCTTGTTGATGTATGGCAAAACCAATACAATTTTGTAAATAATTAGCCTCCAATTAAAATAAGTAAATTTATATTTTAAAAAGTGTATTGCTTTTTGACTTCCTACTAACAGGAATATTTGAGGTAGTTGATGTGTACTTGTTTCATTTATTCATCTATTCATTTATTTAAATTTCCATATTGTGTGCAAAAAAGAGTAAGAACTGTTTCAAACAACTTCAAAATAATTATATATTGCTTTTGTCTTTCCATTGTTTTGAACAGTCTCATCAAAGATGTTCTAAAATCCATAATAATGATAGTCTAGTAGCTTCCCCCAACTTTAGAGTTCAAATGAGAACATAATGAACAAAGAAAAGAAAATGTTTTATGTGAAACAATATGCTATGTGATTTTAATACATTATTTAACATAAGCATACGAAGAAATTCACTTAGAGTTTTTATTTTTAAATCAAAAAGCTAAACCACCAAAAATAAAGTAATTTGCATAAATTTATTATCAATACTTCAGGTATTCTGGCTTATCTGCCAGTAAGTACCAAACTATAGTGTTTCAGGGGATCTTTTTTGTTGTTGTTGTTATTGAATTGCTTTTTTTTTTTTATATTTTATTTTTTTTTAATTTTATTTTATTTTTAAACTTTACATAATTGTATTAGTTTTGCCAAATATCAAAATTAATCTGCCACAGGTATACATGTGTTCCCCATCCTGAACCCTCCTCCCTCCTCCCTCCCCGTACCATCCCTCTGGGTCATCCCAGTGCACTAGCCCCAAGCATACTTTGAACATACTCTTCCTCCAGATTTGAGCACTCTTTCTCCAGATTGCCCTAAGGTTGATGCTCTCACTTCTCTTAAATTTAAGTTTTTTGTTGAATAAATAGTTGATTTTACTATGTTGTAAATTATATAGTTTCAAATATACAGCAGAGTAATTTCATTATGCATATATATATGTATATATATACACATATATATTTTCTTCTGTTTTAGACTTTTTCCATTATAAATTACTACAGGATATTGAGTATATGGCCCTGTGCTATACAGCAGGTTCTTGTTGTTATCTGTTTTATATATAGTGTATATAGTTTAATAGCAAATTCTTAATTTTCTGCCTCCCATCACATTTGGTAATATGAGTTTGATTTCTATGTCTGTGAATCTATTTATGTTTTTTAAGTAAGTTCAATTTTTAATTTTTTAAAAATTCTACCTATAAGCCTTACCATGTGACATTTGTTTTTCTCTGTCTGACTTACTTCACTTAGTATGATAATCTCTAAGTACATCCACCTAACAGAAGCAGAAGATATTAAGAAGAGGTGGCAAAAACACACAGAACTGAACAAAAATGATCTCACAACCCAGATAATCACGATGGTGTGATCACTTACGTAGAGCCAGACATCCTGGAATGTGAAGTCAAGTGGGCCTTAGGAAGCATCACAATGAACAAAGTTAGTGGACGCGATGGAATTCCAGTTGAGCTATTTCAAATCTTGAAAGATGATGCTGTGAAAGTGCTGCACTCAATATGCCAGCAAATTTGGAAAACTCAGCAGTGGCAACAGGACTGGAAAAGGACAGTTTTCATTCCCTTTCCAAAGAAAGGCAATGCTAAAGAATGCTAAAACTACCGCACAATTGCACTCATCTCACACGCTAGTAAAGTAGTGCTCAAAATTCCCCAAGCCAGGCTTAAACAATACATGAACCATGAACTACCAGAAGTTGAAGCTGGATTTAGAAAAGGCAGAGGAACCAGAGATCAAATTGCCAACATCTGCTCAGTTCAGTCGCTCAGTGGTGTCCGAGTCTGCGACTCCATGAATCACAGCATGCCAGGCCTCCCTGTCATCACCAACTCCTGGAGTTCACTCAAACTCATGTCCATCGAGTCAGTGATGCCATCCACCCATCTCATCCTCTGTTGTCCCCTTCACCTCCTGCCCCCAATCCTTCCCAGCATCAGAGTCTTTACCAATGAGTCAACTCGCACAAGGTGGCCAAAGAAATAAAGTTTCAGCTTTAGCATCAGTCCTTCCAATGAACACCCAGGACTAATTTCCTTTAGAATGAACTGGTTGGATCTCCTTGGAGTCCAAGTGTTTCTCAAGAGTCTTCTCCAACACCACACTTCAAAAGCATCAATTCCTTGGCACTCATCTTTCTTCACAGTCCAACTCACACAACCAAACATGACCACTGGAAAAACCATAACCTTGACTAGATGGACCTTTGTTGACAAAGTAATGTCTCTGCTTTTTAATATACTGTTTAGGTTGGTCATAATTTTCCTTCCAAGGAGTAAGCGTCTTTTAATTTTGTGGCTGCAATGACCACTGTTTCCCTATCTATTTCCCATGAAGTGATGAGACCAGATGCCATGAGATTAGTTTTCTGAATCTTGAGATTTAAGGCAACTTTTTCACTTTCCTCTTTCACTTTCATCAAGAGGCTTTTGAGTTCCTCTTCACTTTCTGCCATAAGGGTGGTGTCATCTGCATATCTGATGTTATTGGTATTTCTCCCAGCAATCTTGATTCCAGCTTGTGCTTTCTCCACTCCAGCCCAGCATTTTTCATGATGTACTCTGCATAGAAGCTAAATAGGCAGGGTGACAATATACAGCCTTGACGTACTCCTTTTCCTATTTGGAACCAGTCTGTTGTTCCATGTCCAGTTCTGACTGTTGCTTCCTGACCTGCAAATAGGTTTCTCAAGAGGCAGGTCAGGTGGTCTGGTATTCCCATGTCTTTCAGAATTTTCCACAGTTTATTGTGATCCACACAGTCAAAGACTTTGGCATAGTCAATAAAGCAGAAATAGATGTTTTTCTGGAACTCTCTTGCTTTTTTGATGATCCCGCAGATGTTGGCAATTTGATCTCTGGTTCCTCTGCCTTTTCTAAATCCAGCTTGAACATCTGGAAGTTCACGGTTCATGTATTGCTGAAGCCTGGCTTGGAGAATTTTGAGAATTACTTTACTAGCGTGTGAGATGAGTGCAATTGTGTGATATTTGAGCATTCTTTGGCATTGCCTTTCCTGGGATGGGAATGAAAACTAACCTTTTCCAGTTCTGTGGCCACTGCTGAGTTTTCCAAATTTGCTGGCATATTGAGTGCAGCACTTTCACAGGATCATCTGTCAGGATTTGAAATAGCTCAACTGGAATTCCATCACCTCCACTAGCTTTGTTCGTAGTGATGCTTTCTAAAGCCCACTTGACTTCACATTCCAGGATGTCTGACTCTAGGTGAGTGATCACACCGTCATGATGATCTGGGTCATGAAGATCTTTTTTGTACAGTTCTTCTGTGTATTCTTGCCACCTCTTCTTAATATCTTCTGCTTCTCTTAGGTCTATACCATTTCTATTCTTTATCGAGCCCATCTTTGCATGAAATGTTCCCTTGTTATCTCTAATTTTCTTGAAGAGATCTCTAGTCTTTCCCATTCTGTGATTTCCTCTATTTCTTTGCATTGATCGTTGGGGAAGGCTTTCTTATCTCTTTTGCTATTCTTTGGAACTCTGCATTCAAATGCTTATATCTTTCCTTTTTTCCTTTGCTTTTTGCTTCTCTTCTTTTCACAGCTATTTTTAAGGTCTCCCCAGACAGCCATTTTTTTTTTTTTTTAATTTATTTTCCATGGGGATGGTCTTGATTCCTGTCTCCTCTACAATGTCATGAACCTTAGTCCATAGTCCATCAGGTACTCTATCTATCAGATCTAGTTCCTTAAATCTATTTCTCACTTCCACTGTTGAAAAAGTGAGAGGGTTCCAGAAAAAGATCTATTTCTGCTTTAATGACTATACCAAAACTTTTGACTTTGTGGATCACAATAAACTGAAAGCGATGTGAATACCAGACCACTTAACCTACCTGAGAAATTTGTATGCAGGACAGGAAGCAAAAGTTAGAACTGGACACGGGACAACAGACTGGTTCCAAATAGAAAAAGGAGTACGTCAAGTCTGTATATTGTCACCCTGCTTATTTAACTTATATGCAGAGTACATCATGAGAAATGCTGGGCTGGAGTAAGCACAAGCTGGAATCAAGATTGCTGGGAGAAATATCAATAACCTCAGATATGCAGATGACACCAGCCTTATGTCAGAAAGTGAGGAAGAACTAAAGAGCTTCTTAACAAAAGTGAAAAAAGAGAGTGAAAAAGTTGGCTTAAAGCTCAACATTCAGAAAACGAAGATCATGGCATCTGGTCCCATCACTTCATGGCAAATAGATGGGGAAACAATGACAGACTTTATTTTGGGGGGCTCAAAAATCACTGCAGATGGTGACTGGAGCCATTAAATTATGACCAACCTAGACAGCATATTAAAAAGCAGAGGTATTACTCTGTTAACAAAGGTCCGTCTAGTCAAGGCTATGTTTTTTCCAGTAGTCAGGTGTGGATGTGAGAATTGGACTATAAAGAAATCTGAGCACTGAAGAACTGATGCTTTTGAAGTGTGGTGTTGGAGAAGACTCTTGAGAGGAGATCCAACCAATCCATCCTAAAGGAAATGAGCCCTGAATTTTCATTGGAAGAACTGATGTTGAAACTGAAACTCCAATACTTTGGCCACCTGATATGAAGAGCTGACTCATTTGCAAAGACCTGAAGCTGAGAAAGATTGAAGGTGGGAGGAGAAGGGGACGATAGAGGATGAGATGGTTAAATGGCATTACCGACTCAATAGACATGAGTTTGGGTAAACTTCAGGAGCTGGTGATGGGCATGGAGGCCTGGCATGCTGCTGTCCATGGGGTCACAAAGAGTCGGACATGTTTGACCAACTGAACTGAACTGAGGTCCATCCATGTTGCTTCACATGGCACTATTTCTTTCTTTTTATGGCTGAGTAATCTTACATTGTGTATATATGCCACATCTTCTTTATCTATTTATCTGTTGATGGACATGGACATTTTCCATGTCTTTAGCTCAGTTCAGTTCAGTTCAGTCGCTCAGTCGTGTCTGACTCTTTGGGACCCCATGGATTGCAGCACGCCAGGCTTCCCTGTCCTTCACCAACTCCTGGAACTTGTTCAAACTCGTGTCCATCGAGTCAGTGATGCTATCCAACCAACTCATCCTCTGTCATCCCCCTCTTCTCCCACCTTCAGTCTTTCTCAGCATCAGGGTCTTTGCAAATGAGTCAGTTCTTTGCATTAAGTAGTCAAAAAATTGGAGTTTTAGCTTCAGTCCTTCCAATGAATATTCAGGACTGATTTCCTTTAGGATGGAGTGGTTGGATCTCCTTGCAGTCCAAGGGACTCTCAGGAGTCTCCAACCCCGCAGTTCAAAAGCATCAGTTCTTCAGCGCTCAGCTTCCTTTATAGTCCAACTCTTATCACATCCATACATGATTACTGGAAATGCCATATCTCAGTTGAGTTGAGTTCAGTTCAGTCGCTCAGTCGTGTCCGACTCTTTGCAACCCCATGAATCACAGCACGCCAGGCCTCCTTGTCCATCACCAACTCCCGGAGTTCACTCAGACTCACGTCCATTGAGTCAGTGAGGCCATCCAGCCATCTCATCCTCTGTCATCCCCTTCTTCTTCTGCCCCCAACCCCTCCCAGCATTAGAGTCTTTTCCAATGAGTCAACTGTTCCCATCAGGTGGCCAAAGTACTGGAGTTTCAGCTTTAGCATCATTCCTTCCAAAGAAATCCCAGGGCTGATCTCCTTCAGAATGGACTGGTTGGATCTCCTTGCAGTCCAAGGGACTCTCAAGAGTGTTCTCCAACACCACAGTTCAAAAGCATCAATTCTTTGGCGCTCAGCTTTCTTCACAGTCCAACTCTCACATCCATACATGACCACAGGAAAAACCATAACCTTGACTAGACGGACCTTTGTTGGCAAAGTAATGTCTCTGCTTTTCATTATGCTATCTAGGTTGGTCATAACTTTCCTTCCAAGTCTGGCAAGTGTAAATAGTGCTCTTCTGAACATTGAGGTACGTGTATCTTTTTGAATATAAGTTTTCTCCAACTATATGCTCAAATGTGGGTCCCTGGATCCTATGGTAAGTCTTAGTTTTTTAAAGAACCTCCATACTGTTCTCCAGGAGAAGGCAATGGCACCCCACTCCAGTACTCTTGCCTGGAAAATCCCATGGATGGAGGAGCCTTGTAAGCTGCAGTCCATGGGGTTGCACAGAGTCAGACACGACTGAAGTGACTTAGCAGCAGCATACTGTTCTCCAGTATGACAAAATTAACTTTGGAATAATACATGAGAAATTGATGTTGCTGGTTGCTTTTGAAGCAAAAAACTGAATTAATTTTCCAAGACTGAGAAAAAAAATTGCATAATTTTGTATACTCTTTTGATTATGAACAATGACCGTATAAAGACATATAGCCAATACAAAAGACAAATAAATGATGTTGAAAGCCAAGTAAAATGTTCCTTCTTCATCCTTCCTGATTCTTTAGAGAGGCCACAGGTATAGGAAAATTTACACACAGTTAAAAAATCTTAACAGCTAAGATATTATTTTTTAAATATTTAAGCACTGAGTAAAGTTAATAATTTTAGATTATATATATTTTTTCATATCCTTTATTTAGTACCTTTTAAGTTAGTTTGTGTGCATATGTGCTAAGTTTCTTCAGTCATGGCTGACTTTTTGTGACCCTATGGACTGTAGCCCACTAGGCTCTGCCCATGGGATTTTCTAGAATACTGGAGTGGATTGTCATGCCCTCCTCAATGGGGTCTGCCCCAACCCAGGGATTGAATATGTATCTCTTACATCTCCTGCATTGGCATTCAGATTCTTTACCACTAGTGCCACCTGGGAAGCCCCTTTATGTTGGTTTAACATTAAAGTATTAAGACTGTTAGTAAAAACCATACTCAACTGAAAATTATCTATTTTCACCTTTTAATATATGTTAGACTTAGCAGTAGCAGTAGCAGACTGCCTCAAAAGCACAGAAATACTAAGGAAAAGTATTAATATTATATAAAATGTGCTTATCATATAAAATATTATAGGAACTACATGCTTAGTTATGTTTAATGAGTCTTATGTTTAACCTATTTTTTATCTAATTTTATCATTAGCACAAATATTTACTCAGCATTTGACATTTTTCTAATAGTTTAGAGAACTGGGAAAAACAAATTTTAAGCATGTTTTGACTTATTCAGAAGCAAACACCCAGTGCTCTATACCTGTTAAAAAATGGCTTATCCATGTAGTAATCACATTGCTTATGAAAAGTGAAGTGCCAAAGACTGAGCTTCATCTTTGTGTGTTAAATAATGTGTTCTATTCTGCAAAAGATTTCTCTTTTTCTATGCCAAGTAACTAAAAAACAATTATTTCAAAATCATGATACAAGGAAACTATTTTAGTATAGTGTTAATTGAAGCTCAATACTACTTTTAGTTATAAAATAACACTTCATACCTGTGCAGTATTTTACACTTTCACACATTATCCTCATATTTGATTTGAGTATCTTTAAATGGAGTATAGCTTTTTAACAAAGACAACAGTGATTCTTTTTTTTTCTATGGCTGAACATGGCATGAGATAAAAATAAAACTTGACATGAAGATCAGATGTAATCCAGCAGGATATGGAGTTTAAAACATATCTTTTTTTCTTTTTTTCCATTGAAAGTCAAATCTGCCACAGATATCATAACACCCAAAGGATAATGCTAGAAATGCTATGCAGAATTAAAAATTATGTGTATATTTTGCTGGGTCTCATGTTCATGTATAGTTGCCTCATCACATTTTAAAATAGGCAAAATTCCATTTTGACAGATGGACCAAAGTAGTAAATGCCAACTTTCAGTGTGTCAGAATCATGTACAAAAGCCTTGCTTAGAAGGCCAAGAGAATGAAAATGTTCCAAAATTCATCTACTTTGATATTAAAATAAAAAACTGCTACTTCAGTTTAGGTGTAATGCATTTGGGATTTACCAGTTAACCACACCTTCAACATTATGGAAAGTATAGATAACAAAATAACAAAAATTGCATTGATTTGATGAATACGGGGATGGCTTAGGATGCTTCAGAAAGTAAAGTGCATTACAAAAGAAAGTCTAGAATCAAATTGAAAGGGATGCTGAGAAAGGAATAAAAGCATTAAAGGAATTGTTAGAATCCTTGACCTTTAAAGGCTTATTCAATCTTGAGTTTCATTATCTGTATTATTTTTTTTTCTTCTGTGCTGTTTTGTAGGCACTAAGTAGAACAAAAAATGATATATACATAGAATCCTTAAAATTATTTGGTAATGTAAAAATGCAAATGATTATTTCAATTTATTTTAGACTTTTATTTAAAAAATAGGCATTAGCTGATTTTTATGTTTAAGAATATATATTCCTGAGATTAAAAAAAAAAAAGTCACATTAAAATTTGTGTTAATGCTAGGTTGCAGCACTTTTGACTAAATTGCAAACTATTTAATTAAGAATAACAAATCAAGGATTTCACCATCTTAGGTGTGTTAATTCCACCACCACCCCCAAGGCTGCGATAACAAGTCACTACAAACAATAGTTGAAAATAACAGAAATTTACTGTCTTACAATTCTGAAGGTTAGATGTTGCACACAGATTTCAGTGGGCTAAAATAGAAATACTGGTGGAGTTGCATTCTTTTCTGGAGACTCTAGGAATAAATCCATTTCCTTGCATTTTCCATCGTCTAGAGATTGTCCCAATTAGTTGACCCCCATTGCCACCATCTTCAAAGCCAGCAACTTTTCACCTCTTTGATTGTTCTTCTATAGTCATATTCCCTCTGACTCTTGCTTCTATCTTACAATTTTAAGCATTCTCTGATTACATTGGACCTTTCTAGATAATCCAAGAAAATGTCTGCAATTTGAAGGCCTTCCCTTCAAATTATAAGTGGCTTAGTCTTCCCTGATAGAGTCTGCCTGCAGTGTGGGAGACCTGAGTTCAATCCCTGGGATGGGAAGTTCCCCTGGGGAAGGAAATGGCAACCTACTCCAGTTTTCTTGCCTGGAGAATTCCATGGACAGAGGAGCCTGGTGGGCTGCAGTCCATGGGGTCACAAAGAGTCAGATAGGACTGAATGACTAACACTATCACTTTCACTTTCAATTAGCAACCTTAAATCCATCTTCAATCTTATTCATAACCTCAGATATGCAGAAGACACCACCCTTATGGCAGAAAGTGAAGAAGAACTAAAGAGCCTCTTGATGAAAGTAAAAGAGGAGACTGAAAAATTTGGCTTAAAACTCAGCATTCAGAAAACTAAGATCATGGCATCTGGTCTCATCACTTCATGGCAAATAGATGGGGAAACAATGACAGACTTTATTTTTTGAGACTTAAAATTGCACGGACTGAAGCCATGCAATTAAAAGACGCTTGTTCCTTGGAAGAAAAGTTATGACCAACGTAGACAGTATATTACAAAGAAGAGACATTACTTTGTCATCAAAGTTCCATCTAGTCGAAGTTTTGGTTTTTCCAGTAGTCATGTAAGGATGTGAGAGTTGGAGTATAAAGAAAGCTGAGTGCTGAAGAATTGGTGCTTTTGAACTGTGGTGTTGGAGAAGACTCATGAGTGTCCCTTGGACTGCAAGGAGATCCAACCAGTCCATCCTAAATTCCTGATTATTCATTGGAAAGACTGATGCTGGAGCTGAAAGTCCAATACTTTGGCCACCTGATGCGAAGAACTGACTCCTTGGGAAAGACCCTGATGCTGGGAAAGATTGAAGGGAGGAGGAAATTGGGACGACAGAGGATGAGATGGTTGGATGGCATCACTGACTCAGTGGACCTGAGTTTGAGTAAGCTCTAGGGATTGGTGATGGACAGAGAAGCATGGAGTAGTGTAGTCCATGGGGTCACAAAGAGTCGGACATGACTGAGCGACTGAACTGAAACATGTTCATATGTTAGATGGATTAGTATGCAAACATTTTGTGTGTGTGGGGGGGGAGGGGATATTATTGTACCTATCATGGTATGCCCTGTAGGCTACAAAAGTTCATGTCCACCACATATGAAAAATATTCACCTCTTATCAAGATCTCCAAAAACTCTCAACCCATTATATCATCAACTAAAAAATGCAAAATCTCAAATCTCCACAGTTAAAAAGTCTCAAATTTCATCATCTGAATTAGATTTGTGTGAGGCTTTGTGTATAATTAATTCTGGAGCAAAATTCTTTTCCATCTGTGCGTCTGGGAAACAAGAAATCAAGTTATCTATTCCTAGAACACAGTTGTAAGAAAGAAATAGGAATAGTAGTATATATTTCTATTCAAAAAAAGGAGAAAATGGAAGGGAAAAAGGAATCACTAGCGCAAGCATTATCAAAATGAAGTTGGGTAAATTCCATTAGGTTTTAAGGTCTGTGAATAGGTGGTGCATTCCAGGCCCATGACTACACTCTTTGAGTCATTCTTTTCTTTTCATGACAGACCACATGTTTGCAGCTCAGTAGTTTTATCAGACTTTCTCACCTTTAGATACTTGAGAATTCAATAGCCTTTTTTCATTTCATATACTCTCTATGTCTATGTTCTTTCAGGTTCAAAATACAATATTTCTGCTAGCTTAAAATTCTCAAAAATTCTGTGGATCTCCAGTGTATGTCAGAGACATTACTCCATTAGGCAAGAGATCCCTCCACAGATTTTTCTTAAATAACCTCATATCTATTTTTGTCTTCTGTTGAGATGGCTCAGGGGATCGATTCATCCTTAATCTCTTCCAATTGCTTTTTATTCAACTAAATATTCTGACCTTTTGATCTTTCTGAAGCACTGTATTTGAAAATGATTGTGAGGATTTTTGTCTCTGGGCCAAAATCCTATTGGGATCGTCTGGGGCCAACTATAGACAATTACAGGGCAGGTTTCATGAGAAAAATCTGTTCCCAAAACATCAAATTTGGTACCCATCCAAAGTCTTGTAGTAAGTAAAATCTTGCTTGGTACTTTCAGTTTAGCTTGTTTTTCTAATTGACCACTTCAAATATGATTCCCCAGCATTTTCTCTATGAAGAATGGATCTCTTAATTGTAGTGTGAAATTGAAAGTGTTAGTCACTCAGATGTGTCCAACTCTTTGTGACCCCACGGACTGTAGCCCACCAGGCTCCTCTGTCCATAGGATTTTCTCTTTGTAGAGTCCTTTGCTATCAGTGAAGGCTAAAAAATTTCTGAGTCATGAAGAAATTTTCATACTTTCTTTTTAGTTTAACAATTCTTCCATTAATCCAGCTCTTTCCTCTCTCATTCTACTTTGAATGTAAGAAGAAACCTGGTCATACCGTTAACATTTTGCTTGAAATTCTTTCAGATAAAAATCCATTTTCTTCATTTACAAGTTCTGCTTTTCATATAATAATGGGACATCATTCTGCTAATATTTCTTTCATGTAGCAAGAATCCTCTTTCCCAAATTTCCAATTTCCATTTCCTTCTGAACTATCACAAGCAGTGCTTTTAGTGCTCATATTTCTATAGTGTATTCAGATAGTTTAGGTAATCTCTAAGGCAGTATATGTTTTCTCTATCATACTTCCAACTTTGCCTCCTCCCTAGCACAGCTGTTAAACCCATATTAATACTACCAGTTTATTCAAGTAAATCTAGATGTTTTATTTATTTATTTTACCTTTTTTTTCTAATTTTATTTTATTTTTAAACTTTACATAATTGTATTAGTTTTGCCAAATATCAAAATGAATCCACCACAGGTATACATGTGTTCAAGTAAATCTAGATGTTTTTTATCAAGACCTTTGAAATTCTTTAAGCTTCTTCCTACTTCCAAAGACACTTCCACATTTTTAGGTATTTGTCACAGTAGCACTCCACTTTTGGGTACCAAAATCTATAATACTTTTATATAGACTTGTAACAATTTACTAAATACTTAGTAGCTTAAACCAACACAGATTTATCATCTTGCATTTCTGTAGGTTAGAAGTCTGATTTGGTTCTCACTGGCTTAAATCCAGAGCATTTACAGGGCTTCATTGCCTTTTGAAGGCTCTGGGTAGTGAAAGGAAGTGAATCCATTTCCTTGTCTTCCAGCTTCTGCAATCCACTTCCATTTACTGGATCATGACCCCCTTCCTCCATCTTCAAAACGAGTAATGTTGCATTTCTCTGATCATTCTTGTATCAGCACATCTTCCTCTGATCCTTTTCTTCTGCCTCACAGAGACGCTTTTAAGGACTCTTGTGATTATTAAAATGCATTGGATTCACTTAAGTAATCCAATATAATGTCCCTATTTTAAGGAGAGTTAATTAATAAACATAATTTTGTGTGCAGCGCTTCCCAGATGGCTCAATGGTAAAAAACCCACTGGCCAATGCAGGAGATACGGTTTGATCCCTGGGTGGAGACTGGTGGACTCCATGGGGTCACAAAAGAATTGGACATGACTTAGTGACTAAATGACAACAATTTTGTTTGCAACCTTAATTCCCCTTTGCTGCATGATCTAACAAATGTGCAGGTTTCTGGAATTAGGACATGGACATCTATGAAAGGTTATTATTCTGCCTACCACATCAAGACTAAGATAGACATTACAGATGAATGTATAGTAACTACAGAGGCTAATAAATCCACTTACTAAATATCTCATGACATTTCTTTAAAATGGTATCAGACATAGATTTTTAAAATACCAACACACATCCCCATTATTTAATGATACGGCAGGACAAATAAATTTGTATTTAATAAAAATATTATGTGTACCCTCTTGGAGGGCATAAACAAAACCTGTGCACACCAGGACCCAGGAGAAAAGAGCAGTCACCTCAAAAGAGACAGAGCCAGACTTGCCTGTGAGTGTCCAGGAGTCTCTGGCCAAGGTGTAGGTCAACAGTGGCCTGCAGCAGGGTCAGGGGCACTGATCACAGCAATCCTGGGAGGCACCATGTGCTGGTATAAGTCCTTTTGTTCTTTTGAAGGCTTCAGGTCAAACTACAGGGAAAGACAGCCCCAACCATCAGTAGAAAATTGGATTAAAGATTTACTGAGCATGGATTAAATATTTACTTGCCCACCAGAGCAAAACCCAGTTTTTCCCACAGACAGTCCCTTAAGTTCTTGCCTTGGGAACCCCATGAACAGTATGAAAAGGCAAATAGATATGACACTGAAAGACGGACTCAGTGGTTTGGGAAATGGAAAAGAGCAGAAAAATACTTCCAGTAGAAATAAAGAGGCTGAGCCAAAGCAGAACCAATGCCCAGTTGTGGATGTGTCTAGTTGTGAAAGTAAAGTTCGCTGCTGTAAGAACAATATTGCAGAGGAGTCAGAATGTTAGGTTGATGAATCAAGGTAAATTGGAAGTGGTCAAATAGGGGATGACAAGATTGAACATCGACGTTTTAGGAATCAGTGAATTAAAATGGACCAGGATGGGTGAATTTAATTCAGATGACCATTATATCTATTACTTTGGGCAAGAATACCTTAGAAGAAATGGAGTAAAACTCATAATTAACAAGAATCCAAAAGGCAGTACTTGGGTGCAATCTCAAAAACAACAGAATGATTTCAGTTCATTTCCAAGCCAAACCATTAAACATAGTAATCCAAGTCTATGCCCCAACTATGAATGCCAAATAAAATGAAGTTAAATGGTGCTATGAAGACCTACAAGATCTTCTAAACTAACACCAAAAAAGATGTCCTTTTCATCATAGGGTGTTGGAATGCAAAGTGGGAAGTCAAGAGATACCTGGAGTAACAGACTCCAAGTTTGGTCTTGGAGTACAAAATGAAGAAGGGCAAAGGCTAAAAGAGATTTACCAAGCGAACACACTGGTCATACCTAACACCTTCTTCTAGCAACATGAGATGACTCTACACATGGACATCACCATATGGTCAATATGGAAATCAGACTGATTATATTTTTTGCAGCTAAAGATGGAGAAGCTCTATACATTCAGCAAAAACAAGACCAAGCTGACTGTGGCTCCGATCATGAACTCCTTATTGCAAAATTCAGACTTAAATTGAAGAAAATAGGGAAAACCACTCAGGTATAATTTACATCAGATCCCTTACAATTATATAGTGGAAGTGACAAATAGATTCAAGGGATTAGATCTGATTGACAGAGTGTCTGAAGAACTAAGAAAATTGCTGCACTCAGTATGCCAACAAATTTGGAAAACTCAGTGGCCACAGGACTGGAAAAAGTCAGTTTTCGTCCAATACAAAGAAGGGCAATGCCAAAGAAGGTTCAAACTACCTCACAATTGCACTCATTTCACAGGCTAGCAAAGTAATTTCTCAAAATCTTCCAAGATAGACTTTGATAGTATGTGAACTGAGAACCTCAAGATGTACAAACTGGATTTAGAAAAGAGAGAGGAACCAGAGATCAAATTGCCAACATCTGTTGGATCATAGAAAAAGCAAGAGAATTCCAGGAAAACACCTACTTCTGTTTCATTGACTAGGCTAAAGCCGTTGACTGTGTGGATCACAACAAACTGTGGAATATTTTTAAAGAGATGGAAATACCAAAACAACTGGGATTCCCTAACAGCTCAGTTGGTAAAGAATTCACCTGCAATGCAGGAGACCCTGGTTCAATTCCTGAGTTGGGAAGATCCAGTGCAGAAGGGATAGGCTATCCACGCCAGTTTTCTTGGGCTTCCTAATGGCTCAGCTGGTAAAAAAAAATTAGCCTGAAATGTAGGAGACCTGGGATCTCTGGGTTGGGAAGATCCCTGGGTTGGGAAGATTCCCTGAAGAAGTGAAAGGCTACCCACTCCAGTATTTTGGCCTGTAGAATTCCATGGACTGTATAGTCCATGGGGTCACAAAGAGTAGGACAAAACTGAGCAGCTTTCACTTTATCTTCCTCCTGTGAAACTCGTATTCAGGTCAAGAAGCAACAGTTAGAAGTGGACATTGAACATTGGTTCCAAATTGGACATTTGAAGACATTGAAGACTGGTTCCAAATTGGAAAAGGAGTATGTCAAGGCTGTATGTTGTCACCCTGCCTATTTAACTTTTATGCAGAACACATCATGTAAAATGCCAGGCTGGATGAAGCACAAGCTGGAATCAAGATTGCTGAGAGACATATCAACAACCTCATATATGCAGATGACACAACTATTATGGTAGAAAGTGAAGAGAAATTAAAGAGCCTCTTGATGAAGGTGAAAGAGGAGAGTGATAAAGCTGACTTAAAGCTCAACATTAAAAAAATTAGATCATGGCATAGAATCCCATCATGGCAAATAGATGGGGAAACAATGGAAACAGAGAAAGACTATTTTCTTGGACTCCAAACTCACTGCAGATAGTTACTGTAACCAAGATATTAAAAGATCCTTTCTCCTTGGAAGAAAAGCTATGATCAACCTAGACAGCATATTAAAAAGCAGAGACATTACTTTGTTGACAAAGGTTCATATATTAAAAGCTATGGTTTTTTTTACAGCAGTCATGTATATATGTGAGAGTTGGACCATAAAGAAGGCTGAGTGCTGAAAAACTAATGCTTTTGAACTGTGATGTTGGAGAAGACTCTTGAGAGTCAGTCCCTTGGACTGCAAGGAGATCCAACCAGTCCATCCTAAAGGAAATCAGTCCTGAATATTCATTGGAAAGACTGATGTTGAAGCTGAAGCTTCAATACTTTGGCCACCTGATGCAAAATGCCAACTCGCTGTAAAAGACCCTGATGCTGGGAAAGATTGAATGCAGGAGACAGGGACGACAGAGGATGAGATGGTTGGATAGTATCACAGACTCAATTGATATGAGTTAGAACGACCTCCAGGAAAAGGTGAAGGACAGGGAAACCTGGCGTGCTGCAGTCCAAGGAGTTGCAAGGAGGTGGACACTACTGAGGGATTAAACAACAAATAATAAAATTTCAGCCAAGATTGCAATAAAAAAAAAAAGCTAACAAGGTCTCAATTGTTCTGAGATATTCTGTAATGTATCCTCCCACAGAACTTTTAATAGTTGCAAGAAAAGTACAAAGATAATCCAAGAATTAATAACGATACCTAGGATTCAGGTTGTTTTCTGCCTTTAAAAGTTGTATAAATTTTACTTTCTGGGATGTGGAGAATCTTTGAAAATATGATGAAACAACAATATTAGAAGCATTTTGTTTACTTAAGGATGCTAAATTTTTGTTATTACATTTTCTTACCTTTAAGTAACAGGAGTTAAAAATTCAACAGCATGGACTTTTTTGTTTGTTTTTTCAAAGACAAATTGCGTTGGTATTTAATATGGTCTTAAAACATGTCCACAAAGATGCTGAGATTGGTTTTAGTCTAATTTTTGTAACCTAGGCACTACTTCATATCCTTATTAATTTTTTGACTTTTTTCATAAAGATATTTAACTATACTTTAAATATCCCCCTTTCTCAACTGTTAACACAAAATCAACTTAGTTATGATGTCAGTATCTTAGATCTAAAGGTGTTCAATTTCAGGACCATACACTGAAATGCATTACTTGAAATCTTTTTTGCATTAAATGAGTAATAAAGGAAAGTATGTTCACTTGCTTATTTTTAATTCAATGTCCTTATACTTGCTTAAAACTTGTCACAGTATCACCAACTGGTATTTTCTGTTATTAAAGGCTAGACCAAATATATAAGATGTAAAAAATGGTTTTTATATCCTCAATTCAGTTCAGTTCAGTTCAGTTCAGTTCAGTAGCTCAGTCGTGTCCAACTCTTTGCGACCCCATGAACCGCAGCACACCAGACCTCCCTGTCCATCACCAACTTCCAGAGTTAACCCAAACTCATGTCCATAGAGTCGGTGATGCCATCCATCCATCTCATCCTCTGTCGTCCCCTTCTTCTCCTGCCCCCAATCCCTCCCAGCATCAGAGTCTTTTCCAGTGAGTCAACTCTTCGCATGAGGTGGCCAAATTATCGGAGTTTCAGCTTCAACATCAGTCCTTCCAATGAACACCCAGGACTGATCTCCTTTAGAATGGACTGGTTGGATCTCCTTGCAGTCCAAGGGACTCTCAAGAGTCTTCTCCAACACCACAGTTCAAAAGCATCAATTCTTCAGCACTCATCTTTCTTCACAGTCCAACTCTCACATCCATACATGACCACTGGAAAAACCATAGCCTTGACTAGACGGACCTTTGTTGGCAAAGTAATGTCCCTCTGCTTTTGAATATGCTATCTAGGTTGGTCATAACTTTCCTTCCAAGGAGTAAGAGTCTTAATTTCATGGCTGCAGTCACCATCTGCAGTGATTTTGGAGCTCCCCAAAACAAAGACTGATACTGTTTCCACTGTTTCCTCATCTATTTCCCATGAAGTGATGGGACCAGATGCCATGATCTTAGTTTTCAGAATGTTGAGCTTTAAGCCAACTTTTTCACTCTCCACTTTCACTTTCATCAAGAGGCTTTTTAGATCCTCTTCGCTTTCTGCCATAAGGGTGGTGTCATCTGCATATATGAGGTTATTGATATTTCTTGTTTCTATAGCTTCTGGTAAATATTTAAATAGGTTATTATCTGATTAGGTTAATGCTACAAAAAAATGTGCTAGTTTTGTAGTTTAACTTATTTCCACTCTGGATTTCTTCTTCTTTTTTTTTTTTAGAGAGAGAATAAGATTTAAGATCTTCTTAGGGCCAAATATGGTTGAAACTTAAAAATGCCAATACTATAGTACAATTACTACTATTTACTTCTGGATTTATATCACTGACATTGAAGCACTTTTTGAAACAAAGGTGTGAATATTAATTAATTTGTGTCGTTATTTAAGAAATAGATAGAATAATGTGAAAAAAGACTAAATGACTTCCAAGATCCTAAAGTGAAACTGCAGTGAAAGCAGCTTAGTCAGTTCAAAACTATGTTTATTAAGGATCTCTAATACTTGCCTCATGTTAGTCACTCAGTCATATCCTACTCTTTGCAACCCCATGGACTATAAGCCTGTCAGATCTCCCTGTCCATGGAATTCTCCAGGTAATAATACTGAATTTAGTTGCTTTTCCCTTCTCCAGGACAGCTTCCTGACCAAGGGATTGAACCCATGGCTCCTGTGTCTCTTGCACTGTAGGGAGATTCTTTACCGTCTGAGGCTCCCTTAAAAAGAGATAATTAATCAAATAATTAAATCTTATAATAGGGCAATAAAAAACCCTTTTAAATTTGTGAAACAAGTTCAGGAACTATAGGAAAATAATTGTTTTCATCAAATCTTCAAGTATCACAGCACTAAAACCTAGTAAGAGAGAATGAACTTTGTTTGAACTCTGCAGACTAACATTTTTTTTTTATCATTGTTAATATATTTCGCTAGCATTAACAGGTCTCTGTGAGTTCCCTCTTGTGGCTAATCTAAAATATAAAAAAATTTTTCTTCATTTACCTATGATGGTTCTTCAATAGGGAGATGACACAATATAACAGCCAGCTGCATGAGAGATTTGTGTTTCAAATTCTTTTCTGGAGTAGTTTCTTAAATCTGTTGGTGATTAGCATACATATTTTATGCCACTGTTATAGAGAGAAATATATTTTGCCAATTATTTTTCCCAGTTATTTCCAAACATATCAAAAGAATTGTAAACTAGATTATAACACAAATATCATCTAGGAAATAGTAAAAGGTTTCCTATGTGCATATAATATAGAAGCACATGAAGCACTTGAAGCACTTTTTATTGTCTCAAAGGGGAAATACTGTTACAACTATTTTGAAATATTTAGGGGACTTAAGACAGTTTGCATTTTATACCTTAGAGATGTGCTCATATTTCCTCATCCTACAACCATTTTATCTCTACCAATCATACTGCATCATTTCCTATTGTAGAATATAGTCATTTAGGTTCATACCTAGCTTATCTTCTTTAATAAATCATAATCCTCTTGCTAGATTCGTATCTGATTGAACTCTACACATCCCCCAAACTCTTGGTTTAGAGCCCTGATATATGGTCAATAATACAAATATAATTATGAATTCTCATAATCATGAAACAGGGATATATATTATGTGTGGACATTTAAATAAATATGAATAATGCAAAATATTTAATTTCAATAAAAATGGTCTGTATTTACAAGATAATCTGATAAAATACTTTTGTTTTTCTTTTTCATTTGCAGTTAAACTGATGATTTGTAATTTTATGACAGAAACTTCATAGTAGGTGCATGCTTGCTAAGTCACTTCATTCCTGTCTGACTCTTTGTGACCCTGTGGAATGTAGACTACCAGGCCCCTCTGCCCTTTGGATTCTCCAAGCAAGAATACTGGAGTGGGTTGCCAAGCTCTCCTCCAGGGGATCTTCCCCACCGAGGGATCAAACCCGCATTTCTTACGTCTCCTGCATTGACAGGTGGGTTCTTTACCACTAGTGCCACCTGGAAAGCCCCTCGTGATGGGTTAGTGGGGCTTCCCTGGTGGCTCAGAGGTTAAAGCATCTGCCTGGAATGCAGGACGCCTGCGTTCGATCCCTGGGTCGGGAAGATCCCGTGGAGAAGGAAATTACAACCTACTCCAGTACTCTTGCCTGGAGAATCCCATGGAGGGAGGAGCCTGGTAGGCTACAGTCCATGGGGTCACAAGAATCGGACACGACTGAGTGACTTCACTTTCTTTCTTTCTTTCTAAATTATCTTCACGAGACTACATATTGGGTTATCTTACAACAAAACCAGTTATGTATCATGACTTCTAAAATTATATCAGATGGGATATTGGTAAGATATATTGATTAGATATTAGTGTAGATTGAATTGTAAATGCACAAAAGAGATTAATGTTAATCAACTAACTCAACAGAAGAGCTCATAGAACTTATAGAGTAAAGAGTGTTTCATAAGAAGTCAATAAAGACAGAGTCCTCATACTGACTGTACATAGTGATTGCCTGGATGGACTCTGGGCTGAAATTCTATTTAAGTGATCTGGGGTGTGGTCCTGACATCAGTAGTTTTTAAAAGCATCTGTAGATGGGGAAACAGTGGAAACAGTGTCAGACTTTATTTTTCTGGGCTCCAAAATCACTGCAAATGGTGACTGCAGCCATGAAATTAAAAGACGCTTACTCCTTGGAAGGAAAGTTATGACCAACCTAGATAGTATATTCAAAAGCAGAGACATTACTTTGCCAACAAAAGTTCGTCTAGTCAAGGCTATGGTTTTTCCTGTGGTCATGTATGGTTGTGAGAGTTGGACTGTGAAGAAGGCTGAACGCTGAAGAATTGATACTTTTGAACTGTGGTGTTGGAGAAGACTCTTGAGAGTCCCTTGGACTACAAGGAGATCTAACCAGTCCATTCTGAAGGAGATCAGCCCTGGGATTTCTTTGGAAGGAATGATGCTAAAGCTGAAACTCCAGTACTTTGGCCACCTCATGGGAAGAGTTGACTCATTGGAAAAGACTCTGATGCTGGGAGGGATTGGGGGCAAGAGAAGAAGGGGATGACAGAGGATGAGATGGCTGGATGGCATCACTGACTCGATGGGCATGAGTCTGAGTGAACTCTGGGAGTTGGTGTTGGACAGGGAGGCCTGGCGTGCTGCGATTCATGGGGTTGCAAAGACTTGGACACGACTGAGCGACTGATCTGATCTGATCTGATTCTATGCAAACACATAATGCCACTGTGTAGATTTCAGCATGATACAGATGATGCACAGACTTGTCAGTGTTACTAAGGATTTGGAATTCATCCTCAGGCAGTGGAAAGTCAGTGTGCAGGTGGCTCAGTTGTGTCCTACTCTTTGCGACCCCGTGGACTGTAGCCTGCCAGTTTCCTCTGTCCATGGCATTTCCCAGACAAGAATACTGGAGTTGGTTGCCATTTCCTCCTCCAAGGGATCTTCCCGATCCAGGAATCGGACCCTCATTTCCTTCATCTCTTGCATTGGCAGGAGGATTCTTTACCACTGAGCCATCTGGAAAGTCACTACTAGGTTTTAAGCAAGGTAATCATAAATTCTCATTTTATTATTGGAGGAAGAGTGAATCGTATAGAAGAAAAGACAGAAATGGAAAACTAATTAGAGAACTGATCCAAAAGAGGGAAAACAGTGATCAAGAGTAGTATGATGTCAAAGAACAAAAATAAAAGTTTTAATAATTGATGAAGTACTCTCTTGAGTAATTCTTGTTCATCCTTCTTAACAGTTATTTTTCTCTATAAGCCTCTGTTTATGTTATTTATAAAACAAGAATGTTATTGTTAAATTAAACTTGTAGCTGCACAGATTATATGAGCTAACCTAGTAAGATGTTTTGAAATATAAACACTTATTATCTATCAACTATATCATTTGCTTTAAGTGTATTGGCTTAAAAGATAGTTTGAACGACAATGGTTCATTGACACATTCAGCTGTCTATTAAGAATATTTTATTTGCAAAACAGTAGATATAATGCTTTCTCCTTTCTATTTTCAAGAGTGAGTATATATTAGAGTTCTTATTTTTCTAATCAACATTGGTAATGAAAAGTGGGAGAAACAAAAGTTGGGAAAAGACATCCAAAATAGTAATTCAAGAAAGGTCCTTTATGTAACAACCATTAAGAATTTTGGAATTCAATAACGAAAAATCCCATTACATTATAAATTTCTTCCTGACTTGGTATTTCTTTCTCTCTCTCTCTTTTTTTTTTAATTATTGACTATGTTATGTTTATTTTTATAAATTACTTATCATATAATTGGTCCACTTTTTAAAATTAGTTTTTTTAATACAAATTTATTTATTTTAATTGGAGGCTAATTACCTTACAATATTATACTGGTTTTGCTATACATCAACATGAATCTACCACAGGTGTACACGTGTTCCCCATCCTGAACCCTCCTCCCACCTCCCTCCCCATATCATCCCTCTGGGTCACCCCAGTGCACCAGCCCGTGCATCCTGTATCATGCATTGAACCTGGACTGGTGATTTGTTTCACATATGATATTATACATGTTTCAATGACATTCTCCCAAATCATCCCACCCTCGCCCTCTCCCACAGAATCCAAAAGACGGTTCTATACATCTGTGTCTCTTTTGCTGTCTTGCATACAGGGTTATTGTTACCATCATTCTAAATTCCATATATGTGCGTTAGCTGCAGTCCATGGGGTCGTGAAGAGTCAGATACGACTGAGTGACTTCACTTTCCCTTTACACTTTCATGCATTGGAGAAGGAAAT
Source organism: Bos indicus x Bos taurus (assembly GCF_003369695.1). Classification (NCBI taxonomy): domain Eukaryota; kingdom Metazoa; phylum Chordata; class Mammalia; order Artiodactyla; family Bovidae; genus Bos; species Bos indicus x Bos taurus. The sequence continues at coordinate 82,943,555 of NC_040077.1, read as the reverse complement.
GGCAACCCACTCCAGTGTTCTTGCCTGGAGAATCCCAGGGACGGGGGAGCCTGGTGGGCTGCCATCTATAGGGTCACACAGAGTTGGACATGACTGAAGTGACTTAGCAGCATACTGTATTAGTGTTTTTCTTTCTGGCTTCCTTCACTCTGTATAATAGGCTCCAGTGTCATCCACCTCATTAGAACTGATTCAAATGTATTCTTTTTAATGGCTGAGTAATACTCCATTGTGTATATGTATCACACCATTCTTATCCATTCGTCTGCTGATGGACATCTAGGTTGCTTCCATGTCCTGGCTATTATAAACAGTGCTGTGATTAACATTGGGATACATATGTCTCTTTCAATTCTGGTTTCCTCAATGTGTATGCCCAGCAGTGAGATTGCTGGGTCGTATGGCAATTCTACTTCAAGTTTTTTAAGGAATCTCCACTCTGTTCTCCATAGTGGCTTACTAGTTTGCATTCCCACCAGCAGTGTAAGAGGGTTCCCTTTTCTCCACACCCTCTCCAGCATTTATTGCTTGTAGACTTTTGATAGCAGCCATTCTGACTGGCTTGAAATGGTACCTCATTGTGGTTTTGATTTGCATTTCTCTGATAATGAGTTGAAGAAAGTAGGGAAAACCACTAGACCATTCAGGTATGACCTAAATCAAATCCCTTATGATTATACAGTGGAAGTGAGAAATAGATTTAAGGGCCTAGATCTGATAGATAGAGTGCCTGATGAACTATGGATGGAGGTTCGTGACATTGTACAGGAGACAAGGATCAAGACCATCCCCATGGAAAAGAAATGCAAAAAAGCAAAATGGCTGTCTGAGGAGGCCTTAAAAATAGCTGTGAAAAGAAGAGAAGTGAAAAGCAAAGGAGCAAAGGAAAGATATAAGCATCTGAATTCAGAGTTCCAAAGAATAGCAAGAAGAGATAAGAAAGCCTTCTTCAGCGATCAATGCAAAGAAATAGAGGAAAACAGCAGAATGTGAAAAACTAGAGATCTCTTCAAAAAAATTAGAGATACCAAGGGAACATTTCATGCAAAGATGGGCTGGATAAAGGACAGAAATGGTATAGACCTAACAGAAGCAGAAGATATTAAGAAGAGGTGGCAAGAATACACAGAAGAACTGTACAAAAAAGATCTTCATGACCAAGATAATCATGATGGTTTGATCACTCACATAGAGCCAGACATCCTGGAATGTGAAGTCAAATGGGCCTTACAAAGCATCACTATAAACAAAGTTAGTGGAGGTGAAGAAATTCCAGTTGAGGTATTTCAAATCCTAAAAGATGATGCTGTGAAAGTGCTGCACTCAATATGCCAGCAAATTTGGAAAACTCAGCAGTGGCCATAGGACTGGAAAAGATCAGTTTTCATTGCAATCCCAGTGAAAGGCAATGCCAAAAAATGCTCAGACTATGGCACAATTGCACTTATCTCACAAGCTAGTAAAGTAATGGTCAAAATTCTCCAAGCCAGGCTTCAGCAATACATGAATTCTGAACTTCCAGATGTTCAAGCTGGTTTTGGAAAAAGAAGACGAACCAGAGATCAAATTGCCAACATCCACTGGATCATGGAAAAAGCAAAAGAGTTCCAGAAAAACATCTATTTCTGCTTTATTGACTATGCCAAAGCCTTTGACTGTGTGGATCACAATAAACTGTGAAAAATTCTGAAAGAGATGGGAATACCAGACCACCTGACCTGCCTCTTAAGAAATCTGTATGCAGGTCAGGAAGCAACAGTTAGAACTGGACATGGGACAACAGACTGGTTCCAAATAGGAAAAGGAGTACGTCAAGGCTGTACGTTGTCACCCTGCTTATTTAACTTATATGCAGAGTACATCATGAGAAACGCTGGGCTGGAAGAAGTACAAGCTGGAATCAAGATTGCTGGGAGAAATCTCAATAACCTCAGATATGCAGACGACACCACCCTTATGGCAGAAAGCGAAGAGGATCTAAAAAGCCTCTTGATGAAAGGGCAAGAGGAGAATGAAAAAGTTGGCTTAAAGCTCAACATTCTGAAAACGAAGATCATGGCATCTGGTCCCATCAGTTCATGGGAAATAGATGGATAAACATTGGAAACTGTGTCAGACTTTATTTTTCTGGGCTCCAAAATCACTGCAGATGGTGACTGCAGCCATGAAATTAAAAGACGCTTACTCCTTGGAAGAAAAGTTATGACCAAACTAGATAGCATATTGAAAAGCAGAGACATTACTTTGCCAACAAAGGTCTGTCTAGTCAAGGCTATGATTTTTCCAGGGGTCATGTATGGATGTGAGAGTTGGACTGTGAAGAAAGCTGAGCGCTGAAGAATTGATGTCTTTGAACTGTTGTGTTGGAGAAGACTCTTGAGAGTCCCCTGGACTGCAAGGAGATCCAACCAGGCCATTCTGAAGGAGATCAGCCCTGGGATTTCTTTGGAGGGAATGATGCTGAAGCTGAAACTCCAGTAGTTTGGACACCTCATGGGAAGAAGTGACTCATTGGAAAAGACTCTGATGCTGGGAGGGATTGGTGGCTGGAGGAGAAGGGGACGACAGAGGATGAGATGGCTGGATGGCATCACTCACTCAATGGACGTGAGTCTGAGTGAACTCTGGGAGTTGGTGTTGGACAGGGAGGCCTGGCGTGCTGCGATTCATGGGGTCGAAAAGCGTCGGACACGACTGAGCGACTGAACTGAACTGATAATGAGTGATGGTGAGCATCTTTTCAGATGTTTGTTAGCCATTTCTGTCTTCTTTGGAGAAATGTTGTTTAGTTCTTGTCCCATTTTTTGATTGGGTCGTTTATTTTTCTGGAATTGAGCTGCAGGAGTTGCTTGTATATTTTTGAGATTAGTTGTTTATCAGTTGCTTCATTTGCTATTATTTTCTCCCATTCTGAAGTCTGTCTTTTCACTTTGCTTATAGTTTCCTTTGTTGTGCAGAAGCTTTTAATATTAATTAGGTCCCATTTGGCTTTTTTTGCTTTTATTTCCAATATTCTGGGAGGTGGATCATAGAGGATCCTGCTGTGATGTATGTCGGGGAGTGTTTTGCCTATGTTCTCCTCTAGGAGTTTTATAGCTTCTGATCTTACATTTAGATCTTTAATCCATTTTGAGTTTATTTTTGTGTATGGTGTTAGAAAGTGTTCTGCTAAGTCACTTCAGTTGTGTCCGATTCTGGGAGACCCCATAGATGGCAGCCCACCAGGCTCTGTCATTCCTGGAATTCTCCAGGAAAGAACACTGGAGTGGGTTGCCATTTCCTTCTCCAATGCATGAAAGTGAAAAGTGAAAGGGAAGTTGCTCAGGCGTGTCCGACTCTTCGCGGCCCCATGGACTGCAGCCTACCAGGCTCCTCCGCCCATGGGATTTTCCAGGCAAGAGTACTGAAGTGGGGTGCTGTTCTAGTTTCATTCTTTTATGAATGGTTGACCAGTTTTCCCAGCACCACTTGTTAAAGAGATTGTCTTTTCTCCATTGTATATTCTTGCTTCCTTTGTCAAAAATAAGATGTCCATAGGTGTGTGGATTTATCTCTGGGCTTTCTATTTTTTTCCATTGATCTATATTTCTGTCTTTGTGCCAGTATCATACTGTCTTGATGACTGTGACTTTGTAGTAGAGCCTGAAGTCAGGCAGGTTGATTCCTCCAGTTCCATTCTTCTTTCTTGAGATTGCTTTGGCTATTCGAGTTTTTTTGGATTTCCATACAAATTGTGAAATTATTTGTTCTAGCTCTGTGAAAAATACCATTGGTAGCTTGATAGGGATTGCATTGAATCTATAGATTGCTTTGGGAGTATACTCATTTTCAGCATATTGATTCTTCCAATCCATGAACATGGTATATTTCTCCATTTATTAGTGTCCTCTTTGATTTCTTTCACCAGTGTTTTATAGTTTTCTAACTATGGGTCTTTAGTTTCTTTAGGTAGATATATTCCTAAGTATTTTATTCTTTTGGTTGCAATGGTGAATGGAATTGTTTCCTTAAATTCTGTTTCTATTTTCTCATTATTAGTGTATAGGAATGCAAGGGATTTCTGTGTGTTGATTTTATATCCTGCAACTGTACTATATTCATTGATTAGCTCTAGTAATTTTCTAGTGGAGTCTTTAGGGTTTTCTATGTGGAGGATCATGTCATCTGCAAACAGTGAGAGTTTTATTTCTTCTTTTCCAATTTGGATTCATTTTATTTCTTTTTCTGCTCTGTTTGCTGTGGCCAGAACTTCCAAAACTGTGTTGAATAGTAGTGGTGAAAGTGGGCACCCTTGTCTTTTTCCTGCCTTTAGGGGAAATGCTTTCAATTTTTCACCATTGAGGATAATGTTTGCTGTGGGTTTGTCACATATAGCTTATATTATATTGAGGTATGTTCCTTCTCGGAGAAGGCAATGGCACCCCACTCCAGTACTCTTGCCTGGAAAATCCCATGGATGGAGGAGCCTGGTAGGCTGCAGTCCACGGGGTCGCTAAGAGTCGGACACGACTGAGCAACTTCACTTTCACTTTTTCTCTTTCATGCATTGGAGAAGGAAATGGCAACCCACTCCAGTGTTCTTGCCTGGAGAATCCTAGGGGCAGGAGAGCCTGGTGGGCTGATGTCTATGGGGTCACACACAGTCGGACACTACTGAAGTGACTTGGCAGCAGCATGTTCCTTCTCTTCCTGCTTTCTGAGAGTTTTTATCATAAATAGATGTTGAATTTTGTCAAAGGCTTTCTCTGCATCTACTGAGAGAATCATATGGCTTTTATTTTTCAATTTGTTAATGTGGTGTATTACATTCATTGATTTGCAGATATTGAAGAATCCTTGCATCCCTGAGATAAAGCCCACTTGGTCATGGTGTATGATCTTTTTTAATATGTTGTTGCATTCTGACTGCTAGAATTTTGTTAAGGATTTTTGCATCTATGTTCATCAGTGATATTGGCCTGTAGTTTTCTTTTATTGTGGCATCTTTGTCAGGTTTTGGTATTAGGGTGATGGTGGCCTCATAGAATGAGTTTGGAAGTTTGCCTTCCTCTGCAATTTTCTGGAAGAGTTTGAGTAGGATAGGTGTTAGCTCTTCTCTAAATTTTTGGTAGAATTCAACTGTGAAGCCGTCTGGATCTGGGCTTTTGTTTGCTGGAATATGTCTGATTATAGTTTCAATTTCCATGCTTGTGATGGGTCTGTTAAGATTTTCTATTTTTTCCTGGTTCAGTTTTGGAAAGTTATACTTTTCTAAGAATTTGTCCATTTCTTCCATGTTGTTCATTTTATTGGCATATAATCACTGAAAGTAGTCTCTTATGGTCCTTTGTATTTCTGGGTTGTCTGTTGTGATCTCTCCATTTTCATTTCTAATTTTATTGATTTGATTTTTCTCCCTTTGTTTCTTGATGAGTCTGGCTAATGGTTTGTCAATTTTATTTATCCTTTCAAAGAACCAGCTTTTGGCTTTGTTGATTTTTGCTATGGTCTCTTTTGTTTCTTTTGCATTTATTTCTGCCCTAATTTTAAAGATTTCTTTCCTTCTACTAACCCTAGGGTTCTTCATTTCTTCCTTTTCTAGTTGCTTTAGGTGTAGAGTTAGGTTATTTATTTGACTTTTTTCTTGTTTCTTGAGGTATGCCTGTATTGCTATGAACCTTCCCCTTAGCACTGCTTTTACAGTGTCCCACAGGTTTTGGGTTGTTGTGTTTTCATTTTCATTAGTTTTTATGTATATTTTGATTTCTTTTTTTTTTTTTTTTTTTTTACTAATTTATTATTTTTTTTTTTATTCTTCCAATTTTATTTTATTTTTAAACTTTACATAATTGTATTAGTTTTGCCAAATATCAAAATGAATCCGCCACAGGTATACATGTGTTCCCCATCCCGAACCCTCCTCCCTCCTCCCTCCCCATCATCGCAGCACTGTTTATAATAGCCAAGACGTGGAAGCAACCTAGATGTCCATCAGCAGATGAATGGATAAGAAAGCTGTGGTACATATACACAATGGAGTATTACTCAGCCATTAAAAAGAATACATTTGAATCAGTTCTAATGAGGTGGATGAAACTGGAGCCTATTATACAGAGTGAAGTAAGCCAGAAGGAAAAACATAAATACAGTATATTTTGATTTCTTTTTTGATTTCTTCTGTGATTTGTTGATTATTCAGCAGCATGTTGTTCAGCCTCCATATGTTGGCATTTTTAATAGTTTTTCTCCTGTAATTGAGATCTAATCTTACTGCATTGCAGTCAGAAAAGATAGTTGGAATGATTTCAATTTTTTTGAATTTACCAAGGCTAGATTTATGGTCCAGGATGTGATCTATCCTGGAGAAGGTTCCCTGTGTGCTTGAGAAAAAGGTGAAATTCATTGTTTTGGGGTGAAATGTCCTATAGATATCAATTAGGTCTAACTGGTCTGTTGCATCATTTAAAGCATGTGTTTACTTGTTAATTTTCTGTTTAGTTGATCTATCCATAGGTGTGAGTGGGGTATTAAAGTCTCCCACTATTATTGTGTTATTGTTAATTTCCTCTTTCATACTTGTTAGCATTTGTCTTACATACTGAAGTTCTCGTATGTTGGGTACATATATATTTATAATTGTTATATCTTTTTATTGGACTGATCCTTTGATAATTATGCAGTGTCTTTCTTTGTCTCTTTTCACAGCCTTTGTTTTAAAGTCTATTTTATCTGATATGAGTATTGCTATTCCTAGTTTCTTTTGGTATCTATTAGGGTGGAATATCTTTTTTCAGCCCTTCACTTTCAGTCTGTATGTGTCCCTTGTTTCAAGGTGGGTCTCTTGTAGACAACATATATAGGGATCTTGTTTTTGTTTTTGTTTTTTTTTTTATCCATTCAGCCGATCTTTGTCTTTTGGTTGGGGCATTCAACCCATTTGCTAAGTATGATCATATTGCCATTTACTTTATTGTTTTTGGTTTGAGTTTATACACCCTTTTTGTGTTTCCTGTCTAGAGAAGATCCTTTAGTATTTGTTGGAGAGTTAGTTTGGTGGTGCTGAATTCTCTCAGCTTTTGTTTGTCTGTAAAGCTTTTGATTTCTCCTTCATATTTGAATGAGATCCTTGCTGGGTACAGTAATCTGGGCTGTAGGTTATTTTTCTTTCATCACTTTAAGTATATCCTGCCATTCCCTCCTGGCTTGAAGAGTTTCTATTGAAAGATCAGCTGTTATCCTTATGGGAATCCCCTTGTGTGTTATTTGTTGTTTTTCCCTTGCTGCTTTTAATATTAGTTCTTTGTGTTTGATCTTTGTTAATTTGATTAATATTTGTCTTGGGGTGTTTCACCTTGAGTTTATCCTGTTTAGGACTCTCTGGGTTTCTTGGACTTGGGTGATTATTTCCTTCCCCATTTTAGGGAAGTTTTCAACTATTATCTCCTCAAGTATTTTCTCATGGTCTTTCTTTTTGTCTTCTTCTTCTGGGACCCCTATGATTCAAATGTTTGGGCGTTTAACATTGTCCCAGAGGTCTCTGAGATTGTCCTAATCTCTTAATTCGTTTTTCTTTTTTCCTCTCTGATTCATTTATTTCTACCATTCTATCTTCTAATTCACTAATCCTATCTTCTGCCTCCATTATTCTACTATTTGTTCCCTCCAGAGTGTTTTTGATCTCATTTATTGCATTAATCATTCTATATTGACTCTTTTTTATTTCTTCTAGGTCCTTGTTAAACCTTTCTTGCATCTTCTCAATCCTTGTCTCCAGGTTATTTATCTGATATTCCATTTTATTTTCAAGATTTTGGATCATTTTCACTATCATTATTCAGACTTTTTTAGAGGTAGATTCCCTATCAGGGAATAGGGAATAGGGAATCAAGTAAATTCCCTATCTCTTCCTCTTTTGTTTGATTTGGTGGGCATTTATTCTGTTCCTTTACCTGCTGGGTATTTCTCTGTCTCTTCATCTTGTTTATATTGCTGAGTTTGGGGTGGCCTTTCTGTATTTTGGCAGTTTGTGGAGTTCTCTTTATTGTGGAGTTTCCTCACTGTGGGTGGGGTTTTACCCGTGGCTTGTCAAGGTTTCCTGGTTAGGGAAGCTTGTGTCAATGTTCTGGTGGGTGGAGCTGGATTTTTTCTCTCTGGAGTACAATGAAGTGTTCAGTAATGAGTTATGAGATGTCCATGGTTTTGGAGTGACTTTGGGCAGCCTGTATATTGAAGCTCAGGGCTATGTTTCTGTGTTGATGGAGAATTTGCATGGTATGTCTTGCTCTGGAACTTGTTACCCTTGGGTGGTGCTTGGTTTCAGTGTAGGTATGGAGGCATTTGATAAGCTCCTGTCGATTAATGTTCCCTGGAGTCAGGAGTTCTCTGGTGTTCTCAGGATTTTGACTTAATCCTCCTGCTTCTGGTTTTCAGTCTTATTTTTACAGTAGCCTCAAGACTTCTCCATCTATACAGCATTGTTGATAAAACATCTAGGTTAAAGATGAAAAGTTTCTTCACAGTGAGGGACACCCGGAGAGGTTCACAGAGTTACATGGAGAGGAGAAGAGGCAGGAGGGAGATACAGGTGACCAGGATGAGATGAGGGGGAAAAAAGAGAGGAGAGAGCAAGCTAGCCAGTAAACGCTTCCTTATGTGTGCTCCACAGTCTGGACTGTTCAGAGATGTTCACAGAGTTACACAGAGAAGAGAAGAGGGAGGAAGGAGACAGAGGTGGCCAGGAGGATAAAGGGGGGAGTCAAAAGGAGAGAGACAGATCCAGCCAGTTATCAGTTCCCTAAGTGTTCTCCAGCATCTGGAACACACAAAGAGATTCACAGAGTTGGGTAGAGAAGAGAAGGGGGAGGGAGGAGATAGAGGCAACCTGATGGAGAAAAAAGGAGAGTCCAAAGCAGGAGAGAGCAGTCAAACCAGTAATCTTGCTCCCAAGGAAAAATGGGTACTGAAGATTGGATTCTTAAAGGTACAAAAGTGATAACAAATACCAAAAAGCAAAGACTAAACCTCTTTGGTAGAGGTTGGATGTTCAAAAATACCATATTAAAGAAAGAAACAAAAAAATTGTCACAAAAATTATAAAATATATGTGTATGAAGTTTCCTTTAAAAAATGGGGTCTCTCTCTTTTTTTTTTTTTGCAAATTAATAGTAGGTTATAAAAATCAAAATTAAAGGAGTAATAGAGGACTTAAAATAGAAAAAAAATTAGAAAGAAATTAAAGAATGATAGTAAAAATAGTGAAAATATATCTAGGACTTTCTCTGGTGATGTTGTGGGCAGTGTGGGGTCCATTCATTTTCAGATAGTTCCTTGATCTGGCTTATATTTCTCAAGATCTATAGGCCCCTTCCTATGTAGTCAGTACTAACTACAGGGTTTTAATCTATTGTTCCTGTCACTTCCAAGGAGGTTCCCCCTGGTTTAGCTTCTTCTGTTTGCTGGTCTCTTCAGTGTCTAATTTCTACCCTGACACAAGGGGTCGGTGGTGGACACTATTTTAGGCTCACTTGTTCAGTCATGCTGTTGGGAGGGAGGGACGCTGCAAACAAATAACACTGGTGTGTGCTCTCAGTGTATCAGCCACACTGGGTTTGCCTCCGCTCACAGCGTGTGTGCTTTCCCTGTCTACAGTGCTTAGGCTCTAGGTTGCTCTGCCGAGAACTGTCTGAGGCCAGCCCTGGGTTGTATGCACTTCTCAGGTCTAAGCTGCTCAGGTTCAGGTACTCAGGTAGTCCTCAGAGGCGCAGACTCGGTTGGACCTGCGTTTTGTGCCTTTCCCAGGTCTGAGCAGCTCAGGTGACCAGGTGTTTGGCAAGCGCAGTCACCTCCCCCATCCCTGCTGCTCGGTTTTCTGGGTGTACAACCGGCGCACCTTCTCAGGTGGATGCTGACTGTCCAGAATCCCAAGAAGTCTTGGTTAGCCATGAAGCCTGCTTTCAGTTTGGTAGATAATGCCTCTCTGGGGCTGTGATTGCCCCTTTCAGGCTCTGACTACCCTCACCTGCCTGTCACCGGAGGATGGTGGGCTGGCCTGCAGCTGGATAGCTCTGCTCAGCTCTTTGTCCTGTGTGTAGGCCTGCTGATGTCTTAGGTTAGGGCTTTTCGCTTGGTAGCTATCCCACAGTCTGGTTTGCTATCCCGTTAGTTCCCTCAGATTGCCCTCTAAGCAATGCAGGTGGCACCTCCCTGCCCAGCCCCCTTTTGCTAGTGGCGGATGCAGGCGTCTGTGCTGCTTCTCCACTGGGGGAGTTACCGTTGGGCATGTAATCTGTGGGTTTTAATTATTTATTTATTTTTCCTCCTGGTTATGTTGCTCTCTGTGGTTCCAAGGCTTGCCACAGACTCGGCAGTGAGCGTTGTTTCCTGGTGTTTGGAAACTTTTCTCTTTTTTAAGACTGTCTTCTTGAGTCTTAGCTATTTCTTTCTCTTTAGCTTCTATAATTGACTGTTTTTAAAATATCATGTCAAAAGTCAAAATACTTTATTATAAGATTAAAGAGATATTTTATTGCTGGACAGTATTACTATGACCTATTTTCAAAACATATTTAAGAAATATATTAAGAAATTAACATCTAAATATTGATATTTAATGGGGTGCCCAGTGGCTCAGGGGTAAAGAACCTGCCTGCAATGCAGGAGGCAAGTGTTCCATATGAGTTGGGAAGATCCCTTGGAAAAGTAAATGGCAACTCACTCCAGTATTCTTGAGTGCGAAATCTCACAGACAGAGGAGCCTGTCAGACTAAGTCACAAAATAGATATGACTTAGTGACTAAACAACAACACATGAAAAATAAATTTGTCACTACTCAGAAAAAGACTCAGGAAAACTTAGGTTTCCCATATTAAGATATAAATTGGAAACATAATGGATATATCTAAGGAAACATTTCACACAATGTTTGGCATGATAAAGGACAGAAATGGTAAGGACCAAACAGAAACAGAAGAGATTAAGAAGAGATGGCAAGAATACACAGAACTATTCAAAAAAAGGTCTTAATGACCTGGATGACCACGATGGTGTGGTTACTCACCTACACCCAGACATCTTGGAGTGTGAAGTTAAGTGGGCCTTGGGTAACATTATTACAAAGCTAGTGGAGCTGATGGAATTTAAATCTATTTAAAATCCTAAATGATGATACTGTTAAAGTGCTTCACTCAATATGCCAGCAAATCTGGAAAACTCAGCAGTGGCCACAGGACTGGAAGAGGTCAGTTTTCATCCCAATCACAAAGAACTGCAATGCAAAAATGCTCAGACTACCATACAGGTCTGCTCATTTCACATGCTGTTAAGGGTATGCTCAAAATCCTAGCTAGGCTTCAGCAGTATGTGAACCAAGAACTTCCAGATGTAACAGCTGGGTTTAGAAAAGGCAGAGGAACCAGAGATCAAACTGCTGACATTTCCTAGATCATAGAGAAAGCAAAGAAATTCCAGAAAAACATCTACTTTGCTTCCTGGACTGTGCTAAAGCATTTACTGTGTGAATCACAATGAACTGTGGAAAATTCTTGAGAAGATGGGTATACCAGACCATCTTATCAGCCTCCTGGGAAGCTTGTATACAAGTCAAGAAGCAACAGTTAGAACCAGACATGGAAGAAATGAATGGCTCAAAATTGGGAAAGGAGTACGTAAAGGCTGTATATTGTCACCCTTCTTATTTAACTTCTATGCAAATTATATCATGTGAAATGCTAGACTGTATGAGTCATAAGCTGGAATCAAGATTACCAGGAGAAATATAAAAAACCTCAGATATGCAGATGATACTACTCTAATAGCAGAAAATGAAAAGGAACTAAAGAACGTCTTGATGAACCTGAAAGAGGAGTGAAAAAAAGCTGGCTTAAATCTTAACATTAAAAAAACAAAAACAATGATCCTTGCATCCGGTCCCATCATTTCATGGCAAATAGAAGGAGGAAAAGTGGAAGAAGTGATAGATTTTATTTTTTTAGATTTCAAAATCACTACAGTGACTGCAACCATGAATTTAAAAGATGCTCTCTCCTCAGAAGGAAAGCTATGACAATCCTAGACAGCATATTAAAAAGCAGAAATATCACTTTGCCAAAAAATATCCATATAGTCAAAACTATGGTTTTTCTAGCAGTCATGTATGGATGTGAGAGTTGAACCATAAGGAAGTCTGGGTGCTTAGAAATTGATATTTTCAAATTGTGGCACTGGAGAAAACTCTTGAGAGTCTCTAGGACTGTAAGGAGATCAAACCATCATTCCTAAAGGAAATCAACCCTGAATATTCATTGGGAGGACTGATACTGAAGCTGAAGTTCCACTACTTTGGCCATCTGATGCAAAGAAATGACTCATTGGAAAAGACCCTGATGCTCAGAAAGATTGAAGATAGGAGGAGGAGGGGACAACAGAGGATGAGATGGTTTGATGGCATCACAGACTCAGTGGACATGAGTTTGAGCAAGCTCTGGGAGGTGGTGAAGTACAGGGAAGCCTGGCATGCTGCAGTCCACAGAGTTGCAAAGAGTCAGACATGACTGAGAAACTAAACAACAATAATAAGCTCTTATGGCTTACCAGGTGGCTCAGTGGTAAATGATCTGCCTGCCAAGTAGGAGATGCAGATTCGATCCCTGGTTTGGGAAGAAACCCTGGAGATAAAAATGGCAACCTACTCCAATATTCTTGCCTGTATAATCCCATTGACAGAGGGGCCTGTTGGGCTATAGTCCATGGGGTTGCAAAAGAGTTGGACACAACTTAGTGGCAAAACAACAGCAATGAAACAAAATCAAATGCTATATGCAAAAAGAAATGACAGTATAGGAAAAGCACAGCATAAAAACAATCATCCAGCAAATTAAAAGAAAAAATATGAGGGTGAAGAAAATCACTATGCTAGAGAAAATCTGTGCTTTCCTGGTATCTCAGATGGTAAAGAATCTGCAAGGAATGCAGGAGACCCTAGTTTAATTCCAAGGTTGGGAAGATCCCCTGGAGAAGGGATAGGCTACTCAATCCAGTATTCATGGGTTTCCATGATGGCTCAGACAGTAAAAAATCTGCCTGCAATACAGCAGACCTGGGTTTGATCGCTGGGTTGGGAAGATCCCCTGAAGGGCAGTCTTCCTAAGGGCTCTTCAGGTGGCTCATTTGTAAAGAATATGCCTGGCTGTACAGGAGACGCCAGAGACACTGGTTCAATCCCTCGGTGGGGAAGATTCCCTGGAAGCAAGAATGGCAACCTGATGGGAAAATCCTGTGGACAAAGGAGCCTGGCAGACTACAGTCCGTAAGGTCACAAAAGAGTTGGATGCAACTGAACACACACACGCACGCACACAATCTCCATATGACCTCCTTTCATTACTCTTGTCAGAATTCAGGGCTACCCATAAGACTTTTTGTCTGTTTACTGCTTTGCAGATACAAAAATAACTTCCTTCTTTTCCTGAGTCAGTCTATGTGATTTTCTAACTTTTGCAAATAAGATCCAGCTGGAACACCATAATCCATACTGCACTCAGAGCCACCATCTTTTAATAACACCAATCTCATCATGCATGTTATTTGTAAACACTTGGTAATATGACACAGATTGCATATCAAACTTCACTGCTTATGCTATAGTCACATTATATTTCTTTATCTTGCTCTTTTGTCTCCTATATTCTCAACTCATTTAGGTATCAAATTATGTGACACTATCTCTGGGAATCTGTAGATTCATGACAAAAAATCTGAGTTGTGAGCTTCTGTTATGTATCAATGTAGGTTCCAATGGTTTCCCCTTTAGAATTAATCTTTTTTTTTTTTTTTTTTTTATTGTGGTCTACTATTTACATGCCTGTGTAAGGATTTTCAGAGATTTGCATGAGAATTCTATTAAGGCTCTTCCTTAGACTTGGGCAAAAGTGTAATCAGAACTGACATTATACAACACTATTGTGGACGTTATCAAGCTGACAGTGTTGTCTCTGGATGGAACTTTTAGAAAGGAATAGTGAGTGAATAGAGCAAAAGAAAGGAAGAATTAAAAACAGCATGGTATTCAGGGTTCTGTGTGCAGATAAATGGGAAAGGTTTGAAGCAGTTTCTAAAATGCATTTTATTAGTAAATTTAAATTGTGATTATTTGCTCTGCTGTGCTGTCACTTCAGTTGTGTCAACTTTTTGGGACCTTAAGGACAGTAGCCCGCCAGGCTCTTTTGTCCATGGGATTCTCCAGGCAAGAATACTGGTGTGGCTTGCCATTTCCTACTCCATGGGATCTTTCCAACCCAGGGATCAAACCTGCATCACTTTTGTCTCCTGCATTGGCAGGTGGATTCTTTACCTCTAGCACCACCTGGGAAGACCTGTGATTATTTATAATGACATAATTTTGTTTTATATTCTGTGCACAATTTTTTTTTCAAATGACTACTAATTTGTTAGAACATAAATCCTAATTAATTTTTTCTACTTAACCACTTAATGCAACAGGGATCCTGTGTGTTTCTTTTGTTTTAGGAGCATTAGGAAAAAAATCTTGCCTGGACACTAAGGATAACATGAAATAAGAAAAAAGAAATTAAAAAATTTTTATCTGCTTATGAAGGATCCAGGGATTTAGCTTATGTTGCTTTCTTATGACTCGGCTTCCTCCTTTCCATTTCCTTATCTCTGTTTTACCTTATTTTATCTTATTTACAACTATTTCTTGTTTCTTTTGTTTGCCAAGGTATAGGACATTTGATAAACCTGAGCCCTTTTGAGGGGTCCTAACTTCTTGTCTCATATGCTTTATCATTCTTATCTGTTCTGACATGGTCTCATTGAAAGTCTGGATTTTTTGCAGTTAAATGTACTAGAATGATCCACTAGAAAATCCACTCAACACAAAGCTCTAATAAATGCAACATAAAGAACCATAATTTGTATCCTAGTACCCTAATGGCTTTTCTTTGGGTTCTGCTTGCTGTTATGAGATTATTTCTTCCTCAAAAAAAAAAAAAAAAAGGAGAATACGAAGGAAATGCCTAAGTCTGCTTCTTCAGTCTAGACTATATATATAGATATTATAATGAGTCCGCTTAAGCACACTCTCACTCTTTTGTCCCTTTAGTTTATGATCTAGGTCACACCATACACCATGGAACTCATTTTCTGAACTAATTTACATTGCCAAGAAATTGGAAACAGCAGTTTATAGGAAGCAAAGCATATTCTATCAGATGCTTTTTTATTAAAGTACATTGTCTTCTAATACTGTTACTCTTGCTTGATATTCTATGTCATAGAATATCAATCTGTATATTTTATTGAGGGTGGTTCATGCTTTAACTGCCTAACTTTTCAGTAAACCATGATTTCATATTCAAAAATTAAATTTAATATAAATATATTTACAATTATTAAACCATAAATAACATTGCTTCTACTTCTTGGAAACAAGCCTGAATTAAAAAGGTTTTTTATGCATTTCTTCTGATAACATTAATCTGTTTTAAAGCAATATGTTGACACTGTGGCCATAATAATGAAAGCATCTCCATTTGCGTTCAAGCAATGATTCCAAAGTATATCCCAGACTCACCAAGATATGACCCATTCCTTAGGTATAAAATGCCAAATATTACCTACTCATGCATTAATCTATTTATACAAAATATATGTAATTGACCACTTTTTTGTTTAAATATGTCCAAGTTAACTAATTTAAAGAGAAGGCTTCAGCAATACGTGAACCATGAACTTCCAGATGTTCAAGCTGGTTTTAGAAAAGCAGAGGAACTAGAGAAAAATTGCCAACATCTGTGGGATCATCAAAAAAGCAAGAGAGTTCCAGAAAAACATCTATTTCTGTTTTATTGACTATGCCAAAGTCTTTGACTTTGTGGATCACAATAAACCATGGAAAATTCTGAAAGAGATGGGAATACCAGACCACCTGACCTGCCTCTTGAGAAACCTATATGCAGGTCAGGAAGCAACAGTTAGAACTGGACAGGGAACAACAGACTGGTTCCAAATAGGAAAAGGAGTATGTCAAGGCTGTATATTGTCACCTTGCTTATTTAATTTCTATGAAGAGAACATCATCAGAAACGCTGGACTGGAAGAAGCACAAGCTGGAATCCAGATTGCCGGGAGAAATCTCAATAACCTCAGATATGCAGATGACACCACCCTTATGGCAGAAAGTGAAGAGGAACTAAAAAGCCTCTTGATGAAAGTGAAAGTGGAGAGTGAAAAAGTTGGCTTAAACCTCAACATTTAGAAAACTAAGATCATGGCATCTGGTCACATAACTTCATGGGAAATAAATGGGGAAACAGTGGAAACAGTGTCAGATTTTATTTTTTTGGGGGCTCCAAATCATGGCAGATGGTGACTGCAGCCATGAAATTAAAGGACGCTTACTCCTTGGAAGAAAAGTTATGACCAACCTAGATAACATATTCAAAAGCAGAGACATTACTTTGCCAACAAAAGTCCGTCTAGTCAAGGCTACGGTTTTTCCAGGGGTCATGTATGGATGTGAGAGTTGGACTATGAAGAAAGCTCAGTGCCGAAGAATTGATGCTTTTGAACTGTGGTGTTAGAGAACACTCTTGAGAGTCCCTTGGACTGCAAGAAGACCCAACCAGTCCATTCTGAAGGAGATCAGCCCTGGGATTTCTTTGGAAGGAATGATGCTAAAGCTGAAACTCCAGTACTTTGGCCACCTCATGGGAAGAGTTGACTCATTGGAAAAGACTCTGATGCTGGGAGGGATAGGGGGCAGGAGGAGAAGGGGACGACAGAGGATGAGATGGCTGGATGGCATCACTGACTCAATGGACGTGAGTCTGAGTGAATTCCGGGAGTTGGTGATGGAAAGGGAGGCCTGGTGTGCTGCGATTCATGAGGTTGCAAAGAGTTGGATACGACTGAGAGACTGAAGTGAACTGAACTCTATATTTATAAGGGACATTGGTCTAGAATTTTTTTGTAATGTCTTTACTAGATTTTTCTTAATTGTTATGATAGCTTCATAATATAAGTTAGGCAGTGCTATCTATTACTCTACACACTGAAATGTTTTTTGCAAATTGGGGCTATTTCTTCTTTCAGGTTTGCCATAATTTACAAACTATTAGGACCTTGGGTTTTCTTTTGGGGAGGACTGGTAACAAATGAAATTTCTTTATTTGATATATGCTATCTTCTGTTTTTCTTGTGTCAGTTTTGATCAGTTGCATTTTTAGTTGAATTTATTTTCTTCAGTACTAATATATGATCAATTTATATGAGTTCTATGTTTACTTGAGATGAAATTGTATTCTCTAATATGGGATTTTAAATATTGGTATATTTTAATAAGATCTATGTTCTTTTATAATATTGTTTAGATTTTATAGTTTTGCTTGTCTTTTTTTCCTCTTGATATTGCTTGAACTGATAATGATGTGTTAAGTAGTATATATAAATTTCTAATATTTTGGTTTTCATGTAATATTTTTTATTTTTAAAGTTGAGGTCTTCCCAGGTGGTGCTATTGGTAAAGAATCTGTCTGCCAATGTAGGAGATTCAAGAGTCACAGGTTTAATCTCTGGATCAGGAAGATCCTCTGGAGAAGGGAATGGCTACTCACTCCAGTATTCTTGCCTGGAGAATCCCATGGACAAAGAAGCCTGATGGGCTATGGTCCATAGGGTCACAAGAGTGGGACACAACTGAACACACACACACACACACACAAACACACACACCCCATACACATTTATTTGATATAACAAATATGCTTGACTTTAATTCTATCATGATTTTTTAGTGTTAAAATCACTGCAGATGGTGACTGCAGTCATGAAATTAAAAGACGCTTACTCCTTGGAAGGAAAGTTATGACCAACCTAGATAACATATTCAAAAGCAGAGACATTACTTTGCCAACAAAGCTTCGTCTAGTCAAGGCTATGGCTTTTCCTGTGGTCATGTATGGATGTGAGAGTTGGACTGTGAGGAAGGCTGAGCGCTGAAGAATTGATGTCTTTGAACTGTGGTGTTGGAGAAGACTCTTGAGAGTCCCTTGGACTACAAGGAGATCTAACCAGTCCATTCTGAAGGAGATCAGCCCTGGGATTTCTTTGGAAGGAATGATGCTAAAGCTGAAACTCCCATACTTTGGCCACCTCATGGGAAGATTTGACTCATTGGAAAAAACTCTGATGCTGGGAGGGATTGGGGTCAGGAAGAGAAGGGGATGACAGAGGATGAGATGGCTGGATGGCATCACTGACTCAATGGACGTGAGTCTGGGTGAACTCCAGGAGTTGGTGATGGACAGGGAGGCCTGGCGTGCTGCAATTCATGGGGTTGCAAAGAGTCGGACATGACTGAGCGACTGAACTGAACTGAACTGAACTGATGTTATATTTATGTTATATATACTCTTTTCCATTTCTTTATGTGTTTTTTTCCTTTGTCCAGTGTTATTATTGCTCTAGTATTTATGAAGTTCATTTTTTTTATTCTAGTGGCTATGATTATGCTAAAACATTTGTAGTACTCATCCTTTTCTCTGCTTAAACCTTTAATACTGAGTTTTGTAGCAACAAAAATAAATGATTTTCCTCTGCTATGGACTAAATTTTGTCCTCCCCAAATCCATACATTAAAGCCCTAAATCTCCCTGTGATGGCATTTGGAGATCAGGCTTTGGGAAAATGATTAGGTTTAGATGAGGCCATGAGAGTGGGGTCTTCATGATGGGATTAGTGCCCTTTTAAAAAGAGACATCATAGAGCTTTCTTTCTCTCTGCCTTGTGAGGCCATGTGGGCAAGAATATTGGAGTGAGTTGCCATGCCCTCCTCCAGGGGATCTTCCCGACCCAAGGATGGAGCCTGTGTTTCTTATGTCTCCTGCATTGGCAGAAGGGTTCTTTATTACTGTCACCACCTGGGAAGCTCATGAAAACCCTGGTAGTCTACAGTTCATATGGTCACAAAGAGACAGACATGAATGAAGCAACTCAGCATGCACACACAAGTGAGTATATGCAAGAAATCAACTGTTTGCAAGCTAAGAAGAGAACTCTTAACTAGAATCTGAGCATAATGGCCTTGTGACATCATACTTCTGGCCTCTGGAACCATGAGAAAATTAATTTCTATTTTTTAAATAACCCTCTCTATAGTATTTTTTATGGCAGCCCAGGCTGATAAAAACAGATTCATATGACTATGCAAAAATCCATGAGCATATTCTAACTTTCTCCTTCCCTTTCTTCTCTTTCTACATTTTAAGTTGTATTATTTATATTTTATCAATGCATGTATTGATTTTATATTAGTTTTCACCTTTATTTTAAACTTCTAGTCTTTGATCTATAATTAAGCATATTCAGTACATGCCTTTTGGCAAAATATTTATTATCATCTCTTGGTTAGAGAAAACTCATTTTCTAGTAGATATCTCAGGAGGATTCTAAGTATAGTTATCCTTGTATTTTTGCATTTTCAGTGCCTTCTCATAGAACTGATTGTTGAAGGGCAACTTGGTTAGATATGAAATCTTTGGATCACTTTTATTTATTTTTTTAATTCTTTGTTCACTTACATTGCCTGTTCTATCAAAAATCAAGAAGTCTGACACCAATCTGATTTTTTTTTCCTTTTATTAGTAAACTTGGTCTTTTTGCCTGAAGGCCCTAAACATTTCTTCTTTTATCTTTATTGCCTGAAAATTTTGATAAAACTCATCTTGGAGTTGAAGTTTCTAGGTCAATGTTCACAGATACACAAGCTCCTTCAATATACAGATTCAGTTATACTTTTATTTTTAGTATGTCCTCTTAGATTATAGTGTACATGCTGTCCTGTTCCAGTGTTTCATTTCTCACAGTGTCCAAAATGTACATAAATGTCTCTTTATAGGTGGTTGTGTGTGTGTTCGTGTGTGTGTGTGTGTGTGTGTGTATAGAGAGAGAGAGAAGTAAGAGAACAAAAATTTTTTTAAAGAGAAGAAAAAATGATCCAAGAGAAAATGTTAAGTAAACAAGATACTCATAGTCATTTACATCATATTTGGAAATTTTGCATAAGATGTCTTAATTCCTATTTTTCATTTTTTGCTTTGTGGTTGTTTTTGGCAGGAGAGCAGGAATGTGGATAATGGACAATTCCAATCTAACATCTGAAGTTTAATTCCATCTTTCCTTATTTGTAGCTTATTTTTCCAATCATGGAAACCCTGGTTTCATTATTTACAATATACTTACTAATTTGTTCAACCTTAACATATATATTAATCAAGTATTAGAAATATCAGACACTGATGCAGAAACTAAGCTAGTATTTTCAGGAGATAGAAGCAAACAGGCAAGAGCATGATAAGCAGGTCAGAGAGAGGTGAAAGTTAAGCTTGGAAGATTAGTATAGGGCCTGGATTCAATTTTTAACAATAAACTGAGCACATAAATACTTTTAAAGATATCAGCTGTGCTTTGCTTACCAGGATCAGAGCAGTTATGAGCAAAAGCATGAATAATAAGAATATGATACTATGTTTACTTTCAAGCATTATCTGGATTAATTGTGATCCATTTCCTCTCAAGAAGAAGACCCACAGTATGTTTGGGCTCTGTTCCTAGGAGTTTGAATTTGAGTTCGCTTTCTTCACATATTTGTATATGGCAGAATTTCCTAAAATCATTTCCAGAGAACATAGAGATTGGTTTTATTTTGTATTGTTTTTGAAGATTCTCTGTGCAAGTAAATAAATGTGATAAAGAAAACATTCAAATTCTCTTCAGTTCTACTTTTCTGCAATTTATTTGACCATCATTTTGCTTTATGTAAATCCCATTAATGCTTCAGGTCAGTTCCATGAAGCACACTTAGGGAAACAACTGGGAAATTCCAAGCCAATAAGAAATTGCAGAGCCAATAAGAAAGTTCAGACTTTTGGTAAACCCCTTTCAAAGGATAAGAAATATAAAAATGCTTGTTGAGAAGAGCAATATTGTTGGCACCAGGTTTACATATGAAAACACTTGGGCTTAGCATAGATGCATTCCCCAGTAAAATGTTTCCTCTTGAGGAAACAGACTCAGAATTTGAAGAAATTCATCACTCTCAAACCTAAAAGCCAAATTTTAGAAGGATATTCACTTTTGTGAATGGGGTATAATGTTTCCAAAGATGAAATTTATCAGAAATCGTATAAGCTTTGACTCCTTCCAATGAATCAAAGTTACTAAAGTAACTGCATTCAGTAACTTGATTACAGAGGCTAGACTAAATCTGAAACACATCATTAGATTGCATTTTAAAACCAAAATAAAAGGTGGAATTATAAAACCTGTAAAACTTCTTTTAAGATAAAAAAAGAGTCATGATTTTAGAAAGAATATCAAATATATTATCAAAAGAAAATGGAAATTCCAATTTGGTTAGACCACTCTTTTTGCCCACTGCTCTACAGAATTCATAGTCTTAATTTTGACTATAAAATGCTTTAGTAAGTATTCATTTGCAGAATTATGTTTTAATACAGTGAATTGTTATATAGAAGACACACTCTTCAAAGTTGCTTATTTCGTATGCAAATATTAAATGACTTTCTGTGACTTGATTTATTTATCAAATGAATTGCAGTAAAATATGCCCTTCATATATAAATTTAGACCTAGATTGATTTAAATAAGGTGTGGGAGTAAATTATACATGTTCAATTGATTGTATAGAAAAACACAGATATATAAAGATATACCCAAAATGGTGGCTTTGTAATTGGCACATAAATTGAATATTTAAGAGGAAGTGAATTAGAAAAGTTTCTTATGCCAAGGCACTGCACAGTACTATTATGCTTGACAAACCCCAAAGCAACTGAGTTCTAGCCACATACCACTGTATCACACATCTTAATCATTTAAAAACCCCTGTTAAAATGTTACATAGTAAAGATTCAAAACTTGATGTAATCATGAGTAAGAATCAATGAAGTTTCTTTCTTTACTTCTTGTTTGATTTCAGTGAGTCAATATGATTAAATGAGTGTAAAGGCAAACAATAAATACAAATATGTAATGACTGCAGTACTTTTATTCTTAGAGTCTTCCTCTATGTAAAATCCAACCTTATCGTGTGTGTGTGTGTGTGTGTGTGTGTGTGTGTGTTTGAACATGTATGTAAACAGATCTTGAGTTTTGCAGGGAGAGAGGCCTGGGATTTGAATCCTCTCTCTCCTATTCTAGCTGCATATACTCGCTAAATTTAATAATACTGAAAATCCCAAATTCTACATCTTTAAAAAATGATGATGATTGTTACTCCAGAGTGTTGCAGAATATCCTCTCAACAAACCTATTTTGTACTGGAACTATATCACACTGACATACAAAAGCCAAACATATGCATCTTTTTTCAGTTCCCATTCAGTGACATACATTGACAGCTTGAAAGCAAACTTGGTAGGAGTATTCACAGCATGAAAACAACAAACCTATCACTTTCCCTTACCTGGAAGCAGTTTTTAATAGCACACAACTGAATAGCAAATTATATGTACACAGTGAATAGTAAATTATTAAACCATTTAAATCTAGATTCATTTATAAATTATAAATCTATATGAACACCTGAGAGACTTTGAGTGAAGTTAACTCTAATTTGTTTGAAGATCAGTAATATATAGCAATAACAATAAAAATTTAGAAATCCTGAATTTCTAAATTAAATAATCTTCATTGGCTCTCTTAATATACAAGAATGTTTATATGCAATTAGATAATTCTCCTAGAACTTTGTGATTAATAAATTTATTGCATTGATACCAATGGTTTACTGAAGCTATCTATGCTTTCATTTCAAATTCACAAATTCAGAAATTTGTGCTTTCATTTTTCCACGTATAGTTTGTTAGATATATGCATCTTCTCTTAGAGTCTATGACTTACACTACCCTCAAAATAGAATTATTTAAGTTCTTAAGACACAAAATAAATTGTATTCTAATGTCACATTAGTGTGATTTTTTTCTGGGCAAAAATACAAAGTGAGTCAATTTCTGTAGTTGCTATTGGCAGGGCAATACCCAGCTTCTCATTAAGTCCAATCCTGTAATGGTGGTAACAGGTTTTTTTTTTTTTTTTTTAAGCTTTGTTTTGTATCATGCTGTGAATTTCAATAGAAATACTGGTTCCAAATTTCCTTAATGGATTTTTTTTCCTACAGTATATGCATTTACTTATGAGTGGGTAATGCTATGTACTAGCTTTCAAAAATGGATAAAATATTATAGATTGTTGTTATTATTTCAATGAAGAATTGTATGAATTGTTTTTGCAGGTAGAATCAAGAGTGCAGTGAAAGTACACAAAAGAACAAATAAGTAAAATAAAATATATAGTACTGTGTGCAAGGTAAGGTCCATTCTCGTGTAAAAGAAATACATACCTTTCTATGGTGATTTTTCTCTTTTGTTAAAAAGTAGGTGGCAAATATCCATGCTTGTTACCATAAAATGTCTTTCCTATACATTCTCTTTCCGTGGGAACTTTTGTTCTTTTTCTATATTCTTCACATTGTGGGAATTAGTTGTTAGTTTTAAATGAAAAGTTTAAAATGGCAATGGTAATTTGTATGGCAATATATGTTGAAAGCTTGGATCTGCAATAAAAATTGCTGTTATGACAAATAGGTGGTGTGATATAAAGGAAAATTTTCATTTAAAAAGTTAATTATAAAGCATTTTAGAAAAAAAATTTAATTATGTTTTGATAACCACATTTGATCTCCTGATCATAATTCAGGAGAGGAGCAAATATAATTCAGAGGGAGCAAATACTATCTTACTGAATACGAGTAAAATAAATCTAAAGCTTGATTCAGGCTTTGAAACCATTTCTCTTGTTTCAATTTCTAAATCTAGTTACTTGTCAAGTGAAGGAGTGATATGTTTCAGTATTTGATCTTGAAATGACGATTGTATAAATACTTCTGCTTCCATCCTGATAGAGAAACTTCCACTGGATTAGCCCTTCCACCATAAACAACCACAAAATAGACAAAATATAAAAAAATACTAGTTCTATACATTGTCTAAAAGGGAGCACAGGTTTGTAATTTTAATGTGTAATATGGAAAGCAGATCACCACTTGCCAATAGTGAGAGGAGAGGGAGAAGACTGACTTTATAGAAATACAGGACAATTTTGTAGGGAGAAGAACGTGTTCTATGTCACTTTCTTGGTTGTAATACAACTGTTTACATTAGTTACAACTGCACAAATTATACACTCAAACTTGGAGAATTTTATTGCATATAAATTATACTTTGACAAAATAATTAAAAAAATTGATCACAGAACTAAAAAGTCAAACCTATATCATATCTTGAAAAATATGTTTAAATCATCCAAGTTCTGCAATAAAAAGTTTTCTTAGATATCACAGACACAAATGTACTCTTGGTAACAATAAAAAATAATAGAGTTGAATTTCATCAAAAATTATCTTACTGCTCTTCAGAACACATTACTCAAGAAAATAAAAACATCAGTCTCCGGCTAAATGAAAATGTTCAATATATCTATATCTATAGTGATATTTATACTCTTATCTTCATATATGATAAATAACATGTATCTTAAAATATCTTACAATACACTAATAAAGCAAAAATATTACTTTAAAATAAGAAAAGAATACAGCAAACATCTCAAAAAGGTAATAGACTAAAAACTAATAAATAAAGCTAAAATTTAAAGGCTCAAAATTTTAATCATCAAGGAAATGTAAATTAAGCCATAATTAGATGTCATTATGCCCCCTTCATCCTTCAGAATATCTAAAATAGAAAAGACTTTTAATATCAAGAGTTTGTGGGGAAATCAAATTCAAAAATTTATGCTGAGTTTAAAATGATATAACTACTATACATGACATTCATTTAGCAGTTTCTTTTTAATTCAAGGGACTTCCCTGTAGTGCATATGGTAAAGAGTCTGCCGGGTTTGAGCCCTGGGTCAGGAAGATCCTCTGGAGAAGGGATTGGCAACCTTCTCCAATGGCACTCCAGTATTCTTGCCTGGAGATCCCATGGACAGTGAAGTCTGGTGGGCTACAGTCTGTGCGATAACAAAGAGTCAGACATGACTGAGAGGCTCTATTACTACTACTGTTAATTCAAACAACTTTTCTAGATAACCTAGGCATTTACACAAAAGAACTGAAAACCTGTATCTAAACAAAAAGCTTACTGAAATATTCATGGAAGTTTATTATCCTCCAAACCTGGAAACTATCCACATATCCAAATATCTTTTTTGTATACAGTTATTTATGTATGACTATGCTTTCAACAATAGAATATGAATACACAGAGGTGCTATCTCTTTTATACTATTGTCGTTAAGAGACTGCATTGTCCTTTCACTCTTTGACTTGGAAAGTCTCAAGTTATGGCCCGGAGGTTGGATAAGACTGACTTCCTACATCATCTTACATTGAGCTGCCTTGAATTTTGGCATGGGTTAGAAATAAATTTATTTGAGTGAACCCTTTGAGATAGGAATTTTGATTTCTTAGAGCACCTATCACTACTATAAATGACATAGATAATATATTTATCTTTAATTCAGCTGATTTTTAGAAATATCACAAACCCTATATATACAGTCTAATACAAAAAGAGATTCATAAATTAATTCTTGAGCAAAAGCATGATGTGCAAACTTTGCTTGAATTCAGGGCTCTTACAGTCCTTAATCTGCTTTGTCACAACTTTTGCATTAGTAGACAGCTATTATTTTTCTCAATTGGACATGAGGCAACACATGAAAATAGAGAAACAAATCAAATGAGCCTTTCTTACTTACTAAGGAGAAGTTTACAGGCACAGCATAAAACAGGAGAACCCTGGTTGAACCTGGCAATCTCCCAAATTAAGAAGGTGAACCTGAAAGTACATCAAGGATATATTGGCTAGACTTTGCAAACAGTAATGAAGAGAGAGCTTTTCATAGTAAGAAAACTCCAGAAATCTCCAAATGGCCTCCCTTGAGTCTTGATCCCAGTACCCATTAGTGAAAGTATATAAAGAAATTGCCCAAGGCCAAAAACAACAGCAGCAACAGCAACAGCAACAACAACTATCCCCAAAGAACAGAAGCAACAATCCTCAGAGCTCACTCATGACTTCAAATAATTCATGTTCCTACCAACAGAAGTGGAAGAGCTTATAATTCATGGTCCTTAGGCTAGGGTAATAACAGAGTATTGTGTCAGTTGTGGGGGAAAGAAGCCCTAGAATAAATTCTATTGTGATTTTACCTTAACAAAGATAAAAAATAAAACTGTTTCCAAGTACTTCCAAGTAAAAAGTTGAGGTTATTTATAGGAATATACAATTATCTAGCAACAAACAAGGCAAATTTTGAAATGTATGGCTTCCAATAGAACAAAGGTTATCTCATATGCAGTGAAATAAGAACATCTGACTCATAAGAAGAAGGGAATACATCAATCTAATATGATCCAACAGAAACACATGTAAATAAGATTATTGGACAAGGACATTAAAACCTATTGTAACTATATTCCATATATTCAAGAGGCAGGAAAAGTACTAAATGTGTTAAGTATGAGTATGGTAAATACAAAACTATAGTACTTCTGAAGATAAAAATTTTAATTTATAAGATGACAAAATATATTAAATGGGATTAACATGATTTTAGCAATAGAGGAAGAAAATTTAGTGAATTGAACACATTGCAAATGACACTGAAGTAAAAGAGAGAAAAAGGCAGAAAAATAAAGCCGAATTTAGTGAGTCATAAGAAAACCTCAAACAGCCTAATATATATATTATAATTCATAGGAAATGGGGTACAGAAAGAATACTTGAAGAAATAATCATTCAAAATTTTCCAATTTGATGAAAAATATAAACCCTCTATTCATGATGCTCTGTGAACCTCAAATGTGAAATAAAATTATTACAACAAAGTACATCATAATTGAACTTCTTAAAACTAGTTATTTAGAGAATATCTTAAAAAAAGCTGGAGTAAATTAAAAATTTCACAGGGAAAAAACAAAGAAAAATTGTAGAAGAATTTTTACCAAAAACCGCAAAAAGACAACTACAAATTTAAATTACAGCTCAACTCCAGAAAAATAAATGACCCAATCAAAAAATGGGCCAAAGAACTAAATAGACATTTCTCCAAAGAAAACATACAGATGGCTAACAAACACATGAAAAGATGCTCAACATCACTCATTATCACAGAAATGCAAATCAAAACCACTATGAGGTACCATTTCACGCCAGTCAAAATCGCTGCGATCCAAAAGTCTACAAGCAATAAATGCTGTAGAGGGTGTGGAGAAAGGGAACCTTCTTACACTGTTGGTGGGAATGCAAACTAGTACAGCCACTATGGAGAACAGTGTGAAGATTTCTTAAAAAACTGGAAATAGAACTGCCTTATGATCCAGCAATCCCACTGCTGGGCATACACACTGAGGAAACCAGAAGGGAAAGAGACACGTGTACCCCAATGTTCATCGCAGCACTGTTTATAATAGCCAGGACATGGAAGCAACCTAAATGTCCATCAGCAGATGAATGGATAAGAAAGCAGTGGTACATATACACAATGGAGTATTACTCAGCCATTAAAAAGAATACATTTGAATCAGTTCTAATGAGGTGGATGAAACTGAAGCCTATTATACAGAGTGAAGTAAGCCAGAAGGAAAAACACCAATACAGTATACTAATGCATATAAATGGAATTTAGAAAGATGGTAACAATAACCCTGTGTACGAGACAGCAAAAGAGACACTGATGTATAGAACAGTCTTATGGACTCTGTGGGAGAGGGAGAGGGTGGGAAGATTAGGGAGAATGGCATTGAAACATGTATAATATCATGTATGAAACGAGTTGCCAGTCCAGGTTCGATGCACGATACTGGATGCTTGAGGCTGGTGCACTGGGAAGACCCAGAGGGATGGTGTGGGGAGGGAGGAGGGAGGAGGGTTCAGGATGGGGAACACATGTATACCTGTGGCAGATTCATTTCAATATTTGGCAAAACCAATACAATATTGTAAAGTTTAAAAATAAAATAAAATTTAAAAAAAAAGAAAGAAAAGTAAAAAAAAGAAAAAAAATAAATTACCAAAGAGAAAAGCAAATAAGAAGAGCCCTATCAGTGTTAAATTCTATAGCTAGCAAAAATATTTTTCAAAAATGATGAAGAAAAATAAAGACCTTTTTGGACATATAGAAATTGAAACAATTAATCACCAAAGACCTGAACTATAAGACATGTTAAAAAAAATCTTCAGCAGAAAAACCCACTCAGATGAAGTCTAAACCTACATAAGGGAGTAAAGTTCACTGAGAAAAGGTAAATATGTGGGCAAGTAAAAATGACTTGTTTGTCATTTTAATCTGGGATTTCTTTGGAAGGAATGATGCTAAAACTGAAACTCCAGTACTTTGGCCACCTCATGCGAAGAGTTGACTCATTGGAAAAGACTCTGATGCTGGGAGGGATTGGGGTCAGGAAGAGAAGGGGATGACAGAGGATGAGATGGCTGGATGGCATCACTGACTCCATGGACGTGGGTCTGAGTGAACTCCGGGAGTTGGTGATGGAGAGGGAGGCCTGGCGTGCTGCGATTCATGGGGTCGCAAAGAGTCGAACACGACTGAGAGACTGATCTGATCTGATCTGTCATTTTAATAGTTATCTTCAAAGACAACAGTTAAAACACAAATATTAACAATATATTGGGAGGTTTATAACATATGTGAAAGTGAAACATTTGACAACACAAATAAGTATGCCAGTGGCCTATAAGAACATAAGTTTATTATACCATATGTAATATATTAGTTGGAAATAGAATGACCATCACCACCTAGTTAAAGTCATATGTCAATCTAAAACAACTATTGTTACCAATAATTAAAAACCAACAAAGGAAGAAGACAGAAACATATGGAAAAGAGAAAAATATACATAGAATAATAGAAAACAAATAAAAAATAATAAATGCAAGCTCAAATATGCACTATAATGTGATATATAAAATTACATCAATAATTCTATTAAATGTAAATTATCTAAATACCCCAACTAAATGGAAGAGATTTTTATATTATATATAAAAAAGAAAGACACCCATCATATATTGCCTATATAATCTGCTTTAAATATAAATATACAAATAAGTTACATACTTAAATATAAAGATATATTATAGCATCTTAATGCTAAGCAAAATACTAAAACAAAAATGTTAATATTAGACGAACAGACAACATATATCAGCTGGGATAAACAGGATAATTTTATACTGAGAGAACATCCATTTTGACATAACAGTCCTAAATGATTCTACACCAAATTAAAGAAATTCAGAATACATGAAACAAAAAGTGATAGAACCACAGGAAGACATAGACTCATTCACAACTTTCATCAGAGGTTTCAACATTCCTCTGTTTCTATTTTTATTACAAGTGCATTAATTTTTAAAACTATTGATATTTCATGGGCAAAAGAAAAATAAAATTATATGTTAGAAATTATCTGTTATACATAATATATATAAAATTTGTAGATTATGTAAATTATCTATATTTTCTTTATTGTTTTTTCTGCCAAATTTGGAGACTATTAAAATCTAGAGATATCACTGTAGTTAATTAATTTTAACAAATTCTATTAAACTCATTCTAAATTACCTGAAGTTAATACACCAGAAACACTACTTTTATTACTGATGAAGAGCTAAGGTAAGAGTAGGTCTTGATGAAAAATCTGAACTAGACTGTTAACAGAGCTCCATAGAACAAAAGTGTCAAGCTAGGTAAAAATGTCCCTTTACCAAAAAATAAATCTGCTTCTGGAGGGAAGAGAATGAAATTCGTGTTTTCTGTGAGTAGGTAGTCTCCACAGGGCATACAGAGTTGAGTGAGCTTGCCTGTTCTTCTGTTGTCAGATTTGTATGTCAAAAAAGCCACAACATTTTTCCTGAAACAGAATTAAGAAAAGGGCCAGAATGAGGCTGGAAGTGCTGCACTTATCAGCTTTATCAGCATGAAGAAAAACATCAACAGTGAGTGTGACATACTTTCTGTTTAAATGGATTTTCCAAAATGTTTACCATTAAAATGTTATTGGAAATTGGAGTGCTTTTCCATTATCAAAATATTTTAAAATATGATAATTAGTATTAGGAGTTAGGTAAATAACCCAGATCAGATTGGCATACTCAGTTTGTGTTTACACCATAAAATATTCCTCAAATTTTCTGAATATATCTAATTCAAGTAAACTGCTAGAAACACCATCTAAAAATACAGACATCAATCACAGATGTTTTATTTTTCCATAAAATATTCAGAAAAAAGGTACACACATTGAGTCAGTAAAATGTCTTTCAAGCAAATATCTGCTGGGAGTTTTTGTAATAGACGTTCTGTAAATAGAGAATGCTTTGGAAAGTAATCATTTTAGTATATTAATCAGTAAAGTGTCTGTGGCATTTTGATGAGATTTAATTTGGAGTGTAATGTGCATAAAAAATTCCCCCAGACACACAGAAAAATGTAGCAAATCAAATTTCCCTTTTAACTAAATGTATTGGAAAATAGTGGGGCATCAATATGTAACCTCCTTTTAAACCTGAGGTGAATATTTACAAAAATAAAAAGGAAACATGAGGAAAACCATTGTGAAGGCAGAAGCATATTAGTGACCATTCTATGAAAAACTGAACAAAATACAAAACATAGGTTGCAAAGATTCACATGAAATCCTGGAGGATTGTCTTTTGCATACTCTAAGTCATGGGCATTTGCCCTTTCATCATTGTCTTGTCTGTATTCCATAATGGAGCAGTGGCTATTCTTTGAAACACTCAATCCACCAAAATAATCCAATGCTTCATGTTTTTCCTGTGTTACCATCAGTTTTCAAAGATGATATTCAACAATGTTAAGAGTCAAATTAAGACCAAAAATGCATGTCAGTTTTGTTGAAAATACATAGAATGGAAAAAGATAGAGGTGGAAATGAACCAAGTGTTCAAAACTGATAAGGATAAATGGGAAACACAATCAAAATCATAGAGAAGAGAAAAAGTAAATGAGCTCTCTTAATATGTGAGGCATAAAAAATGTTGCTTGTGAATTATTTAAGGATAAAGTTGAGAAAGATAAAACATGCCAAATCTGATATACAAGGAACATAATCACGGAATTTTTACTTAATTGAGAAAAATAATTATGTGATTAACCTTTCTTTTTGCCAAAAGACTATAATATACCATATACTTACACACATGGCTCAGTGGTAAATATATCAGCCAAGCAGAAAACACAGATTCAATCCCTGAGTTGGGAAGATCCCCTGGAGAAGGAAATGGCAACTCATTCCAGTATTCTTGCCTGGAAAATCTCATAGACAGAGGAGTCTGGCAAGCTACAGTCCATGGGGTCTCAAGAGTTGGACACAACTTAGCAATTAAACCACCACTGCTAGTATTTAGAAACTATGATCTGGGTCTGAGTTTGTAACTGTTTCTTGACTGTCATTGCTTCTAGCACATCTGAGAATATAGAACCAGGAAGTAAGGTCTCACAAACTGTTTATCTTCTTCAGCAAATCCAATTAGAAACTGGATTTTTTTTTGTCACTCTTCCATATCAACCACTTTTTCTTGGGCACCTTTTAGTTTATTTCTGTCCTTTTTTGAATACTACTCCTTTTCTTTAAGACCCTTTAAAGGCTTTCATTGCTATTTTTTCTTCCTTGACATCTTGTCTTCATTCCTGATACAGGTAAGATAAAGCCGAACCTGAATAACCAGGTATATTTGCAAAGGCTTAGAACATGAAGTAATTACATGATTTCTTCATGAATGATAGGGGATGGATTTAAACCCACGCATAACGACCCAGTTAATAATTTTCTCTGCTTAAAGAAAAGCATTTCAAAATTTAGTCATACTATGAGTTGAATAACAAGAAGATGTTGGACTCCTAAATCCCAGTGCCTTGTTTAGAAATAGAATCCTTGTAGATGTTCAAGTTAAGATGAGTTCAGTAAGGTGAGCTCTAATCCTGTATGATTGTATCCTGGAAAGAGGGGGAGATTTTAATAACATAATGTAAATGCTTGTCTAATGGGAAAAACTTGGCAAGCCAAGGGTTTAGAGAGAAGTGCACACCTCAGTTATTTTGACAGTAAGTGTTTCTAAATTTATTTTTAAATTTAATTTGGTTTAATTAAATGAAAGTTCTCTCTTGGCTCTGTGTACATACAGGTGGGAATCAAGGAAGGTTGTTTATTCTTTGGTTCTACATATAAAATTTTCATGCTGAGGTTACTTCTGTATTTTAAAGATGAACATTAAAAGTGGAAACAGTACAGAAGTACTGTATAAAAGGGGAATAAAATGTTCTTTAATTCTTAGGGAATTGCTTTCCTATTATTTTCATTTTTCCAGTTTTAATAAAATATAACATCTTTGACTTCCAGGATTTAAATCAAAGTTTTTTTTTTTTTAATGTTGAAAATAAATATTTTCTTAAATTCACTTATAAAAACTAACCTGTTTAAATTTATTGAGGTCTCAGAAATCTTAAAGTGCCAATAAATTTGGTGAAAATCCACCAAGGAATGGATCCTGAAAAGATGTAATATATTTATTCTTTAAAATACCTGTTAGTATCATTCTTAGTTACTTTGATGAAAATAAAGCTTAGAAAGATGTAATATTTTCATAACAAAAGTAACCTAAAGTTATTAAACCATATTAGACCCTATGATTCCATGTCTTTCATCCCTTTACTCAAGATTAAGCTCTTTTTTTCTTCTTAGTTACTTGTCAAATATCTATTATTACACTGATATGCAGCTCAAATTTCATTCCGTTTTTATGCTTTTCTGGTTACTTCTTCTCCCACCTTCCCATTGCAGAGCTCAGTACTCAGTCTGAGTTCTTATTCTATCTCTGCCTATACCTTACTGGCGGTGTTCAGGTCAGAACTATATGCAAATATATCTTTCTCCATTGATAAAAATGTATTTTAGGGTAATAAATTTCATTCTGGTTTTCTTTTTATTTTTAAGATGTATCACAGTGGCCCGTGATAGTCTGTCTACAGAGGGATGTTTACTAACTGAATTAATAAAGTCATGTTTTGTTACATATTAGCCAAAGGTCACAAATCATTTTAGATACTTCACTCATGAGCTTTTTTATCCCTCATAGTTAGATCATTTGTATGTCTTGGAGTTCCCACAACAGTCCTATTTTATTGTTTTATTAAAATATAGTTGATATATAATATTATATAAGTTACACATATAAACATAGTGATTCACAATTTTAAAAGTTATACCTTATTTATAGTTATTATAAAATATTGGCTGTATTCCTCATGTTGTACAATATATCCTTGTTACTTATTTTATATATAATACTTTCTACCTCTCAATCCACTCTCTATCTTTCCCCTCCCTGCTTTCCTCACCCCACTGACAATCACTATTTTGTTCTCTATATCTGTGAGTCTGTTTCTTTCTTGTTATATTCACTAGTTGGTTTCACTTTTTTTAAATCCATATATAAGTGATGTCATACAGTATTTGGACCCTCTGAGTCCATTCATGTTGTTACAAATGGCCAAATTTCATTTTTTATGGCTAAGTAGTATGTCATTGTATACATATATATGACATCTTCCTTATCTATTCATCTGCTTCTGTATCTTGAGGATGGTAAATAATGCAGCTGTGAACATTGTGGTGCATGTACCTTTTCAAATTAGTATTTTTGTATTTTTCAGATATATACCCATACGTAGAATTGCTAGATCATATGGTAGTTCGGTTGGTGTTTTGAGAAACTGCCATACTGTTTTCCACAGTGGCTGCACCAAATTACATTCCTACCCAACAGTGTATGAAGGTTCCCTTTTCTTCACATCTTTTCCAACATGTGTTATTTGTGGTCTTTTTGATGATTGCTATTCTGACAGGTGTGAGGTGATATCTTACTGTGGTTTTAACTTTCACTTATTTGATAAGTAAGAATGTGACTGTAGTAACTGGAGAAGGGAATGACAAACTACTTCAGTATTCTTGCCTTGAGAACCCCATGAACAGTATGAAAAGGCAAAATGATAGGATACTGAAAGAGGAACTCCCCAGGTCAGTAGGTGCCCAGTATGCTACTGGAGATCAGTGGAGAAATAACTCCAGAAAGAATGAAGGGATGGAGCCAAAGCAGCTGGGAGGGATTGGGGGCAGGAGGAGAAGGGGACGACAGAGGATGAGATGGCTGGATGGCATCACTGACTTGATGGACGTAAGTCTGAGTAAACTCCGGGAGCTGGTGATGGACAGGGAGGTCTGGCGTGCTGCAATTCATGGGGTCTCAAAGAGCCAGACAGGACTGAGCGACTGAACTGAACTGAACTGAACAACGTAAAGCATCTTTCGTGTGCCTGTTGGCCATCTGTATGTCTTTGAAAAAGTGTCAGTTAGGATTTCTGCCCATTTGTTAATCAAGTTGACTGCTTTTTTTTGATGCTGACTTGTATGAGTTGTTCATATATTTTGAGTATCAAGCCATTTTTGGTCTTATCAATGGCAAATATTTATCCCATTCAGTAGGTTGTCTTTTTGTTTGCTGATGATTTCTTTTACAGGGCAGTCTTGGTTTATATTTATTATTCTGGCATCCTGTCTGCCTTGGGCTTTTTTTCTTTCCAGATTTATCATTTTTAAATGAATTGTTATTATTAATAATTACTTTAAAGTAAACTGGATAGATTGGATGGGCTTTCAGTTTGTATTTCTGCTTTAAGCTATGGTTTCATCTAGTTTGAGTCATCATCTTTTAGTGTGTGAGATATATGACCATGAATTGTGTCCTCATGTTAGCCAGTTATTACATCTGAAAGATGAGCAGCAATTACTCATTTCTCTCTTTCCATCTTCTTATAAATGAAACAATGAGCACTTCCCTTTAAAAACAGCATGATGATAAAATCTTGTGTGCTGTAAGGGAGGCAGTTTGGGAGAGCTAACTTTCTCTGAAATGGGGGGAGTGGAAAGTGTAGCTTCTTCTGGCCACATAGTTTACAAGTATGGCATCATCAGCAGAGCTGTGATTTTTGAAGCCAGTGCTTGATCTTGGAAAAGTCCATGGATAGGAGTGACCTGTGATTAATTGATGTAGTAGCTTAAACAATATTCTAGGTCTTGATTTCTGTCTGATCTTATCTTAACTTGTTTCCAGTGAGTAGGAACAATTACCCTCAGACTCTCTTTATGGTAGCAAGATGGCAATAGCACCTAAATTTCTAGTTCAGGAGGAAAACGATCTAGGTCTTATAATACTTCCAAATTTTCTGACATTCATTCAATAGACAGGCTCTGGACATTCATCATTCAATATGTTTTTTGATTCCACTTATGCATGCTACTCTTCCGAAAGAATCCAGGGGCAAATTCCCATGGAGACTTTAAAACTAACCTCAAATAATATATAGAAGGAGAATGGATATAAAGTAGCAAATAAAAATATCTGTGACTCTGAGACCCTGGAATGTACTATACACTCTAGATGTTCTATAATTATGTTTTACTCTTTTCTCCAATAGGTAAGGCCGATTGTGTAGGCATGCTCCCCAAAATCTGCTTACAAAATCACTTTTAATCTTTCTGAAAACAGGTCAAATTTTCAAAACAGCTTAATTCAAGATCTAAAACCAGGCTTATCCTATTCACCAGCTTAAACAACCAGCTTCCCATAATATATTCACGGTTTCCAGACCTTAGTTTTGGTTTAAAATAACAGTGCACTACAGTCCATGAGGTCGCGAAGAGTCAGACACAACTGAGTGACTTCATTTTCACTTTTCACTTTCATGCATTGGAGAAAGAAATGCCAACACACTCCAGTGTTCTTGCCTGGAGAATCCCAGGGACGCGGGAGCCTTGTGGGCTGCCATCTATGGGGTTGCACAGAGTCAGACACGACTGAAGCGACTTAGCAGCAGCAACAACAGTGCCCATTTGGGAAAAAAAAAATAGTATGGTGGCTTTTCTACAAGCTCTTTGAACTTTCTTTTAAAAATTTTGGCATATTTTATCATCTATTAAATAAATGTTACATACTGAGATGAGACTGTTAAAAGATTGAAAATGAAGTGAAAGTATTGCTCAGTCAAGTCCAGCTGTTTGTGACCACGTTGGCTGTAGCCTGCCAGGCTCCTCTGACTGTTGAATTATCCAGGAAAGCATACAGGCCTGTGTAACCATTTCCTTCTTCAAGGAATTTCCCCTACCCAATAATCAAACTCATGTCTCTTGCATCTCCTGCATTGACAGGCAGATTCTTTACCATCTGAGCCACCAAGGAAGCCTGTTAAAAGATTAAATAGGGGTAATTAGTTGGAAAAGAGGGGAAAGAAAAAAACAAAATTATAAAGTAATCTTATTTTACCCAATAATGCCAAACACTGAATTTAAAAAAATTGTAAAAAAAAAAAAAATTATTACCTATAGTGTTTTTGCTCTTCTGGAGAGAGATTCAGCTGAGAATGATAACCTCAGGAGGGTGGTCTATTGACCTCTAAGTCAAAGCCTGACTTCAAGTTAGAGAAAACAGTTTAGAATAAACAAAGTTTGCCAGGCAATAATGGGAGAATGCTGCTAGTTTTCCTTCCATGGCTTCCTTTTTATATACTTTTTTAAATCTTTGGAGAAACATTTTACAGTTCTGCTCCCTGTAAAAGTGATGTTTGAATGTATTCTACAAAAGTTGCAAAGCTGGTAACTCATAAAATATTCCTGAGGTTGGCAAGTTTCACAAGATGAAAGGTTCACACAGCTCTAACAAGTAACTAAAAAGGAGACTGGAGTAGTGTGCACCAGCACAGCAGTTTAAAGTCCCAGGCTGGATACTGGACTGCAGTTTGAATGTTTATCATGATGCCAAGAAGATAAATAATATACCCAACATGCTTATCCATTGTTTTAACATAATTGTTTAAACATAAAGTGTTTAAACATAATTGACCTTACTACAAAATAATTTAAATATGGATTAAAACATCCCTATTTTTTCTATTTTTCTCAAAAGAAGATGAAAATTCTACAATGAAAAGGATTTTCACATTTATATTTAGCTCATTTTGCTTTAGCTTGAAAAACAGGTCTCTAGTTTCTGCCAGTGCTTGTAACCAAGGAGAATGATTACCACATGCAGGTGTTACTGATTGGTTGAAATCGAAAGCTGCACAGATTGACTTGGAGGCCTGAACTGATCTCTCTATCCTCTAATCTCCATTTACTTCTGCCAAATGCCATTAGAAAGCAGTCAGATCCGTTTTGACTGACAGCATAGCTAACAAGTATGATTGGTGTTTGTGGGGGAAATATATCTACCTTATATACATATAAATTAGATGACTAGTAAAAGGCTAGTTATAAACATATTTTACCCACCTTCAGTGGGCCTGATGTTGAGAATTCTGCTTTCTATTCTTAATTTGCCAAGCTACTTTGCAGTAGTATCTGAGGTAATAAAAGAAGATATATATAAACAAATTACAGCAACCACAGAAACCCTCCTATCTAATGGATAGACATTAAGATTTATGACATAAGGCTGTAAAATATTTTCAAATAATTATAAGCCCTTGCAGATAATATATACAAGTTTTAATAACTGGACTGTATCTTCATTTATAGAACAAATAGAAGCTCTCTTAATATGTCTTCACATAAATAATCTTTGAGACTAATTGAAGGCTTCAGTTCCCTTTTGAAGATATACTGACTGAATAACTGTGGCTAGTAAGTGTCTCCCTCTTTTGTTCCACACCAGCTGCACTGCTTAGTTTATCTAATATAACCATTCTTAGATGTTGTGGACAAGGCCTTAGGATGTCTTTTATGTAAAATGTGGAACACAAATCAGTAAACTAAGTTTCGAAGAAAGGCTTTGTCCTTACATCATAACGTGCCTGTATATGTTTTAATTTGAAATAAAATTTTAAGATATATGTACACTTTTAATTTATGGTTCCTACTTTAACCTACTTTTTCAATTAACTTACCAGATAACTGTTCCAGTCAAGTAATATAAGATGGCTCTAAAACTATATAGTATAGAAATATTATGAATGCAACATGAAACATAGAACTTTTCACACATAATATAGTGATGACACTGAAAATTGTTTTATCTGAGAATATTTTAAACCTATATCTTCATTTCTTCTAATTCAGAATTCTTTTAGCTTAGAAGCTAAATATAAAGAAAATTTCTAATGCAAATACTAAGAGCATAGGGGAGATTAACATTATATTTGCCAAGTTTTTAGAGGCAGATTAAAACTTCTACCTAAACTGCCCATTGCATCAAATGATATTATCCTCTCCTGAATTTGGTTAACAAAAATTCTACTATTAAAAATGAATTCCATTGTTTTGTAAGACTTTCTTTCACAAATGAAGACTAATCAGAGCTTCACGTTGGTGAAAGTACTGGGAGAGGTGTGTGCCCAGAGGGGATGGAAGCTCCATACCCACCTCCCTGACCTTGTCCTGTGCTTTCTTCTCTTTGTCTGTTCTTGAGCTGTATTCTTTAAAATAGCCTAGCAAATAGTTTTTCAGATGCTGCATACTTGGCAAGGCATGTCAGTTTGATGTGGATGTCCCCAAAGAGACCTCAGCTCTCACTGCTAATAGGCTCTGTGGCTCTGGTTTCTAGTTCATTGTATATGGATGTCAGGAAACGTGTGTAAAAATAGCTGAAGTTGTCTTATGTGGAGGGGCCAAAAGCATGGCTCCCTACTGTGTCAGAAATGTATGTATTATAACCAAGTTGGGATCAGATCTCAAGCTGGAAGATTCTTTGTGAGCAGCATTAACAGGGCAACGTGTCCCAGTCCCCACAGGAATTGCTGCAGAGAATTTTGCTGCAAAACATAAAATAAGTAGAGAAAAATTTAACAAACACCCTGCAGTCACAGCAGAGGTGAAAAGCTGCTAATGAAGCTGGCTACTTTAATAGTGAGATGATATCAGTTTAGATAAAGACAAGGACAGGAGCAAGTAATGAGTAATGCCAAGTAATGAGCAGGCTTAATACCAATGAGCCCGGTGCAGTTAAATAAGCTTCCTCCAGTTTTAAGGAAGAAGGGACCATCCTTGTCCCATCCCTGTCCAAGAAGGGACATTCCTGTAAGGAATGTATCAGAAATATCTGATGCTTTCATAGATAGTGAAGATACTATCAAAAAGTATAACTTCCCACTGGCAAGAACGGTGAGCTATTTTGTATCTGGACGTGACTTCTCTATTGTAGATATTGGTCTTTTCCCTGCCTCCAGTGGGGGCACTAAAGAAAAGAAGACTGAGTCTTAAGGACATGGATTTGGTGGAAGTGAATGGAGATTTTGCTCCCCAGTACTTGGCAGTTGAAAAGAGCTTGGATTTCAACCCAAGTAAAACCAATATAAATGGAAGAGTCATTACTTGAAATCAGCCATTGGCAGGATCTGGATCAAGAATTATTGCACACACAGTTCATGAATTAAGATGTAGAGGTGGAGAATATGCAGGGGAATCAGCTTACATTGAAGGTGGCCAGTGCATCACACTTGACATTTGGAACTCAGACTGAAGAAACCAAGGAGCCCACAATAGTGCAGTTACTTTACTTGGCTTGTTGTGGTTCAGTCACTCAGTTGTGTCTGACTGTTTGTGACTCCATGGACTGCAGCACACCAGGCTTCTCTGTCCTTCACTATCTCCCAGAGTGTGCTCAAACTTATGTTCATCTAGTTCATCTCATCCTCTGCTGTCCCCTTCTCCTCTTGTCTTCAATCTTTGCCAGCATCAGAGACTTTTCCCATGAGTTGGCTCTTTCACATCGAGTGCCCAAAGTATTGGAGCTTTAGCTTCAGTATCAGTCTTTCCAATGAACATTCAGGGTTGATTTCCTTTAGGATTGACTTGTTTGATCTCCTCTGAAGTCCAAGAAACTCACAAGAGTCTTCTCCATCACCACAGTTTGAAAGCTTCAATTCTTTGATGCTCAGCCATCTCTACTGTTCAACTCTCACATTCATACATGGCTAGTGGAAAAACCATAGCTTTGACTATATAGACCTTGTTGGTAAACTGATGTCTCTGCTTCTTAATATGCTGTCTAGGTTCATCATTGGAGATGGCGATGGCACCCTACTCCAGTACTCTTGCCTGGAAAATCCCATGGACGGAGGAGCCTGGTAGGCTGCAGTCCATGGGGTAGCGAAGAGTCGGACATGACTGAGCAACTTCACTTTCAGTTTTCACTTTCATGCATTGGAGAAGGAAATGGCAACCCACTCCAGTATTCTTGCCTGGAGAATCCCAGGGACAGGGGAGCCTGGTGGGCTGCCGTCTATGGGGTTGCACAGAGTCGGACATGACTGAAGCGACTTAGCAGCAGCAGCAGCTGGTTCATCATAGCTTTAAATTCCAAGAAGCAAGCATCTTTTAGTTTCATGGCTTCAAAAAGCAATTTCACTTAATTACTTGACTAGGCTACATTAAAACAAGGGAACTTCAGAGCAGCTGGTAAAAGTGGTTATGCCCTGCCACTGAAACAGTGAGTGAGTGTGATCCAGGGTGACGAGGTAAAGATGTATTCATCATGAGTATGAGCTCAGGCCAGAAATAAATTTTCTCAAATTTGCACCAAATATGTATTTCTGAACTGAATTTTTATTATAGAATGCCCTAAAAGAAATCACATCCTGGACAATAACCACCACACATGCTTTAGATCATATGATTGCAAGGAAATTGAATAAATGTAGCCTTAATTTCCAAAAAACAAATAGATGAATGAACCCATTAATATATCCCTTTCTGAGGAAATCTTAAATTTTCTTAAGATTTTTTTACATTTTATACTTTACAATGGAATCATCATTTAACATTCTTTAAGAGAAACGAGTGAGAAAGAACAACTCCTGACATGCAGGATGTGACCTGATACTCTCAACCAGGCCTTGGGATTACTCCAGGCTGGCCTGACACTCCCAGCTAGGTCTTTAGATCTCCTGCTGAAAATAAACTTTTTTCACAGAACCTCAAAATAAGATATGACCATTCTGTGATTTTATGAATTAAAGACAAAACTGTTCCTTAAGCATTGCTGATCATAGACAGAGTCCTGCCCAACCCAGAACTTCACAAATATAACCCTTCCCCAGTTAACATGAGCAACTGGTCTTTCTTAAATATATAGGGTTAGCCTTACTCTAATCTATCTTTGCCAGAGATGTTTTCAGATATCCTATCATAGAATTGTTTTCAACTCCTGATAGTATACAATCCAGTGCAATGTCCTGCTTCCTTAAACTGTCTCCAAGCAATTCAGCCAAAGCCTAAATTGTATAATTGGCTTCTTTTTAATACCCACCACAATGGTATCAATTTTACATGTCAGCTTGACTAGGCTAGGGGATGCCCAGCTAGCTGATGAAACATTATTTCTGGATGTGTCTGTGTGGCTGTTTCTGGAAGAGACTGGCATTTGAATTGGTGAACTGAATAAAGCAGATGAACCTCCTCAATGTGAGAGGACATTATCCAATCTTTTGAGGGCCCTGAACAGAACAAAAAAGCAGAAGAAGAATGCATTTGTTCTCTTTCTCCTTGAGCTAGGACATCTTCTCTGGTTCTCAGTCATCAAGGCCTCCAGCTTCTCAGATGTTTGTACTTGGACTTACACCACTGACTCTCTGACTCTCCCGCTTACAGATGGTAGATTGCAGGATGTCTTAGCCTCAAAAATTTCATGATCCAGTTCCTAAAATAAATATCCCCCTTTTTCTCTCCCTCTATCTCATTGCCTCTCTTCCCAGGTGGCACTGGCACTTGTGGAAAAGAATCCACCTGCCAATGCAGGAGGCATAAGAGATGTGTGTCTGATACCTGGGTTAGGAAGATCCCCTGGAGGATGGTATGGCAACCCATGCCAGTATTCTTGACTGGAAAATCCCCATAGACAGAGGAACCTGACAAACTACAGTCCATAGGGTCGCACAGAGTCGGACATGACTGAAGCGACTTAGCATGCATGTACGCGCTTGTATATATGTTGTCTTTTGGTTCTGTCTCTCTGTGGCACTCTAATACATCTTCTTACCCAGATACCTCACATTTCTCCATATTCCCTTAAATGCTGCAAACAAGAATAAACCCAGGGCTGTTCCTGGTGGTCTTTGGAAGTAGGGCTCTAACACAGAGAACAGAGAATAGATTGCATATGTTTAAAGACT
Organism: Bos indicus x Bos taurus; assembly: GCF_003369695.1. Taxonomy (NCBI): domain Eukaryota; kingdom Metazoa; phylum Chordata; class Mammalia; order Artiodactyla; family Bovidae; genus Bos; species Bos indicus x Bos taurus. Next base: position 82,901,203 of record NC_040077.1, on the reverse strand, counting down.
TGAGAATGGGGGATATACTACCTAAATCCTAGAGGAATGCAACACAAGAAGATGGAAATAATAGACAACAATGATCAAATTTCTCAGCTTCCAGATTTTCACATAGCCCCACTCTAGAGACTATTGTGACTTATTGATTAAATTATCCAATTCAATAAAAGTATTGTGCATAGGTGCAGGAAAGCTGTTTCTGTATGCTCTGTTTAAATTACAATTAAGTTTGCAGCTGGAAGTCTCCAAAACACAGTGGAAGCCTCTCAGGGATGGTTATTTGCCTTGTCCTATTTTTGAATTCTTTAGCAACATCACCTTATAGCAACAGCTGTTCAGACTGCTGGGACTAGTATAAATTTTTCTTCTACTGCTGGCAAGTTGAAAAGCTGTAAAATATTTTCAGTTCATTTCAGGTTCAGGTATCCCTAGGAGCAATTGTCTTCATGCAATAGAAGAGAAGGTACTAAGACTATAAAACAGAGATTGAGAAACTAAATGCAAACTGCTGTTGGTTGAAAACTCCAACTGAGACTTTATTGCCAAACACCAGACATTGGAAGATCAGTAGCTAAATTAGCCAGAGTAAACATCCTGAGGTGAAAAACCAGCGCCAGCTCATTGAACTAAGAATAAGACACACGTGGGTTGGCAGTAGGGCTGAGGAAAGACCTAAATAAATATGGATAAATGCAGTATCTGTTTCTGTATTGAAGGACACGATTTGATAAAAATAAATCAGAAAAATAAATTCAGATGGAAAGATGTAGATGGGAACTTTTGAAAGGTTTATGCTCTTAAATGGGGCCACGTTGGAAGGAAAGTTATGACCAACGTAGATAGAATATTAGAAAGCAGAGACATTACTTTGCCAACAAAGGTCCGTCTAGTCAAGGCTAGGGTTTTCCCAGTGGTTATGTATGGATGAGAGAGTTGGACTGTGAAGAAAGCTAAGTGCCAAAGAATTGATGCTTTAAAACTGTGGTGTTGGAGAAGACTCTTGAGAGTCCCTTGGACTGCGAGGAGATCCAACCAGTCCATTCTAAAGGAGATCAGTCCTGGGTGTTCTTTGGAAGGACTGATGCTAAAGCTGAAACTCCAATACTTTGGCCACCTCATGCGAAGAGTTGACTCATTGGAAAAAACTCTGATGCTGGGAGGGATTGGGAGCAGGAGGAGAAGGGGACGACAGAGGATGAGATGGCTGGATGGCATTACCGACTCGATGGACGTGAGTCTGAGTGAACTCTGGGAGTTGGTGATGGACAGGGAGGCCTGGTGTGCTGCAATTCATGAGGTTGCAAAGAGTTGGACATGACTGAGCAACTGAACTGAACAGGACTGACCCAGGTGGCACTAGTGGTAAAGGACCGCCTGCTAATGCAGGATACATAAAAGACATGGATTTGATCCCTGGGTCCAGAAGATCTCCTGGAGGAGGGCTTGGCAGCCCATTCCAGTATTCTTGCCTGGAGAATCCCCATGGACACAGGAGCCTGGAAAGCTACAGTCCATGGGGTCAAAAAGAGTCAGACAAGACTGAGTAACTAACACTTTTACTTTCATATTAGGATTATATATTATGCATGTAATTTGAGTGCTAATATAAGAACCTCATGATAATCATTAAAAATAATCTTAATTTAATAGCCATACGTGGAAAGTGTAGCGCTTCCATGGGATTTTTATTAAAAATGAGTATTTATAAATATTTATTTCCCTTTATCCTCTTTCCCTTCTCTTCAGTGTACATTTTCCCCTAAATTCCCAAACAGTTTTAATATTTTAGTTATTAAAAACATACTGAAAATTGCAAAAACCATAACTTTACACTTGATGACCTTCCCCAAACTTTACTAAGGCTGTAAAAAAGAGATTCAGGAACTATATACAAACTGCTATTGATTGGAAACTCCAGCTGAGACTTTAGCCAGCAGTCAGATCAAAATATAGAACACTGCTATTACCACTGTTCCCCATCTAGTGATTTTAATATCTATAATCCAATTATGTCTTTTTACAGAAGTGCCACCCTTGATTGAAACCAAAATGAACAACTATAATGATCATAATAATTTTATTATTATTTCTAGTAGTATGTAACTGTTCACTGATCATGCACAAATATAAGGCTTCATTGTTGTTGTTCAGTCACTAAGTCATGTCCAACTCTGTGACCACATGGACTGCAGCATGCCAGACTTCCCTGTCCTCCACTGTCACCTAGAATTTGCTCAAATTCATGTCCATTGAGTCAGATGCTATCTAACCATCTTATCCTATGCCACCCCCTTCTCCTTTTAGCTTCAATCTTTCCCAGCATCAGTCTTTTCAAATGAGTCAGCTCTTCATATCAGGTTGCCGAAGTATTGGAGTTTCAGCTTCAGCATCAGTCCTTCCAATGAATATTCAGGGTTGATTTCCTTTGGGATTGACTGGTTTGATTTCCTTGAAGTCCAAGGGACTCTCAAGAGTCTTCTCCAGCACAATTTGATAAAGAACATACATTTTCTTGTTGGTTGTGCTGTTCTAGGTCACATCAGTCATGCCCAACTCTTTGCAACCCCGTGGACTGTAGCCTGCCAGTCTCCTCTGTCCATGGAATTTTCCAGTCAAGAAAACTTGGCGTGCCCTTCTTCATTCCTATTGGATCTTGTTGTTCAGTTGCTCAGCCATGTTTGACACCTTGTGACCCTATGGACCCATGCCGGACTTCCCAGTCCTTCACTATCTCCTAGAGCTTGCTCAATCTAATGTTTGTCCATTAAGTCGGTGACGCTATCTAACCATCTCATCCTCTGTCACCCCCTTCTCCTCCTGCCCTCAGTCCTTCCCAGCATCAAGGTCTTTTCTTTTTTTTTTTTAATTCATTGCTTTTATTTTATTTTTTTTTCTAATTTTATTTTATTTTTAAACTTTACATAATTGTATTAGTTTTGCCAAATATCAAAATGAATCCACCACAGGTATACATGTGTTCCCCATCCCGAACCCTCCTCCCTCCTCCCTCCCCATACCATCCCTCTGGGCCATCCCAGTGCACCAGCCCCAAGCATCCAGCATCGTGCATCGAACCTGGACTGGCAACTCGTTTCCTACATGATATTTTACATGTTTCATTGCCATTCTCCCAAATCTTCCCACCCTCTCCCTCTCCCACAGAGTCCATAAGACTGTTCTATACATCAGTGTCTCTTTTGCTGTCTCGTATACAGAGTTATTGTTACCATCTTTCTAAATTCCATATATATGCGTCTTTTCTAATAAGTCAGCTCTTCTTATCAGGTGGCCAAAGTATTGGAGTTTCAGCTTCAGCATCAATCCTTCCAATGAATATTCAGGGTTGATTTCCTTTGGGATTGACTGGTTTGATCTCCTTGCAGTTCAAGGGACTCTCAAGAGTCTTCTCCAGCACAATTTGCGAACATAAATTCTTTGGCACTCAGACTTTTTTATGGTCCAGCTCTCACTTCCATGCATGACTACTGGGAAAAAACATAGCTTTGACTATATGGACCTTTGTCAGCAAAGTGATGTCTTTGCTTTTTAATTTGTTGTCTAGGTTTGTCATAGCTTCCCTTCCAAGGAGCAAGTGTCTTCTAATTTCAAGGCTGCTATCTAATTTCACCATCTACAGTGATTTTGGAGCCCAAGAAAAGAAATTCTGTCACTGCTTCTACTTTTTCCCCTTCATGTTGCATGTGGAATAAAGTTTAAATTCATTGCCTATAGTTTTGAATAACAAATAGTTAAAACAGTTTTTAAAAAATTAAAATACAAATGCTTGGAATTTTAGTTATCTCATAAGTTATCTTATCCCCTTCATAGAGAAGACTTTCTGGAATGTGGATGATAAATTGATGAATTAATAAGAATCAAGAAATTTAGAAAATAAGGAATTAATTGACTAGATAAATTATAAAATTTTGAAGCTTTTTACTGTAGCAATAAGTGAAGGAAAATTATATCCAAGTAGCTGATTTAATGCGATTCTGGGAGACAAAAGAATTAGTCTCAAATTCTGGCTTAATAGATAGTGATTATCATTAATGACAAAAAATATAGATGAAGGAATGACTAATGGTATATATGTATACTTCACTGCAGAATAAAATTCTCCTTCATTCTTTCACAATTTATTTATTTTTACTTGTTTATATATATATATATATATATATATATATATATATATATATAACTATCGTGACAGTTACATTGCAAAATCCTTCACAACTGAAGTCTCTTACCAGGAAATGTGTTTGAGACCCAAATGTAGACTCTGAGTCATCAAAGTATTCAAGGATTTGTTTCTCACAAAACATGCATATTTAAAGTTGCTTTACTACTGCTACTGCTAAGTCACTTCAGTCGTGTCCAACTCTGTGTGACCCCATAGACGGCAGCCCACCAGGCTCCGGCGTCCCTGGGATTCTCCAGGCAAGAACACTGGAGTGGGTTGCCATTTCCTTCTCCAATGCATGAAAGTGAAAAGTGAAAGTGAAGTCGCCCAGTCGTGTCCAACCCTCAGTGACCCCATGGATTGCAGCCTTTACCTTTCAACAATTTATATATTTTAACTCCTAATGAGTCATTTAAATTTTCTCAAATGTGGCTATTTCAACCTTTTTTCTATTGACAATTATATTTATACTATACTGTAATGACTCAGTTGCTTCCTGGATATCTAGAACTCAGTACTTTTAGATAACTTTTATTTTCCTCATCATAATTGCATGTATTTCATTTTCTTTTATTGTTTCTCATTTTCTTCCATTATGTTTCACATACTGGCTTCTTTTTCCTCCACTGTTTCCAGTCATTAGTGGTCATGCTGCTAAGTCACTTCAATCATGTCCAACTCTGTGCGACCCCATAGATGGCAGCCCACCAGGCTCCCCCATCCCTGGGATTCTCCAGGCAAGAATACCGGAGTGGGCTGCCATTTCCTTCTCCAATGCATGAAAGTGAAAAGTGAAAGTGAAGTCACTCAGTCGTGTCTGATTCTTAGCGACCCCATGGACTGCAGCCTACCAGGCTCTTCCATCCATGAGATTTTCCAGGCAAATGTACTGGAGTGGGGTGTCATTGCCTTCTCCGATTAGTGGTCATAGAAAGGCACTTTTTAAGTTCCCTTGTTACATAATTTCCCTTAAATATTCATTTCATTTGCTATTCAGGACTATTTCTTTCCTTTTGTTTAGAATAAATTTCATTGAAGTTCTTCTCTATCAAAATTACATGAGCTGGAATGGCATTTGCCTGTCATATCTCATGTCTCTGTAACCTGGCATAGTTCTTCAGCCTTTGTCTTTCCTGAATTGATTTTTTTTTAAAAGAAGTAAAGATCAGTTATTTTGTAGAATGTTCTTCAATATCTATTTATCTGACATGACTTTTTTTATATCAAATTCACTACACACATATGTGACAGAATGCTCTGAGTGATTTTTTCATCTTTTATTCTCAATAAATGAAATCATAATTGATTCTGGTTTATGTCAGTATTGGTGATGTTAAATTTGGTCATGTGGTTAAGGTGATGTTTATAGGTTTCTTCACTATAAATTTACTATATTTTACTATGTGGTCAATTTAGGAACTAGTTGAGATAGTTTGAAGCTATTTAAAAATCTTTATGCTCATCAAACTTTTAGTCACCAGTATTATCAACCATTGATGATTTTCTAATTATATATGTATATATTTTAAGATATATGCAATTATCATTATTACATCTTATTATGAATATTAATTATATTATATATTATTATAATCATACATTATATATGCAATATATGATGTTTTATTATAATATATATACATATATGAGCTAGCTTTTAGAAAGGAGAGCACTTTCTTTGCATTATTTGTTTATATCAGTATGGTTTTGGTTTCATAAATTATTACTTTAGTAAGTTAAAACAAATTCTCCATTTATTTACATTCAACTTGTCCATTTGATGTATTTATCTGTCCACAGTGATGTATCTATCCAGGCCCACTATCCTCCAGAAACAGAAGTCTGAAATTTTATAGTTCAGAAAGGTAATAAATTGCACATGTTACATCCATTGAGAAATCTTGTTGACCACTTATTCTGGCAGCAATATATTCAAACTAAATGTGATTAATAAAGACTGCCTATACAACATCAGAGTAGTCAATTTGTGTCAGATTTTGCCAGAAGTTAGGAAGCTTTTTGACTTTCAGCGACAGGGATTTCAGAATTTGAAATTCAAGCTAACTGTAAAATCTAAAATTTGAACATAATTAGAAGATTACTTTAGGATTTAAAGAAATTAGAGAAATGTCTGTTCAGTTCTTTGGCCCATTTTTTGATTGGGGCGTTTATTTTTCTGGAATTGAGCTGCAGGAGTTGCTTGTATATTTTTGGGATTAGATCTTTGTCAGTTGCTTCATTTGCTATTATTTTCTCCCATTCTGAAGGCTGTCTTTTCACTTTGCTTAGAGTTTCCTTTGTTGTGCAGAAGCTTTTAATTTTAATTAGGTCCCACTTGTTTGTTTTTGCTTTTATTTCCAATATTCTGGGAGATGGGTCATAGAGGATCCTGCTGTGATTTATATCGGAGAGGGTTTTCCCTATGTTCTCCTCTAGGAGTTTTATAGTTTCTGGTCTTACGTTTATATCTTTAATCCATTTTGAGTTTATTTTTGTGTATGATGTTAGAAAGTGTTCTAGTTTTATTCTTTTACAAGTGGTTGACCAGTTTTCCCAGCACCACTTGTTAAAGAGATTGTCTTTAATCCATTGTATATTCTTGCCTCCTTTGTCAAAGATAAGGTGTCCATAGGTGTGTGGATTTATCTCTGGGCTTTCTATTTTTTTCCATTGATCTATATTTCTGTCTTTGTGCCAGTACCATACTGTTTTGATAACTGTGGCTTTGTAGTAGAGCCTGAATTCAGGCAGGATGATTCCTCCAGTTCTGTTCTTCTTTCTCAAGATTGCTTTGGCTATTCGAGGTTTTTTGGTATTTCCATACAAATTGTGAAATTATTTGTTCTAGCTCTGTGAAAAATACTGTTGGTAGCTTGATAGGTTTTGCATTGAATCTATAGATTGCTTTGGGTAGTATACTCATTTTCAGTACATTGATTCTTCTGATCCAAGAACATGGTATATTTCTCCATCTATTAGTGTCTTCTTTGATTTCTTTCACCAGTGTTTTATAGTTTTTGAAGACTCTTGAGAGTCCCTTGGACTGCAAGGAGATCCAACCAGTCCATTCTGAAGGAGATCAACCCTGGGATTTCTTTGGAAGGAATGATGCTAAAGCTGAAACTCCAGTACTTTGGCCACTTCATGCAAAGAGTTGACTCATTGGAAAAGACTCTGATGCTGGGAGGGATTGGGGGCAAGAGGAGAAGGGGACGACAGAGGATGAGATGGCTGGATGGCATCACTGACTCGATGGACGTGAGTCTGAGTGAACTCCAGGAGTTGGTGATGGACAGGGAGGCCTGGTGTGCTGCGATTTATGGGGTCGCAAAGAGCTGGACACGACTGAGCGACTGATCTGATCTGATCTGATCTGATGTATAGGTCTTTAGTTTCTTTAGGTAGATATATTCCTAAGTATTTTATTCTTTTCATTGCAATGGAAAAGAATACATTTGAATCAGTTCTAATGAGGTGGGTTAAACTGGAGCCTATTATGCAGAGTGAAGTAAGCCAGAAAGAAAAGCACCAATACAGTATACTAATGCATATATATGGAATTTAGAAAGATGGTAACAATAACCCTGTATCCGAGACAGCAAAAGAGACACAGATGTATAGAACAGTCTTTTGGACTCTGTGGGAGAGGGAGAGTATGGGATGATTCAGGAGAATGGCATTGAAACATGTATAATATCATATATGAAAAGAATCACCAGTCCAGGTTTGATGCATGATACAGGATGCTTGGGGCTGGTGCACTGGGATGACCCAGAGGGATGGTATGGGGAGGGAGGTCGGAGTGAGGTTCAGGATGGGGAACACGTGTATACCCGTGGTGGATTCATGTTGATGTATGGCAAAACCAATACAAAATTGTAAAATAATTAGCCTCCAATTAAAATAAATAAATTTATATTAAAAATAAAGAAATTGGATTAATCTATATTTATATATTAATATAAAATGCACATAAAGATAAGTATTCAGGAAAATCTGTTGTAAAGTAAAAATAATAGTTAAGATAATATTTGTGGAAGGCCAGTACTGTTATTTTTATATTTGTGCCTTTTTACTTGAGTGTAAAGGATTTAATGATTTATGTTGTCTAATCAGTTGTGCCATAATGTAATACTAATACCATCCTGGGAAATTTCTGTTTTATATAAATATATATAAACTTTCAAAAGTTCAAATATTAATCTACTAAAAATGACCTGAAAGGTGGTTCTGGTAGCTAAAAAGCAAAAAATTTGAGAATTTTGGATTAAAACCTTACTCTAACAAATTCTTTCTACTAAGATTTTTAATGGAAAAAATAATAATAAAAATAAAGATATACAGGGATATAGGTTATCTGTAACTAATGGCGGGACACTTTAAAGTAAATGACTCCTTAGTTCTAAGATAACACTTCACAGTTTCCTCCTTTCCATTGCCCTGCTTTTTAGTGAGGTGAAACCACCAGAACCACAAGATGAATTGAAAACTTCAGTTGCCAGGGAAACCTCTACTAGGTGTGGTCCTCATGTTGGTCTCCCATTTTTCCCCAGAGCAGCAATCCCTTAATGCTGGGGGGCGGGGAAAAAATCAGAACTAAATGGATTCATAAAATAGGAATGTATTTCATATAAAATATCAGCATCCTAAATCAATCTAATACTATTTTATAGTCTCTACTTATATGTAGTGAAATTGTTATTAAAAGGAAAAATTAGACCTTTTTATCTTTAAGTATATTATTTAGCTTTATTGTTGCCCTCAAGCTTCCATTACTGTGTCATGTCTAAAATGTATGAAGCCTAAATTGGCAGAGAACTATGATGATTTCTACCTGTTTTGATTTTAATGCCTTACTGTGCCAATGCATTATCTATAATGGTTCCTCCACATTACTTTTAATTTATTTCCAGAAAAAAAAAAAAATGAAGACCTACATAGTTTGTCTAAAAGCATTTTTTCCATGGGATTAAAATGATTGCCATTTTTATGTACTGACTTGAAGTGAAGATGAATGAAAATGAGAGCTATTTTCTTCTTTCAAATGTGGCCTTTGAAGTTTTCAGTGACCCTTGTTTGAGACTGTGGCCAGCTAAAAATGCTGCTACTACTTTGGCTTTTGGAAGAAAAAACTCAAAACAGCAAGTTTTCATGGTGATTCCCTTTTTTGGAACATTGATAATTTAAACCATCATGCTATTTGACATACTTTACAGAAGTCTGATATTATTTCTATTGAAGCCTAACTTGGGAATTACCTTTTAATTTTTTTTAATCCTGTAACTTTTGAAAGAATGAAATAAAGACATTCTTCCCATCACGATGAATGCACTCTCTACACCTAAAAAGGTTGTTGTTTTTTAGATCCCAATGGACTAAATCTGGATTTGAGACCACCTAGGAACTACATATATACTTGGATAGCAATGTGTTAGCCACTGATAGAATTGCTTTCCCTGAACTGCACTTCGGCATTTACCATTGGTTTTTGTTTTGGACATTAAAGGGAACAATCATAAGAAACTTGTTAGCATTTCTTTTGTGTAAATGTCATTGAGGATATCAGACAATGTGTGGAACAACTTCCTCTTTATCAAACAAGACATTTCTTTCTTGCCTTTGTATCAGTAAAGGTATATCTCTTAGAACACTGGCTCCCCTCTCTCCCTGCCTTCCTAATCTTATAGAGGATATGTCTCTGAATTTTATGCTGATTGCTTTGACCACCAGGAATTTAGTCAACATTTTGGTACATCTCTGTATCTATTTAGGACTTTACAGTAGGCATTTCTGAGTGCTAATCTTAACCATGAAGATATTATTTTTTTCTCATGATTTCCTTATTCTTTTCTAAACTATTTTTGGTAGGCATTTAAAATATTAAACACAATTAGTAAGAAAAGGAATTTAAAAAGATGTTTTACCTTTTGGCATATAACTGAAGCTCCAGTGCATTCTCTACAATTAAAGACTGCTTGAAATAATGCCTACTTATTTAAACATTTGCTTCTATCACAAATGGGATGAAAAGAGGGTGGAATGCTGATGGTGAACTATTCAAGACTTGACTAGACTCTTCAACTTTATGATTTCTTAAACTCCTTACTCTTTAGTGGGTATCTTTATCTTAGCGGTTTCAGTCTTCTTAGTTCAGTTCAGTTCAGTCACTCAGTCGTGTCCGACTCTTTGCGACCCCATGAATCGCAGCACGCATGGCCTCCCTGTCCATCACCAACTCCCGGAGTTCACCTAGACTCACGTCCATCGAGTCAGTGATGCCATCCAGCCATCTCATCCTCTGTCATCCCCTTCTCCTCCAGCCACCAATCCCTCCCAGCATCAGAGTCTTTTCCAATGAGTCAACTCTTCGCATGAGGTGGCCAAAGTACTGGAGCTTCAGCTTTAGCATCATTCCTTCCAAAGAAATCCCAGGGCTGATCTCCTTCAGAATGGACTGGTTGGATCTCCTTGCAGTCCAAGGGACTCTCAAGAGTCTTCTCCAACACCACAGTTCAAAAGCATCAATTCTTCAGTGCTCAGCTTTCTTCACAGTCCAACTCTCACATCCATACATGACCACTGGAAAAACCATAGCCTTAACTAGATGGACCTTTGTTGGCAAAGTAATGTCTCTGCTTTTGAATATGCTATCTAGGTTGGTCATGACTTTCCTTCCAAGGAGTAAGCGTCGTTTAATTTCATGGCTGCAGTCACTTTGGAGTGATTTTGGAGCTCCCAAAAATAAAGTCTGACACTGTTTCCACTGTTTACCCATTTATTTGCCATGAAGTGATGGGACCAGATGCCATGATCTTCCTTTTCTGAATGTTGAGCTGTAACCCAACTTTTTCACTCTCCTCTTTCACTTTCATCAAGAGGCTTTTTAGTTCCTCTTCACTTTCTGCCATAAGGGTGGTGTCATCTGCATATCTGAGGTTATTGATATTTCTCCCAGCAATCTTGATTCCAGCTTGTGCTTCATCCAGCCCAGCGTTTCTCATGATGTATATAAGTTAAATAAGCAGAGTGACAGTATACAGCTTTGATGTACTCCTTTTCCTATTTGGAACTAGTTTGTTGTTGCATGTCCAGTTCTAACTGTTGCCTCCTGACCTGCATATAGGTTTCTCAAGAGGCAGGTCAGATTCCTATCTCTTGAGAATTTTCTACAGTTTATTGTGATCCACACAGTCAAAGGCTTTGGCATAGTCAATAAAGCAGAAATAGATGTTTTTCTGGAACTCTCTTGCTTTTTCGATGATCTAACAGATGTTGACAATTTGATCTCTAGTTCCTCTGCCTTTTCTAAATCCAGCTTGAACATCCGGAAGTTCACAGTTCACGTATTGCTGAAGCCTGGCTTGGAGAATTTTGAGCATTACTTTATTAGCGTGTGAGATGAGTGCAATTGTGTGGTAGTTTGAGCGTTCTTTGACATTGCCTTTCTTTGGGATTGGAATGAAAACTGCCATTTTCCAGTCCTGTGGCCACTGCTGAGTTTTCCAAATTTGCTGGCATATTGAGTGCAGCACTTTCATAGCATCAGGATTTGAAATAGCTCAACTGGAATTCCATCACTCCACTAGCTTTGTTCATAGTGATGCTTTCTAAGGCCAACTTGACTTCACATTTCAGGATGTCTGGCTCTAGGTGAGTGACCACACTATCGTGATTATCTTGGTCATGAAGAAATTTTTTGTATAGTTCTGTGTATTCTTGCCACCCCTTCTTAATGTCTTCTGCTTCTCTTAGGTCCATACCATTTCTGTTCTTTATCGAGCCCATCTTTGCATGAAATGTTCCCTTGGTATCTCTCATTTTCTTGAAGAGATCTCTAGTCTTTCCCATTCTATTGTTTTCCTCTATTTCTTTACATTGATCACTGAGGAAGGCTTTCTTATCTCTTCTTGCTATTCTTTGGAACTCTGCATTCAGATGCTTATATCTTTCCTTTTCTCCTTTGCTTTTTGCTTTTCTTTTCACAGCTATTTGTAAGGCCTCCCCAGACAGCCATTTTACTTTTTTGCATTTATTTTTTTATGGGGATGGTCTTGATCCCTGTCTCCTGTACAGTGTCACGAACCTCTGTCCATAGTTCACCAGGCACTCTATCTATCAGATCTAGTCCCTTAAATCTATTTCTCACTTCCACTGTATAATCATAAAGGATTTGATTTAGGTCATACCTGAATGGTCTAGTGGTTTTCCCTACTTTCTTTAATTTAAGTCTGAATTTGGCAATAAGGAGCTCATGATCTGAGTCACAGTCAGCTCCTGGTCTTGTTTTTGCTGACTGTATAGAGCTTCTCCATCTTTGGCTGCAAAGAATATAATCAATCTGATTTCAGTGTTGACCATCTGGTGAAGTCCATGTGTAGAGTCTTCTCTTGTGTTGTTGGAAGAGGGTGTTTGCTATGACCTATGACCAGTTGGCAAAACTCTATTAGCCTTTGCCCTGCTTCATTCCATATTCCAAGGCCAAATTTGTCTGTTACTCCAGATGTTTCTTGACTTCCTACTTTTGCATTCCAGTCCCCTATAATGAAAAGGACATCTTTTTGGGGTGTTAGTTCTAAAAGGTCTTGTAGGTCTTCATAGAACCATTCAACCTCAGCTTCTTCAATGTTACTGGTTGGTGATTTTAAATGGTTTGCCTTGGAAATGAACAGAGATCATTTTGTCATTTTTGAGATTGCATCCAAGTACTGCATTTTGGACTCTTGTTGACCGTGATGGCTACTCCATTTCTTCTAAGGGATTCCTGCCCACAGTAGTAGATATAATGGTCATCTGAGTTAAATTCACCCATTCCAGTCCATTTTAGTTAGCTGATTAAACTATGCTTTTTTTTTTAATTTAATTTTATTTTTAAACTTTACATATTTGTATTAGTTTTGCCAAATATCAAAATGAATCCGCCACTGGTATACATGTGTTCCCCATCCTGAACCCTCCTCCCTCCTCCCTCCCCATACCATCCCTCTGGGTCATCCCAGTGCACTAGCCCCAAGCATCCAGTATCGTGCATCGAACCTGGATTGGCAACTCGTTTCTTACATGATATTTTACATGTTTCAATGCCATTCTCCCAAATCTTTCCACCCTCTCCCTCTCCCACAGAGTCCATAAGACTGTTCTATACATCAGTGTCTCTTTTGCTGTCTCGTACACCGGGTTATTGTTATCATCTTTCTAAATTCCATATATATGCGTTAGTATACTGTATTGGTGTTTTTCCACACGTGTACCCCACTGTTCATCGCAGCACTGTTTATAATAGCCAGGACATGGAAGCAACCTAGATGTCCATCAACAGATGAATGGATAAGAAAGCTGTGGTACATATACACAATGGAGTATTACTCAGCCATTAAAAAGAATACATTTGAATCAGTTCTAATGAGGTGGATGAAACTGGAGCCTATTATACAGAGTGAAGTAAGCCAGAAGGAAAAACTATGCTTTTTAATGTTCCTACAAGTACCTCTAAATTTCTTGTTGAGTAGTTAAAACATGAGGTTTCCAATAATAACCTGCCAAAATTTTAATTAAGGCAAACAAACTAATTGGATATGGTATTGTGAGCCTCTAAGAGTATTGCATCTCTGTGTTCAGGGGCAGAAGCTGTATACTATTGATGGTAACACAGAACCATTTATGGAATACATTTCTATCACACGTTATTTCAACCCATTTTTTAATGCATAGGAAGAGCCTCATAAAAATCTCTAAATAAGCATAGGATTAGTTGCCCATGTAAAATGAGAGCAAGTAGAGAAAATTAAGGTATTGAGAAGGTGCTGACATTTATTGAATATTTACTATATGCCAGACACTGACTTATCATATTTGAACTTTTAACAATACTTTTTTAACCTTTGAAAAGCAATACAATATTGTTATACCCGTGTTATATTCTCTGTTTTAATAAACATAAAATTTATTTGTGGGAGAATAGTAAGATCTACAAAGTGGTACTTTTAGGAACGAGCTGAAGCTCAGAGCAGACAATACCCTTATTCTTATTATTCTATTGTGAGAATGATAGAACTTAAAACTTTCCATTTAGACTTCTTGGAAACTCAAAACTTTGATCGATGTTCAAGTCAATTATTTTACCTCCGTTTTTCTATTTTGTACAATCCATAATCTTTATAATTATTCCTGTTCTTTTCATCTTTTTAAAAAACCAAACCCATGCTTGTCACTGAGACTGAGAGGAAGGCAAAGTAATTATAAAACTTGTATTTTATTTGCTATTTATTTATGTTTTTAGATTTTATATGAAAAAGAATGATATGGGGAATATCAGTAGCTCTGGGTAAGGAATATCACTATTATTAAGTTGGAACTGGATACTCTGTTTTCCAATCCTGTTACTTTTGTTGCTTCAAACATTCAAGATACACCTTGACTACCCTATCATTTCTCTATTCCGTATGGAAAAAGCGTTCATGAAAAAATAGCTTTTCTATGGCTAAAAATTGTGGATTTCTTTTCCAGAGTGGAAGAAGATTAATAAACTTAATTGAAAAGACATATGAACATATATGGTTTGACTAGGAGCCAAAAGTCTGAATTAATCAATTTAATGCAGAACCCCAGTAGTCATACCTTGCATGCATCATGACTTAGAGTTTTTATCACTTTTAGTAACTTGCATGCATGTATGCTAAGTCACTTCAGTTGTGTCCAACTCTGTGTGACCCTGTGGACTGTAGCCTGCTGGGCTTCTCTGTCCACGGGTTTCTCTGACTCAAGTGGGTTGCCGTGCCCTCCACTTGGGGATCTTCCTGACCCAGGGGTCAGACCCAAGTCTCTTATGTCTCCTGCATTGGTAGTCAGGTTCTTTACTGCTAGCTCCACCTGGGAAGTCCATTAGTAACTGATATTAAATATCACCCTTAAAGATACATTGTACATGCTCTTACCCTAATGTCCTACCCCAGTCCTTACTTCTGGATTGTCCTTTCCCTCACCTCTTCCACATTTGCCTCAAATATGACCATTTCACGAAGACCTATATTGATTATTTTAATTAACACTCTCCCACAACCATCATCTGGTTTATGCAGCCCTATCATTTCTTTTACCTTTATTACTTTCTAAGGTAATATTTTGTTGCTACTACATCTCTCCGTTAAGAAGTAAGCTCCATGGGCTGATTTGTTCATTAATTTATTGTGAAGACTTTGCCTGACATAAGTAGGTATTCACAAAATATTTGCCATTGAGCTAATCATCTTTATGAGGAGTGGCATTAAAAATAATGCAGACAATAAAGTCTATGGTAAGAAGATATTTTTTGCATAAGAATTTAAACTGGCCAGTTTGAAAAGAGGTAGAGTATGATGAATAGTGAAAAGCAACTCCATGTATGGATAGAACCATTATTGTAAAAAATACAAATAAAAATGATTTGGAATTGAAATTATGAAATATTAAAGGTAAAAGAGCTAATGAATAACTCAAGATATTGTTTTCAATTTTTTATTTAACTTTATTTTGGTGATGGCCAAATTTGACCTGTGGGTATATACATCAGGAAATTACATAAATATAAAACAAAAGGTAGGAAACACTTTTTGGTTTTATTGGCTATAATTTAGACCTGTTGTTACTAATTATTAGCTCAGTTAGCCATGCGTTGACTTATACCATTAAATAACTTGTGGAGTGTTATAGTACTTTGCTGGTCATCCAGGCATGGTATAATCTAGGCCTCCTTTGAGTTAACATAGTTATAATTTCTTTGTCAATCATTGAGCAATTTTGTAAAAATGTATATGCATAATTTGTAGAACTGAAGGTCCTTATGACCTCTTCTGTGTGGAAATAATTTTTGGATTCCTCAATTGGCCTATACTTGTGTCATCAAGAAACATTTGTTAAGTAGACAGATAAAAACTACCTTTCAAGGACAGGTATTACACTTAGGAAGAATAAGACCACATTTTCCTTTTCAAAGAGGAAGCTTTTCCAGCAAGTTTTACTAACACAATTTTGAAAGGCTATCATGTCAACAATAATACTAGGATCAAGAAGATAATGAAAGCAAAATAGCTTAGTGATAAGCATTTTTTAATTATTGTTATCTCTGAGTCTGACTCTAAGTTATGATACTGAAATCTAAAACACTTTTGTTGTATTTCATTTTATAAATATGAAAATACTTATAATAATAGTGAGAAGCTGATTCTAATACTTGGATGATTGATGATAGTATGTATGATAAATTTTAATAATAAAAAATATGTACATATGTTACCTGACAAATTCTGAAATCTTTTTTAGCTACCTGTAGAATTTTATCACAAACCATTTTATACAAATGGGTGAAAACCCCTGCTTTATGTTAGAATTCTCTTGACTTAAAACTAAAGGATGTATCAGCTACCAAATTCTAAACATGACAGAAGGGCACTGTCTAGGCAGGTATGTGCATTTGGTGCTGTCAGGTTGACCAATAGAAGGCTGTCTTCTGGAGATCACTCCTTCTTTGTAACAGACCTGAAACAAACATACATAGTTTCCTTATTCTTAGTGAGATTGTATATATTTATTGAATAAAAGGAACCCTTAACAGTAAGAAAAAAGTGGGAGAGAACTGACATTTGCAGCATATGTACTATGTACAAACACATTAATAGGTAAGTTATATACATTTCTGATATATGTACTGATAAAATAATATGTTTCCATTTAAAAAAATTAAAGAATCTGAGACTCAGAGAGAAGAAATGGCTCTTACAAGGATAAAGCCTCCCCTTTACAATCCTATTTTCCTTGCTCAGGATACTTTCCAGTAATCTGAATTTTTAAAAAAGCCTTACCTAATTATTGTCAAATAATTTTGGGAAACACTGCTCTACCACTTACTACTTTCTGTGGAGTTGAAATGTGCCTTTTTGTATCTAAGGAATATAGAATTCTAAGTAACTTTATGGATGCAAAGCTTTATTATATTTACGCTGTTTCTATACTCATGTGTGTGTGTATATATATATATATATATAAAAGCTGCCTCTGATGGCTCAGATGGTAAAGAATTTGCCTAGAATGCAGGAGACTCAGGTTCGATCGATCCCTGGGTCAGGAAGATCCCCAAGAGAAGGGAATGGCTATCCCCTCTGGTATTCTTGCCTTGAGAACTCCATGGACAGAGGAGCCTATCAGGCTGTAGTCCATGGGGTCTCAAAGAGTCAGGCATGACTGAAAGATTAACACCTTACTTCACTATACTTATATAAGGGGCTTCCCAAGTGGCTCAAGTGGTAAAGAATCCACTTGCCAATTCAGGAGACACAGGCAGGAGACACGGGTTCAATCCCTGGGTCTGGAAGATCCCCTGGAAGAGGAAATATCAGCCCATACCAGTATTCTTGTCTGGAAAATTCCAAGGACAGAGAAGCCTGGCTGGCTACAGGCCATGGGGTCACAAAGAGTCAGACACAACTTAGCAACTCAGCACAGCACACATAATCATATAAATGTGAAAGTCTTTTTAACATTTTGAAAATTCAAAGAATTTACTGAAGTATGTGATAGAAGGCCAAGGTTGTGATGAAAGTGCCTAGCAAAATATTTAGGTAGGTTTAATTTTTAAAAGGTTTTTCCTAAGGCATTGTACTTAATAGATCACAAGCCTCTTTATGCAGATGGGCACATTTTCTTACACCTGGAATGATCCCAAAAGCATTATCTGTGGGAAGACCTTATTGTTTTAATTGTGCACTTATATTAGTCTGTGCGGAATCTGAGCAGCAATGTTAAATTACATTTCTCCATAGCTCCAAGGCTCTATACCTGTAATTAGTGGCTTCTGTTCTTTATTACACTGATCAGTAATGCAGCTCTATTCATCACCACAGTCTCAGTTAATTATCCTTGCTAATGACTTTTGTGGTGTAAAGAATCTAC
This sequence comes from Bos indicus x Bos taurus, assembly GCF_003369695.1. Taxonomy (NCBI): domain Eukaryota; kingdom Metazoa; phylum Chordata; class Mammalia; order Artiodactyla; family Bovidae; genus Bos; species Bos indicus x Bos taurus. Next base: position 82,883,112 of record NC_040077.1, on the reverse strand, counting down.
AGGACCCATTTGTAGATATTTTGCACTTAGATTATTAGACGGTAGGATTCCACAGTGAGCCGATAAACTGTTGGAAGGATGTTACCATGAGAGACGGTTACTCTCTTTCTATTGTATTTGCTTTGATTGAGAAGCTATAGAAGAGGAATGTAATGTAATTTTTCATTTACAAGATTATAATACTCCAGGTATGCAAGGAGGAGCGGAAGAAGTCAACCAGAATACAAAGAGAAAATTAAACTTTCTCTGTGTGCCTGAGCCAGTGGTAATACTTGGTGGCTGGTCTATCTAGTAATGAAACTGAATGTGAATTTTATTTGATAAAATGAAATCACCACTTCAGGATGTGTTTAAATTTTAAAATATCTGATGTAGAGGAAATAAATCACATTGTGATTTTTCTGTTTCTTTTGGATTATTAGTTGGAATTTAAGAATAAATTACAGGTCTCTAGTATATATGATATGTTAATAGCTAAGTAGTTTCTTTTGAAGACTCATATAGTTTAAGCTTTCCCTAAAGATACTAAATTTTAGGAAGAGTTTCTAAAGTTTTTAACTTTATTATGTATAATGAAATTAGGATAGATTAGAAATTATTTTCCAAGGTAATATGTATAGTTTCAGAGGCAATACAAAGTCTTCAAAAAATTTCAGTGTTTTTTTTTTAAATCAAGAATATATCAAATTATCATTTACATTGTTTTAGAAATTCTTTTTTAGGTGAGAAATGATTATTTGAAGAATCAAAGATCAAAATGCTAAAATATATTATTAAAAGATAACATTGAGAGAATTATAGCTCTCCATCCATCAAAATCAGGCTTCCCTGGTAGCTCAGACAGTAAAGAATCCTGCAGCAATTCAGGAGACCTAGTTTTGATCCCTGGGTTGGGAAGATCCCCTGAAGAAGGGAATGGTTACCCATTCCAGTATTCTGGCCTGGGGAATTCCATGGACAGAGGGTCCATGGGGTCTCAAAGAGTCAGACACAACTGAGTGGCTTTCACTTGGTAGACTTGGATCCATCAAAATCAGGTAATTTTCATTAGTTATTTTGATTATGCAAAATAAATATTATTATAAAAAATCAAGAAATGTTTTTATTTGTTTTCAGAGTTCTGTTCTTATTTTCTTAATTAAGTTATTTTCTTAACTGAATGTACTCAGAGAGCAGAACTGACATTTATTGTCAGATTCTGAGCTAAAATAGATGTTACAAAGTTTTTGTGTTCATATGAAAGCAAATGAATTTAACAGAAAATGAGGTGAAATCATTTGGTTGTATGGGTTAATAAACTCTATGGAAGTTAATTCAAAATAATTTTTAAAAATAATATAAATTAAGTTCAGTGATTCACCTTTTAACACTACAATAGCATTAAAACTGAGTATAATACCAGAACAAATAATCTTCTTGACAACTCTTTATGTACTTGCTTACTTTTTTTTTTTTTTGGATGGTTGTCATCTGGAAATATTAACCTAAATCATTGTGAGAAAGCACACACACAGTTTCTAAGAGTCTATAATGGCAGACTTCAGTAGATCATTAAATCCCTGACTGCTAGAAATTCCCAAAGCATAGAAATTAGTTTCTCAAAATTTGAAGAGATATTTTGATGTCAAAAAGAATTATAAGGTATAATGAAACAATTCAATATTATCCCAGCTGGAAGAATTTCACCATCAAATGCATAAAATATTTTATATTGAAAAATCTATCTGTATCTACCTATTATCAGTCTTTCTGTGACTTCTGGTTATAAAGAGGGGCAAAATTTTATGTCATACCATTTGAAACAAGAAGCCAGGGAAAAACATCTCTAGAAATTTCCAGAAGTTGATATGCTTCCTGCACCCAATTTTACCTTCTTCTCCATTAAAGCACTTTGGCACAATGAATTTTAAGGATTAGGGTATACGTATAACATACACAATGAACCCTTCTATCCTAAATATATCTCACAACCTGGCCTAACCTGGATGATCATACATAAACTTACTGGAACATGCCGACTTTGAACAAATAACTTAAATTCTTAGACTAACTTTACTTAAGGTGCTCATTGGAAGGATTGATGTTGAAGCTGAAACTCCAATACTTGGGTCACCAGATGCGAAGAGCCGACTCCTTTGAAAAGATCCTGATGCTGGGAAAGATTGAGGGCAGGAGAAGGGGACGACAGAGGATGAGATGGTGGGATGGCATCACCTACTTGATGGATATGAATCTGGGAGTTGGTGATGGACAGGGAGGCCTGGTGTGCTGTGGTTCATGGGGTTGCAAAGAAATGGACATGAATGAGTGACTGAACTGAACTGAACTATACTTAAATTGAAGAAAGTAGGAAAACCACTAGACCATTCAGGTATGACCTAAATCAAATCCCTTATGATTATACAGTAGAAATGAGAAATAGATTTAAGGGACTAGATATGATAGACAGAGTGCCTGATGAACTATGGATGGAGGTTCATGACATTGTACAAGAGACAAGGAGCAAGATCATCCCCAAGAAAAAGAAATGCAAAAAAGCAAAATGGGTGTGTGAGGAGGTCTTAAAATAGCTGTGAAAACAAAAGTGAAAGGCAAAGGAGAAAAGGAAAGATATACCCATTTGAATGCAGAGTTCCAAAAAATAGCAAGGAGTGATAAGAAAGCCTTCCTCAGTGATCTTTGCAAAGAAATAGAGGAAAATAATAGAATGGGAAAGACTAGAGATCTCTTCAAGAAAATTAGGGATACCAAGAAATATTTGATGCAAAGATGGGCTCAATAAAGAAGAGAAGTGGTATAGACCTAACAGAAGCAGAAGATATTAAGAAGCAGTGTCAAGAATACATAGAAGAATTGTACAAAAAACGTCTACATGATGCAGATAATCATGATGGTGTGATCACTCACCTAGAGCCAGACATCCTGGAATGTGAAATAAGTGGGCCTTAGGAAGCATCACTACAAACAAAGCTAGTGGAGGTGATGGAATTCCAGTTGAGCTATTTCAAATCCTAAAAGATGATGCTGTGAAAGTGCTGCACTCAATATGCCAGCAAATTTGGAAAACTCAGTAGTGGCCATGGACTGGAGAAGGTCAGTTTTCATTCCAATCCCAAAGAAAGGCAATAACAAAGAATGCTCAAACTACCACACAATTGCACTTATCTCACACACTAGCAAAGTAATGTTCAAAATTCCACATGGCAGGTTTAGCAATACGTGAACCATGAACTTCCAGATGTTCAAGCTGGATTTAGAAAAGGCAGAGGAACCAGAGATCAAATTGCCAACATCAGTTGGATCATTGAAAAAGCAAGAGATTTCCAGAAAAACATCTAATTCTGCTTTATTGACTATGCCAAAGCCTTTGACTGTGTGGATCACAATAAACTATGGAAAATTCTGAAAGAGATGGGAATACCAGACCACCTGACCTGCCTCTTGAGAAACCTGTATGCAGGTCAGGAAGCAACAGTTAGAACTGGTCATGGAACAACAGACTGGTTCCAAATAGGGAAAGGAGTATGTCAAGGCTGTATATTGTCATCCTGCTTATTTAACTTAAGATGCAGAGTACCTCATAGAAACGCTGGGCTGGATGAAGCACAAGTTGGAATCAAGATTGCCGGGAGAAATATCAATAACCTCAGATATGCAGATAACACCACCCTTATGGCAGAAAGTGAAGAAGAACTAAAGAGCCTCTTGATGAAAGTGAAAGAAGAGACTTAAAAAGTTGGCTTAAAGCTCAACATTCAGAAAACTAAGATCATAGCATCCGGTCCCATCAGTTCATGGCAAATAGATGGGGAAACATTGGAAACAGTGGCTGACTTTATTTTTGGGGCTCCAAAATCACTGAAGATGGTGACTGCAGCCATGAAATTAAGACACTTACTCCTTGGAAGGAAAGTTATGACCAACCTGACAGCATATTAAAAATCAGAGACATTACTTTGTCAACAAATGTCCATCTACTCAAGGCTATCGTTTTTACAGTAGTCATGTATCGATGTGAGACCTGGACTGTAAAGCAAGCTGAGCACCGAAGAACTGATGCTTTTGAAGTGTGGTGTTGGAGAAGACTTTTGAGAGTCAACTGGACTGCAAGGAAATCCAACCAGTCCATCTAAAGGCGATCATTCCTGGGTGTTCATTGGAAGGATGGATGTTGAAGCTGAAACTCTAATCCTTTGGCCACGTGATGTGAAGAGCTGACTCATTTGTAAAGATTCTGATGCTGGGAAAGATTGAAGGTAGGAGGATAAGGGGACGACAGAGGATGAGATTGTTGGATGGCATCACTGACTCAATGGATGTGAGTTTGGGTAAACTCCGATAGTTGCTGATGGACAGAGAGGCCTGGCATGCTGCAGTCCATGGAGTTCCAAAGAGTCGGATATGACTAAGCAACTGAACTGAACTGAATTTTATTGAAATGTAATTTGGGTTTTATAAACGTTAAATAACCCAATCAGAGAAGCATTATATGAAATAGAAATAATAAAAGGACTGACGTTCATTTACACTGCAATGCTTTTTGATATCTATTTTAAAATAATTTCCACATTTTTCCCTAAGTTCAGTTCAGTTGCTCAGCCATGTCAAACTCTTTGCCACCCCATGGACTGCAGCACACCAGGCCTCCCTGTCCATCACCAACTCCTGGAACTTGCTAAACTCATGTCCATCAGGTCGGTGAGGCCACCCAAGCATCTCATCCAAGAAGGTGTCCCCTTCTTCTCCTGACTTCAGTCTTTCCCTGCATCAGGGTCTTTTCCAGTGAATTAGTGCTTTGCATCAGGTGGCCAAATTATTGGAGTTTCAGTTTCAATATCAGTCCTTCCATTGAATATTCAGGGCTGATTTCCTTTGGGTGGACTTGTTGGATCTGCTTGCAGTCCAAGGGACTCTCAAGAGTCTTCTCCAACATCACAGTTTAAAAGCATCAATTCTTTGGTGCTCAGTTTTCTTTGTAGTCCAACTCTCACATCCATACAACACTACTGGAAAAACTTTAGCTTTGACTGACCTTCGTTGGCAAAGTAATGTCTCTGCTCCTTAATATGCTGTCTAGGTTTTTCATAGCTTTTTTTCCCCAAGGAGCAAGCGTCTTTTAATTTCATGGCTGCAGTCACCATCTTCAGTGATTATGAAGACCAAAAAAATAAAGTGCGCCACTGTTTCCATTGTTTCCCCATCTATTTGCCATGAAGTGATGGTACCAGATGCCATGATCTTCATTTTTTGAATATTGAGCTTTAAGACAGCTTTTTCACTCTCCTCTTTCACTTTCATCAAGAGGCTCTTTAGTTCTTCTTTGTTTTCTGCCATAAGGGTGGTGTCATCTGCATATCTGAGGTTATTGATATTTCTCCCAGCAAGCTTGATTGAAGCTGGTGCTTCATCTAGCCGGCATTTCACATGATGTACTCTGAATATAAGTTAAATAAGCAGGGTGACAATATACAGCCTTGATGTACTCCTTTCCCTATTTGGTACCAGTCTGTTGTTCCACGTCCAGTTCTAACTGTTGCTTCTTGACCTTCATACTGATTTCTCATGAGGCAGGTAAGGAGGTCTGGTATTCCCATCTCTTGAAGGACTTTCCACAGTGTGTTGTTATCCACACAGTCAAAGGCTTTGGGATAGTCAATAAAGCAGAAATAGGTTTATTTCTGGAACTCTCTTGCTTTTTTGATGATCCAGTGTATATTGGCAATTTGGTCTCTGGTTCCTCTGTCTTTTCTAAATCCAGCTTGAACATCTGGAAGTTCACGGGTCATGTACTGTGAAAGCCTGGCTTGGAGCATTTTGAGCATTACTTTACTAACATGTGAGATGAGTGCAATTATGCAGTAGTTTGAGCATTCTTTGGCATTGCCTTTCTTTGGGATGGGAATGAAACTGACCTTTTCCAGTCCTGTGGCCACTGCTGAGTTTTCCAAATTTGCTGGCATATTGAGTGCTGCACTTTCATAGCATCATCCTTCAGGATTTGAAATAGCTCAACTGGAATTCCACAACCTCCACTACCTTTGTTTGTAGTGATGCTTCTTAAGGCCCACTTGACTTCACATTCCAGGATGTCTGGATCTAGGTCAGTGATCACACCATCATGATTATCTGGGTCATGAAGATCTTTTTTGTATAGTTCTTCTGTGTATTCTTGCCACCTCTTCTTAATATCTTCTGCTTCTGTTAGGTCCATACCATTTCTATCCTTTATTGTGCCCATCTTTGCATTAAATATCCCTTGTTATCTCTAATTTTCTTGAAGAGTTGTCCAGTCTTTTCCATTATATTGTTTTCCTCTATTCTTTTGCATTGTTCAATTAAGAAAGCTTTCTTATCACTCCTTGCTATTCTTTGGAACTTTGCATTCAAATGGGTATATCTTTCCTTTTCTACTTTGCTTTTCACTTCTCTTCTTTTCATAGCTATTTGTAAGGCCTCCTCAGACAACCATTTTGCCTTTTCACATTTCTTTTTCTTAGGGATGATCTTAATCACTGCCTTCTATACAGTGTCATGAACTTCTGTCCATAGCTCTTCAAGCACTCTATCAGATCTAATCCCCTGAATCTGTCACTTCTAGTGTATCATCATAAAGGATTTTATTTAGGTTGTACATGAATGGTCCAGTGGTTTTCCCTGCTTTCTTCAATTTAAGTCTCAGTTTTGCAATAAGGAATTCATGATCTGAACCACAGTCAGTTCTGGTCTTATTTTTACTGACTGTATAGAGCTTCTCCATCTTTGGCTGCAAAGAGTATAATCAATCTGATTTCATATTGACTCTCTGGTGATGAACATCACCTCTTATTTATTTCACTGAACTAGTTGGCACTAGTGGTGCAGAATCCTTATGCCAATGCAGGGGACTAAAGAGACAGGAGTTCAATCCTTTAGTTGGAAGATCCCCTTTAGAAGGAAATGGCAACCCACTCCAGTATTCTTGCCTGGAGTATTCCCTGCACAAAGTAGCCTGGTGGTCTACAGCCCATGGGGTCACAATAATTTGAACACAGCAGAAGTGTCTACATACACACATTTGTAAACGAAGGATATCAGTCACATACTACCTGCACTGTGTTCAGTTTTTCCCATTATGCTGTTCATCTTTTGCTTTTGTTATGATAAAGATTTCCTTAGGGGAGTTAAAAATAATATGTAACTACACATTTTAACTTTGATATAATGTTTCTGGCTTTCATCCTGTTTAATAAAAGCTTTTGCCTAGTCTAAGATTATGATTTGAGGGAATAAGAATGAGGAGAAGGGATTATATCCTCAATATATTCAAGAGCTGTGAAATAGCACAAATGAAGTTAGGAAATTTTCATGAGATAAAATTGATTAAGCCTTTACATGAGAACATTATCCAGATCTTAGTTTTCTCATCTATACTATAAAAGTGTTGAAAGTCCATTTTGTGTCTGAAATAGCTTCCTTTCTGGCTCAGATGGTCAAGACTCTGGCTGCAGTGCGGGAGACTGGATCTATCTCTGGGTTTGTGACGATCCCCTGGAGAAGATAATGGCTACCTACTCCAATATTCTTGCCTGGAGAATTCCATGGACAGGGAAGCCTAGCAGGCTACAGTCCATGGACTTACAAAGAGTTGGACGCAACTGAACAACTGAAACTTTCACTTTCATGTCTGGAATAGTATGATTTAAAAAAAAAAAAATGGTGACTCAAAGTGATAAACATCATCTTTCCCTATCTAGTAGAAAGAAAATAAAAAATAAATGTGCAAATACCAATAAAAATGTTCACATAAATAAGTAGAAGTATATTACCTAATTGAACACTCAGCTCCCTAGAATACAGGTAAAATTATAATTGAAAGAGAGATAAGTCTCAACAGGCAAAATATGTATTCTAATGTACACTGTATACCACCCAGAGTGGATAACAAATAATTAGTTGAGTAAGATGAAGCATTTCCTCTGAGTCAAAAGCTTTTAATCTCAGCTGTACCATTGAACAGCTTGAAATGAAAAATGCAAGGTTTGGTTTTCTGAGGGATGAGATTACCTTCATCATTACAGTGTTCAGAAGTTAGTTTCTCCAGGGACAGATAGTTTTGTTCTGTTTCGTTTTGTTTTTTGGAAATTTTTTAAATTAGAGCTTCCCAGTAAATTAGAGAGCCACCTCCCACTCAGTGGCAGACAGTATGTTAAGAAAAGAGTCAAACCTATTCACCTCACCAAATACTCAGGTTTATTCATCTATCCACAGTCTTCTATTTTATATTCTAAAAATGGTTTCATTTCAAGGTGTATTGGAATGAAGCCAACTGTTCATATGCTTTACTCTAACATTCAAGTCATGAATATATACATGGTTTTAGAATGACTTTTCTGTAGTTATTCCAATGGAAACAACTATGCACAAAGGTAGAATCACAATATTTTCTTAAAATAAAATTAGCCTTGTCAATGCCTTCATAAAATGAGAACTACTTTTATTTTGTAGTGTAAGAGTTGGTAAGCCAGTAATGTGAAAGCTAAAATTTATTGTGTGTTGGAAATTACGCTGAGTAGTTTACAGGCATTACCTCATTTAATTTGGACAGAAATTCAATGGAATACTAGGTAAGGTTATTAATACCTATTTGCAGATGGTGGAACCATCAGTGTAATGCAGGTAAGAGTTAAATTTCAGGTAACAACTTTTATAAATTTATAGGTGGGTGATAGCTCTCAAGAAGTCAATTAGTTATAAAGCAAAACTTAGGAAACTTCCATATTAGCTGTTCTTTCATTCTGATTTTTTTTTATTTTTCCCAACAATGCTTTCTGTTAGCAATTCTGTACAAACTTATGTCAGAGCTAACCCTGAAGTAAACCTGACCAAGTGCCATGTTTGTCAAATAAAAAGAATCTATGTAAATGTCCAATACCCAAATTGCTCCACTTTTAAAACATCCATTTGATTGTGATTAAATACCTGTTTTGTTCTGAGAGAAATTCAGTATCTCCATTCATTATTGGAAAAAGTAATTTTTATTGTCACACACATCTTCAAATATATTTTGATATTTAAAGACATATTTTTAAGCATCTTATTAGGATTCAAGGAGAAATAGAATGGATATGTGTATATGTACACAATGAAACTGTTTTTTCCATAAAATAATGAAGTCCAAAATATACTTAATAAAAAAGTCACATCTTGTGATAGCTTTAAACTACTGAAGGATATCTGCTAATTCCATGAGTAGTAAAAGGTACTGAATGAAATTACAGAATTAAGCATTTTATTTATTATCAGTACTCATAATTTGGGGGAATTTATATATATATATGTGTGTGTGTGTGTAAGATATATATTTTAGTAATTACTTCTTATTTTTATTATTTTGGATAATGTTATGCAAGTATTCCCCTCTAGATGGAAATGGCAACCCACTCCAGTATTCTTGCCTGGAAAATCCCATAGACAGAGGACCCTGGAGAGCTATAGTCCATGGGGACTCAAAGAGTCAGACAGGACTGAAGCTACTGGCACATGCAAGTATTCTGGGGCTTTCCGGCTTGCCCAGTGGTAAAGAATCCACCTACAATGGAGGAGACTCAGGAGACGTGGATTCAGTCTCTGGATTGGAAGATCCCCTGGAGAAGGGAATGCCTACCCACTCCAGTATTCTTGACTGAAGAATTCCACGGAGAGAGGAGCCTGATGGGCTACAGTCCATAGGGTTGCAAAGAATTGGACACGACTAGGCTGCAGTCCATTGGGTCACTAGGAGTTGGGCACGGCTGAGCGACTTCACTTTCACTTTTCATTTTTCATGCATTGGAGAAGGAAATGGCAACCCACTCCAGTGTTCTTGCCTGGAGAATCCCAGGGACGGGGGAGCCTGGTGGGCTGCCGTCTCTAGGGTTGCACAGAGTCAGACAGGACTGACGCAACTTAGCAGCAGCAGAAGAAACTTAATATGTTCTAAGTATTAAAGTATCCTGTAAAGTACCATGCTGCTGCTGCTGCTGCTAAGTCGCTTCAGTTGTGTCTGACTCTGTGCGACCCCAGAGACAGCAGCCCACCAGGCTCCCCGGTCCCTGGGATTCTCCAGGCAAGAACATTGGAGTGCGTTGCCATTTCTTTCTCCAATGCATGAAAGTGAAAAGTGAAACTGAAGTCACTCAATCGTGCCCAAATCCTATGGACCCCATGGACTGCAGCCTACGAGGCTCCTCTATCCATGGGATTTTCCAGGCAAGAGTACTGGAGTGGGGTGCCATTGCCTTCTCCAATAAAGTACCATAACTTACTAAAATTCTATGTGGTAGAAACCTACATGTAAGGGTACATTACAAGCTTTTTCTGAAACTTCAAAAAGTAGAAACCTAATATAGAAGAATATTCTAAAGAAAATACTTCTTAGGTTATACTCCATTCTACATAGTGAAAATAACAGACTTGTTGACACATGGATAGCAAGAAGTATATTATGGTGTATTCTTTTAAATCTTATTATGTCAACCCATGCATTAAGAGCCAAAAGAGGTTATTAATAAATACTTTAATTGAAAACAAAATTCATTAAGTGTTCTGATGATCTCTAGTGCTATCTCTATTCAAATGATTGTAAAAAGAACATTCTGGAATTTAACATTTTGCGTCAGTGCTTTTCAATAGAAATACAATGTGAATCACATATGAATTTTGATTTTCTACTAGCTGCATTTATAAAACAATAATAGATTTTATTTTAACCCAATATCAAAATATTATCATTTCAATATTTATTCAGTATATATTAGTTCAGTTCAGTTCAGTTGAGTCGCTCAGTCATGTCCGACTCTTTGCGACCCCATGAACTTCAGCACGACAGGCCTCCTTGTCCATCACCAACTCCCGGAGTCCACCCAAACTCATATCCATCCAGTCGGTGATGCCATCCAGCCATCTCATCCTCTGTCATCCCCTTCTGCTCCTGCCCCCAATCCCTCCCAGCATCAGGGTCTTTTCCAGTGAGTCAACTCTTCGCATGAGGTGGCCAAAGTATTGGAGTTTCAGCTTCAGCATTAGTCCTTCCAATGAACACCCAGGATTGATCTACTTTAGGATGGACTGGTTGGACCTCCTTGCAGTCCAAGGGACTCTCAAGAGTCTTCTCCAAACCACAGTTCAAAAGCATCAATTCTTTGGCGATCAGCTTTCTTTACAGTCCAACTCTCACATCCATACATGACCACTGGAAAAACTATAGCCTTGATTAGACGGATCTTTGTTGGCAAAGTAACATTTCTGCTTTTTAATATGCTGTCTAGGTTGGTCATAACTTTCCTTCCAAGGAGCAAGTGTCTTTTAATTTCATGGCCACAGTCACCATCTGCAGTGATTTTGGAGCCCAGAAAAATAAAGTCTGACATTGTTTTCACTGTTTCCCCATCTATTTCCCATGAAATGATGGGACCAGATGCCATGATCTTAGTTTTCTGAATGTTGAGCTTTAAGCCAACTTTTTCGCTCTCCTCTTTCAGTTTCATCAAGATGCTTTTCAGTTCCTCTTCACTTTCTGCCATAAGGGTGGCATCATCCACATATCTGAGGTTATTGATATTTCTCCCGGCAATCTTGATTCCAGCCTGTGCTTCTTCCAGCCCAGCATTATAGATTTATACTTGGGGGAGGACTAAGACTTGATATTTGGAGAACATTGTATGCTGACATCACACAATCTGGACTAGTTACATTTCTGGACCACAGCCCATGTGGCCACCATAAAGGATCTTCAAGTTCTAGCAAATACTGTGAAGAATCAAAAACCCTTATTTAATTTTTTGAGTGATAATTTTATTAGTACTAATATTTTTCTATTCTTAAAATTCTGCTGTATCATTTTCTTTTCTTTATCATTAAAATTCAATTTAATAGTTTTATGTAACAAAAATATCATCAAAATGATATTAAAAGTAAAATGAATAAGTTGTTTATTCTGTTAGGAAGGGGATATGATGAGAGAAAGTAAGAGATTTTGAGAAAGTGGAGGTTGATGCTGGAACTGGAGGACAGTACAGAAAGGTAAGTCTCAATTTATATTTTCAAGATTATTTACTATTGTTTATTAATACAAGATGGAGGAAATTCTATTATAGGAATAGCATCTGTATAAACTATACAGTTTAGCCCAGAAGTTGACTTAGTAGCTATTTCATAAAGAAATTGTTTAGTAAGGATCAACTTTAGATGTTGTTTTATTATTATTATTATCACTGAGTTGTATAACAAGATTGGACTGAAGCTCATAGGGACTAATTGGTTTTTAATCAGTATGTCTGTTCAATTTGTTCAGACTTTTCAAATCAATTTATTCACACTTTTAGCTTGACTAGGATCTAAAGTTAACTGAACCTATTTGATAAGTTCATATTTTTCCTATTAATAGACAGGGATAGCATTATCACTTTGAGTCCCCAGAGACTTTTTTTTTTTTTCAAATTCTTACTGAATTTCAGACACAGATTGGATTTTAGAGATAATTGAATCCAACACTTTCATATTATAGGTAAGAAAACTGAGACCCAGAGAGGTTAAGTGATATTCCATAGGTTGCAAAACTAATTAGTGACTCAGTTTGAACTAGTCACTATTTTCTGACTTAGCACCTAATGTACCATATCATCCTTCCATTCTCTGCATAGTACTCAATAAACCATAATGAATTATGACATCTTTCAAACAGTCCCCTTATTTGATCTGTAAGAAATTTTCTAATATATAGACTAATGTTTTCTATATCACTGCATTATCTTTGTCACATCTTCTTGATTAAAATATAGTTTGTTCATCTAGCTGGTGTAATTCATATTTAAATGAAAATAGAACAGATCTGTAAGAAAAATAGTTTTTAATTAGAAACTTGAGAATAAGATATTTAAAATGAAATGTTCTTGTTAGAATAAATGGGAAATATATTTGGTTATAGTCCAATACTATTTCTTTCTCTCACTTTCACCATCACAACTATTCTGGCTTCTTAAGTCACAAGATCACATGTATGTAGAGAAACAGAAGTATGTAATATTGTGAAGGAATACATTAAAAGACAGTGTGTTATTTTCTGGAAGATATATGATATCTTGAAAATAATTTAACCATTTATTCTTTGTTTTTGGCCAAGATTGTATCTTTTGAGTCATCCATTCTTTCATTCCTTTCCTCATTTAACAAATATGTGTTGAGGGTTTACTATGTGTTCCACAAACTTATACGATCCCGAAACTGATGTTTTAGTCACAGAAATGAAAAACAAGTTAAGTATGTAATTATCTGTGTAGCAAGAGTTAAAGAGGGAAAGAAATACCTGTCAAACAATTTGATGAGGGCGGACTTCTGTAAAATATGGTAAAATGCACAAAGGAAGTAAGAGATTATGCCATGGAAAGTCTAAGAGTAATATGGGTTAGTAGGATAGAATGGGTGAGCAGTAAAAGCAAACATTGTATCCAGATTAGGAAACACTCTTCCCATTCCCAAGGAAGGATGAGAAGGTCAGTGGAGGCAGAAATACACTGTATGTGTGAGAAACTGATAGGAAGTTAGGTCAGAGTCATTGAAATGTTTAAGAGCTTGCAGGATCACATGATCATATTTCTGTTTTAAAAGAATTCTTCTTGCACTATGTGGAGATTTACCTAAGAGGGCCAGAGAAGAAAGAGAAATGTCAGGTCTTGTGCTGATGGTCTAGTACAAATTGGAGATTACAGTTGCTTAACTATAGTGCTATTAGTGGTTGAAATAAGAAGTGGTTAGGTTTGGGACATATTTAAGATATTATGCCCAAGTAGCTCAAAAGACAATGATACTCATTACTGAAAATGGAATTGCTTGTGATATACCATGTTTGAGAAAAAAGAATTAAAATTTAAATGTAATAACCTTTTAATGTTTAGACATACAGGTTGACAGGTTGAGTGCAGTAATAGGCAGTTACTTATTTAAGTTTATAGTTCAAAAAATAAATTAGGATTAAATTTTAATTTTGAAAGACATGGGATAGGACGACATATTTTAAGAAATGGAGATATATATCTGTATTAATATACTAATAAATATATTTTTCACCAGCATTACGTGATAATCTTTTTTTGACAAGTAAATTCAGTATAAAAAATTTCCCAGGTGGCACACTGGAAAAGCATGAGAAACAAGAGAGGCAGCTTTAGTCCTTGGGTCAGGAAGATCCCCTAGAGTAAGAAATGGCAACCCATTCCAGTATTCTTCATTGGAAAATTCCACAGACAGAGGAGGCTGGCAGGCTACAGTCCATAGAGTCACAAAGAATCAGACACAACTGAGCAATCACACACACAAAAAATTTGACCTGAAAAGTTCAAAAAAGCAAGTAGAATAAATATGTTTACAAATTATTGTAGAAGTAATACAAGAGAAATAAGAAAGCCTGCCTTAGCAATCAATGCAAACAAATAGAGGAAAACAATAGAATGGGAAAGACTAGAGATCTCTTCAAGAAAATTAGAGATACCAAGATAACATTTCATGCAAAGATGGGCACAATAAAGGACAGAAATGGTATGGACCTAACAGAAGGCGAAGGTATTAAGAAGAGATGGCAAGAATACACAGAAGAACGATACAAAAAAGATGTTCATGATGCAGATAATCACAATGGGGTGATCACCAACCTACAGCCAGACATCCTGGAATGTGAAGTCAAGTGGGCCTTAGGAAGCATCACTACGAACAAAGCTGGTAGAGGTGATGGAATTCCAGTTGAGCAATTTCAAATCCTAAATGATTATGCTGTGAAAATGCTGCACTCAATAAGCCAGCAAATTTGGAAAACTCAGCAGTGGCCACAGGACTGGAAAAGGTCAGTTTTCATTCCAATCCCCAAAAAGGCAGTGCTCAAATTACTGCACAATTGCACTCATCTCACATGCTAGTAAAGTAATGCTCAAAATTCTACAAGTCAAGCTTCAACAGTACATGAACCATGAACTTCCAGATATTCAAGCTGGATTTAGAAAAGGCAGAGGAAAGAGAGATCAAATTGCCAACATCTGTTAGATCATCGAAAAAGCAAGAGAGTTCCAGAAAAATATCAGTTTATGCTTTATTGACTATGCCAAAGCCTTTGACTATGTGGATCACAATAGACTGTGGAAAATTCTGAAAGAGACTGAAATACCAGACCACCTTACCTGCCTCTTGAGAAACCTATATGCAGGTCAGGAAGCAACAGTTAGAACTGAACATGGAACAACAGACTGGTACCAAATAGGGAAAGAAGAACATCAAGGCTGTATACTGTCACCCTGCTTATTTAACTTAAGATGCAGAGTACATCATGAAGTCCATGAAGCTGGACTAGATGAAGCACAAGCTGGAATCAAGATTGCTGGGAGAAATATCAATAACGTCAGATATGCAGATGACACCACCCTTATGGCAGAAAGCAAAGAACTAAAGAACCTCTTAATGAAAGTGAAAGAGAAAGTGAAAAAGTTGGCTTAAACATTCAGCAAACTATGATCATGACATCTGGTCCCATCATTTCATGGCAAATAAATGGGAAAACAGTGAAAACAGTGACAGACTTTATTTTTCGGGGTTCCAAAATCACTGCAGATGGTGACTGCAGCCATGAAATTAAAAGACACTTGATCTTGGAAGGAAAGTTATGACTAACCTAGACAGCATATTAAAAAGCAGAGACATTACTCTGCCAACAAAGGTCCATCTAGTGAAAGCTATGGTTTTTCCAGTAGTCATGTATGGATGTGAGAATTGGACTATAAACAAAGTTGAGCACCGAAGAATTGATGCTTTTGAACTGTTGATGTTGAACTTTTGAACTGGTGTTGGAGAAGACTCTTGAGAGTCCCTTGGACTGCAAGGAGATCCAACCAGTCCATCCTAAAAGAAATGAGTCCTGAGTATTCATTGAAAGATTGATGCTGAAGCTGAAACTCCAATACTTTGGCCACTTGATGCAAAGAACTGACTCATTGGAAAATACCTGATGCTGGAAATGATTGAAGGCAGGAAGAGAAGGGGACAACAGAGGATGAGATGACTGGATGGCATCACCGACTCAATGGACATAAATTTGAGTAAACTCCGAGAGTGGAGATGGACAGGGAGTCCTGGCATGCTGCAGTTCATGGGATCGCAAAAAGTTGGAAAAAACTGAGCAACTGAACTGAATATAAGAGATAGTTAAAATTCTCAGTGAGGAAAAATCAAAATATGTCATCCAATTTTATAAATGTTCTTCCCTTGAAGGAAATGAGAATAAAGCTGAAGACTCAGTTTGGTTTCACTGCTTAAAAATGTACAAACTAAATTAGATAGAGCTGCTGCTGCTGCTAAGTCACTTCAGTCGTGTCCGACTCTGTGCGACCCCACAGATGGCAGCCCACCGGGCTCCGCCATCAGCAGCCATGGTCAAATATTTTGAACCCACTATTTATTTGTACCTGCCGGCTCTTGATCTTGGGAAGCTGATAACAACTGAGCAAGGCAGAGCTGTTTGCAGGAAAGCCAAGCATTCTTTGTCTGGGTGTTCATCTTCCATTAACCTTCAAGTAAAAGCTGAAGAGAAATAATCCCTTAGTGAAGTCTGAGCTCTATAGTTGGCTGATCAGATAGATAAAGATATAGAATGAAGAGAGAGAATGGAAAGGGTGGAAGTTAAAGTCTAGTTTACCTCACTACTTAACATCAGAAAGAGAAGAAACAACCAGCAAAAGAGATTAAGAACTGACCAGTGTGGTAGGCTGTAAATTCAGAGATACTTCTGTCCTACAGAAAAAGTGAAAAAAGAAAAAGGGAGCAATCCAGGGGGCCAAACAATGCTTATAGATTCAGTATGATGAAGTCTTATTACTTACTGAAGGGTATAGGATATAAGAAAATAGAACCAGTGAATACAACCAATATTGCAGAAATTTTGTTTTCAATTAGTAAAGATAAATGAGGCAGTAATTAGAGGAATTATAAGGTTAAATAATTTGTTTTAAATTGGGAAATGCCTAACATGTTTTTGCACTGATCAGATTCATTTTCAGGTTATTGTTTATTAAGCATGTTTTATGTGATACGGGCTTCCCCGGTAGCTCAGCAATAAAGATCTGCCTACAGCACAGGAGATGCAGGAGACATGGGTTCGATCTTGGAGTCAGGAAGATCCCTTTAGAGGGCATGGCATCCCATTCCAGTATGCTTGCTGGGAAAATCCTATGGACAGGGGAATCTGGTGGGCTACAATCCATGGGGTCGCAAAGAGTTGGACATGACTGAAGCAACTGAACACACATGTACGTGATATCTGTCACTTTTTCATGCACTTAACATGAAACACTTTAAAAAAAAAAGATCTCTCCTCTCTGGGACCTTATGTTTGAGTGGAAAGAGCCATGCAATACGTGGATAAAGAATTCATGAGGTGGTGAAGGTTATACAGTAAAATAAAAGAAGGTCAGAGTTACAGAATTATGGGAGGTATGAAGGAGTATTTTATATATAATAACCAGGGGAAGCAGAGGACCTACTGCTCAGAGAAAATAGCATCTGCAATGACTCAGGGATAGAGAACAAACAATAGTTTAGTGTGTTCATGGAGCAACGAGGTGATAAATCAATGACTCAGGTTGAGAGCAAGGAAGAAGGTGCTGGAAGATGAGGTCATAGACGTAATGTGGCATTGATCACAGAAGTCTGGAAAGACATGATTAAAAGTTTAAATTCAATAAATGAAAAGCCTATTGGGGTGCAGAGTAGAGCAGTGGTCCCGACCTTTTTGGCACCAGGGACCAGTCTCATGGAAGACAATCTTTCCATGGACCAGGAGAAGGTGTGTGTGTGGGGGGAGGGGGTGGGGTGGTGGTGGTCTCAGGATGATTCAAGTACATTAAATTTATTGTGATCTTTATTTCTATTATTATTACATCAGCTGCACTTAGATCCCAGAGGTTGGGGACTCCTGGACTAGAGCGACATACCCAGTTTATGTTGAGAAAAGATTATTCTTGCTGTTGTGTTGAGAAGAGACTGGGGAGGGGGTAAAAGGAAGAAGCATGGAGATGAGTTAAAATGCCAATTACCGGGTAAAACAAGATGGCTGCTTGGATCAATATAGTGGCTAACATCCAAATCTAAATAGAAAAATTTTAAAGAAGTCAGGGAAAATAAAAGGCTGATGAATACACACTGAAAACAATTGAATGCCAGAAAGCAATGAAGAACATATTAAAAACATTTGAAGAAAATAAAAACAACTGTCACACCACCATTCTATATTCAGAAAAACTGTTCCTCAAGAATACAGTCAAATAAAAACTTTTTTTTTTTTGAGAATAAAAGCTAAGAGTATTTGTGTCTAGTAGATCTTCACTAACAAATGTTAAAGGAAATTCAAAGTTGTTAAAAATATGGTGCAAAAACTTTATTTTATCTTCTCTTTTGACGAATAACTACATGCACAATTAGGGAAACATCGAAATTAAACAAAACACAACTTGTTACTTGATTTCTGAGAAATGAAATATTTAGCTTTATATTTGAAAGTAAGAACTAACACCAATATTAAATGCATAAGCTTCTCAACATTTTTAAGGTAATTCAGCCAGCTAGCCAGCTAATTTCTACAGAATAGTCATGTTATTTTAACTATTACCTTAAAAAGTAGCTGATATAAAGCAGATCTGAAACACAATGGCTCTTGGCAACAATTTACTTTTCAAATAATCTTTTGCTGACTTGGACTTGCAAACAGAAATGACACCGCTCACTGGAGAATTACATATATTTATGTAATCAATAAACGTTTTCTTAGTATACCAACTGCCATGAAAACACTCTCAGGTGGCTTTGTTTTTACACCATGGCCATGAGATGAAATTTTAAAAATTCGGGGACAGGATTTCTCATGAGCTGAATATTATAGGCCAGGTGTTGCAAACTAATTTTGCTTACACTGTCTCAACGTATTCAGGCTAGAAAAAGCCAATTTTATAAATAGAATATTGGTTGAGACAGGTTAGTATCATCAGAGCTATGGAAAAACAATGCACACAAATTTTTTTTTTTTTCTTTTTGTGGCCTGTTGCTAGCTATATAATAAAACAGAAGATTTCTATACTGTTTCATTGTTCAGCAAACTAAGATATAGCATTTGAAAGCAATGGAAAAATATTTATAAAATTGTTATTATTAATTTATTAGATAGTGATTTTATTGTAGAAATGTTAGTCGCTCAGTCATGGCCGACTCTTTGCAACCCCATGGACTGTAGCCCGCCAGGCTCCTCTGTCCAGGCAAGAATAAGAATGTGTTACCATTCCCTTCTCCAGGGGATCTTCTCTCCCAGGGATCAAACCCAGTTCTCCTGTATTGCAGGCAGATTTTTTACCATCTGAGCCACCAGGGAAGTCCAATTTATTGTAGAATAGGTAGTTTAAATTATGAAATCTAATTGTTTTGAAATGACAAGATAATAGTGATTATTTTTATATTAAAGAAAAGTCTTAGAACTACAATGTCGTATTCGTCAGATTATGTTTATCCTTCTGTGAAAAATTCCTTTTGTTTCATCAAGTTGACATTAGTATTGGAATATTATATTCTGTATTAAAATCACAGTTCCTATTTGCATTATATTTAGCTAGCCTGAAGTATTTCAAAGCACTGAGCACCAGTAAATCATAAGTGGATTCTTTTTTTTTTAATTTAATTTAATTTTTAAACTTTACATAATTGTATTAGTTTTGCCAAATATCAAAATGAATCCATCACAGGTATACATGTGCTCCCCATCCTGAACCCTCCTCCCTCCTCCCTCCCCATGCCATCCCTCTGGGTCGTCCCAGTGCACTAGCTCCAAGCATCCAGTATCGTGCATTGAACCTGGACTGGCATCTCGTTTCATACATGATATTTTACATGTTTCAATGCCATTCTCCCAAATCTTCCCACCCTCTCCCTCTCCCACAGAGTCCATAAGACTGTTCCATACATCAGCGTCACTTTTGCTGTCTCGTACACAGGGTTATTGTTATCATCTTTCTGAATTTCATGTATATGCGTTAGTATACTGTATTGGTGTTTTTCCTTCTGGCTTACTTCACTCTGTATAATAGGCTCCAGTTTCATCCACGTCATTAGAACTGATTCAAATGTATAAATCTGCCTTCAGTTTTTGTCCTCAGCTCAAATTCACAAAGCTGCCTTAGGACTATCAATCTAGTAAATATGTAACTCTTTAGGGTGACTTTATAAAAGAGAAAGGAATTAGAGTATCATCATGAAGGAATATTGACAGATCAGTCAACTATCTGAAACTAAACCAAGAAACACACCAAACAAACCAAAAAACAGTTAGGAATCAGTATGAAAGTGCTCATTTCCCCTTAATTAAAAATTAGACACCTTAGAAAGAAAACAATATTTAATGAAATTTTTAAAGAAAATTGTTCTAGAAACAAATGACTTTAAGAATACTTAGGAAATTTTATAACATGGGCATGATAAGGACATAGTGATAGTATGAAATAATTTTGAGCTGATACTTCCATAAAAAAATTGAGCAACTCAATGTTCCAACTTATGTTTTACTCCAAGATTTGAAGATATTAAATATGAACTTGAATAGAGTCTAACATTCACATTAATAGTGTGTGGCTTGCAACTGATTGCTTTATAAGCTGAAAATTTGAACAATTTATGAAGTCATCATCAATCTAATCCTAAAAAATTAATTTTGATATTGATGAAATTTTCTCAACTTCCATATTCTATCTGATGAAAAATTTAACCAGTTTTATGTTGATTTAATTTTTGCCTCTTTAAAAGACAAATCTTGATTTTCACATAGAGTATAAATTATTATATCATAAGTTTTTTCCTTCACCTTCTGGAAATCACTGATTTAATTTAATTTTTATTAGGTTGAAGTACTTCCTTGAGATCCTTGAGATATATTCTCAGAAACTGTATGTATTTTCTGAGATCTTGCATAAAAATTCCTTTTATATGCCTTTCTCTGAGATGACATCTTGATAACAAACAGAATTCTTGGCTCTCCACCTCTTATTTCAAAGCTTTCCAAGTGTTTCCACTACTTTCTGGCATTCAGTTTTACATTCAATAAGACATGATTTTACTGCTGTGCTGTGCTCAGATCTTCAGTCATGTCCAACTCTTTGCAATCCCATGGACTGTAAGGCTCCTCTGTCCATGGAATTTTCCAGGCAAGAATACTGTATCTTCCTGGACCAGGGATCAGACTCATGTTTTCTGCATTGGCCATAAAGTAAGGTCGCTCAGTTGTGTCCAACTCTTTGTGACCCCATGGACTATACCTGCATTGGCAGGCTGATTCTTTACCACTGTGCCACCTGGGAAGCCCCAGATATGCTTGTCCTAATAATAAAAAGATGTCACTTTGGTTCATTCATTTTTAAGCAATATTCCAATTGAAGTACTGGTAACATAGTTTTGTCTTCAACTTTAACAATTTGTGTGTATATTCGTATTATCTTCTTTCTTTATTTCTCACTTCTTCTTTTTCTTCTTCTTTTTCTTGCTCTATCTCTAGCAATTCCTCCCTTTCTTTAACCCTGCCAAGAGCTGGTTTTGTGCTGGGGTGTTGTTTTCTATGAAAACCACAATTCTAACTGGGAGGTTATTTAACAAGCCTGACATTCTTTTAAAAATTAGTAATTTAATTATGTTTAAAATAAGGTTATTACTTCTATTGTCTGTATGATTATATATTTTTACAATCTGTGGCATTCTGTCCTTGGTGTCTCCAAATTATTTGTGTATGATGCCTTTTGCTCTTGTCTCCATGACATTCTTTTTAAACTTACAAGTAATTTTTACGTTTTTGTTTTTTTGTGTGTCATACATTCCTTATTAACTATTTGAAATCATGAATGCAATTTTCAAAAGTTTCCTTTTTTAAGCTTCTGTATTGAATTTTAAGTTGTGAAAATTCTAAGTTATGTTTCTTTTGTCTATTTTGTAATCAGTAATTGCAATCATTTTTTTAATATAAGTTTCTTTGCATTTCATTTTCTTTTTGTTCACTTTGGCCTTTCTTCTGTAGATTAACGAGTGATCTTTCACTGCCCACATACTCCAGTCATCATGGATTCCCCAGCTGTCACTTGTAGCTTGGGACACTGAGAGCTGCTGGCAATCCTGGAATGACAGGCAATGACAAGTAGTTAAAGGTTGAGCCAAATAAAACAGACTGGCAAGTTGTGAATCCAGTGTTTGGACAAACAGGCTTCACATTTTTCATGCTTTGCCAGAGGTGAACATGGCAATACTGGAATAGTCACATTTGTCCACAGAGCTGAGGTAGACCAGCAATCTCTGCCACAAGTTCCACCAAAGAAGTGCCCTGTACCATTTCTTTTTATTCCATTTTCATCCCTGATGTTATAAAGCATGGTGCACTGCTACTACCAGACTGTCCATCAACTACATGTTTTTTTTTAGCTTTTCTGAAAACATATTTTTTAAATTTTTTAACCATTTATCATTTATTTATTATTATTATTTTTTACTTTACAATATTGTATTGGTTTTGCCGTACATCAACATGAATTCACCACGGGTGTACACGTGTTCCCCATCCTGAACCACCCCCCTCCCCCAACCTCCCTTCCCGTACCATCCCTCTGGGTCATCCCAGTATACCAGCCCTGAGCATCCTGTATCATGCATCGAACCTGGACTGGTGATTCGTTTCTTATATGATATTACACATGTTTCAATGCCATTCTCCCAAATCATCCCACCCCCTCTCTCTCCCACAGAGTCCAAAAGACTGTTCTATACATCTGTGTCTCTTTTGCTGTCTTGCATACAGGGTTATCATTACTGTCTTTCTAAATTCCATATATATGCATTAGTATACTGTATTGGTGTTTTTCTTTCTGGCTTACTTCACTCTGTATAATAGGCTCCAGTTTCACCCACCTCATTAGAACTGATTCAAATGTATTCTTTTTAATGGCTAATACTCCATTGTGTATATGTACCACAGCTTTCTTATCCACTCATCTGCTGATGGCCATCTAGGTTGCTTCCATGTCATGGCTATTATAAACAGTGCTGCAATGAACATTGGGGTACACGTGTCTCTTTCTTTAATTTTGAAAAATAATGCCTTTTTTTTTTTTTAGAAAACATAAATAAACCATCCGCTTATTGGAAAAAAACATCAATAATAACCAAAGCTTTGGATAAAATGTTTAAGAATCCCTCTATTATTCAAAAATATTTATTTGCATATTGTCATCATTATGTTCAGACCTTTGTGCATATATACACATATACACAGATGCATATGTATATATACACATCATATATATGTATGCATGTATATGTATGTATACAAACACATGCATCATGATTAACCTATTTCTAGGTACTAATTTTGGTAACCTAATATTGTTGTTGTTCAGTCTCTCAGTCCTGCCTGACTATTTATGACCCAATGGACTGCAGCACACCAGGCTGCACTGTCCTTCACCATCTCCTGGAGCTTGCACAAACTCATGTCCATTGTGTCAGTGATGCCATCCAACCATCTCATTCTCTGTCATCCACTTCTCCTCCTGCTTTCAATCTTTCCCAGCATCAGGGTCTTTTCTAACAAGTCGGCTCTTTGCATCAGGTGGCCAAAGTATTAGAGTTTCAGCTTCAGCATCAATACTTCCAATGAAGATTCAAGGTTGATTTCTTTTAGGATTGACTGGTTTGATCTCCTTGCAGTCCAAGGGACTCTCAAGAGTCTTCTCCAAGACTACAGTTCAAAAGCAACAATTCTTCAGTGCTCAGCCTTTTTTATTGTTCATCTCTCACATTTGGACATGACTACTGGAAAAACCATAGCTTTGACTATATGAACCTTCTTTGGCGAAATATTGTCTTGGCTTTTTAATATGCTGCCTAGGTTGGTCAAGTTTTTCTTCCAAAGAGCAAGTGTCTTTTAATTTCATTGTGGCACTCACCATCTGCAGTGATTTTGGAGCTCAAGAAAATAAAGTCTGTCACTGTTTCCTTATCTATTTGCCATAAAGCAATGGGATTGGATGCTAGGATCTTTGCTTTTTGAATGTTGAGTTTTAAGCCAGCTTTTTCACTCTCCTCTTTCACCTTGATCAAGAGGCCTTTTAGTTCCTCTTTGTTTTCTCCCTTAAGGGTGGTGTCACCTGCATATCTGAGGTTACTGATATTTCTCCAAACAGTCTTGGTTCCAGCTTGCACTTCATCCAGTCCAGCCTTTTTCATGATGTAGTCTGCATATAAGTTAAATAAACAGGGTGACAATATACAGCTTTGACGTACTCCTTTTCCTATTTGGAACCAGTCTGTTGTTCCATGTCCAGTTCTAACTGTTGCTTCCTGACCTGCATACAGATTTCTCAAGAGGCAGGTCAGGTGGTCTGGTATTCCCATCTCTTTCAGAATTTTCCACAGTTTATTGTGATCCACACATTCTATAAATATATGTAAATTTTGTAGTTGTTTTTGTTCAGTCCCTAAGTCTTGTCAGATTCTTTGTGATCCCGTGGACTGTGTCACACTAGGCTCCTCTGTCTTCCACTATCTCCTAGAGTTAGATCAAATTCATGTCTATTGAGTCAGTGATGCTATCCAACCATCTCACCCTCTGTTGTCGCCTTCTCATCTTACCCTCAATCTTTCCCAGCATAAGGGTTTTTTCCCAGTGAGTAGCCTTTTTGCACCAGGTGGTTGAAGTACTGGAGCTTCAGCATCAGTCCTTCTAATGAATAATCAGGACTGATTTCATTTAGGATTGACTGGTTGGATCTCCTTGCAGTCAAAGGGACTCTCAAGAGTCTGCCAGCACCACAATTCAAAAGCATCACTTCTTTCGTGCTCAGCCTTCTTTATTTTCCACTCTTACATTTGTACATGATTACTGGAAAAACCATAGCTTTGACAATATGAACCTTTGTCAACAAAATGATCTCTCTGCTTTTCAATACACTCTTTAGTTCTGTCATAGCTTTTTTCCAAGGAGCATGGGTCTTTTAATTTCATGGCTATAGTCCCTGTCCACAGTGATTTTGGAGCCCAGGAAGATATAATCTGTCACTGTCTTCTATATATGCAATGAAGAGATGGGACTGTATGCCATAATCTTAGCTTTTTGAATGTTGAGTTTTAAGCCAGCTTTTCTACTCTCCTATTTCACCCTCATCAAGAGACTCTTTAGTTTCTTTTCACTTTCTGTCATTAGAGTTGTATCACCTGCATATCTAAGATTATTGATATTTCTCCCAGCAACCTTGATTGTAGCTTGTTTCTCATTCAGCCCAGTTTTTTTATGCTGTATTCTGCATAGAAGGTAAATAAGCAGGGTGACAATATACAACCTTGTTGTACTCCTTTCCCAATTTTGAACCATTCAATTGTCTCATGTCTTGTTCTACTTGTTCCTTCTTGAATCACATACAGGTTTCTCAGGAGACAGGTAAGGTGGTCTGATACTCCCATCTCTTTAAGAATTTCTACAGTTTGGTGTGATCTACACAAAGAAATATATGTTTTTGTAAATATATTTAATATACTTATAGAAACTATTAATAAGTTATATAAATATTTTAAGGAAAACTAAGTTCCTGGCACTCTTTTCTTCTCTTTAAAAGAGGCTCCTTGATTCTTATTTTAATTGTTTATAATCTTAGGCTAAATGAAAGAATTAAATGATGAAAATGCTCATCAACATCTTATGAATGGTATTATTTACATTAACAGCTACCTTAAGGTAATACATTGTCATCCATGGAAGAGGAAAAATAGATTTTACCATTGCCTTTCAGATTAAATATAAAAATTGAACTCACATTTCAAGTTAATGCTTTCCCCAATAGCTAAACTTAGTAAATCTGTGGAAAGTGTATTTTTATTATGAAAAGAGTTGCAACAGACTAACCAGTCTGATGCCAAAATAGGCTTGAAGGATGCCACAAACTTTCCCTGTTTTAATTTCATAAACAACAAACCTTCATATTACAATATTTTTGGCAAACTTTTTTTTACAGATGCTGACTACTGTTATCACCAGTTTCAACGCACTTTAGCTTTTGACTTTGAGACAAAAATTATCAGGTATCTCAGTTCACACAATAATCTCTTGTTTATGTAGTTTGAGACCATTTTAACTAGATTTTTATTTGTTTAACAAAAATAAGTTTCTAGTACTGCAAAGCTAAAAAACTTGCTTTAAATTATAAGTCAAACAAATTGTTTTCTAAATGGAGTTTCTAAAACATTTCCTTGGATTCAATCCCCTTAAAGTCTGGTGAGAAATAAGTACTTTAAAATAATAATTGATATATACTTATGAAATGAATTAATACAGTAATAAGAAATTTCCAAAAAGAAATTCATGGCTATTTTCTCATTATGTGCATTATTCTTCACCATAATTCTCTTTGTATTTAGATATGATTGACATGTAAAATTACATTAGTACAAGATGTTATAATGTTTCAATGTTCACCATCATTTTTGAATGTGAAAGAGAAAATAAGTTTTGATCAGAAATGCTGTAAACTCAAGTATATTATCATTAATAAGATAGCAACTGAGTTGCTGTGTGGTATTCTTAATTTTCATATACAAATCAATTTACTTAGAAAATGAAGCTCATCTACATTCTATGCACTGTAGATCAGGTGATGTCAATATATTTTTGAAATGGTACTTTAATAGACTTGTGAAAGGTATTATTTAACGAAACAATACATGTCATTAATAACTATATTTTTGCTCCAAAATATTCTCAAGAAAGCATGGAAACTATTTCTTTTTCAGAAAAGGAATTTTATTCAGGAGACATATATTTATATTTTATTCTGTTTTGAACTTATGCTCTTTGACATATAGTTGTATATTTTACAATCTTCTCTCCATTTACTTTTGTAGTACAATTTTGCTATAACTGTCAATCTCTTTTTATAAAGAATCCCCAGTCCTCCTATATCATATTTTTAAAGGTATTATTTAAATGGTTTGTCTGAATTAACAAATACCTCATTCTAGGAAATTTTTGTTTCCATCCTTACTTAATAAAAATACTTCCCTCCACTTCTTTTTCCCTTCAACTTTTGTGAGAAAATATTTTAACTGTGAAATTTCTCTTTGCAAAAGAGAACATTTTACTCGATTTAGTTGCTATGGTAGTATTATTATAACTTTGCCAATCTGTGTTAAATGTTTAAAGGTATAATTTAACATGAATGACTTTTCTCTTTACAACCTCAGTTTTGAAACATACATTTTATTGTGAAAAAATTTAACGATTAGCCACCTGCCTATCATTTTAGAGCAAGCAAGGCTCACTCAACCTGCAATTAGCCAATTACATAACAATTATGTTACTTGCAATTGTCAACAGGAAAATAATTTCAGGTAGATTCCTTTATACTGAAGGAGTGATATGTCAATGGCTTGTTTTTAGTTTAGGATATAGCATGCTAAATCTTTTTTGTTTTTGTTTGTTCTTTTTTACTGTAATGACTTTATGAAATGATTACCAGTTTTATCACCATAGTTTACCCCATAATTGCACATATAATGAGATTTAGTGTTGATTTTTTTCTCTTTTGTTGTCTTTAAAGTGAAAGTTTATTTACCTTTAGACTCTAACTTGTAAAATAAGAATGCTATTTGTAAAAGCATCTCATTTGTTGACTGATTAATAAATATATAACATATCCTTTATTTAAAAGATCTTAAAAGGAATATCTATATTTAAATAAAGATTCTTATTATTTACTTTTTATTGAGTGCATTAGTCTTGAAATTAGAGTTATTTTCAACTTTATTTGGATCAGAGAGCCAATCTGTAAAAACTTAAAACATTATTCATTCTTTTAGACATATACCCAAAAGTGAATTGCTAGATCATGCAGTAGTTCTAGTTTTAATTTTTTGAGGAATCTTCATAATTTTTTTCTGTATCAGCTACACATTTTACATTTAAAACAACAATTTGCAAGAATTCTTACTTTTCCACATCCTCACCAACACATACTATCATTTTTTTTAAAATAATAGCTATCTTAACAGGTGTGAGATGATAACTCTTTGTGGTTTTGATTTGCATTTTCATACTAATTAGTGATTTGAGCACCTCTTTATAACACCTATTTGCCATTTCTGTGTTTTCTTTAGAGAAATGTCTATTCAAGTTTTTGCCCATTCCTTAATCAGGTTATCTGGTTTCTTGCAATTGAGTTATACAAGTTTAAGTATTTTGGATCTTAATATCTTATCAGATATATCATCAGTTCCACTTCTGGATATATATTCAAAAGAATTGAAAACAAGATCTAGAAGAGATACTTGTACTTCCATATTTATTGCAACATTATTCACAATATCCAAGATATGAAAATAATCAAAGTGGCCATTAACAGATGAATGGATAAATAAAACTTGTTTTATACATACAAAAGAATACTATTCATTCTTAAAAATAATGGAATCCTGACATTTTCAACAATATGGTTGAACCTGGAGGATGTTGTGCTAAGTTAAATAAGCTAGACACAGAAGGACAAATGCTACATGATTCCACTTATTTGAGATAGCTAGAGTAGTGAGATTCATAACAGCAGAGAATAGAATGATGGTGGTTAGGAGCCAAAGGGAAGAGGAAATAGGGAGGAGGAAATGGGAAGTTATTTTTCAATAGAATAAAGTTTCAGTTTTCAAGATAGATTCTAGAAATCTATTGTATAACATAGTATCTATAGTTAAAAATACTGTGTTAGTCACTCAGTCATGTTCAACTCTTTGTGATGCTATGAACTGTAGCCTACAGTTCCTCTGTCCATGGGGTTCTCTGGGCAAGAATACTGGAGTGGGTAGCCATTCTCTTCTCTGGGGGAATCTTCCTGCCCAGGGATTGAACCCAGGTCTCCAGCATTCCTGGCAGATGCTTTACCATCTGAGCTACAAAGGAAGGCTCATACTGTATTGTGCACTTAAACATTTGTTGAGGGTAAATCTTATATTAAGTGTTCTTCCCACAAACACAAACACACACACACACACACAGGAAAAACAAAGTAACTAAGTATTCAGAAGGAAACTTTTGGAGGCAATGGATATATCTATCACCTTGATTGTAGTGATGGTTTTAGAGGTGTATGTACATGTCCAAATACATAAAATTGTATACATTCAATAGGATTCTTGGTGGCTCAGATGGTAACGAATCTGCCTGCAATATGGGAGACCTAGGTTCAATCCTTGGGTTGGGAAGATCCCCTGGAGAAGAGAATGGCAACCCACTCCAGTATTCTTGCCTGGAAAATTCCATGGACAGATGGGCTAAACACCAATACAGTATCAGTTCAGTTGAGTTCAGTCGCTCAGTTGTGTCCTACTGTTTGCGACCCCATGAATCGCAGCACGCCAGGCCTCCCTGTCCATCACCAACTCCCAGAGTTCACTCAGACTCACGTCCATCGAGTCAGTGATGCCATCCAGCCATCTCATCCTCTGTTGTCCCCTTCTCCTCCTGCCCCCAATCTCTCCCAGCATCAGAGTCTTTTCCAATGAGTCAACTCTTTGCATGAGGTGGCCAAAGTATTGGAGTTTCAGCTTTAGCATTATTCCTTCCAAAGAAATCCCAGGGCTGATCTCCTTCAGAATGGACTGGTTGCATCTCCTTGCAGTCCAAGGGACTCTCAAGAGTCTTCTTCAACACCACAGTTCTAAAGCATCAATTTTTTGGTGCTCAGCTTTCTTCCCAGTCCAACTTTCACATCCATACATGACCACTGGAAAAACCAAAGCCTTGACTAGACGGACCTTTGTTGGCAAAGTAATGTCTCTGCTTTTGAATATGCTATCTAGGTTGGTCATAACTTTCCTTCCAAGGAGTGAGTGTCTTTTAATTTCATGGCTGCAGTCACCATCTGCAGTGATTTTGGAGCCCGGAAAAATAAAGTCTGACACTGTTTCCTCTGTTTCCCCATCTATTTCTAACATATATATATGGAATTTAGAAAGATGGTAACGATAACCCTATATGTGAGACAACAAAAGAGACACAGATGTATAGAACAGTTTTTTGGAATCTGAGAGAAGAAATTGAAGCTCCAATACTTCGGCCACTTCATGCAAAGAGCTAACTCAATGAAAAAGATCCTGATGCTGGGAAAGATTGAAGGCAGGAGGGGAAGGGGGCAACAGAGGATGAGATGGTTGGATAGCATCATTGACACAATGGACATGAATTTGAGCAAACTCTGGGAGATAATGAAGGACAGGGAGGCCTGGTGTGCTACAGGTCATAGGGCTTCAGGACAGGACTTAGCAACTGAACAATAAATACATACATCTGATTATAACAGACTGAATTATGGGAAAGACATGTGCAATAGAGCCTGTTGTCATTGAATTTGAAACTGTCAATAAAAACTGTCAGTCCACACCTACCTAGATGGATATGTAAAACACCCTATGTTGAAAACCCCCATACCTCATCATTCTGATGCCAGTGCCTCTCTTAACTTGGCCTATGGCTCACTTGAGGTGATCTTTCTGTTCTTTCCTTAACTTGTTTTTGCTCTGGCTAAGGTCTCAGATTCTTCTTTTTGTCTTTATCAGGAACTGAGGCCTAACAGTGAGGGTCTTCTTTGACTGTCCCCAAATCCAGTAGCAATAAAGTGACCCCTAACTTCTAATCATGAAGAATAAACTTTAAATATTTCTCTAAAATTTCCACATAAATCATTAACATGAAACTTAAAATAGAAATAAGATACAATGTATTGTTCAAAATACCATCTACTGGGCATCAGTATTGAGATGATTTTGAGATCTGCTAAACTAAGTTAAGGGTTCCCAAGTGCACTAGTGCTAAAGAACCCACACGCCAGTGCAGGAGATATGAGACGTGGGTTCAGTCCTTGGATTGGGAAGATTCTCTAGAACATGGCATGGCAACCCACTCCAGTATTCTTGCCTGGAGAATTCCATGGACAGAGAAGCCAGGAAAGCTAAAGTCCATAGGGTCTCAAAGAGTCGGACACAACTGAAGCAACTTAGCAAGCACACAAGCCAAGTTAATTTTCCTCTCGGATCTTTGTTCATCAGAGTTTCAACATATACTGAGGGCAAGGAAGTCTTTTCACTATATGCTCTATAATTCTTTTGCATGTAAACTCATAAACCTTCTTTGCCCTGAATTACTAACATTTTTAGATATTTACAAAAAATTATTTAAAATTTTTCTTGAAAACTGAAATATTTAAATCAATTAACTAAATTGCATTTCTTTCCAATAAGATTCTTACAAAAGGAGCTTTGGAAGTATAACTCACATAGACAATAATTAGTTATTAATTAATGTGGTATACAGTTGATAGCTGATAATATAAGTGATTTAATTTAATTTTTTTTAAGATTTCACATACAAGAATACTATTTCATATTTTTCTTTCTCTGGAGTATTTTACTTGATGACATGCCCTCTGGGTGCATCTATTTTAGCTCAAATGACATAATTTCCTTCTTGTTTTAAGGTTGAATAACATTTATTTTTATATTTTGTATGTGTGTGTGTGAGTGTAACTCACATTTACTTTATTCATTCATCTTAGGTTGTTTTCATATTTTGATTGTAACATATAGTACTACAATGAACATTGGATATAGGTACCTTTTCAATAACTTGTTTTTGTTTCCTTTAGATATATACCCAGGATTGGGATTGCTGATCACATGGTAGTTCTTTTCTAATTTTTGGAGGAGCCTCCATAGTTTTCCATAGTTACTGTACCAATTCACCTTCCCACCAACAGTGTATAAGTGTTCTATTTCCTCGGCATCCTCACCTTGATTGTTATCTTCTATTTTTGATAACAGCCATCCAAACAGATGTGAGATGCTATTTCATTTTTGTTTTGCATTTCTCTGATGATTGGTGATGTTCAGCAATGTGTCGGCCATTTGCATGTTTTTGTTAGAAAAGAGTCAGATTCTTGGTCCCAGTTTTAAATTGGGTTATTCGATTTTTTTTTTTTTTTGCTGAGTTATCTGTTCCTTATGTACTTAGACTATTAACTCTTTATTGCCTAGGTGGTTTGCAAACATTTTCTCCCACTCTGTAGGATGCCTTTTCATTTTGTTGATGGTTTCCTTTGCTGTGACAGCATTAATTTCTTATAGTTTAAATCTTCTTCCCTCACCACATATCAGAGCTGATTTAGGAAGATGGCGGGAAACCTTGGGCTGTTGTTCATTCTGCTTTCTTCTGCCTCAGCATCTCCTACAAACCCTTCAGTTCAGTTCAGCTCAGTTGCTCAGTCGTGTCCTACTCTTTGCAACCCCATGAATCGTAGCATGCCAGGCCTCCCTGTTAGGTGTTGGATAGGTTGGAGAAGGCAGAAAAAAGAAGAGTAATGAGATGAAATGGTTTGTCCTTACTTAGCGCTCTATAAAATTATCTCAATTATTAAACATCCTCTGTTATAAAGTGTACCCAAACACTGACTTAGGACAAATCTGTGGAACCTTGTCCCCAGCACCAGTGAGTTTCTTATCATTCCTGTTCCAGATAGTACACCTTCAGCTATTTTCTCCCAGGTTGCCTTTGTCCCACAAGCAACTTCTTTGATGCAAATTTTTAAGAATAACTTAAATTTATTTCTTCACTACCCATTTGACACAGAGGAAAATTTATGTTTTCTTTCTCTACCAAATTACAAAGTTTCTTGACAAATTGCTACTGAAATTTCTTAAAAATTAGTTGATAATTTACATAATTTTCTTCTCCCACCCACAGCTACAATACAATCAATAGAGACTAGTAAGGTAATATTTTAATGCATATATTCAGCTTTAATTTTTAGCATTTCCTCAGCTTCACTTAATACCAGCAGTTTGCTTCTCCTTTTACATCCTTATACACCCAATTTCCTTACAGAGTAAATGTTAAAAGAAAGATATTTTTGTTAACCCTGCAGAAGTTCTCATATAAGCCACATATTTTCAAGAGAGAAAATTCTTATTGTTTCCTTAACTAAGTAAAATTTTCCTTTAAATATTCTAATTTTATATTTTACATAAGCTTGACATTAAATTGCTGGTTATTATTAACAAAGAATAATCCATATAATATACAAATAGAAACTTAAGAAAATGTATTTTAGAAAATTTGTAAGTAAAAAGAATTGTCTTGAAAACATAATATGTTAGAAAGATAGAGTATTATATCAATTATTCAGCTAAACTCAGTTGTCAGTCTTTCTCAAGGGAGAATATAGTTTCATGTTTAGAGAGAGTGTACTGTCTGAAGTCCATTAAAATTATAAATATGTCTTTAAGTTATTATCTATTAAAAGATAGTATCATGATATTTTCAAAATGATTGTGTTAAAAAGTTTTAATACAGTTGTTATTTAACAAATATTGTGGTATTATGTTACCAAATGATTATTTGTAAATACTGTTTAAAATATTTTAAAGTTTAATTAGGGTAGAAGAAAGGAAAAAAACACACATCAGTTTTGCAGGATGAATGAATAGATAAGTGATAGATGAGTTAGATCTGTAGATAGTTGATAGATTCAAGTTTTCTGAGAAATTTAGCTAGACTTGAAAGCAACATAAAGGTATTTTCCATAAATGAATTATGACTGATAAATCAAATAAAGAGGAATCACCTCTACTCAAATTTTCAGTACAACTGCTACTACTTTTCTCTAGATAGTAACATTATTCACATTTTGTTCTTGATTCTTTTTAGTGCTACTCATATCACATACTAAATATTATATATTAAAGCTATTAAAGTTTAATTGATAAAATATAAGAAATAGATTTTATAGTTAAACATCTAGAGAAATTTCATATGTTTTCAGACTCTTCCAGAAAATGACATGGATTTAAGTAAGATTATATCACTCAGTCATGTCCGGCTCTCTGCGACCCCATGGACTATAGCCTGCCAGGCTCCTCTGTCCATGGGAATTCTCCAGGCAAGAATACTGGAGTGGGTTGCCATTTCCTCCTCCAGGGGATCTTCTCAACTCAGGGATTGAACCCAGGTCTCTTGCATTACAGGCAGATTCTTTACCATCTAAGCCACCAGGGAAGCCCTATATAAATGTAAGACATAGATAAATCAGCAAGACAAGCATTTTTTTTAACCCATTTTTTTTCAGCAACTATTATTTTATTATTCAAGAGTAGATCATTGCAGATGAACCATCACATCAATGACAAGACTCTAAAACTTCACTATCAGAGCAAGGATGAAATATAGTATTTCAATCCTGGAGGAGAAATAATTCAATAATTTATATAGTACTAAAAGTTTCTGTTATCAAATATTATATCATCAAATTATAAGTAGAGATGCAAGGTTATCCCTTGTACTTTACTTCAAATACTCATGAATATGACTTGCAGTCCACCTTTTAAATTTCTTTCTTAATACTATGTATTCTGTGCTCATGTACTCCATTGTTTCTGACTCTGTGACCCCATGGAATGTAGCCCACAAAGCTCCTCTTCCATGAAATTTCCCAGATGAGAATACTGGAGTGGGTTGTGTTTCCTTCTCCAGGGTATATTCCCAACCCAGGGATCCAGCCTGTGTCTCCTGTGGCTTTTGCATTGCAGGCAGAATCTTTAACCCCTGAGCCATTGGGGAAGCCCCATATAATATTTTAAAATAAGTCAATTTAATAAAAAATTACAAAAAAGTTTTTCTGATAATCTTTTTTTTTAATGTACTATCTAAAAGTTTATCATCTTAACAAATCTACCTTCCACTTTCCATTCTTTAAAAAATTAGCACATCTTGTAACTTTCTTTTACTACACAAATTTTGTCCTTTCTACTGGAGCTTACATTTGTTTATGATGATTACCTTGGTCTTTACTTTTCTCACATAATTGAAAAGAAAAAGGAGTTACATTTTTATTACGATATTCTTGGTTTATACTTCTTTAATATAACTGATGTCAAAATGTATATCATGATGCAAAGTAGACAATATTGATAATTAACAGGGTTAATTTTCCTAGTGTACATAACATTTTGTCAGTGTTAAAAATATTAAAGCTTTTAAATTTATTTTTTGAGGTGTAGTTAATAAACAAGCTATCAAAGGTCAGAGTTTTATCTGAAAAATAAAAAAGTCCATATGACTATCAGTTATTTGATCACTGTCCCCAAAATTAAGCACAAAACGTTTATACTTTTGTGCTTATATAAATATATTCACATTTATACTTTGCAGTGTCAGAATTAGGACCAAATGTTCAATAAACACAAGACATTTAGAAATAGGGATCAAATATTCAATAAATTCAAAAATAGAAATATAACAAGCATTTCCAGAGGAAAAGAATACAATTACATATATGAAAAAAATCAGTCTAGGTGATTTAATCTTTAGTGACTGCAGCCATGAAATTAAAAGACGCTTACTCCTTGGAAGGAAAGTTATGACCAACCTAGATAGCATATTCAAAAGCAGAGACATTACTTTGCCAACAAAGATCCGTCTAGTCAAGGCTATGGTTTTTCCTGTGGTCATGTATGGATGTGAGAGTTGGACTGTGAAGAAGGCTGAGCACTGAAGAATTGATGCTTTTGAACTGTGGTGTTGGAGAAGACTCTTGAGAGTCCCTTGGACTGCAAGGAGATCCAACCAGTCCATTCTGAAGGAGATCAGCCCTGGGATTTCTTTGGAAGGAATGATGCTGAAGCTGAAACTCCAGTACTTTGGCCACCTCATGGGAAGAGTTGACTCATTGGAAAAGACTCTGATGCTGGGAGGGATTGGGGGCAGGAGGAGAAGGGTATGACAGAGGATGAGATGGCTGGATGACATCACTGACTTGATGGACGTGAGTCTGAGTGAACTCCAGGAGTTGGTGATGGACAGGGAGGCCTGGCGTGCTGCGATATGTGGGGTCGCAAAGAGTTGGACACGACCGAGCAAATGAACTAAACTGAACTGAACTGAATCCTTACTCTGAGGCTTCGCAGCACATGCCTGATCCAAACACAGAATTAGAGTCCTAAAATTTCTATTGTGCTGACTGTTTGTAAGAAAGATGAATAACATGCTGGCCTCAACAATGGATAGTAATTGTCACTTTTGCCAAGTACATCCATATACAGCTCCATTCTACATGGAATGGCTTCCCTGGTGACTCAGATGTTAACAAAAAAAAATCCACTGGCAATGCAGGAGATGCAGGTTCAATCTCTGGGTCAGGAACATGCCCTGGTGAAGAGAATGGTAATCCACTCAGCATTCTTGCCTGGGAAATCCCCTGGGGGTCACAAAGAGTCGGAATGACTGAGCAATTCAGTTCAGTTCAATTCAGTCACTCAGTCATGTCCGACTCTTTTTGACCCCATGGACTGCAGCATGCTAGGCTTCCCTGTACATCACCAACTCCAGAGCTTGCTCAAACTCATGTCCATCTAGTTGGTGATGCTATTGAACCATCTCATTCTCTGATGTCCCCTTCTCCTGACCTCAATCCTTCCCACCATTAGGGTCTTTTCTAATGAGTCAATTCTTCATATCAGGTGGCCAAAGTATTGATGCTTCAGCTTCAGTATCTGTCTTCATTATGAAGCTGTCAAACCCTTTTCTGAATTAAAACTAGAGTAAATATTTAAAGTTTAAAGACTGTCTTTCTTTTTTTAGATATAGTAGGATCATAATTTAATTAAAACATTTTAAAATGTGCATAAAAGCACATGAATTGTGTTGCTTGTCTATAAATTTTCATTTTTGTCTTTAACTTTTTAAAATTGAAACATAGTTAATTTAAAATGTGTTAGTTGATTCATATATATATATATATATATATATATATATATATATATATATATATTTCAGATTCCTTTCCTGTATAGGTTATTACAAAATATTGACTGCAATTCCCTGTGCTATGCAGTAAATCCTTGTGGTTTTATTTTGTATATAGTAGTGTGTACATGGTAATCCCAAACTCCTAGTTTAACCCTCCTCCTCTTTCTCTTTTGATAATCATCAGTTCAGTCTATTCAGTCACTCAGTCATGTCTGACTCTTTTTGATCCCATGGACTGCAGCAAACCAGGCTCCCCTGTCCATCACCAACTCCCAGAGCTTGCTCAAACTCATGTCCATCGAGTCGGTGATGCAATCCAACCATCTCATCCTCTGTTGTCCCCTTCTCCTCCCACCTTCAATCTTTCCCAGGATCAGGGTCTTTTCCAATGAGTCAGTTCTTCGCATCAGGTGGCCAAAGTATTGAAGTTTCAGCTTCAGCATCAGTCCTTCCAATGAATATTCAGGACTGATTTCCTTTAGAATGGACTGGTTAGATCTCCTTGCAGTTCAAGAGACTCTCAAGAGTCTTCTTCAATACCACAGTTCAAAAACATCAATTCTTTGGCACTCAGCTTTCTTTATGGTCCAACTCTCACATCCATATATGACTACTGGAAAAACCATAGCATTGACTAGACAGATCTTTGTCAGCAAAGTAATGTCTCTGCTTTTTAATATGCTGTCTAGGTTGGTCATAGCTTTTCTTCCAAGGAGCAAGTGTTATTTGTTTATTTTTTATTTTTTAATTTCATGGCTGCAGTCATCATCTGCAATGATTTTGGAGCCCAAGAAAATAAAGTCTAGTCTGTCACTGTTTCCATTGTTTCCCCATCTATTTGCTATGTAGTGATGGAACTGGATGCCATGATCTTCATTTTTTGACTGTTGAGTTTTAAACCAGTTTTTTCACTATCTTTCACTTTAATCAAGAGACTTTTTATTTCCTTTTCACTTTCTGACATGATGGTGGTGTCATCTGCATATCTGAGCTTATTGATATTTCTCCAGCTTGTGCTTCATCCAGCCTGGCATTTTGCATGATATATTCTGCATGGAAGTTAAATAAGCAGGGTGACAATATACAGCCTTGGCATACTTCTTTCCCAATTTGGAACCAGTCCATTGTTTCATGTCCAGTTCAAACTGTTGCTTATTGGCCTGCATACAGATTGCTCAGGAGGCAGATAAGGTGGTCTGGTATTCTCATCTCTTTAAGAATTTTCCACAGTTTGTTGTGATCCACATAGCAATGGCTTTAGTGTAGCCAATGAAGCAGAAGTTGATGTTTTTCTGAAATTCTCTTGCATTTTCTATGATCCAGTGGATGTTGGCAATTTGGTCTCCATTTCCTCTGCCTTTTCTAAATCCTGCCTGAACATCTGGAAGCTCTCAGTTCTCTTACTATTGAAGCAGTACTGATAATTAAGCACACCCACACTGAATGTAGAACTCACTTACATAACCAACACGATGTTGTAGAAATTATAGTGTGTTTCTTCCAGATTTACATCATAAAAGCCATTGCAACACTTGCTTTCTCTTGAGTCACTCTCTACTGCGAATATCAAAACTGTGACTTGGACACTACAATAACTCAGTGGAAGGATCCATAAATCAAGGGACTGAGCCTTCTTCCAACAGGACCATGGACTGTTGGACCATAGTCCATACTAACCATAGCTAACCATAGTCAGCTATGTTAGTGAGTTATCTTGAAATTGGATCCTCCAGATTCACTAAGCCTTGGAATGACAGCATCCCCAGCTTATATCTAAGCTACAAATTCATGAGTGAACCTGAGCCAGAACCAACCAACTATTGAAAGCCTCTTTCAAATACCTGATTGGAAAAATTATGTGATACATTGTTTAAACCGCTATGTTTTAAGGTAACTTTTACAGAACATTAGCTCATGTGTATAGGTATCTCCTATCTTACTCTCCCATGTGGTACACAATTTTATTTTCCATTCTCCATCATAAAATGAAGAAGAAAAGAGTTGCGGGAATCTTAGTGGGTGGATGGTTTGGTGAAGTGATGTATTAACTTCATTTCTGAAGCATTCTAGGGAAGGTATATACATTAAGGTCCGTAATATATTTTACTTGATGAGGAATAGATATGTGTTGCACTTTATCAGTTCAAAGTGTGAGGGTGGTGGGAAAAAAGAAGATTCTACTTTAGGTGAGGAAGACCACATGAGATTAATTCCTCTTAGACACAATAAATTGGTTACAAATTATTCTTCTCACCTATAATTTTAAGAAATGGCCTAATAGTCAAAGCCAGGACTACCACACACCTGTCTATTGTGAAACTATGGAGAAGACTGGATCCCTATTCATCAAAAAAGAAAGAAAATGCACCAGTGAAAGTTATGTAGATAACAGCATAAAGTTTCCCAGAAAATAGAAATATAAATGCTGAAAATGTTTGCTACAGAACAAAGATTACATACTTTATACACTTTCTCAATAACTCTAAATGCAAGAAGATAATTCAGTACTATTTACACAACTTTTGAAAAGTTATAGAGGGGCCAAGAATATATATTCAGCCATACTGTCTTCTGTTTTGGAAGTCAGAAGAATACAGTTTTGTCTTTTGGACTCAGAAATCATTCAAGTCACTTTGTTGAAAGCAATACATAAAGAGATATACACTTAGTGAAATGGCTTTGAAAAAAAAACAATTGAAAAACTGTGACAGAAAAGATCAGGAAACAAAATTGAGTTTAAATTATCTTTACAAAAGAAGTAACAAAATTAATAGCACATGTTAAAAGAGGAAAGAGTTGAGTTGATTAATGAAATGTTTGTGTTGTATTGCCTCTGTTAGAAGTTGCTTTCATATACTTAAATATATGATACATGCTTTCAAAGTCAAATTTAGAGAAGGAAGTTACTAACACCGGTTGTTTGATGTTTTGTACCAATTTATAATTACCTTATTGAACATTTAACATAATTTTTACTGATCCTTGCTTTTATTGCAGCCGTCTGTTTGAAATTGTCTCTATTCACCAAGACTACACTTAGGTA
Source organism: Bos indicus x Bos taurus (assembly GCF_003369695.1). Lineage (NCBI taxonomy): Eukaryota > Metazoa > Chordata > Mammalia > Artiodactyla > Bovidae > Bos > Bos indicus x Bos taurus. Next base: position 82,843,177 of record NC_040077.1, on the reverse strand, counting down.
CAGAAATGTAAGTGCTAAATATCAAACACTAAAATTAACTTAGATCATTGTGACTGTGGCCCAGATCATGAGCTCCTTACTGCAAAATTCAAACTTAAATTGAAGAAAGTAGAGAAAAGTAATAGGTCATTCAGGTATGACCTAAATAAACTTCCTTATGATTATATACTGGAGGTGACCAATAGATTCAATGGATTAAATCCAGTAGACAGAGTGCCTGAAGAACTATGGACAGAGGTTAATAACACTGTACAGGAGGCAGGGGATCAAAACCATCCTAATGAAAAGGAAATGTAAGTAGGCAAAATGTTTATCTGAGGAGGCTTTACAAATAGCTGAGAAGGGAGAAAATTTAAAGGCAAAGAAGAAAGGGTAAGATATACCTAACTGATTGCAGACTTGCAGAGAATAGCAAGGAGAGATAAGAAGGCCTTCCTCAGTGATCAATACAAAGAAATAGAGAAAATCAATAAAATGGGAAAGACTATATATCTCTTCAAGAAAATTGGAGATACCAAGGGAACATTTCATGCAAAGATGGGCACAATAAAGTACAGAAAGTGTAAGAACCTAACAGAAACAGAAGAGATTAAGAAGAAGTGGCAAGAACACACAGAAGAGCTATGCAAAAAAATCTTAATGACCCAGATAACCATGATGATGTGGTCATTCACCTAGTGCCAGATATCCTGGAGTGCAAAGTCAAGTGAACCACAGGAAGCAGTACTACTAACAAAGCTAGTGGAGGTGATGAAATTCCAGCTGAGCTATTTCAAATCCTAAAAGGCAATGCTGTTAAAGTGTTGCACTTCATATGCTGGCAAATTTGGAAAACTCAACAGTGGCCAAAGGACTGGAAAAGGTCAGTTTTCCTTCCAATCCAAAAGATGGGCAATGGCAAAGAATGTTCAAACTATCACACAATTGCACTCATCTCACATGCTAGCAAAGTAATGCTGAAAATCCTTCAAGCTAGGCTTCAACTGTACATGAACTGAGAACTTCCAAATATAAAAGCTGGGTTTAGAAAAGGCCGAAGAGGTGGTCCAGTGGCTAAGTCTCCATGCTTACAATGAAAAGGGCCTTGGTTCCATCCCTGGTCAGGGAACTAGATCCCACATGCTGCAGCTAAGAATTTACAACAAAAGATCCACAACTAAAAGATTCTGCATGCTACAACAAAGATTTCATGTGCTGCAAGTAAGAAAAGGCAGAGGAACAGGAGATCAACTTGCCAGCATTTTCTGGATCATAGAGAAAGCAAGGGGGTTCCAGAAAACCATCTGATTCTGCTTCACTGATTACAACAAAACCTATGACTTTGTGAATCACAACAAACTGTGGAAAATTCTTAAAGAGATGGGAATACCAGACCACCTTATCTGCCTCCTGAGAAACCTGTATGCAGGTCAAGAAGCAACAGGTAGAACCAGAAGTAGAACAATGGACTGGTTCCAAATAGGGAAAGGAGTACATCAAGGATATATATTGTCACCCTGCTTATTTAATGTTAATGCAGAGTACAGTATGTGAAATTCCAGATTGGATGAAATAGAAGCTGGAATCAAGATTTCTGGGACAAATATCAACAACCTGAAATAGGCAGATGATACTACCCTAATGGCAGAAAGTGAAAAGGAAATAGTCTCTTGATGAAAGTGAAAGAGGAGAGAGAAAAAACTGGCTTAAAACTCAATATTCAAAAAATTATGATCATGGCATCTGGTCCCATCATTTCATGGCAAATAAATGGGGAAACAGTGGAAACAGTGAGAGACTTTATTTTCTTGGGCTCCAAAATCACTGCAGATGGTGACAGTGGCCATGAAATTAAAAAAAAAAAAAAAAAAAAAAAACACTTGCTTCTTGGAAGAAAAGCTATGATAAACATAGACAGCATATTAAAAAGTAGAGACATTACTTTGCTGAAAAAGGTCTGTCTAGTTAAATCTATGGTTTTTCCAGGAACTATGTACGGATGTGGAGTTGGACCATAAAGAATGCTGAGTGCTGATGAATTTTGAACTGTGGTGTTGGAGAAAATTCTTGAGAGTCCTTTGGACAGCAACAAGATCAAACCAATCAATCCTAAAGGAAATGTGTCCTGAATATTTATTGGAGGGACTGATGCTGAGGCTGAGGCTCCAGTACTTTGACCACCTGATGCGGAGAGCTGACTCATGATTCTGGGAAAGATTGAAGGCAGCAGAAGGGAACAACAGAGGACAAGATGGTTGAATGGGATCATCAACTTGATGGACATGAGTTTGAGCAAGCTCTGGGAGATTGTGAAGAACAGGGAAGGAAGCCTGGTGTACTACAGTCCATGGGGTTGAAAAGATCAGACATGACTGTGTGACTGAACAACAATAATAACTTTGGGGGTTAGTAGGGTGATGTGGTAAGTGGAAATGCATTGACACACATCTTTTCATCCATCCAGCCAGTTTGTGTCTTTTGGTTGGTGCATTTAACCCATTTACATGTAAGGTAATTATTAATCATATGTATGATTCTATTACTATTTTCTTAATTACTTTGGATTTATTTTTTGCAGACCTTTTCCTTCTCTTGTTTCCTGCCTAGAGAAATTCCTTTAGCATTTGTTATAAAGCTGTTTTGCTGGTGTTGAATTCTCTTAACTTTTGCTTGTCTGTGAAACTTTTTATTTCTCCATCAAATCTGAACAAGAGTCTTGCTGGGCAGACTACTCTTGGTTGTAGGTTCTTCCTTTTCATCCCTTTAAATATATTGTGGCAAGAATGGGCATTTTAATTAAACAACAATGAGGAGATATACTATGAAGGACATAATACCGTTTGGAAGGTTAGGCACTAAAAAGTCAGATAATGGTAAAAGCACTCTGCCATGATATTCTTTTCCAGATTGGCAACACTTTAGCATTATTCACTGGTATGTTTCTAGCAGAGAACACACTCATGCTACACTACAGAAGTTAAATACTGTATGTATTTGTTGAGATTATTGGAAAATAATTTGAAAAGGGAAGACAAAACATGACATAGGAGAGGGCTAAAATAATTATTTTTATACCTCCTTCTTTTGCCATTTTAGTATTTTTTAGTATGTTGGAATATTTTGAAAATAAGCTTTGGAAAATTATAATTTATAAGAGTTTGAGCAGACTTCATTTCCACTTAGAACTTTGCTATGGCACTCACAATTAAAATTCATTTCATGTTAAAATGCTTGGGGCTAGTGCACTGGGACGACCCAGACCCAGAGGGATGGTATGGGGAGGGAGGAGGGAGGAGGGTTCAGGATGGGGAACAACACATGTATACCTTTGGCGGATTCATTTTGATATTTGGCAAAACTAATACAATTATGTAAAATTTAAAAATAAAATAAAATTAAAAAAAAAGTCAAAAAAAAAAAGATTGCATGTGGAAATGGAAAAAAAAAGTGTTTTCATAAAAAGCTTTTAATATAGTTGCATATATCAATCCCAAAGTTAAGTTTGGTAAATCTTTATAACACATTTATAAGCAGTATGAATATAAGTAAGCACAATTTCAACCACAGAGACAGTCCCTCTATATGAGAAGTTAGTTTTAAAAAGGGAGCTTGTGCAATATTTTCTTCTATTTTCTATTCCTGAGTTTCTCTTCTCAATGTTTTTACTTTACATTTCATTGCTCTAATGTTTCTGTGACTAGGAAATTTCTAGTTTGAATGAGTTTATATACTCCATACTTGATGAAAATAAAGCTAAATACTAGTATTGAAACATCATTGTTCTACCCAGAAAATAATTTTACCCAATTTATTGGTGTTTATAAAATCTAAGGCACCATTGTTAGCAGATAACAAGCTTTTAAAAATTACATGTATATATATAATATATACTAAAATATATACTATTATATACTTTGTCATGTTTATTGTATATGCTATAATTTATATGTCATGTAATATAATTTATGTACAATTGTATATATAACAGGCTTCCTGGGTGGCTCAGATGGTAAAGAATCTGTCTGCAACATGGAAGACCTAGATTCAATCTCTGCATTGGGAAGATCCCCTGAAGGAGGGCATGGCAACCCACTCCAGTATTCTTGACTGGAGAATCCCCATGGACAGAGAACCCTGGCAGGCTACATTCCATGGGATCACAAAGAGTCGGACATGACTGAGCAATTCAGCACAGTGCATATATTTAATATCAGACCTCTGAATTCTTTGCAAGTCATCTAATTCAGATTTCTCATGCTGTGGATATTAAAGGAGCCTAAGTAGATCAATGTGGTTATGACATATGTTTCAGTTTCTATTTCTAAGGAAAAGCAATACTTAAAATTATATAACAAAAAAAATCAGGAAGAGTATATTGGGAGTTATTGATGAATTTATTTATAAGTTGGTATATTAGTCAACTGACTCTAACAGCTTTGGTGAGTTTTTCTATAACACCAGGTGTTTTTTTTGTTGTTTGTTTTGTTTTGTTTTATGGTAACTCCAGGGCTTCCCTGGTGGCTCAGATGGCAAAGAATCTGCCTGAAATCCAGGAAACCCAGGTTAGATCCCTGGAGGAAGATCCCCTGAAGTAGGAAATGGCAACCCACTCCAGTATTCTTTGTTTGTTTCTGTGCAACTCCATTCTCTGAAATTCCATGGACAGAGGAGCCTGGTGGACCACGGTTCATAGGTTGTAAAGAGTCGGACATGACTGAGCAACTGACACTTTCACCATAACAAAATTTTAAGTGCTGTTATTTATAGTTATGGGCTTCCCTGGTGGCTCACACAGTAAAGAATCCACCTGCAATGTGGGAGACCTGGGTTCGATCCCTGGGTTGGGAAGATCCCCTGGAGGAAGGCATGGCAACCCACTCCAGTATTCTTGCCTGGAGAATCCCTATGGACAGAGAAGCCTGGCTGGCTACAGTCCATGGAGTTGCAAAGAGTTGGACATGACTGAGCGACTAAGCACACACATTTATAGTTATATATTGTTTATTAGAGACAGTGTTAAAAACTAGAAGCTTAAATACTACTAAACCAAGGAGGGGAAAAGATTAGATTTCTCCTTTCCATTAGGATTTAATAAGTTATAGCTATAGATAAACTACCACTGAAACAATTTAGATAAAATGAGTAAGCCTTCTGGTGATGAAGGAGCTAGTGGCATAGAATTAGGCAACTTACTTTAAAAATCTAGAACATTGGTCAATGTCTACAAAACAACTGCCTTTAGACATTAGAGCAATAAACAGTGTGGAACTGTGGTCTCTGGGAAAAGGAAAACAAATCAGATGACTCTAGTGATCATTCTAGCTTTTGGTTCATAGAAAAATTTTGAATCATAGAAAAGAGATGGGAACTCAAGCAGAGAATAGAGCTCTCATTGAATTAAGAAGACAGAGAGCAAAGTGGCTAAAATATTTGTTGTGAAGTACTAGAGAGAATGGAGTTGCACATAAACAAACAAAATAACAATAAGAAGGGAACTTCAAAAACCTGCTGTGTTCCCCTCAGTCTTGTCTTTATATTGACTTGCGTATGGGGAAACAGTGGAAACAGTGTCAGACTTTATTTTTCTGGGCTCCAAAATCACTGCTAATGGTGACTGCAGCCATGAAATTAAAAGATGCTTATTCCTTGGAAGGAAAGTTATGACCAACCTAGACAGCATATTAAAAAGCAGAGACATTACTTTGTCAACAAAGGTTTGTCTAGTCAAGGCTATGGTTTTTCCTGTGGTCATGTATGGATGTGAGAGTTGGACTGTAAAGAAGGCTGATTGCCGAAGAATTGATGCTTTTGAACTGTGGTGTTGGAGAAGACTCTTGAGAGTCCCTTGGACTGCAAGGAGATCCAACCAGTCCATTCTGAAGGAGATCAGCCCTGGGATTCCTTTGGACGGAATGATGCTGAAGCTGAAACTCCAGTACTTTGGCCACCTCATGCGAAGAGTAGACTCATTGGAAAAGACTCTGATTCTGGGAGGGATTGGGAGCAAGAGGAGAAGGGGACGACAGAGGATGAGATGGCTGGATTGCATAACTGACTCGATGAATGTGAGTCTCAGTGAACTCCAGGAGTTGGTGATGGACAGGGAGGCCTGGCGTGCTGCGATTCATGGGGTCGCAAAGAGTCAGACATGACTGACTGACTGATCTGATCTGATCTGATCAGTGATATTACAATGAGTGAGTAAAGATCAAATGTCAAGGAGCTATAGATTGAACAATTCTTGAAACATACACAGGGCTCAGATATGTTTAAATTCCATCCAGACTCAGAGACCTTGATAAACCACTGAGTGATCCTTGGAAACCTTGATGAGCCCCTGAGTCTTAGAAACTTAAAAAGAGCACACCTTCAGATCAGATCAGAACAGTCACTCAGTTGTGTCTGACTCCTTGCAACCCCATGAATCACAGTACGCCAGGCCTCCCTGTCCATCACCAACTCCCAGAGTTCACTCAGACTCACGTCCATTAAGTCAGTGATGTCATGCAGCCATCTCATCCTCTGTCATCCCCTTCTCCTCCTGCCCCCAATCCCTCCCAGCATCAGAGTCTTTTCCAATGAGTCTACTCTTCGCATGAGGTGGCCAAAGTACTGGAGTTTCAGCTTTAGCATCATTCCTTCCAAAGAAAGCCCAGGGCTGATCTTCAGAATGGACTGGTTGGATCTCCTTGCAGTCCAAGGGACTCTCAAGAGTCTTCTCCAACACCACAGTTCTAAAGCATCATTTCTTCAGTGCTCAGCCTTCTTCACAGTCCAACTCTCACATCCATACATGACCACAGGAAAAACCATAGTTTGACTAGACGAACCTTTGTTGGCAAAGTAATGTCTCTGCTTTTAAACATGCTATCTACGTTGGTCATAACTTTCCTTCCAAGGAGGGAGCGTCTTTTAATTTCATGGCTGCAGTCACTATCTACAGTGATTTTGGAGTCCAGAAAAATAAAGTCTGACACTGTTTCCACTGTTTCCCCATCTATTTCCCATGAAGTGATGGGAGCGGATGCCATGATATTCATTTTCTGAATTTTGAGCTTTAAGCCAACTTTCTCACTCTCCACTTTCACTTTCATCAAAAGGCTTTTTAGTTCCTCTTCACTTTCTGCCATAAGGGTGGTGTCATCTGCATATCTGAGGTTATTGATATTTCTCCTGGCAATCTTGATTCCAGCTTGTCTTTCTTCCAGTCCAGCATTTCTCATGATGTACTCTGCATATAAGTTAAATAAACAGGGTGACATTATACAGCCTTGACAAACTGCTTTTCCTATTTGGAACCAGTCTGTTGTTCCATGTCCAGTTCTAACTGATACTTCCTGACCTGCATACAAATTTCTCAAGAGGCAGGTCAGGTGGTCTGGTATTCCCATCTCCTTCAGAATTTTCCACACTTTATTGTGATCCGCACAGTCAAAGGCTTTGGCATAGTCAATAAAGCAGAAATAGATGTTTTTCTGGAACTCTCTTGCTTTTTCCATGATCCAGCGGATGTTGGCAATTTGATCTCTGGTTCCTCTGCCTTTTCTAAAATCAGCTTGAACATCAGGTAGTTCACGGTTCACATATTGCTGAAGCCTGGCTTGGAGAATTTTGAGCATTACTTTACTAGTGTGTGAGATGAGTGCAATTGTGCGGTAGTTTGAGCATTCTTTGGCATTGCCTTTCTTTGAGATTGGAATGAAAACTGACCTCTTCCAGTCCCGTGGCCACTGCTGAGTTTTCCAAATTTGCTGGCATATTGAGTGCAGCACTTTCAGAGCATCATCTTTCAGGATTTGGAATAGCTCAACTGGAATTTCATCACCTCCACTAGCTTTGTTCGTAGTGGTGCTTTCTAAGGCCCACTTGACTTCACATTCCATGATGTCTGACTCTAGGTCAGTGATCACACCATCGTGATTATCTGGGTCGTGAAGATCTTTTTTGTACAGTTCTTCTGTGTATTCTTGCCATCTCTTCTTAATATCTTCTGCTTCTGTTAGGTCCATACCATTTCTGTCCTTTATCGAGCTCATCTTTGCATGAAATTTTCCTTTGGTATCTCTGATTTTCTTGAAGAGATCCTTAGTCTTTCCCATTCTGTTGTTTTCCTCTCTCTTTGCATTGATCGCTGAAGAAGGCTTTCTTATCTCTTCTTGCTATTCTTTGGAACTCTGAATTTAGATGCTTATATCTTTCCTTTTCTCCTTTGCTTTTCACTTCTCTTCTTTTCACAGCTATTTGTAAGGCCTCCCCAGACAGCCATTTTGCTTTTTTACATTTCTTTTCTATGGGAATGGTCATGATCCCTGTCTCCTGTACAATGTCACGAACCTCATTCCATAGTTCATCAGGCACTCTATCTATCAGATCTAGGCCTTTAAATCTGTTTCTCACCTCCACTGTATAATCATAAGGATTTGATTTAGGTCATACCTGAATGGTCTAGTGGTTTTCCCTACTTTCTTCAATTTAAGTCTGAATTTGGCAATAAGGAATTCATGGTCTGAGCCATAGTCAGCTTTTTATCTTGTTTTTGCTGACTGTATAGAGCTTCTCTATCTTTGGCTGCAAAGAATATAATCAATCTGATTTCGGTGTTGACCATCTGGTGATGTCCATGTGTAGAGTCTTCTCTTGTGTTGTTGGAAGAGGGTGTTTGTTATGACCTTAGTTATAAACTAGCACTGGTATACCCTAGACGCATGCTAATAAAGCATAAAGTAAATCTGAAATTATCAAATGCAGAAAATTATATCCAAATACTCTATAATGGAATATAGTGTCCAACTGGACATCCAGGATCCAATAAAAAAATACCACACATGTAAAAAGCAATGTACAAAAGAGTTGAACATATTTAAAGGACAGAGGGCAAAAAAAGCCTCACATTTTATTTTCATCATATCTTTTTAAACCCTAAGTGTAAGTGCATTATGTGACTTTTACTTGATTCTGCTTCAAGTGAACAATAAACAAAAGTATGTAACAGATGTTGAAAAAAATTGAAATATAAATATTGATAGAGTATTGGTTATTATTAGCAACTAATATTAGTTTTCTCAGATGTGATAATGGCATTATCATTATGTAATAATTTAATATTTTATAGGAATTGCACATGAATAAATTAATGATTAGATATCACAAAGTATAATAAAAAGCACAAAACAAAAATACTTTAACATTTGTTGAATACAGACAGTGAAAACTGATATTCATAGTACTGTATATGATGTTATATATTGATATTCAAAGTACTTTTAATTTTTAAAAGAAATACTTAAATGTTTAATTAAAAATGGAAAAATAAAATAAATAAAAATAAAATGAACAGGAATAAATAAGAAATAAAATTAAAATATGTGCTATTATAATTTGTTCTTTATTGAGGATGCAAAGGAAGTTTTCACATAGAGGTACATGATGGGCTGAGCCTTTTCAGGGAAAATGCCATTCTTGAGTAAAATTTGGCAACAATACACCCTTCATTGCCTGCACTCTGTGCTCTTTTAATTTTCCTCCTACTTTCTGAAATGTGACATGCTCTTTCCCATTCAGGGATATTGAATTTTGTCAAATATTTTCTGGGACCTCTCCTGTCCTCTGCTTCCACTTCTAAATCTACCTGATCAGCTAAGTCTTACATTTCTTGCTGGTTAATTTCTTCTCATTTTATTTTATTTATTTATTTTTAATTAATGTCGTTTTTTAAAATTTTTATTTTATTTTTAAACTTTACAATATTGTATTGGTTTTGCCAAATATCAAAATGAATCCGCCACAGGTATACATGTGTTCTCCATCCTGAACCCTCCTCCCTCCTCCCTCCCCATACCATCCCTCTGGGTCGTCCCAGTGCACCAGCCCCAAGCATCCAGTATCGTGCATCGAACCTGGACTTGCGACACGTTTCATACATGATATTATACATGTTTCAATGTCATTCTCCCAAATCTTCCCACCCTCTCCCTCTCCCACAGAGTCCATAAGACTGTTCTATACATCAGTATCTCTTTTGCTGTCTCGTACACAGGGTTATTGTTACCATCTTTCTAAATTCCATATATATGCGTTAGTATACTGTATTGGTGTTTTTCTTTCTGGCTTACTTCACTCTGTATAATAGGCTCCAGTTTCATCCACCTCATTAGAACTGATTCAAATGTATTCTTATTAATGGCTGAGCAATACTCCATTGTGTATATGTACCACAGCTTTCTTATCCATTCATCTGCTGATAGACATCTAGGTTGCTTCCATGTCCTGGCTATTATCATGTGCTGCGATGAACATTGGGGTACACGTGTCTCTTTCCCTTCTGGTTTCCTCAGTGTGTATGCCCAGCAGTGGGATTGCTGGATCATAAGGCAGTTCTATTTCCAGTTTTTTAAGGAATCTCCACACTGTTCTCCATAGTGGCTGTACTAGTTTGCATTCCCACCAACAGTGTAAGAAGGTTCCCTTTTCTCCACACTCTCTCCAGTATTTACTGCTTGTAGACTTTTGGATCACAGCCATTCTGACTGGCGTGAAATGGTACCTCATAGTGGTTTTAAAGACAGTTCAAGTGGTTCTTCCTTAATCTTCTCAAATTCACACCTGCTAGGTGAGGGTATCTTGTCAGATGCTCTTGTCACATCCCTCTCCCTTCAGGTTATTAATGAAGTTTTGATACACATTTTTTTTTTTTCAGTGCTATTCTCCCAAATCTCCCCACCCTCTCCCTCTCCCACAGAGTCCATAAGATGGACTTAGAAAGATGATAACAATAACCCTGTGTACGAGACAGCAAAAGAGACACCAATGTATAGATCAGTCTTGATACACATTTTAATGTTTTCTTAAGTGTTCAAAATTGATCTCATACTAAGATGTAAGCTCCAAAGGGGTGTTGCCAGAGAATAGAATTTTCACTTATGCATCATAGATACTCAAAATATATTTAAAAGATGAGTAAAAGGAAAACCACATTAAGATTATAAAATGTGATTTTGAAAGAAATGATAATTTTGCATTCCTCATGTTTCAGATTATATAACTGATAAATATGCCTTCAACTTTAAACTTTATACTCCAAAATATTTGCTAACAATTCAACAGCTCACCTTTCCTTTTGTGGAGTCATTGAGAATTATAACACCATGGAGTCTGGGATAGAAAAATAAACAATTGTAAATCCCCAAATGAGGCAAACATCCAATACAGGATTGTTCCAACTGGTAAAATTCTGATGTGTTTGTTTATCTTCTTAATACCGTTAAACATACAGTGTGAAGGTCTGTTGATTGTATTGATCATAGAGCATCCTGTGGAGTTTTGTGGTACTCCCTACCAAATAATAGGCTCACCTTGAAAATGTGAGGGTCAAGACATGGTAAAGGTTAAAACTTCTTGACTGACAAGCATTTATTTATTTATGAGATTGTTTCCACTAAGTGTTTGTCACTTATTTTCTTCTGCCAAATGCTATAAAATTGTCCAAAACCCATAGCAATTGGATCAAAATAAGTAACAGAAATAAATCAAACCAAATCATAAGAGAACTGCAAAGATAATCAGATATCTTTTGAAGGAATACTGCATCTTGTATTTATTTAATATGATATTAAATATAATTTCTCCTAAGATATTCATATTTTTTAAAATCCAAAATACAATTATTAAATGCTTTTGCACAGTGATATAAAATTACATAAAATCTTTGAAAAGTTGATCATATCATTTTTTTTTCCCCTCAGAAAAATTCTGGAATCTGACTGTGAGGTAACCTGAGACATCATTTAGAAGATTCAAAAAGGTTTTTCCTAAGGCCTATTTTAAAAAACTTAACTGAATATCTCTTTTATTTATTTATGTCCTAAAGTTGAAATTTAAGATTATGTAAATAAATAAAACATAGTAGTGAATCACAGAATCTGATTTCAATTAGAGATACATATAAGGCTGCCAGAGTTTTTTTGTGTGGTTTGTTTTTTTTTTGGGGGGGGGGTTGGCTTCTTTGTTTTAGTGTTTATTTTTGTTTTTTAGGATTTAGTAAAAATGGCTGTCCATTCTGATTGTGACTCCATATAGAATAATGCATTCATATGGCTGGATTTCTGTGCTCTGAGCAGGCAGGATTATCGCTAACTTCCAAAGCAAATTATACATCTATATTAACTTCATGATTCTCATTTTGGTGAACATATGTTTATATGATTATAGAAGTAGGAAATGTATAATAATGTACAGGTTCATATTGTATTCCAAAGGGGCTGATTAAAGTAGTTACTTTAAAAATCCATAAACAATTTAATAATAAATATTTTCATAAGTCAGTTTCAGAACTCATCATACCTATTGAAAGGAATAAAGCAAATTAATTTCAACATTAGCCAAAGTAACTGACCTTCAAACAAAGGCACCTAAGTGTTCAGAGAGCAATAAAATAGAAAATCAAGAAAACAAAAAACTATACTCACTCATACAATATGGCAGAATAGTCTTTTTTATTCTCTCCAAATTTAAAAAGGTTGACTTTAAATTTGAAGACTTAACTACTAAAATACTTATGCTGACCAAATTACACATGAATGGTCTGTCATACTTTAATGCAGCAACAACTTCAACATAATATCTTCACTTTATGTGATTCATCTTCATTTCTATATAAATGCACAATAAACAGTGTGACCCCTTTGTATTCATGCATTCAGTCATTCATTTGATCTTTTATTCATTCTTTCATAGCAAATCTCCTGAAAGCAACCAGTGTGGCTAATATAAATTTGAAGTTTTAATTTAATTCAATCTGGACAAGGATTTACATTTCAGAAAGTAAATTTTTTCTAGTGAAAGGCAATATTCAGTTCAGTTCAGTTCAGTCGCTCACGCATCTGACTCTTTGTGACCCTGTGCATCACAGCACACCAGGTCTCCCTGTCCATCAACTCCTGGAGTTTACTCAAACTCATGTCCATTGAGTCGGTGATGCCATCCAACCATCTCATCCTCTGTCGTCCCCTTCTCCTCCTGCCCTCAATCTTTCCCAGATGCATCAGCGTCTTTTCAAATGGGTCAGCTCTTCACATTAGGTGGCCAAAGTATTGGAGTCTCAGCTTCAACCTCAGTCCAAGGCAGTATGCTGATCTTCATATACAAATTTTCCCACTGAATTGTAGATAGGCTATTTCCCTACATGCTTGAGAAACAGGAAACTATCAGATTCCTAGATGATGAATTAAGCTCATGAAAATCTATTTTTAGCCAAAAGCCCACGAAAAGAATTATTAATAAAATACATAAAGAAATAACAATGTTCATATATTTTGAATGTGTTGCTCGGCCATGAGAAGCATAGTGATAAACAGCTTGAACTTAATAATCAGACAAAGCCAAATTTGAATAAAAGCTCTACTGCTTAATAGCCATGTGATCTTACACAGAACCCTTCACTTTTTTAACCCAGATTTCCCAAATTATAAATAGAATTTTAAGTACTTTTCTCACTGGACTGTTCCAAGACTTCGAATTTGTTATGAAAGCAAAGATAAAATAAAAGTGAGTGCCTGAAACATACTAATTAATATCTCCATAATAGATTATGATAAGGATATTGCTGCTGATGACAAGTAAGCAATCAGAAATTCTGGGAAAATTAAGAAAATATAAACAGTGAGGAAGAGATATAAATCGAAAGAAACACAAGGGGGAAAGAAACCCTGGAAATTGAATAGAATAATTAATTGTTCACCTAGAAACCATGACAACTCCTAATTTGAGAGAAGCAGAAACTGTTGCTGGAATCTTTATTTTGCCTTCAATTTTGAAAGTTAGTTTTTGTGAATATAAGATTCTTAGTTGTTAGTTCTTTTTTATCTTTCTTCACTATCTCAAAATTTAGACTTAAATCGGTAGGTAAGTCTAACAGCTAAAAATTGCTTATCTAAATTAACAGATTGAATAAATAACATATTTAAATAAAAGAAAATATTCTTATGGCAATAGATTTCCTCAAATATGTTTTAAATGATTATAATAACATTGTAAAATTTAAACTAACAAGGACTAATAAACAATGTTGGGTCCAGAAAACAGTGTCATTCAAAATTTTTAAATTATAGTGGTTGAAGCTGAAAGATCAGAGGAGAATTTAAAATAGAAAATTAAAACACTAGGTAGACTGTACACTAGACCATATAGTTCATGGGGTCGCAGCATCTGACAGGACTGAGGAACTCTCACTTTCACTTTTAGGTAGAGTAAGCATTTGAAGAAAGTAATTATCTGTCATACATTGTAAAACTGTATCTACGTTGTGAAACTTAGAGAAAAAGAGATAATGGTAACACTCATAGCTAAGATTCATTGTTCCCAATTGCTAGGAAATGAATTAAGTATTTTGGCTTATAATATCATTTATTCAGGAAAAAATGCTTGGATCAGTGACTTTTACAAACTCTACTTTGTAAGTGAAGATACTGAGCCATGTAAAGTTCAAGTAACTTGCACAAAACCAGTAAGTAACTGTTGCAGCAACCATTACATTCAACACTGTTATATACTCTCTCTCTCTCTCTCTCTCTCACACACACACACACACACTAACATGCACACAAATTTTAACAGAAAAGCTATGATTGGAAAATACAGACCTGAAAAAAGCATACTTATCAATTTTTATGAAAATAAGATTAACTAGAACCAGAAAACGCCTTCAGTTCAGTTCAGTTCAGTCGCTCAGTCGTGTCTGACTCTTTGCGACCCCATGAATCGCAGCACGCCAGGCCTCCCTGTCCATCACCATCTCCCAGAATTCACTCAAACTCACATCCATCGAGTCAGTGATGCCATCCAGCCATCTCATCCTCTGTCGTCCCCTTTTCCTCCTGCCCCCAATCCCTCCCAGCATCAGAGTCTTTTCCAATGAGTCAACTCTTCCCATGAGGAAAATGCCTTAGGGTACTTATAACTCTCTCAGATTTTCACCTTTTGAATATTGTGACTTTATGGTCCAAAATCTTAAGAAAATTCAAGTGATAAAAATTAGGATATATTATCCCTCTGTCTACCTTCTTATCTATCTGTCTGTCTTATCTATCTATCTATGTTTCTATCTGTTTCCAAGTAAGAAGTAAAGATCCTGCATGCCCGTAGTGCACATAAGCCCATGCACCACAGCTATAGAACCTCTGGTCTAGCGCCCTGGACTTGCAAATACTGAAGCCCCGTGCCACAACTACTGAAGCCTGCACCCCCTGGAGCCTCTGCTCCGCAACAAGAGAAGCCACCACAGTGAGAAGCCTGAGCACCGTAAGTAAGAGAGTAGGCCCAGCTCGCCACGACTAGAAAGTAAACCTGTGTAGCAAAGATTCATAGAGTCAAAAATAAATTCATTAATAAAATTGTTTTTAAAAAGAGAATTGTTCACTGCAGTGTCTCAAATACAAGTAAAACTATGTTGAGAGTCAAAGGGTACTTCAACATAGTCAATCAATTTTTGCTAAAACTGTCAAAATAGGACCAGTAAATGCGACTTTTTATGTGAGGTTGTTGTGAGTTTGACATTTTAATGTGAAATTATGTTTACTGACATTTCCTAGAGAAGAGAAACAGATACTAAAGAGTCATAATTTTGAATCACTGATTATATGGTATATATTTTCTCACATGATTGATTCTCAGAGTTTTTATTTTCTACAAAATTAATATCAAAAAATATAGAGAAATTTATAAAATTTTTGTTTGGTTGTTTTTAATTAAAAAAAATTTTGTTGGTTCTTAAGAAAAAGCTTACCTAAAACATTTCTGCTTATAGAAAACATATGGTAAGTTATACTGTTTTATTTGCTTTTTTCTTTTCTTGTGTTTATTTGTGGAGTTACATTTTTCTTACAAAGGTCTAAGGATGGAAATTGGTCAATAAAATGTGAGTTTAGAAACAATGGATGAAACAATAAAGTGTGAGTTTAGAAACAATGGATTTAGAAAATCCTGCATTTCTTGAAAATAAGACCTAAACACTATGCTTTAATTTGTATATGTTTACCTATGTGTGATGGTTATCTATTTTTGCAAAAGATATTGTAAAAATAAGCTCAAGAGCATTTAATATAAATTAATAAAAGTCATCTTAACTTTATAGAATTAAACAATTATTTAAAGGGAAAAATGAGTAAATTTGAAAAACAACCATTAACCCTAAAAAATATATATCATAAATGATATACTATACTTGCAACATTATTTAAAATATTTCATTATTTACCAAAATGTGTAAGCAATGTTATATGTTAAGGGACAAAGATTAATAGTGTATAGTCTCCATCCATAAGGAAACATCTGATTTTATGTCTCCTGAATTTGTTGTTGTCATGTGGGCAATTCTTTTCCTCTTCTCATTTTAGAACAAACTCAACACAAATTGGAGGTTAAGTTAGGATCAGAAGCAAGCCAAGTAGTTTGAAATCCAAGCAGTCCCTTGGCTCTCTGTGTTTCTTCTCAAAGTTGGAAGTTTGTTGGAGAGTTCAGCTAAGTTAGTAAGAACTTAGAACGTTAGAGACTAGATATCTCTTCAAGAAAACTGGAGATATCAAGGAAACATTTCACGCAAGGATGGGCACAATAAACGACAGAAATAGTAAGAACTTAACAGAAGAAGAAGATATTAAGAAGAGGTGGCAAGAATAACAAGAAGAACTATACAAATGACCCAGATAACCACAATGATGTGGTTACTCACCTAGAGCCAGACATTCTGGAGTGTGAAGTCAAATTGGCCTTAGGAAGCATTACTGTGAACAAAGCTAGTGGAGTTGGTGGAATTCCAGCTGAGTTATTTCAAATCCTAAAAGATGATGCTCTTAAAAGTGCTGCAATCAATATGTCAGCAGATCTGGAAAACTCAGCAGTGGCCACAGGACTGGAAAAGTTCAGTATTCATTCCAGTCCCAAAGAAGGGCAATGCCAAAGAATGTTCAAACTACTGCACAGTTGGGCTCATTTCACATTCTAGCAAGGTAATACTCAAAATCCTTAGAATTAGGTTTCAGCAATATGTGTACCAAGAACTTGCAGATATACAAGCTGGATTTAGAAAAGACAGAGAAACCAGAGATCAAATTGCCAACATTCATTGGATCATAGAGGAACCAAGGGAATTCCAGGGAAACATTGACTTCTGCTTCAAAAGCTTTAGTAAGCCTTTGACTCTATGGTCACAACAAACTAAACTGTGGAAAATTCTTAAAGAGATGAGAATACCAGACCACCTTACCTGCATCCTAAGAAACCTGTATGCAGGTCAAGAAGCAACAGTTAGAACTGGACATGGAACAACAGACTGGTTCCAAATTGGGAAAGCAGTACGGCAAGGCTAAATGTTGTCACACTCCTTATTTAACATCAATGCATAGTACATTATGTGAAATGCTGGGCTGGATGAAGCACAAGCTGGAATCAAGATTACTGGAAGAAACATCAACAACCTCAATATGCAGATGGTATCACTCTAATAGCAGAAAGTGAAGAGGAACTAAAGAGCCTTTTGATGAAGGTGAAAGAGGAGAGTGAAAAAGCTGGCTTAAAACTCAACATTCAAAAAAACGAAGATCACAGCATCTGGTCCCCCTACTTAGTGGCAGATAGATGGGGAAAAAGTGGAAACAGAGACAGATTTTATTTTCCTGGGCTCCAAAACCACTGTGGATGGTGACTGCAGCCACAAAATTAAAAGACACTTGTTTCTTGGAAGGAAAGCTATGACAAACCAGTGTATGAAAAAATAGGGACATCACTTTGCTGAAAAAAAAGTACATAAAGCCAAAGCTATAGTTTTTCCAATAGTCATGTATGGATGTGAGAGTTGGACCATAAAGAAAGCTGAGTGCCAAAGAACTGATGCTTTTGAACTGTGGTTCTGCTGGAGACTTTTAAGAGTACTTGGACAGCGAGTAGATCAAATCAGTCAATCCTAAAGGAAATCAACCCTGAATATTCTTTGGAAGGACTGATGCTGAAGCTGAATCTCCAATACTTTGGCCACCTGTTCTAAGAGCCAACTCATTGGAGAGGGCCTGATGCTGGGGAAGATTGAGGGAAAGCAGAGAAGCGGGCAACAAAGGGTGAGATGGTTGAATGGTGTTATTGACTCATTGGACATCAGTTTGAGCAAACTCTGGGAGATAGTGACAGACAGGGAAGTCTGGCATACTGCAGCCCATGGAGTCACAAAGAGTCGGACACAAGTTAGCTACTGAACAACAAGAACTCAGCATTTTCAACAATGTGCTGATACAAAAGGAAGTATTAAAATAAACAACAAACCTGAAAGTCAGATTTATATTAAAAGAAATCTTAAATTAGTGGAATAAAGCACTTCTTGCCATTGGGAAGATATGAGAGTTTTTATTATTATTATTTTATACTAATTAGCCTATATATCTTAGCATACATTTGTGCCCAATAGCCTGCTAGTAATAAAACAGCAGATAATAATAACATTTGCTATAATATTTTTAATGTCCAACACCTACCTTATTGGCATTTTTGCAAATTACATTTCATTCTTTATGCTTAATTGTTTCAGCAATCTATAGGTCAGAAACTTTTGTTGAATGAAACACAGGATTCAATTAGAATGGCATACAAACTCTCTGCTCTTTCCCAAATTTCCCACTGCTTCTTAACCTAAGTCTGGTTCTTATCTATGCCTCTTTGACACACACTTTATTCCTTTGTTCTTTGGTTATCTCTAGGAATTTTCTTTGTAGAGAGAGGCAAAGCAATAAATAGTGTGACATTTTAGTCCTGCCATACCTATATGTCCCACTAATTATTTCCAGATTATTGATAACACTTATAGTGCCTAGGGACCTTAATTCTTTAGATAAAGGGAAAATAGCTACTCTGCATTAGATAGGCTTACACTAAAGTTTCAGTGGCTTAGCAAACAAAAGATAATTGCTCATTTACAGTATATGTCCTGCATATCTAAATAATGGCATGTGTGTCTGAGTGAGGCAGTGTGCCTCAACTTTACAAAGCCTGATGGAAGTATCAAATATATAGCTGTGTTGTCAGTACACCTGACCAACTTGGTTGCCATGGAGGAGAGAAAACATGGGGAAGCATCTGTGATTTTTCCCTAGTCCAGAAATACTAACTGTCATATTCTTTCATATTTCATTGATCAGGGTAGTTTTTTGGACCATTCTCATATGCAAGTGGCCAGAAAAATATAGTCTTTCTTGTGACAAAAAAAGAATAAGAAATGGGTTCTGGTAGACATGAGTCATCTACCAAATTATCCTCTCAAAAAGGTTAGTGGCTCCTGAGACAGGAAGACTTCAGGTAGACAGTTTGTTGTTGTTCAGTAACTCAGTCATGTCCAACTCTTTGCTACCCCATGGACCGCAGCATGCCAGGCTTCCATGTCCTTAACCATCTCCTGGAGTTTGCTTACACTCATGTCCATTGAATCGGTGATATTATCCAACCATCTCATTCTCCGTCGCCCTCTTCTCCTCATGCTCTCAGTCTTCCCCAGCGTCAGGGTCTTTGGTACAAGGTGCAAAAGTTTTTTGATTGATGTGAAGAGGGCCAACCTAAGAAATTATATAAACCTGGCACTGTATAAGATTGCCTCCTGCCAGGCAGAAAACAATCTCTCATCCCTATGCAGAAGATTGAATAGAAAATAATGGTGCAATTTACCACTTTTAAGGATAAACAGAGAGACCTAGAAGATGGAAAGGCTCTTAAAAGAACTGTTTGGTGGTATAATATTTTAGAATGGTTCACGGCTTTAATAATTGTTTCTCATTGTGCCTGAGAAAATCAGAGGAGTGCAAGAAGAGAAAACAAAGGCAGCAGCCAGAGTCAGCAGTGACAGGCTCCCCACTGAGTGCCATGAGCTTCATTATCTCCTGTCATACCAACTCCTCAATCAAAAAGAAATAGTTTTCCAGAAGCAGGAGATGGAGGGAAAATAAAATACATGCAAATTGCCCAAATTATAGCACAAATTACTACTAAAGATACAGTTAAAGAATAATAGAGAAAAGCAGTTATTTTCCTCCCATTCATTTCTTAAATTCTAGCAAATGCTATATCCATTTACTCTGTTACATGAGATGGAATGTGTTCACTAATCAGATGACTTTTTTAATTTATAATGATGTTTCAGAATATTTTTGCCAGTATTATAAACAGAAGTTTATGATATCAATCTGCTCTTTGTGCAGAACAGAGTCACTTTTTTCCTATAGCTACTAATAATAAATTTGCTGATAAATGTTTTAACTTTAGAGTATATGTTTATAAATACATGTTTCAATGGGAAAGACTTGACAAATGCTTTACTATTCCCCATATAAATACCTTTTATCTGATAATTAACATTTTGGTCAGTTTTATATGTGCCTACCTGAATCTTGACCAAGATAGTTGAGAAAACTATCTCAACAGTTTTATATTTATCAAACATGTCAAACAGCAATGAAGTAAAAAAAAAAAAATTTAGAGACCTTAGGTAGCACAGAAATATTTCTTAATTTCTATGTAGTTTATTTACAAATCCTCTCCACTTTTTGAATCTTGAGAAGCATTAAGAATTCGTATTTTTTCATTTGATTTTTCATTTATATTAATATTCTTTAAGTGTATGATCTGTACACTAAAGCTAACTTCTCTGCACTGATGAGTGTATGCTGAATGACCCAACTTCCCACAATGAAAAGAATGAGAATGCTTACCTAAGTACATATGTTTGTGTGTATAAAATATACATGTATATTCAAATCCTCCTATGCAATGTATTTCCTTTTCTAGTGTTCATAATTGATCCAAGTACTACTAACAATCACTGATTTTAGTTTCTATGTTTTTTCATTGCATCATTGCCTTCAAATAGTGAAAATATAAGACTAACACCTTCTGTTCTATAAATCAAAGTAACAAATATAATATCAGGAAGGCAGAGTGATCAGAAAAAAAAATCATTTTTAACTGATCCAAACAGAATTTCAATTTCATTAATGTGTATCAGTTTAATATCTTAACAAGATTTTAGGTTTGCTTCAGGTTCTATATTGTAGACCTCAGGCTGATGCATGAATTTCACTGCCAGTCAACTCCTGATAATCATCTTACACAGAAAATTATGTAGGTTCACATTCATAAGAATGGTCTGTTATTTGTAAATTCCAATATTTTCCAAAAATATGCTAAATAGGGCTTTACTGAATACTCTGATTCCATAAGAATAATCTTGAGTTATGGGAACAAAGATTACTCTTTTGTAGATTTAACCTCATTTTAGACATCTCTGTGTCTCTAATAAAGTAAAATGCTTTGTATATAAACCAGATGGCTAATGTGAGTGGGGTTTCATAAAGATTTAAAGCATTATAGTGCAGAAGGCAATGGCACCCCATTCCAGTACTCTTGCCTGGAAAATCCCATGGACGGAGGAGCCTGGTAGGCTGCAGTCCATGGGGTCGCTAAGAGTCGGACACGACTGAGCAACTTCACTTTGACTTTTCACTTTCATGAATTGGAGAAGGAAATGGCAACCCACTCCAGTATTCTTGCCTGGAGATGGGGGAGCCTGGTGGGCTGCCGTCTATGGGGTCACACAGAGTTGGACATGACTGAAGTGACTTAGCATCAGACTTAGCAGCAAGGCATATAGACAATTGAAGTAATTGAATAGATCTGAAAGTTTTCTTTATTCAAATTCAAGTAACTTTATTTTCTTTCTTCTGTTTTGAAGTATAGATGATTTACAACATATATTAGTTTTAGGCATATAGCCTGAATAGTGATTCAGTATTTTTACAAATTATACTCCATTAAAATTTATTACAAAATAATGACTATAATTCCCTATGCTAAACAATATGTCTTTGTTGCTTATCTCCTTTACGTGTAGTAGTTTGTATCTCTTAACCCCATACTCTTTCCCTCTCCCCACTGATAATCACTAGTTGGTTTTCCATTTTTCTGTATACATTGTTTGTTTTAATTTTTAGGTTCCAAACACAAGTAATAGCATGTAGAATTTGTCTTTCTCTAAGTTGTTTCACTAACATAATATTCTCTAGGTCCATTCACATCATTGAAAATGACAGAATTTCAATCTTTTTTATGGCTAATATTCCATTGCATATATTTACAATATCCTTTTTATCCACTTATCTGTCAAATAACATTTAGGTTGCTTCCATATCTTGGCAACTGTAAATAGTGTTGCTATGAACTTGAGGTACATATATCTTTTTAAATTAATTTTTTCAGTTTTTTCAAGATATATACCAAGGAATTACATGCTAGTTCTGTTTTTACTTTTTTTGAGGAACTGTCATATTCATTTTCATAGAAGCTGCATCAAGTTACATTCCCAGCAAGAGTATGCAAATGTTCTGTTTTCTCCACATTCTTTCCAAAATTTATTTGTAGACACTTTGAAGTTTGCCATTCCAACAAGTGTGAGGTGATATCTCGTGGCTTTGATTTGCATTTCTCTAATAATTAGTGATGTTGAGCATCTTTTCATGTGCCTATTAGCCATCTGTATATCTTCCTTGCGTAATTACCTATCTAGGGCTTCTACCCATTTTTTGCTTGGATTATTTTTTGTTTGTTTGTTTGATATTTTGTTGCATTAGTCATTTGTTTATTTTGGATATTAACCCCTTGTAAATCATATCATTTGCAAACATTTTCTTCCATTCCATAGGTTGCCTTATTGTTTTGTCAGTGGTTTCCTTTGCTATGCAAAAAAAATTGTTTAGTTTAGGTATCATTTGTTTATTTTTACTTTTATTTCTTTTGTCTTAAGAGATTCCCCCCCCCCCCCAAAAAAAATTGCTGATTTATAAAGTCAAAGAATATTCTGTCTTCTTTAGGAGTCTCTTCTGGGAATTTTATGGTTTCAAGTCTTACATTTAGGTCTTGAATCCAATTTGAGTTTATTTTTGTGTATTGTGTGATGAAATGTTTTAATCTCACTGTTTTACATGTAGTGGTCCAGTTTTCCCAAGCCATCTTATTGAAGAGACTGTCTTTTCTCCACTGTATATTCTTGCCTCCTTGTACATGAGTTTCCCTGGAGTAGGAAATAGCAACCTACTCCAGTATTGCCTGGAAACTTCCATGGCCAGAGGAGCCTGGTGGGCTATAGTTCATGAAATTGAAAACATGACTGAAGGATTAAGCACACACATGTGTGTTTGTTTCTGAGTTCTTTATTGTGTTTCATTGGTCTATGTGTATATTTTTCATTTTTCCCATACTATACTGTTTTGATTAGCTTTGAAGTATAGTCTTAAGTCTGGGAAAATGATGTCTCCAGCTTTGTTCTTTTTTTCTGGAGATTGCTTTGGCAATTCAGTGTCTTTTGTCGTTCTGTATGAACTTTAGGATTCAAGTAACTTTTCTGTAACATAGATAAAAATAAAGGCAATATTGTTGATAACTAATTCAAGCCTCACTATCTCCTACCTATAAGTAGGGGCCTTTGTTACTCTCCTTTTTCAGATGAGAAGAAGGAATAGAGAGATAAAGTAAATTACTGAAGGTTATACACCCAGCAGTTCAGAGCTGTGATTTAATCTCAGGTAGGGTTTTGCCTGGTGACTCAGATGGTAAAGAATCCTCCTGCAGGGCAGGATACCTGGGTTTGATCCCTGGGTTGGGAAGACCCCCTGGAGAAGGAAATGACAACCCACTCCAGTATTCTTGCCTGGAGAATTCTATGGGCAAAGGAGCCTGATGGGTTACAGACCACAGGGTCACACAGAGTCGGACATGACTGAGCAGGTAACACATACAGTCCAGTAATTCAGAGCTGTGATTTAATCTCAGGTAGTCTAGCTCTAGAGTCTTTACCCCAGTCAATATTAGAAAACATCAGTTTTTATTCACAATCTAATTTTACTCTGATTTTATTCATTTTGTTTTTCTTATCTATGGGACTATGGGACTTTGGGTTAGGGTAACTTATGTTTTAATATTTATGATTGCACAAAAAATAAACAAAAACATTCCTAGGGGAAAAAAAAAAACATTCCTAGGACATGGATTTCAATTTTGAAATATGATACAAGGCAGAATATTTAATCTGCTTGCATACATCAAAAGATTTGTTTTTGTTTTTTATGCTGCAGCTGAATTGTTTTTCTGTTAGTAATACTAGAATGAGAAGTGGGTAAACACACTGTAACCAGGAGGTGTTAATGGTATCTATGCTGCTGCTAAGTCACTTCAGTCATGTCCGACTCTGTGCGACCCCATAGGTGGCAGCCCACCAGGCTCTGCCATCCCTAGGATTCTCCAGGCAAGAATACTGGAGTGGGTTGCCATTTCCTTCTCCAGTGCATGAAAGTGAAAAGTAAAAGTGAAGTCTCTCAGTCATGTCTGACTCTTTGCGACCCCATGGACTGTAGCCTACCAGGCTCCTCTGTCCATGGGATTTTCCAGGCAAGAGTACTGGAGTTGGGTGCCATTGCCTTTTCCAATGGTATCTATAGTTATGAACTATAAGTCTTTCCCAACTTATTTTTCTTTCAGTTTGTTACTATGTAGCTTGTTCTCTTCTGTTTCATCCTGGCCCTTCTCTATCTTCACAGAATTCACTTACTCATCTCATTTGATAACCGATACAGTTCTGCAAGTATCACAGACTGAGAAGCTGAATATTTTTTAACAAAACTAAAACTTCTGTCTCCTCTGAAACTAAATATTAGAGAATAGTGTGACAGGGTAAAAAAATAATTAAACACCAGTATGTTCTCATAACCATATTTATAACTATATTTATGTTTACATGCAGACATGTTGTTAGTGGCTTCTTCAAATTAAAAAAAAAATTATCATTATTCTACCAAAGAAGCAGAGTTTCTTACTCTTACTGTACGTACAAACATGTGTAACTGATTTATACATGTTGTTGGAAAATCTTGAATTAGATATAATGAAATCAATAATATTATCTAGAAAAAATATCTGGCATATAGTAAGTTATAATTAAATGTTATTATTATTGTTGTTTTTATGGTCTCAGTTATCCTGTTATCTCAGTTATCCTACCTGATTTATTTAAGTAGCTATTACGGAAAGTAACACCAGAGGTAAACAACCTGATTTGGGGAAATCATCTTTTTATTACTAGCTTTATAAGCCACATTTAATAGAATGACAACCAGTATAAAACAATGTAAATCACAATATTCTTCAGAAAACTCTACATCTTGTTCTAAACTAGAACCTTAGACTCCCAAGTGAAATGTGATTGTCCTATTGCAATACATTCCAAGTGATGAGGAACATAAGATTACACATTTGTCTAGGATAGTCTCCAAAACAAGATAAATAAATGAGAGATTTTGATCTTAATTGCTTTTGTCTGTTACTTTTTGTTTGCTTTTCCTCTTCTGTCTCTTTCTAGGAGTTCTAGTGAACATGGGCAAAATTATGATAGCCCAATTAGTAGACTCATCGGAATCTTTCAAGTGTAACAGTATATGTAAGGACTATAAATGTTTTTCTTTGGAAAAGTTCATTCCGTTTTGATTAGAGCCACGATTAAGAAGTAAGCTGAAGGAAGAAATGCAAATGTGATTAACTTGTTTTGAAAACATCTCATTTAGGTGGACAGGGTAATTTTTTATTGCATCATTAAAAATAATGTCTCAATCAAGAACATGTTTTCTTAAAAGTAAAGGCTGGTGCACGGGGATGACCCAGAGGGATGGTATGGGGAGGGAGGAGGGAGGAGGGTTCAGTATGGGGAACACATGTATACCTGTGGCAGATTCATTATGATATATGGCAAAACCAATACAATATTGTAAAGTTAAATAAAATAAAATTTAAAAAAAGAAAAAATATATATTCATTAAATTAAAAAAAAAAACAAAAAACTTTAAGGAATTGAAAGTTTACCCTATGATGAACTGCTCCTATTTAAGTCCAGAGAACTATTATCTTTGATTATCTAAAATTTTACCTATTCTTTCATATGGAATTTCTTTTTCTGCTTCTTTTTCCAAATATGCTTTTTCATCTTTATTCTCAAAACCATTACCATGTCTAATTTTCCATATCACTGAACATAGAAATACTTTATTAATTAGTGACTTAGCTGCATTTTTACCCTTCATTTCCAACTTGGCTGAATTTATGAATTTATGAGACTATTCTTCTTAATACCCCACTTGGGGTCTGCTATCTAGTCCAATAAAGAGCATCCTTCTTCCCTTCTCAGATTCCCAACAAATTTTAAAATGAGGCAAAAGCATAAAACAAATTGAAGAGCAAAATATAAATATACTAATGGAAACAATTTTGGAGAATTTAATTAATATTCTAGATTATAGGGTCAAATCCCATGGACATCTGGAGGGCTACAGTCCATAAGGTCACACGGAGTCCGATGTGAGTGAAGCGACTTAGCATGCACGCTAGCATGTGGTGCCTGATACTCAAACCCACGAGCATGACAGATTTACCAATTTAGACAGAGGTAGCACTAGGTTGGCGCAGACCGCAAAATAGCAGTTTCAGCCAGGAGAACAGAGGAGAATAAATTAGACCTATGGCCAAGAGAGAACAAGAGTGGTGAACTTTTGTAAAATGTCCTTTTTTCAATGTCTCAGTCAGATAAACACCAGCACCACTGGAACAAAGGAGCAGAGCGGCAGGGAGAGGCTACTCATATACAGCAAACAGTATCAAGTGTGGGAAAAATATATTTCCCATGTATGTCTCCCCAACACTCCCCAAAAGTGTTTTCCATAAAAACACTTCACAGTGTTTACTGACACTTAATAATTTGCAATATACCATTTGGGCCTTTCATATCAAGCCTTAAATTCTCTGCATATAAAGACTTCATCAAGTTTTCCCTCATTCTTTTGACAACTGTATTGTGTAGTTCCTCTCTATTCTCCTATTATTTTGGGCCAAAGTTAAAGTCCTCATTGTCTCCATATATACCTAATGACTTAATTTATGAAGTCCTTTCATATTGTATTCTTGTGATCATAATTCATGATCCATTTGGAGCACTATGCTTTTCAAATATGTATCTTTATTAAAATTCTTAAAAATTTTTATAAAGATCTTTTATTATTTAAATTTTGAGTAGTTAAATTTTTTCTTCTTTACTAAACTGTTAGGAATTGGGGTCACTAATCCTACAATATAGCACATTACAAATAGTTGACATAGAGTATCTACTCATCAACTACAGTTATATTGCTAAATAAATTATTTAATTTCAGTTCAGTTCAGTTGCTCAGTCCTGTCCAAATCTTTGTGACCCCATGGACTGCAGCACATCAGGCCTCCCTGTCCATCACCAACTCACGGAGCCTACCCAAACTCATGTCCATTGAGTTGGTGATGCCATCCAATCATTTCATCCTCTGTCGTCCTCTTCTCCTTCTGCCTTCAATCTTTCCCAGCATCAGGGTATTTTCAAATAACTCAGCTATTTGCATGAGGTGGCCAAAGTATTGGAGTTTCTGCTTCAACATCAGTCCTTCCAATGTACACCCAGGACAGATCTCCTTTAGGATGGACTGGTTGGATCTCCTTGCAGTCCAAGGGACTCTCAAGAATCTTCTCCAACACCACAGTTCAAAAGCATCAATTCTTCAGCACTCAGCTTTCTTTATTGTCCAACTCTCACATCCATAAATGACTACTGGAAAAATCATAGCCTTGACTAGATGGACCTTTGGTGGCAAAGTAATGTCTCTGCTTTTAATATGCTGTCTAGGTTGGTCATAACTTTCCTTCCAAGGAGTAAACGTCTTTTAATTTTGTGGCTGCAATTACCATCTGCAGTGATGTGGAGCCCAAAGAAATAAGTCAGCCACTGTTTCCACTGTTTCCCCATCTATTTGCCATGAAGTGATGGGACCGGATGCCATGATCTTAATTTTCTGAATGTTGAGCTTTAAGCCAACTTTTTCACTCTCTTCTTTCACTTTCATCAAGAGGTTTTTTATTTCTTCTTCACTTTCTGTCGTAAGGGTGGTATCATCTGCATATCTGAGGTTATTGATATTTCTCCTGGCAATCTTGACTCCACCTTGTGCTCATTCAGCCCAGCATTTCTCATGATGTACTCTGTAAATAATTTAATAAGCAGGGTGATGATATACAGCCTTGATGTACTCCTTTTCTTATGTGAAACCACTTTGTTGTTCCATGTCCAGTTCTAACTGTTGCTTCCCGACCTGCATACAGATTTCTCAAGAGGCAGGTCAGGTGGTCTGGCATTCCCATCTCTTTCAGAATTTTCCACAGTTTATTGTGATCCACAGTCAAAGGCTTTGGCATAGTCAATAAAGCAGAAATAGATATATTTCTAGAACTCTCTTGTTTTTTAAAATTAATTTAAATATTAAATAAATTATCATATTCAGAGATTTGAACATGAAAATTTCAGTGACTTTGTTACTAGATTTTATAAAAATTTATAAAATATTAGAATTGATGCATGCATAGATATGACAGTCACTTTGTATACCTGAAACTAACACATTGTTAATCATCTATGAAAATGAAAGTGTTAGTCATTCAGTTGTGTCTGATTCTTTGCAACACCATCAACTGTAGCCTGCCAGGCTCCTCTATCCATGAAATTTTCCAGGCAAGAATACTTGTAGCCACGCCGTCCTCCAGAGGATCTTCCTGACCCAGAGATCAATCCCAGGTCTTCTGCATTGCAAGCAGCTTCTTTACCATCTGACCTACCCAGGAAACTCTGTTAATCAACTATATTTCAGTATACAATTTAAAAATTTTTTAATAAGTATATAAAATGCTGTATACATACACAAATAAATAGCATGCATGACAAATTAATAAATAAAGTACATTATATATACTGAACTTAATTCTATATTTCTATTGTCTTTCTCATCATCAGATTAAACTCAGATTACATGTAAGGAGGCAACTGGGGATATAGAATGCATTTATTTTCACCTACATGTACAATTAAGCATGACTGAGAGGTGGACATCATCAAATTCTAACTCAGGTCAAACAGAGTGTACCATATTCAGAACTGGCATTCTGGCTTTTGCCATGACATTTTCATGATAAGGGTAGTTTTCTGATGAAGAGGTGAGAAAAAGTTTATCTTTTTTCCCACAAATGCTTTCCAGATGAAAGACTAGGAATGAGTATGTAAGCGAATACTTGAGGCAAATTTAAGAATTGCTTGTGGATTGAGAGAACTAATACCCACCCATTACTGGGAGTTTTCAGAGTGATAGACCCCACAAGCATGCTTGTTGCTGTTGGGTCCTGGAGGAGGAATGGAGAAATGGCTAAGTAGGATAGCTAGGGAAGCCTGGGAAATGTTAAACAAACAGTTCTGAGGGTAACTGAAGAGAACTCTTATATGTAGCATTTGCTAAACTTTCCTCACCATTAAATTCCCATTGTTGTTAATTTTAAGCTACTGATTTGAGGGCTCTGAACAGTAAGATGGGAAGAGCTGCACATAATTGTCCTTAGAAGCTGGTGGGAGCAGTTCTTGCAACCACTACCTGGAAGAGGGATGAAAGTGTTTGCTTCAGTTTTCTCTTGGAGCTGATTTTCATGTGAATCCAATTTCTGAGTTTCCTATGTGCAGATAAATGCACCATGTTTAAAACCTTCCCCAAATCTACATGCCCATATGCCAATTCACTCTTCCTACACTTCTTAATACCATGGGAATAGAAACACATGCAAGCTCTAATGAAAATAGAAATGTAACTAATATACATGGATGACAAAAATGTTTGAATAAAGAATAAAGACTGAATGCATTCTGGCATTGGCTGAGATAATTATACATGAACTTAATTGAATATTGAACTACAGAATATATTATTTTAGAACAAACTAAGATATATGAAAACTTATCTCTATTGCAGAATAAAAAGGAAGCATGTAACATAAATTGATTTATTTTAGGATTAGTGTATATTATCTGGTCTGTGACTAGGTATTACATTTTGTATAAGATGTATAGACTAAAAATTCCTTCCCAAATCATTTCAGTCTGCTGTAGTTTTCATTCCTCTCATGCTTTTCTCTATCCCTTTTTTTTATTTTCCAAGATCCAGTTCAGTTTAGTTCAGTTCAGTCACTCGTTGTGTCCAAATCTTTGCGACCCCATGAATTGCAGCACGCCAGGCCTCCCTGTCCATCAACAACTCCTGGAGTCCACCCAAACCGATGTCCATTGAGTCGGTCATGCCATCCAACCATCTCATCCTTTGTCATGACCTTCTCCTCCCGCCTCCAACCTTTCCCAGCAACAAGGTCTTTGCAAATGAGTCCGTTCTTCACATGAGGTGGCCAAAGTATTGGAGTTTCAGCTTCAGCATCAGTCCTTCCAATGAACACCCAGGACTGATCCCCTTTAGGATGGACTGGTTGGATCTCCTTGCAGTCTAAGGGACTCTCAGGAGTCTTCTCCAACACCACTGTTCAAAAGCATCAATTCTTTGGTGCTCAGCTTTCTTCACAGTCCAACTCTCACATCCATACACGACCACTGGAAAAACCATAGTCTCAACTAGACGGACCTTTGTTGGCAAAGTAATATCTCTGCTTTTTAATATACTATATAGGTTGGTCATAACTTTCCTTCCAAGGAGTAAGCATCTTTTAATTTCATGGCTGCAGTCACCATCTGTAGTGATTTTGGAGCCCAGAAAAATAAAGTCTGACATTGTTTTCACTGTTTCCCCATCTATTTCCCATGAAGTGATGGGACCGGATGCCATGATCTTCGTTTTCTGAATATTGAGCTTTAAGCCAACTTTTTCACTCTCCACTTTCACTTTCATCAAGAGGCTTTTGAGTTCCTCTTCACTTTCTGCCATAAGGGTGGTGTCATCTGCATATCTGAGGTTTTGATATTTCTCCCAGCAATCTTGATTCTAGCTTGTGCTTCTTCCAGCCAAGTGTTTCTCATGATGTACTCTGCATATAAGTTAAATAAGCAGGGTGACAATATACAGCCTTGATGTACTCCTTTTCCTATTGGGAACCAGTCTGTTGTTCCATGTCCAGTTCTATCTGTCGTTGAATAGAGGTTTCTCAAGAGACAGGGCAGGTGGTCTGGTATTTCCATCTCTTTCAGAATTTTCCACAGTTTATTGTGATCCACACAGTCAAAGGCTTTGGCATAGTCAATAAAGCAGAAATAGACGTTTTTCTGGAACTCTCTTGCTTTTTTGATGATCCAGCAGAGCTCAAATCAGTCTCAAAACTTTGTAAAATCTTTCTTCCTTTCCTTCTCCTTAATCCCATCAACTTGATGTCCAATCACATTATTTGTTTATCTATGTCTAATTTTTGAAGTGTTTCCTTTGAAATTTCCATATTTCTGTTCTCACCATGAAATTCTATTGCAGCCATGAAATTAAAAGATGCTTGCTCCTTAGGAGAAAAGTTATTA
Organism: Bos indicus x Bos taurus; assembly: GCF_003369695.1. NCBI lineage: Eukaryota > Metazoa > Chordata > Mammalia > Artiodactyla > Bovidae > Bos > Bos indicus x Bos taurus. The sequence goes on along the minus strand of NC_040077.1, from coordinate 82,811,739 downwards.
CTAACTTGCTGCTAAATCGCTTCAGTTGTGTCCGACTCTGGGTGACCCCATAGATGGCAGCCCACCAGGCTCCCCCGTCCCTGGGATTGTCCAGGCAAGAACACTGGAGTGGGTTGCCATTTCTTTCTCCAATGCATGAAAGTGAAAAGTGAAAGTGAAGTCGCTCAGTCATGTCTGACTCATCACGACCCCATGGACTGCAGCCTACCAGGCTCCTCCGTCTATGGGATTTTCCAGGCAAGAGTACTGGAGTGGGGTGCCATTGCCTTTTCTGATTACCAACTTAGATAGCATATTAAAAAGCAGAGGCATTATTTTGCCAACAAAGGTCCATCTAGTCAAAGCTAAGGTTTTTCCAGTAGTCACGTATGGATGTGAGAGTTGGACTATAAAGAAAACTGAAAGCTGAAGAATCGATGCTTTTGAACTGTGGTGTTGAAGACTCTTGAGAGTCCCTTGGACTGCAAGGAGATCCAACCAGTCCATCCTAAAGGAAATCAGTCCTGAATATTTATTGGAAGGACTGATGTTGAAGCAGAAACTCCAGTACTTTGGCCACCTGATGTGAAGAACTGACTTATTGGAAAAGACCCTGATGCTGGGTAAGATTGAAAGTGGGGGAGAAGGGGACTACAGAGGATAAGATGGTTAGATCTCATCACCAACTCAATGGACATGAGTCTGAGTAAGCTCCAGGAGTTGGTGATGGATAAGGAAGCCTGGTGTGCTGCAGTCCCTGGGGTTGCAAAGAGTCGGACACGACTGAGCTACTGATCTGAACTGAATTCTCATGCTGTCTATGCTAAAGTCTATGTCAACATTAATTCACATGAAATACTTTTTCATAAATATTAGTGCTTTCTTATAGGATTCACACTCAATTACAATTTGTACTGTAGCTTTATTACCTGTTGAGTCTCCAAGGTGCTCATCACGGAGTCAAACTGAAGCATTATTCCACCAACCACAGCACAGTCTTTAGCATTTTCCTACCTTTACTGATCTGTTCCCTCTTCCTTAAACATTCCCTTCAAATTGTCTCTTTTGTTCAATGTTATTTCATTAAGACTTATTTGACTCAATTAGTATTGTTTAATTATATTCCACTTATTCTGCGCACTTTTTGTGATGCTGATCAAGACATCCATCTTTATATTGTAGATGCTCTTTCATAGCCATTTGTTGTTTCATAATGAATCCTTATAGCAGAGGAGGGATATATTCACATTTGTACCTCTAATATTTATTGTAAGACTGGAAAATTTAGCCAATAAATAAATGAACAGATAAATAAACAGTAAATGAAACTGGTGAGAAGGGACATGAACAGATACTGAAAACATTGCTGATCCATGTTTTTCACAGTAAATCCAAGTTAAGCCAATATAGGGCTACTTTTTAAAAATGTTTAAGGAATTATTTTAAGAAATTCTAAAAGACAAATGAAGTAGAGCTCACAGTATACAATAGTTATTTCCCATAAATGATAGCTGTGAGTGTATGGGGCTTCCCTGGTAGCTCAGATAGTAAAGAATCTGCCTGCAATGCAAGAGACCTGGTTCCATCCTTGGGTCAGGATAATCCCCTGGAGAAAGAAATGGCTACCCACTCTAGAATTCTTGCCTGGAAAATTCCACTGAACAGAGAAGCCTGGCAGGCTTCATGGGGTTACAGAGAATCGGACATGACTGAGTGATTAACACACACATGGTGATGAGTGTACATAAAAGGCAATGGTTTGCATGCTATCCTGACAATGCTGATATTTTCAAGAACATAGTAACTGGTTACTTATTAAATATCTGATCTGTTTAGGAGGACTTTCTGGGAATTGTAAAAGGTATATGTCTATAAAAATGAATTTAATGTATTTAGCATATATGAGAACTATCACAAAAACAAAACTTTAGAATTAGTGCACACTGTATTTGTTGTATATTAATTAGTATATACTCAATATAAATAAAACAATATAATTTTGTATGTATTATATGCAAGACACTGCTTCAAATATTTTACATGGATTATGTTATTTTACAAATTGTCATTCCTATTTTGTGAATTAGAAAGTAAAGGCGTAAAGAGTTGAGGTGACTTGATTACTTGTGAAAATTATCATAAAATCCATGTACTTTTTACTTGGAAGAATGTGCAGTCACTTAGATATGCTACCTCTTTAGGGAGTGGTGATTAAGAATTATTGCTTTTAAATTCAGAAAACAAAAATCTTGATGTTATACATATGATAAAATGTGATTTTATAAGGTTCCAAAACTTACTTATGTGCCCTGGAAGAAAAACATTTGCACAATGACTATATATGCAGAGGACTCCATATGTAGATTTCCAGTCAGAACTCACTAAACATGGAAAGGATTGAAAGAATTGGTTATTATGTGGGTTGTTCTAGTTGTCCAACATACCAAAGTCTATTCAATCTGTTTCCACTTCCCAATGGATTAACATTCTGAAATATTCAACTAGACATTTTAATACATTGACAGCAGTACAGTTTAAACAATAAGAAACAAGGAAGAAGTATGTTACATTTCAGATGAATGTCAAAAAATGTCATTAGGAATTTTCTGTCCTCTCTTTTCCATCCAAAGCCAGGAACATTGTTTAGAACCTTGCAAGTGCTGCAAAGGTTTCCTGAAAGAGAAGAACATGCAAAACCTCTAAGCAGAAAAATCCCACTGTCAGTTGTGGCATAATTTGATTATTTTTTCTGTACCACTGGACTAAACTTCAGTAGGGCAGGGATAGATGAGATTTGCTTCACCATTATATTGATATTTGTCACTCCAAACACAGTGCCTGGAACACGGTGCCATTTGGTAAACCTTGTGCGTGCACGCATGTTAAGCTGCTTCAGTTGTGTTTGACTCTTGGTAGCCCTATGGACTATAGCCAGCCAGGCTCCTCTGCCCATGAGATTCTCTAGGCAGGAATATTGGAGTGGGTTGTCATTTCCTCCTCCAGGGGATCTTCCTGACTCAGAGATTGAACCCGTGTGTCTTGTCTCCTGCATTGGCAAGTGGTTCTTTACCGCTAATGCCACCTGGGAAGCATGGTAAACCTTGACTGAAAGCAGTTAATTAGCTTACTAACTAATTATTTGTAACTAATCAATAACTCATACTGAAGAGGGCTGCCTGGAAAATTCAGATGGGAAGTGAGTGTGGTTCTCTTGTTTGTTTGTATGAGGGCCATACTAGATCCCTCTAAAGAAGTAAGGCCCTAAGTCTTAAACTTGGACAATTGGAGCTGTAAAGATAAAAATATCTACCGCTAACAAAGAAACACAATGCCAAAGAATGCTCAAACTACTGCACAATTGCACTCATCTCACACGCTAATAAAGTAATGCTCAAAATTCTCCAAGCCAGGCTTCAGCAAAATGTGAACCGTGAACTTCCTGATGTTCAAGCTGGTTTTACCAAAGGCAGAGGAACCAGAGATCAAATTGCCAACATCTGCTGGATCATGGGAAAAGCAAGAGAGTTCCAGAAAAACATCTATTTCTGCTTTATTGACTATGCCAAAGCCTTTTGACTGTGTGGATCACAAGAAACTGTGGAAAATTCTGAAAGAGATGGGAAAACCAGACCACCTGATCTGCCTCTTGAGAAATTTGTATGCAGGTCAGGAAGCATCACTTAGAACTGGACATGGAACAACAGACTGGTTCCAAATAGGAAAACGAGTACATCAAGGCTGTATATTGTCACGTTGTTTATTTAACTTATATGCAGAGTACATCATGAGAAACTCTGGACTGGAAGAAACACAAGCTGGAATCAAGATTGCTGGGAGAAATATCAATAACCTCAGATATGCAGATGACACCACCCTTATGGCAGAAAGTGAAGAGGAACTCAAAAGCCTCTTGATGAAAGTGAAAAAAGCAGAGTGAAAAAGTTGGCTTAAAGTTCAACATTCAGAAAATGAAGATCATGGCATCCGGTCCCATCACTTCATGGGAAATAGATGGGGAAACAGTGAAAACAATGTCAGACTTTATTTTTCTGGGCTCCAAAATCACTGCAGATGGTGACTGCAGCCATGAAATTAAAAGATGCTCCCTCCTTGGAAGGAAAGTTATGACCAACCTAGATAGCATATTCAAAAGCAGAGACATTACTTTGCCAACAAAGGTTCGTCTAGTCAAGGCTATGGTTTTCCTGTGGTCATGTATGGATGTGAGAGTTGGACTGTGAAGAAGGCTGAGCACCGAAGAATTGATGCTTTTGAACTGTGGTGTTGGAGAAGACTCCAACACCACAGTTGTAGTCCCTTGGACTGCAAGGAGATCCAACCAGTCCATTCTGAAGGAGATCAGCCCTGGGATTTCTTTCGAAGGAATGATGCTAAAGCTGAAACTCCAGTACTTTGGCCACCTCATGCGAAGAGTTGACTCATTGGAAAAGACTGATGCTGGGAGGGATTGGGGGCAAGAGGAGAAGTGGACGACAGAGGAAGAGATGGCTGGATGGCATCACTGACTCGATGGACGTGAGTCTGAGTGAACTCTGGGAGTTGGTGATGGACAGGGAGGCCTGGCATGCTGCGATTCATGGGTCGCAAAGAGTCAGACACGACTGAGTGACTGATCTGATCTGAACATAGTTCAGTTGGTAAAGAATCCGCTTGCAATGCAGGAGACCCCGGTTTGATTCCTGGGTCTGGAAGATGATCTGGAGAAGGGAGAGGCTACCCACTCTAGTATTCTTGGGCTTCCCTTGTGGCTCAGCTGGTAAAGAATCCTCCTGCAATGAGGGATATCTGGGTTTGATCCCTGGGTTTGGAAGATCCCCTGGAGAATGGAAAGGCTACCCACTCTAGTATTCTAGCCTGGAGAATTCCATGAACTATATAGTCCACAAGGTTGCAGAGTCAGACACGACTGAGCGACTTTCACTTTCACCCCCACCAAATGAGTTATTTATATGAGGTAGCTTGTGCTAGAATTTCCTAGATTGCATACAGTAAAGGCTGCCTCCTGAAGGATGCATTCAAATGCATTCAGAAAGAATGACTGTCTTGGAGAGAAATACAAGTTATGTATCTTGCCAATAGCCCAGACAATTGTATCAGTGAACAGGGCAATAATTCACTTTCTGAATTACTTTGAAGAATATTCAGCAACATTTCCAGTCCCCTATGTTTTGTATTGTTTGGAGAAGAAGAATGTCCATGGGATGAGGAAAGGATGGACTGGAGTTCAAATAACTTAACCAGTATGAACATATCATAAAATTCCCACTTACGACCTCTTTCCTTCTCAAGTATAATATCCTGGGAAACTTTTTATCATGTTATACTGTAGAATAGTCCCATATTTAATTTTCATGTTTATTTTGGCTTCTTTCAACTGTTCAGATGAAAAAAAGAGGAAAGAGGTGTTTTGAAAAAAGACTTTATTCACCTAAGAACTATGATACAAATTTGTATATTGTTTCATTAATTTAGAGATATCTCTTATTCACTGGTATTTATGAAGTTGGAGGAATGCATAATGGGTTAAACCAGAAAGCATATTTTTCTTTCAGCTTTTACTTCAGTTCTTAAATCTAAGCTCTAAATGAACATTATACATACTATTAGAACTTAGTTTTAAATTTTTAGGGAGCTGATATTGTTTTTTTTTTCTAATCAGTAGACATTGAAAAACATGTTGCATTTAAGTTTCTTGATTAAATACATTATTCAGGTAGTTAAGTCTTCACAAATGTTCACAAGCATACTAAATATTGGGTACTAGGCTTTCAAACTGGAGTCAAGAATTCCCTTTCAAGTGACAAGATTTTAGCAAAGCTGGCATTTTATGAAATTAGATATTTGTAATTAATTGCCTTTGAAAACAATTTTGTTCTAAGTTTCATTTATTATTTTTATTATTATGAAAAATAAGATTTTATTTTTGGTTTCCCTTTTTCTCACTGCTCACCAGATTTTACTTTTAAAGTAACATTACATACAACAAAGCAATTCCTCAAAAACCAAGTCATATAATTGCTAGGACTCAAATATTCCAGGCTCTAAAACATTTTATTTAAAAAGTACTTGCTGTATGTCATATACACACTGCTACATTAAAAATAGCCAACAAGGATTACTGTAAAGCACAGGGAACTCTGCCCAATATTCTGTAATAACCTAAATGGGAAAGAATATGAAAAATACATACATGTAAGTATAAAACTGAATCATTTTGCTGTACACCTGAAACTAATACAACATTGTTAATCAACTATATTCAATATAAAATAAAAAAATCTTTAAAAATGTACAACTAAAAAAATACCTCCAGAAAATATTAAATATTGCAGTTCATATCTAGATTATCCTTATAAATTAAAATAAATAATGTAAAGCTCTAATTTAGTTTCAAAAGTATGCATGAGTATGTGTGTTTGTGTTTTCTGTTATATCCCTGGAGAAGAAAAGAACAGAACACATATAAATGTATACAAAAGATGCTGAAAAATCCTTTGTTGGAAAAGTAAAGGAAGTATCAATATTATCATGGAAAGTTTGAAATAGAGTAATGGACGTAAACTTTCTGATTTATAAACAGAGCTGTACTGCTTTCAAGAAAGATGATCTTGATCAAGTAAACTAAATGCTGAATCTTGATTTCTGCATCAGAAAATAGAGATAATAGACATAGGGTGTAATGAGGTCTAAATTAGATAATCTACATAGTAAGTAGGCAATAAATATAAACTATAATTGTTAGTTTTTGAAGTACAATTACTAGAATTAATGAGAATGTGACAGTGATTTGTGATGTTAATGAAGATTACAGATCATAATAATTTAGAATTTATCCAAGTAGTTAAATTTTTCAAGAGGCCCAGTCATATGGCATTTGAAAAATCCAAAAGAAGCCAATTTTACCAACATCTTATAAACATGCAAAAGCTTATTAGTAGTTCCACTTGTAAATTACAGAAGGCTTTCAGGTATTTTACAATCATAAATATGTTTTAAAAAAATTAATTAGTGAGGAATATTTGTGCTCATCAAAGTCTTCTAGATTTTTGTTATCTTTGAGCTTTTTGCATTACATGTTCAATTTTGAACAAGGGATTACTTCCCTTTTAAGTTTATATTATTCTCTGAGGTATGGTTACTAAATATATGACAAGACCTGAAAATTAGTGGAGCTTTTTAAAACTGAATTAGTTAATTTTTTTCCTACTACAATTAAATTAGAAAAGTTTCCCATTATAAGTCTTTTCAAGAAAAAAATCATTTGTTTCAAAAGCAAAAGTTCAATGTGCTTTCAGGAATTCTGTAGTATCTAATAGTCTACAAACGCTGTTCATAGCTGTGCAATATTGTGGTCACTGCTTGCAAGTGACTATTAAGAATTCAAAATATGTGATGAAGGAACTTAATTTTTAATTAATTAATCTTAATGAATTTAAATTTAAATAGCCACATGTTTCTGATGGCATTTGTAAGGAAATTTACATATTATGAATTCCACATGGTATACTGGAAATGTTGTTTCAAGTAAAGTATTACTATGAGTAAGAAAATAAAACAATCTACTTTTTATTCTTTATAAATATTTTAAAAATAATTAAAGGTTCTCTCTCTCCCTCTTTCTCATGTTTCTTTCTGTATATCTATTGTTCTGTCTATATACTGTACAACATCTTTCTCCTGATGGTGGTGGTTTAGTTGCTAGGTTGTGTCCAAGCCCACCAGTCTCTTCTGTCCATGGGATTTCACAGGCAAAAATACCAGAGTGGGTTGCCATTTCCTTCTTCAGGGGATCTTCTGGCCCAGGGATTGAACCATGTCTCCTGCATAGTAGGTGGGTTCTTTACTGCTGGCCACTAGGAAAGGCACATCTTTCTACTAGTAGTAAACGTTTGTATTTTAGTCATAACCAAGACAACTAAACTTTCATACCTTCACACGATTAGAATGTTTCCTGGAGGTTAATCTCACTTTGCTTCCCCATCCTTAAGACTCTCAAAAGTGGTCTTTGAGATAATTGCAGAATTTGGTCTTGTTCCAGGAGGAACCATAGCACTGCATCTTTGGAAAGGGGGAGGCACAACTGTCTCTGGTACCCAGACTCATGACTATAAAGGATCACACCATGTGACCAGAGGCTGGAGAGTGGTGACACTAAGCATGCAACACAATATATTTTCTTCTTAATATCTAAATTATTAGGTCACTTCTCATTCTTAATTTGGAGAAGGCAATGGCAACCCACTCCAGTACTCTAGCCTGAAAACTCCTCCTGGACGGAGGAGCCTGGTAGGCTGCAGTCCATGGGGTCTCGAAGAGCCAGACATGACTGAGTGACTTCACTTTCACTTTTCACTTTCATGCATTGGAGAAGGAAATGGCAACCCACTCCAGCGTTCTTGCCTGGAGAATCCCAGGGACGGAGGAGCCTGGTAGGCTGTCATCTACAGGGTTGCACAATTTCAGACATGACTGAAGTGACTTAGCAGTAGCAGCATTCTTAATTAGCCTGTACTAGAAGTCTTTAGTTATTTTAACACATACAGATGGATGTGGTAGTCTGCAGTTTAGACTTGGGGAAGTCATTCCACACATTAGTATCAAAAAGATAAAAATTGCAAGTGTGTGTGTGTGTGTATTCATGTGTGTGTCTAATACAAAGTGATAAAATTGCTAAGTTAGATGACCTGTGACAGACAGTTCTATAGGGAAAGGGAATGACAATATAAGTGAGGATCACTGAAACATTTTTGAAGATTTGTTGTTTATTCACTAAGTCACGTCAAACTCTTTGCAAACCCTAGACTATAGCCTGCCAGGCTCCTCTGTCTATGGAATTTCCAAAGCAAAAATACTAGAGTGGATTGCCATTTTCTTCTCCATGGGATCTTCTCGATCCAGGGATCAAAACCGCATCTCTTGCATGGGTGGGAAGATTCTTTACCACTAAGCCACAAGGGAACCTCTTATGAAGGTTATGCTGCTCCTGCAGCTAAGTCGCTTCAGTCGTGTCTGACTCTGGGCGATCCCATAGACGGCAGCCCACCAGGCTCTGCCGTCCCTGGGATTCCCCAGGCAAGAACACTGGAGTGGGTTGCCATTTCCTTCTCCAATGCATGAAAGTGAAAAGTGAAAGTGAAGTCTCTCAGTCATGTCCGACTCTTCGAGACCCCATGGACTGCAGCCTACCAGGCTCCTCCATCCATGATGTTTTCCAGGCAAGAGTACCGGAGTGGCTTGCCATTGCCTTCTTCTTATGAAGATTATAAATTATATAAAATGTTAAAAAAATATTCTGAGGGGTTTGAGGTCATAGCCCACTTGGGAAGGGTATATGTCACTGACAGCTTTGAATCTTAGGAATTTCAATTTATTCTAATGATGAGAGAAAGCATTTACTGTGTATTTAAATTTGCAATCGTGTGATGGTATAGGTATTGTCTGGAAAAACAACTGTGACAGCAATATGCAAGATTATGGACAGAGAAAAGAGACTGAAAATAAGGTGAAAAGTTAGAAAATCTAGAAATCTAGTTCATTTCAATGGCGATATAGAAGAGAGAAAAATATTAATGATATGTTGAAAGCAAAACATATATTTCAAAGTTCTTACCCCTGTGACTGAAAATATGGTGGGAAATTTAACACAGAAAAATTTTGATAAGGGAGAGATTGTGATGACCAAAAGGGCTCTCACCCAATTCTTTGGCAGGATATCAGTGTACTGAAAATGTCAGTCACTCAGTTGTGTACCACTCTGTACGACGCCATGGACTGTAGCCCGCCAGGCTCCTCTGCCCACGAAGTTCTCCGGGCAAGAATACTGGAGTGGATTGCCATTCCCTTCTTCAGGGGATCTTCCCAACACAGGGGTTGCCACAGGGCATTCTGCATTAATGCAGATTATTTATCATCTGATCACTGTCCTAGTAACTTAAAAACATAATCAGGAAAATGGAAAGATTTTGCAATGACAGATTTAGTTTCTTCACTCAGAAATGGAGGCTCAAAATAAAAATTTAAAAGAAATGTTGAAAATTAAGGGATTAGATATGGTAGACACCGTTCCTGAAGAACTATGAACGGAGGTTCATAACATTGTATAGGAAGTGGTAACCAAACCATCCCCAAGAAAAATAAATGCAGGAAGGCAAAGTGGTTGCCTGAGAGGCCCTTACAAACAGCTGAGAAAAGAAGTGAAAGACAAAGGAGAAAGAGAATGATATATTAAGCCTTTGATTGTGTGGGTCACAACAAACTGGAAAATTCTTAAAGAGATGGGAATACGAGACCATCTGACCTGCCTCCTGAGAAATCTGTATGCAGGTCAAGAAGCAACAGTTAAAACCTGACACGGAACAATGGACTGGTTCAAAATTGGGAACGGAGTACGTCAAGGCTATATTTTGTCACCCTGCTTATTTAACTTACATGAAGAGTACATCATGCAAAATTCTGGGCTGAATAAAGCACAAGCTGGAATCAAGATTGCCAGGAGAAATATAAAAAGCCTCAGACATGCAGATGACACTGCCCTTGTGGCAGAATGTGAAGAGGAACTAAAGAGACTCTTGATGAAAGTGAAAGAGGAGAGTGAAAAAATTGGCTTAAAACTCAATATTCAAAAAACAAGGATCATGACATCTGGTCCCATCACTTCATGGTAAATAGATGGGGAAACAATGGGAACAGTGAGAGATGTTATTTTCTTGGTTTCCAAACCACTGCAGATGGTGACTGCAGCCATGAAATTAAAATATATCTGCTTCTTGGAAGAAAAGCTATGATAAACCTAGATGTATTAAAAGCAGAGACATTACTTTGCTGACAAAGGTCTATATAGTCAAAGCTGTGGTTTGGCAATTTTGGAAAACTCAGCAATGCCAAAGGACTGGAAAAAGTCGGTTTTCATTCCAATGCCAACAAATGTTCAAACTACTTTACAATTACACTCATTTCACATGCTAGCAAGAAAATGCTCAAAATCCTTCAAATTAGGCTTCAACAGTAGTTAGACCAAGAACTTCAAGATGTGAAGGCTAGATATATAAAAGGGAGAAGAAGCAGGGATCAAACTGCCAACATCTGTTACTTCATAGAAAAAGCAAATGTATGCCAATAAAACATTACTTCTGCTTCATTGACACACTAAGCCTTTGATTTTGTGTATCACAACAAACTGTGGAAAATCCTTAAAGAAATGGGACTACCAGACCAGCTTACCTGTCTCTTGAGAAACCTGTATGCAGGTCAAGATGCAACAGTTAGAACTGGACACGGAACAATGGACTGGTTCAAAATCGCATATTGTCACCCTGCCTATTTAACTTATATGCAGAGTACATCATGCAACATGCCCTCTGGATGAATACCAAGCAGGAATCAAGGTTACCAGGAGAAATATCAACAACCTCACAACTCTAATGGAAGAAAGCAAAAAGGAACTAAAGAACCTCTTGATAAAGGTGAAAGAGGAGAATGAAAAAACTGGCTTAAAGCTCAGCATTCAAAAAACTAACATCATGGCATCTGGTCCTTTCACTTCATAGCAAATTATGGATGAAAAGTGTGAACAGTGACAGATTTTTTTTTCTTGGGTTCCGTAATCATTGTGGACAATGAACACAGCTACAAAATTGAAAGATGCTTGCTCCTTGGAAGGAAAGTTTTGACAAAACTGAACAGAACATGTAAAAGCAGAGACATCACAATGCCATCAAAGGTGTGTATAGTAATATATGGTTTTTTCAGTAGTCACGTATGGATGTGAATGTTGGTCCATAAAGAAGGCTGAGAGCCAAAGAGTTGATGCTTTCAAACTGTGTTGCTGGAAAATAATCTTGAGAGTCCCTTGGACTACAAGAAGATCACACCAGTCAATCCTAAAGGAAATCAACCATGAATATTCATTGGAAGGACTGTTGCTGGGGCTGATGCTCCCATTGTTGACCAGGTGATGTGAAAAGCTGACTCATTGGAAAAGACCCTGATACTGGGAAAGATTGAGGGCAGGAGAAGGAGGGGACAACAGAGTATGAAATAATTCGATGGTATCACCAACTCAATGGAGGTGAGTTTGAACTCCGAGAGATAACGAAGTACAGGGAAGCCTGATGTGCTGCAGTCCATGGAGTCACAAAGAGTTGGCATGACATAGTGACTAAACAACAACAACCCCAAAAGGCTATTCTATTTTTTTATATCATTCTTTGTGGGTTGAAATTTATGCCTTCAATATTAAATATAAGTGTTTGTGAGACTTTTTATCAAACCTATTCTTTAATATCTCTCAATAATTATAAAAAAGTGAATATGACTACTAAGAACTTGGTTCTGGTTTCCATTCTTTTCCTCTATTTGATTAATATCTGCTTCTCCTTCTCTGTTTTTTATGATTTTCAGTTCAGAGATGAATTCATTATGTGGAAATAAATTATTTGAAAGGTTTGAGTCCATATTTCAGTCTTAATTAAAATGATGTGGAATTCAGGGCCATTAAGTTTCAACTAGCATTAAGTGAGAAAATCTTGAGAAAGGAAGTTAAATAAAGCTGTTGAGAAAGAATTTTGCACTGCAAGAACATGATTATTCCTTTGTTTAGAGAAAGATAATAATCAAGATTGGTGAATAATTAGATGTCTGTTTTCAGAAAATTTAAGTTAGAGCTATAATTCCTCTGAATGTTGTCATCATAACATGGAAGTTTGTTCTAAGGCTGTTTAGTAAAAAAAGATAGTCCTCTTTTTGAAATATTCATCCTCTTTTTATAGGACTGAAATGTTTATCATATGAAAGTACATTTGAAAAGATGTTTTGTTATAATATTTGTGTTCAGTTAAATTTGAAACTATCTTTGTCAAAGGAAATTGTATGTGAAAATACATCATTCTTGGGATGCTCACTAATTTTCACTTGACTCATGTTATTATCATAAAGACAACCAGCTCAAAACCCTGCATATATAAACCTGAAATTTAAGGGAGGGAGAATTATTTTACTATCTATATAAGTTTTGTGAATAAAATTAGATATTAGAAACATTATCAAATCAAAGCATAATGTAGATAATTCATTCTTCTTTAACAATTTTGTGGAAAAGACATATCTAAATTACTCATGAAAATGCTTTAAAATAGCAAGGGTATATAATTTCTGTCATATTAGGTATTATCAAATTGAATTATTCGAATGGCATGCTCATGCAACAGACAGCTATTAAAAGATTATTTTCTGTGGGAGAGGGAGAGGGTGGGATGATTTGGGAGAATGGCATTGAAATACGTATAATGTCATACATGGAACGAGTCACCAGCCCAGGTTCGATGCACGATACTGGATGCTTGGGGCTGGTGCACTGGGACGACCCAGAGGAATGGTATGGGGAGGGAGGAGGGAGGAGGGTTCAGGATGGGGAACACATGTATACCTGTGGCGGATTCATTTTGATATTTGGCAAAACTAATACAATTTGTAAAGTTTAAAAATAAAATAAAATTCAAAAAAACAATTACTGATTAAAAGAAAAAAATAAAATAAAATTTTAAAAAAATTTTAAAAAAGATTTATGAAAAAACTATTAGATATCTCTTCCCTCTTAGCAAAAATCAAATCTGCCATTTTTTTCAAAATATCTTTATTTTGAGTATTTCTCAATCCCCTTCCAACTGCTACTCTATTATAAACTAGCAACATCTCTCTCTGTTTTATTTTGTATATATTAGGTTTTTAACTTGTTTCCTGCTTTTACTTCTTCTTCCCCTTCATTTATTTTCCACACACGAAGGCAAGCAGTCATTTAAAAATGCTGCTCAAAATCCTCCAATAGCTTGACTTATAGTGAAAACAAAATGTTTCTCATGATCTGAAGACTATTTATATTCCACTCCCCTCTTCTCTCCTCCACCCCAATGCTCCCACCCACATATGTGCATTCACACACACACACACACACACACACACACACACACACACACACATACAGATGCACTTACTTTTCTTTTCTAATTTTAAGTCCTCCAAGGATATTCCTGTTCTGGAGTCCCATGCTTGCTGTCCTATCTACCTAGAGTAATTTTCCCATGGATACTCACATACTATTCTCCTCACTTCATTTTTCTGTCTACTCATTATCTGTCACCAGTTCAAAAAGATACCAACTATTTTATTTCTTATAATTGCTTACACTAATTTTCTTCTTATAAAGTTTCTCATTATATAAAATTATATATAATATCACATGTTTTTGGTTTATATTTGGCTCCTTCCAGTAGAATATAAGGTTCATTGTAGCAGAGATTTTTCTTGCCTATGAATCACCACTGCCTAAAACAGTTCCTGTCACAAAATAGTAAATGCATACTTTGTGCTGAATTCATAAATGAATGAATGATGTCAGAGCTATACATAAAACACTGCTATCAACCACAATAGTTGCTAATTATTTTAAAGTTTTTCTAGTGGAGGTTTCCTCATGAATCACTTCTTTTTATACTTCACTAGAACAAAAGGCATGTGACTAAAAGCTGGTAGAGAACATATTATTAGTTGTACAATATACTACTTTTCAATATGGAAATTAGTTTTGTCAATAATTAAAGAGTGAGCCATATATGTATGTGTGTGTGTGTGTGTGTGTGTGTGTGTGTGTATATATATATATATATATACTGTATACATATATACACATATATATGTGTGTATATATATATACACCCCATGAACAGTATGAAAAGGCAAAATGATAGGATACTTAAAGAGAAACTCCCCAGGTCAGTAGGTGCCCAATATGCTACTGGAGATCAGTGCAGAAATAACTCCAGAAAGAATGAAGGGATGGAGCCAAAGCAAAAAGAATACTCAGCTGTGGATGTGGCTGGTGATAGAAACAAGGTCCGATGCTGTAAAGAGCAATATTGCATAGGAACCTGGGATGTCAGGTCCATGAATCACGGCAAATTGGAAGTGGTCAAACAAGAGATGGCAAGAGTGAATGTCAACATTCTAGGAATCAGTGAATTGAAATGGACTGGAATGGGTGAATTTAACTCATATGACCATTATATCTACTACTGCGGGCAGGAATCCCTCAGAAGACATGGAGTAGCCATCATGGTCAACAAAAGAGTCCGAAATGCAGTACTTGGATGCAATCTCAAAAATGACAGAATGAACTCTGTTCATTTCCAAGGCAAACAATTCAATATTACAGTAATCCAAGAGTATGTCCCAACCAGTAATGCTGAAGAAGCTGAAGTTGAATGGTTCTATGAAGACCTACAAAACCTTTTAGAAATAACACTCCTAAAAAATGTCTTTTTCATTATAGGGGACTGGAATGCAAAAGTAGGAAGTCAAGAAACACCTGGACTAACAGGCAAATTTGGCCTTGGAATACGGAATGAAGCAGGGCAAAAACTAATAGAGTTTTGCCAAGAAAATGCACTGGTCATAACAAACACCCTCTTCCAACAACACAAGAGAAGACTCTATACGTGGACATCACCAGATGGTCAACACCAAAATCAGATTGATTATATTCTTTGCAGCCAAAGATGGAGAAGCTCTATACAATCAGCAAAAACAAAACCAGGAGCTGACTGTGGCTCAGACCATGAACTCCTTATTGCCAAATTGAGACTTAAATTGAAGAAAGAAGAGAAAACCACTAGACCATACAGGTATGACCTAAATCAAATCCCTTATGATTATACAGTGGAAGTGAGAAATAGATTTAAGGACCTAGATCTGATAGAGTGCCTGATGAACTATGGAAAGAGGTTCGTGAAATTGTACAGGAGACAGGGATCAAGACCATCCCCATGGAAAAGAAATGCAAAAAAGCAAAATGGCTGTCTGGGGAGGTCTTACAAATAGCTGTGGAAAGAAGAGAAGCGAAAAGCAAAGGAGAAAAGGAAAGATATAAGCATGTGAATGCAGAGTTCCAAAGAATAGCAAGAAGAGATATGAAAGCCTTCTTCAGAAATCAATGCAAAAAAATACAGGAAAACAATAGAATGGGAAAGACAAGGGATCTCTTCAAGAAAATCAGAGATACCAAAGGAACATTTCATGAAAAGATGGGCTCAATAAAGGACAGAAATGGTATGGACCTAACAGAAGCAGAGGATATTAAGAAGAGATGTCAAGAATACACAGAAGAACTGTACAAAAAAGATCTTCACGACCAAGATAATCATGATGGTGTGATCACTGACCTAGAGACAGATATCCTGGAATGTGAAGTCAAGTGGGCATCGCTACGAACAAAGCTAGTGGAGGTGATGGAATTCCAGTTGAGCTATTTCAAATCCTGAAAGATGATGCTGTGAAAGTGCTGCAATCAATATGCCAGCAAATTTGGAAAACTCAGCAGTGGCCGCAGGACTGGAAAAGGTCAGTTTTCATTCCAGTCCCAAAGAAAGGCAAGGCCAAAGAAGGCTCGAACTACCTCACAATTGCACTCACCTAACACGCTAGTAAAGTAATGCTCAAAATTCTCCAAGCCAGGCTTCAGCAATATGTGAACCGTGAACTTCCAGATGTTCAAGCTGGTTTTAGAAAAGGCAGAGGAACCAGAGATCAAATTGCCAACATCTGCTGGATCATAGAAAAAGCAAGAGAGTTCCAGAAAAGCGTCTATCTCTGCTTTATTGACTATGCCAAAGCCTTTGACTGTGTGGATCACAATAAACTGTGGAAAATTCTGAAAGAGATGGGAAAACCAGACCACCCGATCTGCCTCTTGAGAAATTTGTATGCAGGTCAGGAAGCGACAGTTAGAACTGGACATGGAACAGCAGACTGGTTCCAAATAGGAAAAGGAGTACGTCAAGGCTGTATATTGTCACCCTGTTTATTTAACTTATATTCAGAGTACATCATGAGAAAGACTGCACTGGAAGACACAAGCTGGAACCAAGACTGCCGGGAGAAATATCAATAACCTCAGATATGCAGATGACACCACCCTTATGGCAGAAAGTGAAGAGGAACTAAAAAGCCTCTTGATGAAAGTGAAAGTGAAAGTAGAGAGTGAAAAAGTTAGCTTAAAGCTCAACATTCAGAAAATGAAGATCATGGCATCCGGTCCCATCACTTCATGGGAAATAGATGGGGAAACTGTAGAAACACTGTCAGACTTTATTTTTCTGGGCTCCAAAATCACTGCAGATGGTGACTGCAGCCATGAAATTAAAAGACACTTACTCCTTGGAACGAAAGTTATGACCAACCTAGATAGCATATTCAAAAGCAGAAACATAACTTTGCCAACAAAGGTCCGTCTAGTCAAGGCTATGGTTTTTCCTGTGGTCATGTATGAATGTGAGAGTTGGACTGTGAAGAAGGCTGAGCACCGAAGAATTGATGCTTTTGAACTGTGGTGTTGGAGAAGACTCTTGAGAGTCCCTTGGACTGCAAGGAGATCCAACCAGTCCATTCTGAAGGAGATCAGCCCTGGTATTTCTTTGGAAGGAATGATGCTAAAGCTGAAACTCCAATACTTTGGCCACCTCATGCTAAGAGTTGACTCATTGGAAAAGACTCTGATGCTGGGAGGGATTGGGAGCAGGAGGAGAAGGGAATGACAGAGGATGACATGGCTGGATGGCATCACTGACTCGATGGACATGAGTTTGGGTGAACTCTGGGAGTTGGTGATGGACAGGGAGGCCTGGCATGCTGCAATTCATGGTGTTGCAAAGAGTTGGACATGACTGAGCGACTGAACTGAACTGAAACATAGGAATATTAAAATTGCATACAATTCTGTTTGAGATTTTCCAGTATTAAAATGTATACTGTCTTATTTCTAGGAACTATTATTTATTGTGTGTGGAAAAGTGTGTAAGCTGTGTTTGTTTTTTTTGTTTTTGTTTTTTTTTACACTTTAAAATTTCTCATCTCACTGAGGCATTTCTATGACTAAGCCTTTGAATAGGAGACTGAAATTCAGATGACAGAAGGAGCTATATCCCCAATTTGCATTCACCGGCTCTGAGGCCTTAATTTTCAAATGGAAATCAGACTGATTGAACTAGAAAGACCTATATGCCTGTTTTTAAACTATAGTTTCTCTAGCCTTACTGAGTCAGAATCTGCATCCTAACAAGATCCACAGGTGACTCTTGTGCACTTATATTTAGGGATGCAGCACTTCAGGTATTTTTGATTGTCAGCCAGATGTAGAACACATGGAATTCTAGAAGATTCACAGTGAAGTATCAGGTAAAGTGAAGTAGGTAAAGGACCAAAAAGCTGGAAGTGATCTTTCACAGAAATAATTCTGAAATCCAACCATTGATTTCTGTCCCTTTTAAGTTAGAAGACCTCCCTGCTCTGTCTCATTCCAGAGATTCCAAAGGATTTATCAAAGCATAGCATGTAAAGCTGCTAAACCATGAATTGCTGTTCAGCATCAGCATTTCTGAAGTGAACGATCTCAGCAGATAGGGTCAGTTGATTTCTTTCTCAGAATTCTTATTATATCATTTTGTGAGTATTTCACTTAATCCTGAAAGATGATGCTGTGAAACTGCTGCACTTAATATGCCAACAAATTTGGAAAACTCAGCAGTGGCCACAGGACAGGAAAATGTCAGTTTTCAATCCAAACCCAAAGAAAGGCAATGCCAAAGAATGCTCAAACTACTGCACAATTACACTCATCTCACATGCTAGTAAAGTAATGATCAAAATTCTCCAGGCCAGGCTTTAGCAATATGTGAACCATGAGCTTCCAGATGTTCAGCCTGGTTTTAGAAAAGGCAGAGGAACCAGAGTTCAAAATGCCAACAACTGCTGGATCATTGAAAAAGCAACAGAGTTCCAGAAAACCATCTATTTCTGCTTTATTGACTATGCCAAAGCCTTTGACTGTGTGGATCACAATAAACTGTGAAAAATTCTGAAAGAGATGGGAATACCAGACCACCTGACCTGCCTCTTGAGAAACCTGTATGCAGGTCAGGAAGCAACAGTTAGAACTGGACATGGAACAACAGACTGGTTCCAAATAGGAAAAGGAGTACGTCAAGGCTGTATATTGTCACCCTGCTTATTTAACTTCTATGCAGAGTACATCATGAGAAACGCTGGGCTGGAGGAAGTACAGGCTGGAATCAAGATTGCCGGGAGAAATATCAATAACCTCAGATATGCAGATGACACCACCCTTATGGCAGAAAGTGAAGAAGAACTAAAGAGCCTCTTGATGAAAGTGAAAGTGGAGAGTGAAAAAGTTGGCTTAAAGCTCAACATTCAGAAAGTTAAGATCATGGCATCCTGTCCCATCATTTCATGGCAAATAGATGGGGAAACAGTGGAAACAGTAGTTGACTTTATTTTTCTGGACCTCAAAATCACTGCAGATGGTGATTGCAGCCATGAAATTAAAAGACACTTACTCCTTGGAAGGAAAGTTATGACCAACCTAGACATTGTATTAAAAAGCAGAGACATTACTTTGCCAATAAAGGTCTGTCTAGTCAAGGCTATGGTTTTTCCAGTGATCATGTGTGAATATAAGAGTTAGACTATAAAGAAAGCTGAGTGCCGAATAATTGATGCTTTTGAACTATGGTGTTGGAGAAGACTCTTGAGAGTCCCTTGGACTGCCAAGAGATCCAACCAGTCCATCCTAAAGGAGATCAGTCCTGGGTGTTCATTGGAAAGACTGATGTTGAAGCCGAAGCTCCAGTACTTTGGCCACCTGATGTGAAGAGCTGACTCATTTGAAAAAACCCTGATGTTGGGAAGGATTGAGGGCAGGAGGAGAAGGGAACAACAGAGGATGAGATGGCTGGATGGCACCACCGACTCGATGGACATGGGTTTGGGTGGACTCCGGGAGTTGGTGATGGACAGGGAGGCCTGGCATGCTGCAGTTCATGGGGTCTCAAAGAGTCACACACGACTAAGCGACTGAACTGAACTGAATCTAATAACTGTATATCCCTGTTTACTACAGAATTCTCAGTATTTCTTGCAACTGAAATTTTATGAGTGGAATTTTAAAAATTGAGTTATTGTAGTTATTAAATGAGTGCTATCAATGTTTAACAACCCCTACCAAATATAAACTTGCCACTTGAAATTTCCATTTAACTTTCCTAAAACTATTTTTAAAAATGTATTTCTTATTGACATGAAACCAAATTATTAGGAATATCTATATGGAAAAACTAGGAACTCAAAAAAAGATTAACTCAAAATTTATTTCTTCATCTGTTGCTATTAATAGTTTACTTTTAAGAGAAAAATTCATATACATATATTGCTCCAAAATAGAAGTATTAGAATTCATTGAACAATATTGTAAAGGTTATTAAAATAAAATTAATGAAAATATAATCTATAAACCTCAAAACTGGTGATGACTTACAGGCATATATTCCAAAATTAGAATATTCTGTTTCATTATTTGTCTTTTTTCAAAAGCAAATATTTCTCATACCTATGGAAAAAATAAATATCAAAACACTAAGAAGTTTTAGAAGAAACTTAGACACCCTCATATAATAAAAATTTGGGAAACAAATGCAATGGAGGGGACAATAAAAACACAATTTTATTTTATTACTTCTCATAAATTAAAAATTCAATATACACATCATTACAGGTTTCAGTGCATGCTAATTTGCTTCAGTCCTGTCCAATTCTTTGTGACCTTATGGATTGTAGCCCACTAGGCTCCTCTGTCTATAGGGATTCCCCAGGCAAGAAAACTGGACTGTGTTGCCATTTCCTCCTCCGAGGAATCTTCCCAGGTATCAAAACTGTGTCTCTTATGTCTCCTGCATTGGCAGGTATGTTATTTACGACTAGTGCCATCTCAGTTGGTTCAGTTCAGTCACTTAGTCATGTCCAACTCTTTACGACCCCATAGGCTGCAGCACGCCAGGCTTCCCTGTCTATCACCAACTCCTGGAGTTTGTTCAAACTCATGTCCATTGAGTTGGTGATGCCATCCAACCATCTCATCCCCTTCTCCTCCTGCCTTCAAACATTCCCAGCATCAGGGTCTTTTCCAATGAGTCAGTTGTTCACATCAGGTGGCCAAAGTATTGGAGTTTCAGCTTTAGCATAAGTTCTTACAGTGAATATTCAAAACTGATTTTCTTGAGAATTGACTGGTTTAAACTCCTTGCAGTCCAAGGAACTCTCATGAGTCTTGTCCAACACTACAGTTTAAAAGCATCAATTCTTAGGTGCTCAGCTTTCTTTATAATCCAACTCTCACATCCATACATGACTACTAGAAACACCATAGATTTGACAAGATGGACTTTTGTAGGCAAAATAATGTCCCTTCGTTTTAATATGCTGTCTATGTTGGTCATAGCTATTCATCCAAGGAGCAAGTGCCTTTTAATTTCATGGCTGCAGTCACCATCTGCAGGGATTTCAGAGCCCAAGAAAATAAAGTCTGTCACTGTTTCCATTGTTTATCTATCTCTTTGCCATGAATTGATGGGACCAGATACCATGAGCTTAGTTTTTTGAATGAGTTTTAAGCCAGCTTTTTCACTCTCCTCTCTTTCAGTTTCATGTAGAAACACTTTAGGTCCTCTTCACTTTCTGCTAAGGGTGGTGTAATCTGTGTATCTGAGGTTATTAATATTTCTCCCAGCAATCTTGATTCCATCTTGTGCTTCATCTAGCCTGGCATTTCACTTGAGTTAGTCTGCATATAAGATTAAATAAGCAGGGTGACAACATACAGCCTTGATGTATTCCTTTCCCAATTTGGAACCAGTCTGTTGTTCCATGTCCACTTCTAACTGTTGCTTCTTGACCTGCATACAGATTTCTCAGGAGGCAGGTAAGGTGGTTTGGTATTCCCATATCTTGGAAGAATTGTCCAGTTTGTTGTGATCTACACAGTCAAAGGCTTTGGCATAATCAATAAAACAGATGTTTTTCTAGAATTCTCTTGCTTTTTCTATGATCCAAAAGATGTTGGCCATTTGATCTCTAGTTCCTCTGCCTTCTCTAAATCCAGCTTAACATCTAGAAGTTCACAATTTACATACTATTGAAGCCTGGCTTGGAGAATTTTGAGCACTACTTTGCTAGCATGTCAGATGAGTTCAATCATGCAATAGTCTGAACATTCTTTGGCATTGTACTTCTTTGGGATTGGAATGAAAACTGATCTTTTCCAGTCCTGTGCACCGCTGAGGTTTCCAAATTTGCTGACTTACTGAGTGCAGCAGATTCACAGCATCATCTTTTAGGATTTGAAATAAGTCAACCAAAATTCCATCACCTCCACTATCTTTGTTCATAGTGATGCTTCCTAAAGTCCACTTGACTTCACATTCCCGGATGTCTGGCTCTACGTAAGTGATCACTCCATCATGGTTATGTGGGTCATGAAAATCTTTTTTGTATAGTTCTTCTGTGTATTCTTTCCACCTCTTCTTCTGCTTCTGTTAGGTCCATCCATTTCTGTCCTTTATTTTGCCCATCTTTGCATGAAATATTCCCTTGCTGCTTCTGCTGCTGCTGCTGCTGCTAAGTCGCTTCAGTCGTGTCCAACTCTGTGCGACCCCATAGACGACAGCCCACCAGGCTCCCCTGTCCCTGGGATTCTCCAGGCAAGAACGCTGGAGTGGGTTGCCATTTCCTTCTCCAATGCATGAAAGTGAAAAGTGAAAGTGAAGTCGCTCAGTCATGTCCGAGTCTTAGCGATCCCATGGACTGCAGCCTTCTAGGCTCCTCCGTCCATGGGATTTTCCAGGCAAGAGTACTGTAGTGGGGTGCCATTGCCTTCTCTGGAAATATTCCCTTAGTGTCTTTAATTTTCTTGAAGAGCTCTCTAGTCTTTTCATTCTAGTGTTTTCCTCTATTTATTTGCATTGATCAGTGAGGAAAGCTTTCTTATCACTCCATGCTATTCTTTGGAACTCTGCATTCAAATGGGTATATCTTTCATTTCCTCCTTTGCCTTTAGCTTCTCTTCTTTTCTCAGCTATTTGTAAGGCCTCATTAGACAACCATTTTGCCTTTTGCATTTCTTTTTCTTGTGGATGGTCTTGAACAATGCCTCCTGTACAATGTCAGAAACATCCATCCATTGTTGTTCAGGATCTCAGTCTATCAGATATAATCCCTTGAATCTATTTGTCACTTCCACTGTATAATCACAAAGAATTTAAGTCATACCTGAATGGCCTAGTGGTTTTCCCTACTTGCTTCAATTTAAGTCTCAATTTGTCAATAAGGAGTTCATGATCTGAGCCACAACGATCAGCTCCCAGTCTTGTTTTTGCTGACTGTATAGAACTTCTACATCTTTGGCCATAAAGAATATAATCAACCTGATTTTGGTGTTAACCATCTGGTGATGTCCATGTCTAGCGTCTTCTCTCCTGTTGTTGGAAGAGAAGTTTGCAAAACTGTTAGCCTTTGCCCTGTTTCATTTTGTACTCCAAGGCCAAATTTGCCTGTTACTCCAGGGTATCTCTTGACTTCCTACTTTTGCATTCCGGTCCCCTAGAAGCCCATGCCCATGGTAGTGATTCATTAGCCACCTGTGTGTGGAGTTAGGCCTGGAGAGCAAGACCCAGGAGACATCCTGACTGTCTCTTGAGAATCCTAAGATTCCAGAAGTATGAGCTGGAAGGGGCTGTGGAGAGAGCCTCATTCTATACCTTCTCCCAATTGACAAATGGAGAACAGAGGCCAAAGAGGGGGACTGACTTGTTCAAAAAGGCTTTCCATGCAGTATGTGGGATCTTAGTTGCAGGACCAGGGATTGAACCTGTGTCCCCTGCAGTGGAAAGGTGGAGTCTTAACCATTGGACCGCCTGGAAGTCTCAGAGCCCCACTTGCAGGATTTAGTTTCCCAACCAAAGATTGAACCCCAGCCAGGGCAGTGAAAGAGTCCTAACCACTGGATTGCCAGGGAATTCCCTACAAATGAATTTTTCAACAATAATTATACTTTATGGATGTCTCTCCCATCAGGGAGCTTCCTTAAGCCTCTTATCCTTATCCATCAGAGAGTGGACAGATTGAAAACCATAATCAGAGAAAGCTAATCAAACTGATCACATGGACCATAGCCTTGTCTAATTCATTGAAACTATGAGCCATGCCATGTAGGGCCACCAGTAACAGATGGGTCATGGTGGAGAGTTCTGAGAAAACGTGGTCCACTGGAGAAGGGAATGGCAAACCACTTCAGTATTCTTTCCCTGAGAGCCCCATGAACAGTATGAAAAGGCAAAAAGATATGACTCTGAAAGATGAACTCCCCAGGTTGGTAGGTGCCCAATATGATACTGGAGAAGAGTGGACAAATAACTCTAGAAAAAATGAAGAGATGGAACCAAAGCAAAAACAATGCCCAATTGTGGATGTGACTGATGATGGAAGTAAAAGTCCAATGCTGTAAAGAGCAATATTGCACAAGAACCCGGAATGTAAGGTCCATGAATCAAGGTAAATTAAAAGTGGTCAAAAGGGGAGATGACAAGAGTGAATATTGACATTTTAGGAATCAGTGAACTAAAATGGACTGGAATGGGCAAATTAACTCAGATGACCATTATATCTACTACTGTGGGCAAGAATCCCTTAGAAGAAATGGAGTAGCCCTCATAGTCAGCCAAAAGAGTCCAAAATGCAGTACTTGGGTGCAAGTTCAAAAACGACAGAAAGATCTCTGTTCATTTCCAAGGTAAGCCATTCAATATCACAGTGCCACCCGGGAAGCCATAATTTAATTGCACAATTCATTATCAATGATTCTGCAACATATGAAACTGTTATCCTCTGTTATTAATCAGATGATTTGGGAATTTCATGACGATAGAATTATTTAACATTATGTTAAATTATTAGTATTAAGATCTTTCTATACCCACTCACACATATTCATTTACTCATACCCCATGCACACAAACACTGAATATCTCCCTTCTTACCTTTTCCCCCTGGAATTGCAGTTTGAGTCATGTAAAGCTAGCTTGTTGTTGTTTTTTAGTCTCGAATTCCTGTCAGACTCTATTGCAACCCCATGGACTGTAGCCTTTCAGGTTCCTCTGTCCATGGGATTTCCCAGGCAAGAACACTGGAGTGGGTTGCCATTTCCTTCCAGGGGATCTTCCCTAGCCAGGAATTGAACCCATATCTCCTGGTTGGCATGCAGGATTCTTTACCACTGAGCCACCTGGGAAGCCTGTAAAATTTGCTACAACATAGTAAATATATTTTCCTGAATAATTCATTTGACAACTATGGCATTATTCTTAGACAAATAGTACATGATTTTTTTTTCTTCCTTATCCATCCCAAGGGAAGTTGTTTATTCTTTTAGTCATTTCTAGCTTTCTTTCAAAAATATATATTTGATTATATCACTGTACACAGGAAAATAAGTGCTTTTTTTTTTTTTTTGCAGCTGTTAGAGAAGGAAGTGAGACACATGTGAGAAATCATGGCATCAATATTAAGCTTTTAAGAAAGTATATGTCAAAAATTCTTCTGACTGGCTTTCAGGAGTGGCAGATGGCAGCCTCCAGGGGTTTAACTGAGGAGAGTTTAATGAGGGGTCTATTACAGAGGTGTGGGCAGTGAAAGACAACAGACAAGGGATGGCAAACTATCCAGGGACTAGTTGCACAAGCTAGCTGATAGCACCAACTGAACTGAAGGGACAGAGAGAAGGCACAGTGTTATAAGGGACCAGAGAGATCACAGAGCCTGGAATATGCCTCCTTCCTGCAACTGTACCCACGGAACACAATACGTTCATGTCTGTGGCAAGACAGGGGAGGAATGAATAGAAGGAATAGCTATTTCAATCTCTCTTTGCTCAGAGTTCCAGGAAGTACACCGTTACCTATAACCATCTCTGGGGTTGTTGGAGTCCAACGTCATAATGTGCTCTCACCTCACTCCTTCCTAATCTCATTATAAGTGTAAACATTTTAATCCACAAATTCAAATAAAATATACATTTAGATGAATTTCTTAAGGAATAAAATGTAAGAGAAAAAAGAAAGCAGCTTTGGATCAGTGAGGAAACAAGAGAGAAAATTTATCTGTCTTGTTTCTGGGTTAGTGAGACAGTGTTTTTTTGTTTGTTTTTTAGAGGAAATTCTTCATATATAAATAAGATAGACACTCTTTATTCTTTTATTTGGCTTGTAGTACCTGCTCTCTCTAATCAGTTGCTAGTCACATGCTAGTTTTTGTTGTTGTTGTTAATTTTTTATTTTTGTGGGTTTTTAAAGAATATATTAGCATTCTTAGAGAAAACTCTTTTTAAAGTCTAAAGTTCAACTGGGTATTCTCTAAATGCTCAAGCAACTCTTCATTTTAGTCATCATCTTGCTCCCAATGCCCTTCACTCTACATTTTGGATTTTTGTACAGACACCTCTCCCCAGGCTTGGGCATGGATTTCCAGGTCTTAGGGATTTGTGTCAAGCTAATGTTAAAAACGGAGAAGGCAATGGCACCCCACTCCAGTACTCTTGCCTGGAAAATCCCTTGGACGGAGGAGCCTTGTAGACTGCAGTCCATGAGGTCGCTAAGAGTCGGACACAACTGAGCGACTTCACTTTCACTTTTCACTTTCATGCATTGGAGAAGGAAATGGCAACCCACTCCAGTACTCTTGCCTGGAGAATCCCAGGAACAGGGGAGCCTGGTGGGCTGCCATCTATGGGGTCACACAGAGTCGGACATGATTGAAGTGACTTAGCAGCAGCAGCAGCAGTGTTAAAGACCTTTCAGAATGCTGGCCACATCAAAGGAAACTATTAGCAAGGTGAAAAGACAGCCTTCAGAATGGGAGAAAATAATAGCAAATGAAGCAACCGACAAACAACTAATCTCAAAAATATACAAGCAACTCCTATAGCTCAACTCCAGAAAAATAAACGACCCAATCAAAAAATGGGCCAAAGAACTAAATAGACATTTCTCCAAAAAAGACATACAGATGGCTAACAAACACATGAAAAGATGCTCAACATCACTCATTATCAGAGAAATGCAAATCAAAACCACTATGAGGTACCATTTCACACCAGTCAGAATGGCTGCGATCCAAAAGTCTACAAATAATAAATGCTGGAGAGGGTGTGGAGAAAAGGGAACCCTCTTACACTGTTGGTGGGAATGCAAACTAGTACAGCCACTATGGAGAACAATTTTTTAATAGGTTTTATCCCCTTAACATACAAACTCACAGGACTTCCCTGGTAGCCCAGTGTTTAGGATTGGCATTCTCACTGCTGAGAGCCCAGAATTCAAACAGAGGTCAGGGAACTAAGATCCCACAAGGAACCCCCCTACTCAAAAATAAATAAATAAAAATATACAAACTCTCATTCATTCACTCAGCAGTTATTTAATGTTAAATAATTCTTCCTACCCAAAGAACTGGGATGGGTACCTGGAATGCTGCAGTATTCTTGAGAATACTCAGATTTTTGTTCCTTTTCCCCTGCTTATACAAGGATGTATTTGAATTAAGTTTATTTATTTATTTTTTAACTTTTTATTTTGTATTGGAGTATAGCCAGTTAATGGTTTTCCCTTTGTCAGGAACATCCTCTAGAGCAGGAAATGGCAACCTACTCCAGTATTCTTGCCTGGGAAATCCCATGAACAGAAGAGACTGATGGACTGCAGTCCATGGAGTTACAAAGATTGGGACATAACTTAGCAACTGAGTGTGCACTCACAACTAATTAACAATGTTTTGATAGTTTCGGGTGAACAGAGAAGGGATTCAGCCATATATATATTAACAGACAAGGAATGAATCTCAAAAATATACAAGCAACTCCTGCAGCTCAATTCCAGAAAAACAAATGACCCAATCAAAAAATGGGCCAAAGAACTAAATAGACATTTCTCTAAAGAAGACATACAGATGGCTAACAAACACATGAAAAGATGCTCAACATCACTCATTATCAGAGAAATGCAAATCAAAACCACTATGAGGTACCATCTCACGCCAGTCAGAATGGCTGCTATTCAAAAATCTACAAGCAATAAATGCTGGATACGGTGTGGAGAAAAGGGAACCCTAAGAGGGTAAGACACTGTTGGTGGGAATGCAAACTAGTACAGCCACTATGGAGAAGAGTGTGGAGATTTCTTAAAATAATGGAAAGAGAACTGCCACATGACCCAGCAATTCCACTGCTGGGCATACACATTGAGGAAACCAGAATTGAAAGAGACACGTGTACTCCAATGTTCATCGCAGCACTGTTTATAATAGCCAGGACAAGGAAGCAACCTAGATGTCCATCAGCAGACGAATGGGTAAGGAAGCTGTGGTACATATATACAATGGAATACTGCTGTTGCTGTTGCTGCGTCTCTTCAGTCGTGTCTGACTCTGTGAGACCCCATGGACTGCAGCCTACCAGGCTTCTCCATCCATGGGATTCTCCAGGCAAGAACACTGGAGTGGGTTGCCATTTCCTTCTCCAGTGCATGAAAGTGGAAAGTGAAAGTGAAGTTGCTCAGTCGTGTCTGACTCTTAGCGACCCCATGGACTGCAGCCTACCAGGCTCTTCCATCCATGGGATTTTCCAGGCAAGAGTACTGGAGTGGGTTGCCATTGCCTTCTCCAATGGAATATTACTAACCCATTAAAAAGAATACATTTGAATCAGTTCTAATGAGGTGGATGAAACTGGGGCCTATTATACAGAGTGAAGTAAGCCAGAAAGAAAAACACCAATATAGTATACTAACGCATATATATGGAATTTAGAAAGATGGTAATGATAACCATATATTCGAGACAACAAGAGACACAGATGTATAGAACTGTACTTTGGACTCTGTGGGAGAGGGCGGGGGTGGGATGATCTGAGAGAATAGCATTGAAACACGTATATTATCATATATGAAACAGATCGCCAGTGGAGGTGTGATGCATGAGAGGGGGTGCTTAGGGCTGGTGCACTGGAATGACCAAGAGGGATGGGATGGGGAAGGAGGTGGGAGGGGGGTTCAGGATGGGGAATGCATGTAAACCCATGGTTGATTCATATCAATATACAGCAAAAATCACTATAATATTGTAAAGTAATTAGCCTTCAACTAAAATAAACAAATTAAAAAAAATAAAATAAAATGAGGTTATTACTAATAAGTCATAAAATAAATACATAAATATCTAAATAGTATCAAGAATTTTTGTGTGTGTGTGTATTTGGTAGCTCATTATTCTTTTGGTTTATTTTGTCAGCTTTTGTAACATAGTAGTTATTGTGATTTTTCTGACTCTAAGAATGTAAAATAATATATGATAAAATTTTCCAAGCTAGTCTGATCAAAATAGTTCATTTTCAACTATATAATTTTGTCTCCCTTTTCTTCTGATTTTTTTCTACTGCCTTCCTCAAAAAGAAAAGAAAATGCTTGTTTGTTTGTTTGTTTGTTTTTCTAATTCCTGTAGGGAGTAGAAACATGGAAAACATTTTTTTTTTTTTTTTAATTTTGGAAATGTTATAAAGCAACACAGACTAAAGTGGATAGTTCAATTGTTAACCTGTCAGTCAATACACTAAAACTGTAGTGTCAGATTTATGTATGACAAACTTCCCTGTCGACCAAACAGTTTTCTAAAAAGCCTTATATATTTCATCAAATTCAGTAGTAAGAAATCTATCTGATTGACAGTTGAGGTACATATGGTTTGGGGAAAAATATGTTACAATTAAGTGTTCTTCCCTTAAAAAAAAAATAAAATTCAGGTATTACCATCATTTGAGTGGTTGTTAATGGATTATTCACAGATACTTGCAGTTAATGCTGTGTGCAACTTTTGAAATTTCTTCATTGTTTAAAAACAAATAATATAATCATAAATGTAAGTATGCATGGAATAAGCAGCCCAGACAGGTTGCTTTATGATAACTCCAATTATTAAAAAAAATAGCAGTAACTGTTAATCCTTGCTAATGTTCATATAACAACTGTTGTATAATCACACAGAACACACATATGTTCATATTTAAAATTTTTAATGGAAAGTTGAAATAATGACAAAATGCATATGACATTGGCTGGTGATAAATTTCATGAAAATACCGTCCCTAAATGTTGAGGAATTTTCATTTCTGCATGCATTTGCTAACATTTACTTAATGTCTTCCCATTTAAAAACCCCTTAATTTAAAATTCTGATGGGAATTCCCTGGTGGTCCAGTTGTTGGTCACTTTCACTGTGGGGGCAGGGTTTAATCCCTGGCTGGAAAACTAAGATCTAACAAGCTGAGTGGCATGGGCAATAAATAAATAAATAAATATTTGAGGCTGTTTTGGTGAAATATCTTCTTCCTTTCTTAGATCTTCAAAGTAGGACTTGTCCAACCTTACTTTAGAGAACAAAATATATCCTTGATATCTTTCCCTCAGTTCCAGCCCTGAGATATCACCAATTCCTACTGCTTGTCATTCAGTATGTAACCAAGACCATGTACTACCATTAAAAGATATAAGATTATCCCCATTATTTCAATACAAAAACATATTTTATGAGTCTCTTATGAGATAAGTCATGAGTTAAGGGTAGAAAGTACAAAAATTAATTTTATAATTCTTTCCCAAAAAGTCACTATTCTACGCATGAACTGTGATAACTTCATCCTCTTTTCCTAAATTTCATAAATCTTAGGATTATGAAACACACAAACAGAGTCAAGGGATTGTTTTTGTCTTTAGGTGAAACAATAAGAACAAGCTCTGAAGATACAGTAGCATCCTACAGAACTATTGTGGTACTTTAAGAGAATGTTTAACAAGCAATCAACTCAATGACAAATAATGAAACAATGCAGGTTTCAGAGTGCAGGGCATTATTCTGTTGGGTAAGACTGAAGTTATTTATAATTGCTAAATGGTTACTGTAGACTGAATGTTTGTTTCCCCTTCAAAATTCATATGTTAAGTCTCAACTCCTAGTGTAATTGTAATTTGGATGTGGGGCCTTTGAGAAATGATTAGGTCATGAGAGTGACCTATTCACTATCACATTTCTTTATATTTGTGTGTCTCATTGCCTTCATATATTATGAGCCATTGATATCAGAAACCATGTACATCAATTCATAAATCTCAAAACATTTTATACATACCAAAAGTGTTAAAGCATATGTTCTCACAGAGTACATCTAGTTCAACTGAATGATTTGCTAGATACTGTGAGAGATGCTAAAAACATATAATACATTAAATTTATTCACAAAGACTTCACAGATTACTGGGGAGATAAAATTAATATGAGAGGGAGTAATAAATACATAATAGACAATACAGTTACACTAAAATTATATAATTCTAGTTATAAAGTCTATAGGAAATCTAGAGGTAAATCAATGGAGGATGGATCATTAAGGATAAGAGTAGTGTAAATTCATTTAGAATTTAGGTAACTGAAAATGTGCCAAATACTTTAAGTGCATTATTTTGATGAATCTTTGCAAATTGTAGGTACTATTATAATTGCATTTTAAATATGCAGAAATTGGAGCTTGAAGTTTTTGTGAAAGATCATTAGTTGCATACTCTATCTTTAGTATCAGAATTATAATTTTTATTCTTCCCAGCCCCCCAACAATATTTGTAGGTGCATGTGATGGTGATATTACCTTCTATGTGAGGGATAAGGCCATGTTGGACTTTTAGGAAATTCTGTTAAAGAGTACATGTACTCTTCCTACTTTTTTTTCTTTCTGAAAATCTAGTTTGGTTTCTGCTGCAACCAACTTCTTATTCACAGATGAGGTGACCTTAAGAGACAATAATCTACTGAGGATAACAAGTGTGAGCTTCTGTCCTTCATGCCACTGGGCAGCTGTGCTACTAGCCCTGGACAGCCTTCATCTGATTTTTTTTTTTAATGGCAGAAAGTGAGGAAGAACTAAGGAGCCTCTTGATGAAAGTGAAAGAGGAGAGTGAAAAAGTTGGCTTAAAGCTCAACATTAAGAAAACTAAGATTATGGCATCCAGTCCCATCACTTCATGGAAAACAGATGGGGAAACAGAGGCTCACTTTATTTTTCTGGGCTTCAAAATTACTGCAGATGGTGATTGCAGCCATGAAATTAAAGGACACTTACTCCTTGGAAGGAAAGTTATAACCAACCTAGACAGCATATTAAAAAGCAGAGACATTACTTTGTCAACAAAGGTCTGTCTAGTCAAGGCTATGGTTTTTCCAGTAGTCATGTATGGATGTGAGAGTTGGACTGTGAAGAAAGCTGAGTGGCAAAGAACTGATACTTTTGACGTGTAGTGTTGGAGAAGACTCTTGAGAGTCCCTTGGACTGCAAGGAGATCCAACTAGTCCATCCTAAAGGAGATCAGTCCTGAATATTCATTGGAAGGACTGATGTTGAAGCTGAAACTCCAATCCTTTGGCCACCTGATGCGAAGAGCTGACTCATTGGAAAAGACCCTGATCCTGGGAAAGATTGAGGGCAGGAGGAGAAGGGGATAACAGAGAATGAGATGGCTGGATGGCATCACTGACTCAATGGACATGGGTCTGGGTGGACTCCAGGAATTGTTGATGGACAGGAAAGCCTGGTGTGCTCTGGTCCATGGAGTCCCAAAGAGTCGGACACAACTGAGTGACTGAACTGAACTGAACTGAACTGAATTCCCATTTAACTTGTTTAAGCTAGAATTTGTATCTTGCTCAAAGCTAATCTAATACAACCTCGTATGGAACTGAACTAGAAGATTTGTGCAACTGAAACATAGTTTATACGGGAAATGATGTGCAACGCAAGCTACAGCTTGGAGAATTTTAGCAATACTATTATGTGCATGATTAATGGCAATATATTCTCATGATCATGTGAAAAATAGGAGACTGAAAATGTAGTTGCACTCAGAACAGTTCAGAGGGATTTGAAAATAATCCTTATTTTGAAGATAATGGATAATGAAACTATACATTGACAGCTCTGGCTCCACTTTATGGTTATTTACTTAAAAAAAAAAACTCACTTCTCTTAATTGTTTATTACCTTTGCTTTTCACTTTTTAATTTCCACATCAGTTTTACTGATTATTTCTTTCCTGGAATATTTTACATTTGAAATTATTTTCTTTAGAGACTTCTTTTATTGATACCTGCAGCATTTAGATTTTTTTTTAAACTTCAGACTCTAAATTAAGGCTAATTCACTTCATTGCTTGCAAACAAAGCATTACTTTTTATAAATTCAGAATTGAAGTGATCTGGCTATTTGGAACATATAGCAAAAGTCCACTAAAATATTTTAATAAAGCAGATGCCAGAATTCAAATATATGCATATGTTGCCATGTACATTTTTTCTTTCCAATTTATTTTTTAATTGAAGGATAATTGCTTTACAGAATGTTTTTGTTTTCTGTCAAACCTTAACATGAATCAGCCATAGGTATACATATAGCCCCTCCCTTTTGAACTTGCCTGCCATCTCCCTCCCAAACCCACCCCTCTAGGTTGATATAGCACCCTGTTTGAGTTTCCTGAGCCATACAGCAAATTGCCATTGGCTATCTATTTTGTATATGATAATGTAAATTTCCATGTTACTCCTTCCATACATCTCACCTTTTTCTTCCCTCTCCCTCTCCCCATGTCCATAAGTCTATTCTCTATGTCTGTTTCTCCTTTGCTGCCCTGTAAATAAGTTCTTCAGTATCATTCTTCTAGATTCAGTATATATGTGTTAGAATATAATATTTATCTTCTTTTTCTGACTTACTTCACTTTGTATAACAGGTTGTAGGTTCATTGACTTCATCAGAACTGCTTCAAATCCATTCCTTTTTATGGCTGAGTAATGGCATGGACCTAACAGAAGCAGAAGATATTAAGAAGAGATGGCAAGAATACACAGAAGAACTGTACAAAAAAGATCTTCAGGACCCAGATAATCACGATGGTGTAATCACAGACCTAGAGCCAGACATCCTGGTATGTGAAGTCAAGTGGGCCTTAGAAAGCATGACTATGAACAAACCTAGTGGAGGTGATGGAATTCCAGTTGAGCTATTTCAAATCCTGAAAGATGATGCTGTGAAAGTGCTGCACTCAATATGCCAGCAAATTTGGAAAACTCAGCAGTGGCCATAGGACTAGAAAAGGTCAGTTTTCATTCCAGTCCCAAAGAAGGCAATACCAAAGAATGCTCAACTACCACACAATTGCACTCATCTCACACGCTAGTAAAGTAATGCTCAAAATTCTCCAAGCCAGGCTTCAGCAATATGTGAACCGTGAATTACCTGATGTTCAAGCTGGTTTTAGAAAAGGTAGAGGAACCAGAGATCAAATTGCCAACATCCACTGGATCATGGAAAAAGCAAGAGAGTTCCAGAAAACCATCTATTTCTGCTTTATTGACTATGCCAACGCCTTTGACCGTGTGGATCACAATAAACTGTGGAGAATTCTGAAAGAGATGGGAATACCAGACCACTTGATCTGCCTCTTGAGAAATTTGTATGTAGGTCAGGAAGCAACAGTTAGAACTGGACATGGAACAACAGACTGGTTCCAAATACGAAAAGGAGTATGTCAAGGCTATATATTGTCACCCTGCTTATTTAACTTTTATGCAGAGTACATCATGAGAAACACTGGAATGGAAGAAGCACAAGCTGGAATCAAGATAGCTTGGAGAAATATCAATAACCTCAGATATGCAGATGAGACCTTCCTTATGGCAGAAAGTGAAGAGGAACTCCAAAGCCTCTTAATGAAAGTGAAAGTGGAGAATGAAAAAGTTGGCTTAAAGCTCAACATTCAGAAAACAAAGATCATGGCATCCTGTCCCATCACTTCATGGGAAATAGATGGGGAAACAGTAGAAACAGTGTCAGACTTTATTTTTTTGGGCTCCAAAATCACTGCAGATGGTGACTGCAGCCATGAAATTAAAAGACACTTACTCCTTGGGAAGGAAAGTTATGACCAGCCTAGATAGCATATTCAAAAGCAGAGACATTACTTTGCTAACAAAGGTTCATCTAGTCAAGGCTATGGTTTTTCCTGTGGTCATGTACGGATATGAGAGTTGGACTGTGAAGAAGGCTGAGCACCAAAGAATTGATGCTTTTGAACTGTGGTGTTGGAGAAGACTCTTGAGAGTCCCTTGGACTGCAAGGAGATCCAACCAGTCCATTCTGAAGGAGATCAGCCCTGGGATTTCTTTCGAAGGAATGATGCTGAAGCTGAAACTCCAGTACTTTGGCCACCTCATGTGAAGAGTTGACTCATTGGAAAAGACTCTGATGCTGGGAGGGATTGGGGGTAAGAGGAGAAGGGGACGACAGAGGATGAGATGGCTGGATGGCATCACTGACTGGATGAATGTGAGTCTGGGTGAACTCTGGGAGTTGGTGATGGATAGGGAGGCCTGCGTTCTGCGATTCATGGGGTCGCAAAGAGTCTGACATGACTGAGGAACTGAACTGAACTGAACTGAATATTCCATTGTGTGTATGTACCACAACTTCTTTATCCATTCATCTGCCTGTGGACATCTAAGTTGCTTCCATGTTCTAGCTATTGTAAATAGTGCTGCAATGAACAATGGGATACATGTGTCTTTTTCAATTTTGGTTTCCTCAGGGTATATGCCTAGGCATGGGATTGCAGTCCATTCTAAAGGAGATCAGCCCTGGGTGTTCATTGGAAGGACTGATGCTAAAGCTGAAACTCCAACACTTTGACCACCTCATGTGAAGAGTTGACTCATTGGAAAAGACTCTGATGCTGGGAGGGATTGGGGGCAGGAGGAGAAGGGGATGACAGAGGATGAGATGGCTGGATGGCATTACCAACTCGATGGACATGAATCTGAGTGAACTCTGAGAGTTGGTGATGAACAGGGAGGCCTGGCATGGTGAGATTCATGGGGTCGCAAAAAGTCAGACACGACTGAGCTACTGAACTGAAATGAACTGAACTGAATGGTGGTTTTATTCTTAGTTTTTTAAGGAATCTCCATACCATCTTCCGTAGTACCTATATCAATTTACATTCCCAACAGTGCAAGAGACTTCCCTTTTCTCCACACCCTCTCCAGCATTTATTATTTGTAAATGTTTTGATGATTGCCATTCTGATTGCGAGGTGATATCTCATTGTAGTTTTGATTTGCGTTTCTCTAATAATGGGTGATGTTGAGCATCTTTTCATGTGTTTGTTAGCCATCTGTATGTCTTCTTTGGAGAAATGTCTGTGTAAGCTTCATATAGGGTGAGGTTTGTGCTGAGTTTTTGTTTGTTTGTTTGTTTTTCTTCTGAAGGGCAAAGCTGAGTGAGGTGGTAATCCTGTCTGCTGATGATTGGGTTTGTATTTTTGTTTTGCGTGTTGTTTAGGGGGTGTACTGCACAGGGTAGGTAGTTGGGTGACTGGTAGTTGAGTGATCCCGGGTCTTGTATTCAAGTGGTTGGTTCCTTTGTGTGAGTTCTCACTATTAGATACTCCCTATGGTTAGTTCTCTGGTAGTCTAGGGTTTTGGAGTCAGTGATCCTGCTCCAAAGCCTCAGGGCTT
Source organism: Bos indicus x Bos taurus (assembly GCF_003369695.1). Classification (NCBI taxonomy): domain Eukaryota; kingdom Metazoa; phylum Chordata; class Mammalia; order Artiodactyla; family Bovidae; genus Bos; species Bos indicus x Bos taurus. The sequence goes on along the minus strand of NC_040077.1, from coordinate 82,775,193 downwards.
GATCTCTGGTCAGGAATGAAGATTCCAAATGTGGTTTGTTATGGCATTAAGTGAGATTAAAACAAACATCCAAAACCGAAAAGTCAAAGATGAACCCAAAACAAATGACAGTTACAAAATCAGGCAAATAATAATTAAAATAATGGAATATACATATACAACCATGAGCAAAATCAGAACAGTCCAACAAGAATACAGTGTATTGTACAGTGTATTGACCCAGCGAACAAAGGAAATCAAAAATTATATGACTATTTAAGAACAAAACTAAAACACAAACTGAAAAACATAACTAAAGCAAGGTGTCAGGTGGGGAATAAAGCAATGAAAACAAAACTAACAAATATGTTAATAGGAAAGGAAAGAAAGAATAGATATGCAAAGTTACATCAGTTCAGTTCAGTTCAGTTCCTCAGTCATATCTGACTCTTTGCAGGCTCATGGACTACAGCATGCTAGACCTCCCTGTCCGTCACCAACTCCCGGAGTTTACTCAAACTCATGTCCGTTGAGTTGGTGATGCCATCCAACCATCTCATCCTCTGTTGTCCCCTTCTCCTCTCACCTTCAATCTTTCCCAGCATCAGGATCTTTTCAATGAGTTAGCTCTTTGCATCAGGTGGCCAAAGGATTGGAATTTCAGCTTCAACATCAGTCCTTCCAATGAACATTCAGGACTTATCTCCTTTAGGATGATCTGGTTGGATCTCCTTGCAGTCCAAGGGACTCTAAAGAGTTTTCTCCAACTCTTGAGAGGTTGGAATCTTCTCCAACCTCTCTACATAGAGGTAGATAAAGATCTGTTTACATTAAAGATTAATTGCAAGGGGAAAAGAACAGTAGTAAAAGCAAAAGAATAAATGTAGAAAAATAATAACAGGTTTTAAAAAATTAAAATTAAAAAAAAAAAAAGGAAAACTCCACAGAACTGCAAATGCCGAATGTAGAGGCAGAGGTTTATAACAACAATAAAAAAATGTGACTGAGAAAAAAAGCTCAAAAGCTTCACTAGATTTCATAGTGCCAATAAAATAGACTTTAACAGAGAGGAGAAAAAAAGGGAAAACAAGAAAAAACCATCTAAAAGAATCTACAGAACAAGTCAAAACATAAGAATAACAAGTGTTTTTCTTGAGTCACTACTGTCAGAGTCCTTTCCCTTGCTGGAAGTCACAGTCCACCTCACCTCCCTAGGATACCCTCCAACACTGCTGATCTCTGGACCTGCTGCGGGAAAAGCTCAGATTGTATTCTGGTCCTCCTCTTGTGTGTCCTTGCCTCCAAAGTCCACAGCTGTCAGAACTAGTGCTTTTTCTTTTGTGGGAGCTCTCAATGACCTTTTATATATTCCGTAGACACAGAATCTGCCTAGTTGATTGTGTGGATTTAATCTGCAGCTTGTACAGCTGGTGGGAAGGTTTTGGGTCTTCTTCCTTAGCCACACTGCCCCTGGGTTTCAGCTGTGGTTTTATTTCCACCTCTGCATGTAGGTCATCCATTGGGGTTTGCTCCTGAGGCTGCCCTGGAGGACTTGGGTTTGTCCCTGTGAGGGCCAGCTGTGGAGGTGGTGCAACTGCTTGGGTCGGAGAGGTTCTGGCAGCACCAGGTACTCAGGGGAGTTGGTGGCTAGTGCAGCAGGAAATATAGTGCTCTAGAAGGGTATGGCAACCAGCATTGGCCAATACACTCCAATATTCTTGCCCTGGAGAACCCCCCTCCATGACAGAGAAGCCTGGCAGGCCACAGTCTGCAGCGTCACAAAGAGTCGGACATGACTGAAGTGACCCTGTGCACATAGACACAAGACTTTTTTTGCCTGTGGCAGCTCTGCCCCAGTGAGAGTTGAGCATGAAGGTGGTGCAGCCACTTGGCTTTCGGGGACCATGGTGGGACCAAGTGTGCAGGGACACAGACTGTCTCCACCACAAGAGTTATGGCCCTATCAGAGTCTTTTTTCGAGCCTCTTGTAGCTGGCAATCAGAAGCTCTCTTTGGCTAGTCTTTCTCTGTAGCTCCACCCATTCAGGCACTTAGGGGGCTCCCTTGCCTGGGGTCCTTCTCTGCTGTTTGGTGCATCAGGCACATAGAGGAGCCCCCCTGACTGGCGCCCTACTCTGTAGATCCCAGTGTCAGGCACTTAAAGGGGCACACTGGGTGAGATCCTAGTCTGTAGTTCGATGCACCAGTCACTTAAAGAAGCATCCTGAGTAGAGTCCTACTTTGTAGTTCAGTACATCAAACATTTGATGGGCCAGCCTCTTTATTGTTCAGCTGCCAATGCCAGCATGTGGGAAGAGAAAGGCAATAGTGGTGGCTCCACATCCTATGAGTGACTCAGCAGTATCGCCTTGGTTCCTTGGCTGCCCAGCTTTCCTCCACAGGCATTTCCCACCACAGTCTCTTCCCTCACCTCCCCTCCATCTGTCTCTCTGCAGTCAACAGCAGCTCTCACCTTGGGATTGCTCCACAATTCCTAAACTCCACCTCCCAGGTGCTGCACCTTCCAGGGGACCTGCATCCCTGTCCAGTATATGAATGTCTGTGGCAAGGACTGTCTGATTCTCATTTCATTTAGGCTGCCACAGATCAGCTGTTTCACTCTCAGCCTTAAATGTTTCTCCTCTGACTCAGACAATTGCCCTGATTTGGAGGTTGGACCCCTGCTTCTGTTCCCCCAATGGCTGAGGGCAGGTCCAGTTCTACTAACACTCTTGTTTTTCCCCCTAGTTCCTTTGTCCTACTGAGCTTTGAATGGTTCTATATATTTTTTTCCACTGGTCAGGTACTCCTATCTGCTCTCAGCTAGTGTTCTGCACGCACTTCTGTGTGTGAAGGTGTATTCCTGATGTATCCCTGGAGAGAGATGCACTCCATGTCCACCTACTCCTCCTCCGTCTTGTTCTGTTGCCATGTAATTTTGATTTGTTACCTTCCGTTTAAGTTTCAGATTGTGTATACATAAAGCAGAATCTTTAAATACATTCAAAATCTAGTTGAATATTTTGGAAGACAGTACAAACTCATCAAAGATGATTGAGCTAAAGAAAACTGCCTAGATGTTGGTTTTCCACAGATGTACTGAGAATCATTAGTCCTAGGTTATGATGAGCTCAAAAACATTTCAACTTCTCAAAATATAAACATCACTAGTAATGGTATGCAAATTACTGTAATGGTGGTAAAAAGTTTTAGCACCATCATAATATTCCATTTTAAAGTGAAAACATCTGTGAAATGCAGTAATTCATTTTCATCAACTGACTTTGCAGAGAGTTTCTTTTTTTTTCATAGGAACATCTATTTTGTAATGAGCAACAGCTGAAAAGCAAATAAAATTAATGATATCACATTCTATGTTCCTTATTTCAGAGTGGCAACCATTTGATTCTGTTTTTTTTTTTTTTTTTTAACCCTGTGTGAGGAATAGAAACAAATTTTCATATCACAATTGCATACTGTCTTCCAGCTCAGGATGGGCCCAGAGTAAAGGGACCAGAATCATCTCAGCTCCCCTTTCCCCTAGGAAACCTAAGACTTCCTTGTTTAGGCAAAAACAGCACTTGGAGCTCACAGGGTTCAGCTTTGCTCAACAGGGTTGTGGGTTTGCCTTCAAAGTTTGGATAATGGAACTATGTTGTGAAACTCAGAGTAATAATTTTCCCAGGACACACTCTCCCATGTTTGTCTTTCTAAATGTGTGTCTAGAGAAGTCTTGACTAGTCTGAGTCCTAAACTTCTGGAACACAATAACATTGATCAAATGCATTGGTTTTATATGCCATTATTATTTTACATAGAATTTGGTGGCTAATGGTGGCTGGTGGCTCAGTTAGTAAAGAATCCACTTATAATACAGGAAATTTGGGTTAGATGCCTGGGTTGATCCTCGGGAAGATCCCCTGGAGAAGAGCAAGGCAACCTACTCCAATATTCTTGCCTGGAGAATCCCACTGATGGAAGAGCCTGGCAGACTACAGTCCATGGGATTGCAAAGAGGAGGAAATGACTAAGCGACTGAACATGCATGCATGCATTATTCTACATAGGACTTACCAGGTGACGTTAGTAGTTAAAACCTGCCTGCTAATTCAGGAGGCTTAAGAGATATGGATTCAGTTACTCTAAAGGGGTTAGGAAGATTCTCTGGAGGAGGGCATGAGAACCCACTCCAGTATTCATCCCTAGAGAACCCCATAGCCAGAGAAGCCTGGCAGTCTTCTGTCCATGGGAGCACAGAGAGTCAGATATGACTGAAGGGACTTAACATGTGCTTGCACACACACACACACACACATTACTCTACATAATATTCATCAGGTTTTGATCCAAGTGTATTTCCATCAATGACTGCAAAGCCAGCACTTTATTTTATTTCTGACAACCAAATAAGAAGCAACTTTGAACACTTTACTTTGTCCTTTGAAACACATAAAGAAAATCACTCTGAGATGGGTGTTTATGTTACCAAATCCAAGCTCACTCTGCTTCCTACACAATAGGCCAATAAATCTGGGAAAACCAGCTGAATGAGAAGATGGCAGACTAATGTCTCAAAAAGACCATCTTATGGGGGCCTAGATGCCAAGTTCTTTCATGGTTCAGAGATGAGAGGAAGTGAGGAAACAAAGTATAAAGACTATTTACTTCTTGCAAATATCTCCTAGAATGGCAAACCTCAGGTAGGGAAATGTGTTAATGTATTTCTTCCAGCAATATACAGGTGGACAGTGTTATGAACAAAGGCACTTTAGTTTAACAGTCACGCGGAGAGGGGCAGGGTTCCCTGAGGCAGGCCATTATGTATGCTTATAATAGTAAAAGCAGCAAAATAAGGGTTAAAGCAAGAGGAATAGATTCAGCACCTTCCTGACTGCATTTACCTATTCATAAGATGAAGGGATTGCACAAATTAACCCTATAATTATTGTGTGAAAGGTGTTTGGGGATAGGCTTTATTTATTTTTCTTCAGATTGAGTTTTTACTGTATATGGGATTTCTTCCAAAATCTTTGGGAAAAATCTTTTGAAATAATAAGAAATTCTGTTAGCACATATTGTGGTGTTGTGAATAGATTTCTTTAACCTGCCATAGGAGGAAGATAATGGGGGCAGTTAAGCTTTTCCTCAATCTTGACAAAGAAAATTATTCAGAAACTGCCACAATAATATATCTTCATTACTAGAAATAATGTAGTTTAGTGGGTGAGAATACTAGTCATAGAATTAACAATTTGGAAACAGTGGTGTAAACAGTCATCCCTGATTAAGGAACAGAGAGAGCATTCCTTCCAGGAGCACATGGTCCTGGCAGTGGGTTATAAATTTCATCTTTGTATTCGTTGTCTCTAATCTTCCAGGCAGGCTGCTATTAGGACACTCCCATTATGACTGGAGAAGCAGAAAGCTCCTATGTCCCTCTTTTTGGGCAGTAAAGATAGCAATAGTAAAAAAATGTGTTCTAAGGAAATCTTTTTTGAAATCTGATTTCCCAGAAATTTTTAGAGATCATGTTAAATTTTGAAATGTACTATGGTTAACAACATAGTGTCCCAGGATTTCATCTTTGTAAGTGAGGAGACAAAAGCTTTCATAACTGCTTGAAAGTAACAGATAACATTTAACGGTCATGTATGGATGTGAGAGCTGGACAAAAAAAAAAAAAAGACTGAGCACTGAAGAATTGATACCTTCAAACTGTGGTGCTGGAGAAGATTCTTGAGAGTTCCTTGGAATGCAAGGAGATCAAACCAGTCAATCCTAAAGGAAATCCTGAATATTCATTGGAAGGACTGATACTAAAGCTGAAGCTCCAATATTCTGGCCACCTGATGCAAAGAGCTGACTCATTAGAAAATACCCTGATACTAGGAAAGATTGGAAGCAGGAGGAAAAGAGGATGACAGAGGACGAGATAGTTAGATGGCATCACTGACTCAATGGACATGAGTTTAAGCAAGGTCTGGGAGATGGTGAAGGACAGGGAAGCTTGGTATGCTACAGTCCATGGGGTCACAAAGAGTCAGACATGACTGAACAACTGAACAACAACTACAATAAACTTCCAGTCATATGATTAACAATTTCCAGGCATATAATGTATAGCAAGATGATTATAGCTAATAATAGTGTATAAACATATAATTTGAAAATTCTTATTCTCATTACAATAAAGAAATGGGAATTATGTAACAGAATGGAAGTGCTAGCTAACACTGTAGTGGTAATAATTTTGTGGCATGTTCATTGAATCAATGGATTGTACACTTTAAACCTATAATAACAATAAAAATGGAGCTAATTTTAAGTTATATTCTTAGAGGCTGCTGTGGTATGAATTTTCTGTCCTCCCCTGAAATTCATATGTTGAAATCCCAGCCCACAAGGTGATGATATAAGAAGGTGGAGCCTTTGGGAGGTGATTAGGTCATGAGGGTTGAATCTTCATGTATGAGATCTGTGCCCTTATAAAAAAGAGAAAACTCCATTGCTGTGAGGTTACAGAAATCAAAAGAAAACCTTCTAAGTGGAAGTTCCTCAGGGGTCACAGAATCTACATAATCTGTATGTGCCATTATCTTGATTTCCTACCCTCCAGACTGTGAGAAATAAAAGTTTGTTTTTTATAAGCCTCAGAGTTTATAGACTTCCTAGGTGTCAGAAGTGGTAAAGTACCCACTGCAAATACAGGACACTCAAAAGACTCGGGTTAGATCCCTGGGTTGGGAAGATCCCCTGGAGGAGGACATGGCAATCCGCTGCTGTATTCTTGCCTGGAAAATCCCATGGACAGTGGAGCCCATGGAGCAGACTCCATAGGGTCACAAAGAGTTGGACACAACTGAAGTGACTAGGCACAGAGTTTATGGTATTTTAGCAAGTTGAACAGACTAAGACGAGGGCAAATTATTGTTTAGAAAGAAAGTGAATCTCTTTAAATATGTAGTGAGCATGTGGAAAAATACAATTCCTCATCAACACATTGGATGTATTAAAGGCCACATACACACAAGCCACAAACAAAAATCTCAGTATCAGTGGATGGTACTGATTTTTAAAATGTTCCATTTCTAAATTAATTTGCTCTATGCCATCAGAAATAAAGATAAATGTTATAAGACTAAGACAATTTCTAGAAATATATATATTTTCAATTCCCCTTATGTTCTTGTATGTAAAAATAGTTTTGAGAGAATATAAGCAGGCTAAATAAAGTATTAAGGAAACTGTCTACATGGGCTCTGCTATTCATTTATTATGGTTAATTTGCTTTAAGCAACTAAAGTGAAAAGGTGTTAACTAAAAATATTTACTTAATATAAATTAAAGTGATGAAACACTCTTTGGTACAATATGACATAATATTTAATTTTATCTAAATATTTTTGTAAGGTTTTGTTTTGTGTTGTTTAGCATGTTTGGCTGGTTAGATGAATTTTTAATTTAAAAAAATTATTCTTTATTTCTAAATAGACCACCAAATAAGTCCAGTTCATAAATAGAAATTAATGAACTGGATATAAATTCTGCTTCTACCATGAATCATTACTATAAGAATTTGTGCCCCTCCCATAAACAAATAGCAAACTGGATAAAATATGCAAAGCAAAGATTTACCAAATATAGACAAAAGACAGTACAACAGTGGGAGACTTGAGAAAAATAAATAAATAAAACAGGCACTACTCTTGTTTGGCTATGCCCCGAAGGTGTTTACCAGGCCACATGCAGGGAAGGGGAAATAAACACCATCCTGGAGTCTTATCTAGGTTGAGGAGAGGGAGATCAGAAGTGAGGGATGCTAGGTATTTGCATGACAAAGTAACAAAGGACAGTGCTACAGAGTGGAAAAGCTGTGAAAAACTGTGAAAAACGACAGAAAAATATCTTATTTCTGCTTTACTGACTATGCCAAAGCCTTTGACTGTGGAATAAACTGTGGAAAATTCTAAAAGAGATGGGAATACCAGACCACCCGACTTGCCTCTTGAGAAACCTGTTTGCAGGTCAGAAAGCAACAGTTAGAACTGGACATGAAACAACAGACTGGTTCCAAATATGAAAATAGGAAATATTTAGGAATAGAAAAAAGGAAAAGGAGTACATCAAGATTGTATATTGTCACCCTGCTTTTTAACTTATATGCAGAGTACATCATCAGAAATGCTGGGCTGGAGGAAGCACAAACTGGAATCAAGATTGCAGGGGGAAATATCAATAACCTCAGATATGCAGATGACACCACCCTGATGGCAGAAAGTGAAGAGGAACTAAAAAGCCTCTTGATGAAACTGAAAGAGGAGAGTGAAAAAGTTGGCATAAAGCTCAACATTCAGAAAACTAAGATCATGGATTCCAGTCCCATCACTTCATGGCAAATAGATGGAGAAACAATGGAAACAGTAGCTGACTTTATTTTTCTGGGCTCCAAAATCACTGCAGATGGTGACTGCAGCCATGAAATGAAAAGACACTTACTACTTGGACGGAAAATTATGACCAATGTAGACATCATATTAAAAAGCAGAGACATTACTTTGCCAGCTAAGGTCCATCTAGTCAAGCTATGGTTTTTCCAATAGTCATGTATGGATGTGAGTGTTGGACTGTGAAGAAAACTGAGTGCCGAATAATTGATGCTTTTGAACTGTGGTGTTGGAGAAGACTCTTGAGAGTCCCTTGGACTGCAAGGAGATCCAACCAGTCCATTCTAAGGGAGATCAGTCCTGGCTGTTCATTGGAAGGAATGATGCTGAAGCTGAAACTCCAGGACTTTGGCCACCTCATGCGAAGAGTTGACTCTGGAATAGACTCTGATGCGGGACGGGATTGTGGGCAGGAGAAGAAGGGGATGACAGAGGATGAGATGGCTGGATGGCATCACCGACTCAATGGGTATGAGTTTGAGTAATCTCCGGGATTTGGTGATGGACATAGAGGCCTGGCATGCTGCGGTTCATGGGGTCGCAAAGAGTCGGACACGACTAAGCAACTGAATTTAAATGAACTGAACTCTTTATTCGGAGAAGGCAATGGCACCCCACTCCCAAATTCAGATTTAAATTGAAGAAAGTAAGGAAAACCACTAGACCATTCAGGTATGATCTAAATCAAATCCCTTATGACCTAAGTCAAATCCCTAATGATAATACAGTGGAAGTGAGAAATAGATTTAAGGGCCTAGATCTGATAGAGTGCCTGAAGAACTATGGAATGAGGTTCGTGACATTGTACAAGAGACAGGGATCAAGACCATCTCCATGGAAAAGAAATGCAAAAAAGCAAAATGGCTGTCTGGGGAGGCCTTACAAATAGCTGTGAAAAGAAGAGAAGGGAAAAGCAAAGGAGAAAAGAAAAGATAAAAGCAGCTGAATGCAGAGTTCCAAAGAATAGCAAGAAGAGATAAGAAAGCCTTCCTCAGCGATCAATGCAAAGAAATAGAGGAAAACAACAGAATGGGAAAGACTAGAGATCTCTTCAAGAAAATTAGAGATACCAAGGGAACATTTCATGCAAAGATGGGCTCGATAAAGGACAGAAATGTTATGGACCTAACAGAAGCAGAAGATATTAGAAGAGGTGGCAAAAATACACAGAAGAACTGTACAAAAAAGATCTTCATGACCCAGATAATCATGATGGTGTGATCACTCATCTAGAGCCAGACATCCTGGAATGTGAAGTCAAGTGGGCCTTAGAAAGCATCACTATGAACAAAGCTAGTGGTGGTGATGGAATTCCAGTTGAGCTATTTCAAATCCTGAAAGATGATGCTGTGAAAGCGCTGCACTCAATATGCCAGCAAATTTGGAGGACTCAGCAGTGCCCACAGGACTGGAAAAGATCAGTTTTCATTCCAATCCCAAAGAAAGGCAATGCCAAAGAATGCTCAAACTACCGCACAATTGCACTCATCTCACATGCTAGTAAAGTCATGCTCAAAATTCTCCAAGCCAGGCTTCAGCAATACATGAACCATGGACTTCCAGATGTTCAAGCTGGTTTTAGAAAAGGCAGAGGAACCAGAGATCAAATTGCCAACATCCGCTGGATCATCGAAAAAGCAAGAGAGTTCCAGAAAAATATCTATTTCTGCTTTATTGACTATGCCAAAGTCTTTGACTGTGTGGATCACTATAAAGTCTGGAGAATTCTGAAAGAGATGGGAATACCAGACCACCTGACCTGCCTCTTGAGAAATCTGTATGCAGGTCAGGAAGCAACAGTTAGAACTGGACATGGAACAACAGACTGGTTCCAAATAGGAAAAGGAGTTCGTCAAGGCTGTATATTATCACCCTGCTTATTTAACTTATATGCAGAGTACATCATGAGAAACGCTGGACTGGAAGAAACACAAGCTGGAATCAAGATTGCTGGGAGAAATATCCATAACCTGATATACAGATGACACCACCCTTATGGCAGAAAGTGAAGAGGAACTCAAAAGCCTCTTGATGAAAGTGAAAGTGGAGAGTGAAAAAGTTGGCTTAAAGCTCAACATTCAGAAAACAAAGATCATGGCATCCGGTCCCATCACTTCATGGGAAATAGATGGGGAAATAGTGGAAACAGTGTCAGACTTTGTTTTTGGGGCTCCAAAATCAATGTAGATGGTTACTGCAGCCATGAAATTAAAAGACGCTTACTCCTTGGAAGAAAAGTTATGACCAACCTAGATAGCATATTGAAAAGCAGAGACATTACTTTGCCAACAAAGGTTTGTCTAGTCAAGGCTATGGTTTTTCCAGTGGTCATGTATGGATGTGAGAGTTGGACTGTGAAGAAGGCTGAGCACCAAAGAATTGATGCTTTTGAACTGTGGTGTTGGAGAAGACTCTTGAGAGTCCCTTGGACTGCAAGGAGATCCAACCAGTCCATTCTGAAGGAGATCAGCCCTGGGATTTCTTTGGAGGGAATGATGCTGAAGCTGAAACTCCAGTTCTTTGGCCACCTCATGCGAAGAGTTGACTCATTGGAAAAGTCTCTGATGCTGGGAGGGATTGGGGGCAGGAGGAGAAGGGGACAACAGAGGATGAGATGGCTGGATGGCATCACTGACTGGATGAATGTGAGTCTGTGTGAACTCTGGGAGTTGGTGATGGACAGGGAGGCCTGGTGTGCTGTGATCATGGGGTTTGAAGAGTCAGACACAACTGAGCAGCTGAACTGAACTGAATTTATATTACATAATGAAAAGGGCACTCTTCTGATCATCTTCCCCCAAACCTATAATCCCCATCTAAACATTAAAAAGTTCATCAGAGAAAAACAAGCAAAGAGTTTTTACTAAATAAAGACCAAACTCTCTTCAGTATAGTAAAGATCATGGAAGACAAGGAAAGACCAAGAAACTGCCACAGATCTGATGAGGAGATGGAAATATGACCAAATGCAATGTGATATCATGTGTTGGATCTTGGAATAGAGAAATGACATTACTTGTGAAATTGGTGAAATACAAAAATTTTAGTTTTTGTTTATTTAATAGTAATGAACTAGTGTTAATCTCAGTTTTGACAAATGTACCACAGTGATATAACATCTTAACACTAGCAGAGGCTGAAACAAAAGTATAGAGTTAGAATCTGTACTGTCTTTTAACTTTTCTGTAAATCTAAAATTATTTTGTAGAAACATTTACTTAAAAAAAAGAAAGCTATTGTAGAATTTTATGACACTTGTCACTAGGCCAAAGAATATTACCAGAGATAATAAATTCATTTCTTATTTATAAAGGAGATATTTAATCTGTCTGATAGAATTCCAGAGAACATAATAATCCCAACTGTTCTTGCACTTAATTTTAGAGTTTTAAATACCTGGCACAAAATTTGTCAAAACTGAAAGGAGAAACAGACAATTTCACATTTGTATTCAAATACTAAATAATTCTAGCTTAATAATTGATAAAATGCATAGATAAAAATTTAACCAAAATATAAAAGACCTGAATAACTACCAAGAAACTGTATTAATGATTGTTAGACCATCACTTTGCACCTTGATGGGAAAACAGAAAAGGCTGAAGGTGCAGACAACTAACTTTTTATAGAAAATTTGGGAGAGTACCATGAGAGCTGAGAATGCTGTGGCATTTGATTTTACAATAATACTGGAGAGAATTTTGATATAGTGCCCATGAAATCTAGGTACAGATAAGTCTAATATGAAATATATACCATCTACTTTTAGAGGGAGTCAACACCAGATTGGGGAAACAGTGGAAACAGTGTCAGACTTTATTTTTTGGGGGTTCCAAAATCACTGCAGATGGTGATTGCAACCATGAAATTAAAAGACGCTTACTCTTTAGAAGGAAAGTTATGACCAACCTAGATAGCATATTAAAAAGCAAAGATGTTACTTTGCCAACAAAGGTCCATCTAGTCAAGGCTATGGTTTTTCCAGTAGTCATGTATGGATGGGAGAGTTGGACTGTGAAGAAAGCTGAGCACCGAAGAATTGATGCTTTTGAACTGTGTTGTTGGAGAAGACTCTTGAGAGTCCCTTGGGCTGCAAGGAGATCCAACCAGTCCATTCTAAAGGAGATCAATCCTGGGTGTTCTTTGGAGGGAATGATGCTAAAGCTGAAACTCCAGTATTTTGGCCACCTCATGTGAAGAGTTGACTCATTGAAAAGGACTCTAATGCTGAGAGGGATTGGGGGCAGGAGAATAAAGGGATGACAGAGGATGAGATAGCTGGAGGGCATCACCGACTCGAGGGATGTGAGTTTGAGTGAACTCTGGGAGTTGGTGATGGACAGGGAGGCCTGGCATGCTGCGATTCATGGGGTCACAAAGAGTTGGACACGACTGAGCAACTGAACTGAACTGAACTGACTGAACACCAGATTGTAATAATGTCAGTCAAGGAAATTGTTCTTGACTCTTAGTTTTTCATTGACCCACTCATCTTTTCTCTGATCACAAAATTATTAATTTTGTCATCCTTGTTACCACTCTTGCTACCAGAAATCAAGAAAAATTAATTAACTTTGAACAAAACTCAAATGTCATCACTGCCCACAAATCAGCATTGAAGTCTGTACTTCTTATGTTTACAAGAATAAAATAGCTTTGCTAGTTCTGAAAAATATTGCCTTTAATTTCTTGAGAATAAGAAATATGGAGGAGATAAAAATTATGATAATGCAAAATCCAGGAAATATCCAAATCATTTTTCAGGACAAAAAAACCAGACTTTGAAGACTAAAAAAAAGTAAACCATGAAATTGATGAAACTTATATGCTGGGACCTTCAGTTGACATTTGTTGTTATTTAGTTGCTAAGCTGTGTCTGGCGCTTGATGACCCCATGGATTGTCATCCACCAGGCTCCTCTGTCCATGGGATTTTCCAGACATGAATACTGAAGTGGATTACCATTTCCTTCTCCAGTGAATCTTCCTGACCTAGAGCCCAAACCCACATCTCTTTTATTGGCAGGCAGATTCCTTACCATTGAGACTTCTGGGAAGCCCTTCACTTGACAGAGGTTACTACCAAGACTATTTCTAGTCTCTTCCACTAAATGTCAAGAGGGATTAGAACTACCACACAAGTGTAAGAAGTTTGTCACTGTCTTTGACAAAGAATAAGGCTGTTCAGTCAGTTCAGTTCAGTTCAGTCACTCACTTGTGTCTGACTCTTTGCGACCCCATGAATCCTAGCACGCCAGGCCTCCCTGACCATCACCAACTCCTGGAGTCCACCCAAACTCATGTGCATTCAGTCAGTGAACCATCCAACCATCTCATCCTCTGTTGTCCCCTTCTCCTCCTGCCCCTAATCCCTCCCAGAATCAGGGTCTTTTCCAATGAGTCAACTCTTTGCAAGAGGTGGCCAAAGTATTGGAGTTTCAGCCTCAGCATCAGTCCTTCCAATGAAGACGCAGGACTGGTCTCTGTTAGGATGGACTGGTTGGATCTCCTTGCAGTCCAAGGGACTCTCAAGAGTCTTCTCCAACACCACAGTTCTAAAGCATCAATTCCTTGGCACTCAGCTTTCTTTATAGTCCAGCTCTCACGTCCACATGACCACTGGAAAAACCATAGCCTTGACTAGACGAACCTTTGTTGGCAAAGTAACTTCTCTGCTTTTTAATATGCTATCTAAGTTGGTCATAACTTTCCTTCCAAGGAGTAAGTGTCTTTTAATTTCATCGCTGAAATCAACATCTGCAGTGATTTTGGAGCCAGAAAAATAGTCAGCCACTGTTTCCACTGTTTCTCCATCTATTTGCTGTGAAGTGATGGGACCGGATACCATAGTCTTAGCTGTCTGAATGCTGGGCTTTAAGCCAACTTTTTCACGCTCTTCTTTTACCTTCATCAAGAGGCTTTTTAGTTCCTCTTCACTTTCTGCCATAAGGGTGCTGTCATCTGCATATCTGAGGTTATGGATATTTCTCCCTGAAATCTTGATTCCAGCTTGTTCTTCCAGCCCAGGGTTTCTCATGATGTACTCTGCATATAAGTTAAATAAGCAGGGTGACAATATATAGCCTTGACATACTCCTTTTCCTATTTAGAACCAGTCTATTGTTCCATGTTCCATTCTAAGTGTTGCTTCCTGACCTGCATACAGGTTTCTCAAGAGGCAGGTCAGGTGGTCTGGTATTCCCATCTCTTTCAGAATTTTCCACAGTTTATTGTGATCCACACAGTCAAAGGCTTTGGCATAGTCAATAAAGCAGAGATAGATGATTTTCTGGAACTCTCTTGCTTTTTCGATGATCCAGCGGATATTGGCAATTTGATCTCTGGTTCCTCTGCCTTTTCTAAAACAAGCTTGAACATATGGAAGTTTGCGGTCATGTATTGCTGAAGCCTGGCTTGGAGAATTTTGAGCATTACTTTACTAGTGTGTGAGATGACTGCAATTGTGCTGTAGTTTGAGTTTGTCATTGTCTTCCTTTGGGATTGGAATGAAAACTGACCTTTTCCAGTCCTGTGGGCACTGCTGAGTTTTCCAAATTTGCTGGCATATTGAGTGCAGCACTTTCACAGCATCATCTTTCAGGTTTTGAAATAGCTTAACTGGAAATCCATCACCTCCACTAGCTTTGTTCATAGTGATGCTTTCTAAGGCCCACTTGACTTCACATTCCAAGATGTCTGGCTCTAGATGAGTGATCACACCATCATGATTATCTGGATCATGAAGATCTTTTTATACAGTTCTTCTGTGTATTCTTGCCAACTCTTCTTAATATTTTCTGCTTCTGTTAGGTTCATACCATTTCTGTCCTTTATTGAGCATATCTTTGCATGAAATGTTCCCTTGGTATCTCTAAAATTCTTGAAGAGATCTCTAGTCTTTCCCATTCTGTTGTTTTCTTCTATTTCTTTGCATTGATCATTGAGGAAGGCTTTCTTATCTCTCTTTGCTATTCTTTGGAACTCTACATTCACAGGGGAATACCTTTCCTTTTCTCCTTTCCTTTTTGCTTTTCTTCTTGCACAGCTATTTGTAAGGCCTCCTCAGCCAGCCATTTTGCTATTTGCATTTCTTTTCCATGGGAATGGTCTTGATCCCTGTCTCCTCTTCGTTTCCAAGGCCAACCATTCAAAATCACAGTGATCCAAGCCTACGCCCTGACCAGTAACCCTGAAGAAGCTGAAGTTGAACGGTTCTATGAAGATCTACAAGACCTTTTAGAACTAACACCCAAAAAAGATGTCCTTTTCATTATAGGGGAATGGAATGCAAAAGTAAGAAGTCAAGAAACACCTGGAGTAACAGGCAAATTTGGCCTTGGAATATGGAATGAAGCAGGGCAAAGGCTAACAGAGTTTTTCCAAGAGAATGCACTGGTCATAGCAAACATCCTCTTCCAACACAAGAGAAAACTCTACACATGGACTTCACCAGATGGTAGAGACCGAAATCAGATTGATTATATTCTTTGCAGCCAAAGATGGAGAAGCTCTATACAGTCAGCAAAACAAGACCAGGAGCTGACTGTGGTTCAGATCATGAACTCCTTACTGCCAAATTCAGACTTAAATTG
The DNA here is from genome assembly GCF_003369695.1 of Bos indicus x Bos taurus. Classification (NCBI taxonomy): domain Eukaryota; kingdom Metazoa; phylum Chordata; class Mammalia; order Artiodactyla; family Bovidae; genus Bos; species Bos indicus x Bos taurus. The sequence continues at coordinate 82,759,180 of NC_040077.1, read as the reverse complement.
AAGAAAGTAGGGAAAACCACTAGACCATTCAGGTATGACCTAAATCAAATCCCTTATGATTATACAGTGGAAGTGAGAAGTAGATTTAAGGGACTAGATCTGATAAAGCTGTTAGGTTGCTCAAATTACTTCCATGTTTGCCTGGCTCTCAACAAGAAACTCTCTGCTTCCTGTTAACCTGCCACCCTCACTTCCACATCCAGGTCATGGGAAGTTTGAGTTATGAGGACTCGGCCCTGCTCATAGAGTTGCTTCAAAAGGAGGCTTGCAGGCCATGCCAAACAAAGCACATTCTGAGTAAAAACTGAAAGGGTGAATTAAGAATATAGCTTTGCCAGAAACAAGTCATGATGCTACTGGCTTTTCCTATACTGCCTTTTATGTAAATAAATAAATAAAAATAAGCAAGGCTAGAGGAGAACATCTGAGTTATATTCTCTTTATTCAATAGAATATGAAATTAAAAAAATAAATAGTTGACATAAGAAGAAGCAGCCAAAACAGCTACAAAAATAATTTTAGGATAAAAGTACTCTAAGCTTTTCCTTTGACTGTGTGGGTCACAAACAGCAGTGGAAAATTCTTAAAGAAATGGGAATACTAGACCACCTGACCTGCCTCCTGAGAAATCTATATGCAGGACAAGAAGCAACAGTTAGTACTGGACATGGAACAACAGACTGGTTCCAAATTGGGAAAGAAGTACGTCAAGGCTGTATATTGTCACCCTGCTTATGTAACTTAAGATGCAGAATACATTATGTGAAATGCTAGGCTAAATGAAGCACAAGCTGGAATCAAGATTACTGGGAGAAATATCAATAACCTCTGATATGCAGATGACACCACTCTTATGGCAGAAAGGGAAAGAGCCTCTTGATGAAAGTGAACAAGGAGAGTGAAAAAGTTGGCTTAAAACTCAACGTTCAGAAAACTAAGATAATGGCATCTGGTCCCATCACTTCATGGCAAATAGATGTGGAAACAGTGACTGACTTTATTTTTCTGGGTTCCAAAATCACTGCAGATGGTGACTGTGGCCATGAAATTAAAAGACGTTACTCTTTAGAAGAAAAGCTATGACCAACCTAGACATCATATTAAAAAACAAAGACATTACTTTGCCACCAAAGGTCCATCTAGTCAAAGCTATGGTTTTTCCAGTAGTCATGTATGGATGTGAGAAGCTGAGTGCCAAAGAATTGATACTTTTGAACTGTGGTGTTGGAGAAGACCTTTGAGAATCACTTGGACTACAAGGAGATCAAACCAATCAATCCTCAAGAAAATCAGTCCTGAATATTCATTGGAAGGATTGATGCTGAAGCTGAAACTCCAATACTTTGGCCACCTGATGCAAAGAGCTAACTGATTGGAAAAGACCTGATGCTGGGAAATATTGAAGGCAGGAGGAGAAGGGGATGAAAGAGGGTCAGATGGGCATCACCAACTCAATGGACATGAGTTTGGGCATGCTCCGGGAGTTGATGATGGACAGGGAGGCCTGGTGTGCTGCAGCCTAGGAGGTTGCAAAGAGTGGGAAAATACTGAGCAACTGAACTGAACTGAAGCTTATATCAGTTGTAATAAATTATAATAATGTTTAATATATGTTACGTTTTGATTATATTAAGGTTTTTTTAAGGCTTGTAAAAATGTATAATTTGGTTTGATTTTTTATTTTAAATATATATTCACTCATATAGTTAATTTTGTTAATAATTCTTATTTTCTTGCAAAAGAGGTCTCCAAATTATATAATCCTATGTTTCAATATAACTAGATTTTAATGGAAAGAAGACAAGATTTTTATACACTTAGGAAAAATAAGTCAATTATTATTAGAATTATAAAAATCAGTACCTAATAAAATTAACACCCATATTTGGATATTGTTTCAAGATCACCTATATGAACAGGTGAGATTTATAAAACACTTGTACAATTATGTATTTCAGGTGAAGCTGCATAGTTGAGAAATAGAGTATATTTATAATACGCACACTCAGACATGGTTATAATGAAAGCTAATTGTTAGAATAATTTCCCTACACATATGTACTAGAAATTTTGAAAGAAGTTTATATATTTGTCAGAATATATGTTATATATATATATATATATATATAGAGAGAGAGAGAGAGAGAGAGAGAGAGAGAAAGCGAGATAGCTATCTATATATATACACAATACACACACATATCTACTTGCTTCTCTCTCAGAACCGCTACTTTTGGTCTTTGTTCTGCTTAAAAATCTTTATAGTAAGTTTTTGCATAGGTGGCCCCTTCATATTATTCAGATGTCAATTCACTTCTTTTCTTATTACACAATTTAAAGACAGTGTGTCCCATCGAAGTCATTGTCTATCCTTCTTTCACTGCTTTATTTTGCTCTCAGAACTGCTCCTTATCTAAAAATACCTTTTTTGTTTTTTCTTATTTATTGTCTATCACTCATCCTCTACATATGGATGGTCCTGTAAATAGGCAGTAACTACTATAAATTTATAATTTAACTATAAATTTAAATAAAATTGAAGGTGTTCTTCCTTGTCATAGTACTCACATTAAGAAGAAATTCAATACTTTTCTACCTTAATATCTATATATGGCTAGTGCATACCAGAGTGAACAACTTCTATCATTACAGAAAGCTGTTGGAGAGTGCTGCTTTATCCTATGTCAGTTTGAAGAGATAAAATCTTTCCAATTATTTTACTGTCATATATGGAGTCTAGAAGAGTTACAGGCACACAGAAAGTATTCCATTAGTATTTGCTGAATAGATTGTTAAAGTAAATCCTGCACATTTTAGCTTCCTCAGAGAACAAAATACTGTACTATTTTACAAGTCAGAAAACAACAAAAGGGCTTTCCTGATGACAAAGTAGGTAAAGAATATGCCTGCAATGTAAAAGCCATAGAAGACATAGGTTCAATCCCTGGGTTGAAAAGATTCCATGGAGTAGGAAACAGCAATCTACTCCAGTATTCTTGCTCAGGAAATCTTATGGACAGAGGAGCCTGTTGGGCTACAGTCCATGGAGTTGCAAAGAGTCAGACATGACTGAGCACGTGAGTACAAACAGTAAAAGGACACAAGAACAATTAAAGATAATAATAATATAGCAGATCCTAGATAAATATTTAAATTTCAGAGAATTACTTTTATTCTCTTTTACTCTCTTTTTTTCCTCAAACAGACATATGCAAGAAAACAGGGGGCAATTATAGAAAATTTCTGTTTTATATTCCCCAAAAGATATAAGAAGATGCTGCATCCATAAAAATAGAGAAAGCAGTTATGGAGAAAAATCAATTTAAGATAAAGAGTAATTACATGTAAATGGAAAACTTGATTGGTAGATTGGTAAATGCAACCCTTGATTGAAGCAGTAAACAGTAGACTGATTAGTACGGAAAAGTGAAGAACAAAAGTAGAACATAATAGCTAGGACAAAAAAAAAAAAAAAAAGATTAAACTTGAATAAGTGGAAAACACTTTTAGGAGTTTCTATGTATATAACAAGATAAGAAGCAGTCAGATGATAAAATGAAACAAAGACGATAATTTAAAATGCTAAATGCCAATCAATAGAAAGAAACTATTTTGAAGGTAGATATGAGTTTTCAGATAGAGTTCTAGAGAGAAATTAACAAGTTTTCCAAAAAAGCTGAATTTCAAAGAAAGGTGTAAAAAAATTCTAAACCTTTGTGAGAGAGGAGGACTATTCCCTTCTTCCCTTCTAGATTCTTTGACTAGTATAATAATTAAATTGCCATAAGTAGATTAACAGAAAGGAGAGCATATTTAATTTCATACATACAGGGGCTCCAAAGATATGAGGCTTTTACATAGTCAGGCAACTGATGCCATTCTGAGTTAAGGAGAGTGATGTAGACATCTGGAACTTTAAAGGAAAGGAAGACTTTTTTCAGAAAGGAAGGTGTGAAAAGCAAACATTTGGTAAACAGATGCTGATCATGCCATGAGGAGAAGTCTTTCTGATGTAAAAAAAAAAAAAATGTTACCTTTGATAATAGCTCACTTCCTGATAAGGGATCACTATCTATGAAAAAATTTCTTTTAGGCAGTTAAGGGGTAGTGGTAAGGGGTAATAATAAGCTCTTCTTGAGTCTGCCTGGCCTTGTGTTCTTCAAAATAACCCTTAAGTCAAACTGGTGCATATTGTGGAGGCCTGGCCCCCATCAGCTTATACCCTGTGTACTCTAACTGAACACACTGAAAAAGAATTTTTATACAAAGAAGTTTCAGACTTTTTAGCACAGTGAATAAATGAACAAATAGAGAAATAGAAAGCTTTCCTTTTTTAGTGGGAGGGGTATCAAAGAGGTAAATGTTGAGAATTATGAAGATTCTGTATTCACCCTATTACATTAATTTACAAAGACAATAAAAAATGATATTTGACCCATTGTGAGACTTCTAAACAAAGTGGGTTGTCTAGTCTATTAAGGATTCAAGAAGGATCATAAATCAATGTAGTAGCATACATTTTAATCTTACTAGAGCTTTGAGGAAGAGGTAGATAGGTATGCAGCCTTGTCTGTGATTTCTCTCTGATTTCTAATTATTCAAGAAGTGTAAGGAAATTAAGTCCTTTGATCATTTTATCAAAAAACAACCTCCTGAAATTTTTCAAGAATGGTTTTAATGTTTTATTATACTCAACTTTTACATATGAATATTGGGCATATGTAACAAGACTGATAGCTGCCACAGTCAGTGGACGGTATTAGAGCCTATAGGTGGAGTTTCAAACACTTAATTTATGAATTTATATTAGCTTATACCTTTTATGTACTTTCAGGACATCTGAATAGCAAGTTCAATTCTTTATATCCCAGTTAGACATAGACAAGAAAGAGATAAGAAGACAAACAAATCAGCAGAAAATTTCCTACCACCTCTTTCATCATTAAAAAAAAAAAAAATGCACTGTTAATCTTCTTTAAGAATTAATTTGATTAATTGATGACTGAAGTATTTTATCCTAGATCTAGGATCTTTCTGTCCTGCCATTATCAGCTTTGACCTCAGGGTACTGCCTAATGTTGATGTGCAGTCGCTAAGTTATGTCCAACTCTTTGCAACCCCATGGACTGCAACATGACAGGCTTCCCTGTCCTTCACTGTCTCTTGGAGTTTGCTCATACTTATGTCCACTGAGTCAGTGATATTATCTAAGCATCTCATCCTCTGCTTCCCTCTTTTCCATTTGCCTTCAATCTTTTCCAGTATCAGGGTCTTTTCAAATGAGTTGGCTCTTCACATCAGGTGGCCAAAGTATTGGAGTTTCAGCCTCAACATCAGTCCTTCCAATGAATTTTCAGAGTTGATTTCCTTGGTTATTGACTGGTTTGCTCTTCTTGCAGTCCAAGGGACTCTCAAGAGTTGTATCCAACACCACAATGTGAAAGCATCAATTCTTTAGTGCTCAGCCTTCTTTATGGTCCAACTCTCTCATCCATACATGACTACTGGATAAACCATAGCTTTGACTGTACTGACTTTTGTCAACAAGTGATATATCTGCTTTTTAATACACTGTCTTTGCCATAGTTTTCCTTCCAAGGAGTAAGTGGTTTTTAATTTCATGGCTGCAGCCACATCCACAGTGATTTTAAAGCCCAAGAAAATAAACTTTGTCACTGCTTCTACATTTTCCCCTTCTATTTGCCTTGATGTGATGAGACCAGATGCTATTATCTTAGCTTTTGAATGATGAGTTTTAAGCCAGGTTTTTCACTCTCACTCTTTTTCACTTTTAGTCTTTCACCTTCATCAAGAAGCTCTTTAGTTCCTCTTCACATTCTGCCAGTAGAGTGGTATTATCTGCATATCTGAGGTTGTTCATATTTCTCCTGGCTATCTTGATACCAGCTTGTGATTCATCCAGCTTGGCATTTTGTATCATGTACTCTGTATATAAATTAAATATACAGGGTAAAAATATACAGCCTTGTTGTATATTGTTGTATATATAACCCTTCTTAAAGTATTAAAATTCCTACTGCAGATTTAGGCATCATTTGCTGATACAATGGCATTCATTGAGGAAAAAGACTATTCTCCTGTGTGTGTTCCTTTTTATGTGTCTGAAAACCTTTCCAAAATCACCCAGCAAGTATCTGCCTTATCTAATTGATTAGTATTGCTTACATTTCTAATTGCTAAAGCTATCATTAGCAATAGGAATGAGATGTCTGAGACTGACTTCAAACTGAAAATAGGTACTCAAAGCTGTTTTTTTGTAAAAGTCTGTGGTTTAGATAAAAAGAAAAAAAGTGAACTTGGTGTTTGAATTGGCAATTAACAGTGCTGCTATACTACCCAAATTCAAAAGTTAATTTACAATAATAAATGGCATTTATAACAAAAAGCAACCTAGCATATTAAAAACCAGAGACATTACTTTGCTGACAAAGGTCCATCTAGTCAAAGCTATGGTTTTTTCCAGTAGTCATGTAAGGATGTGAGATTTGGACTGTGAAGAAAGCTGAGCACTGAAGAATTGATGCTTTTGAACTGTGGTGTTGAAGAAGACTCTTGAGAGTCCCTTGGACTGCAAGGAGATCCAACCAATCAATCCTCAAGGAAATCAGTCCTGAATATTCATTTAAAGGACTAATGCTGAAGCTGAAACTCCAATACTTTGGCCACCTGATGCAAAGAACTGACCCACTGGAAAAGACCCTGATGCTAGGAAAGATTGAAGGCAGGGAGAGAAGAGAACGACAGAGGATGAGATGGTTGGATGGCATCACTGACTCAATGGACATGAGTTTGAGCAAGCTCCAGGAGTTGGTGATGGACAGGGAAGCCTGGTGTGCTGCAGTCCACAGGACCATGAAGAGTCGGACATGACTGAACTGAACAGATAACAAAAAGCCACCTGGTGGCTCTTATGGTAAAGAATCTGCCTGCAATGCAGGACACCCGAGTTCAATCCCTGGGTTGGTAAGATCCCCTGCAGAAGAGAGTAGCTACCCAAACCAGTATTCTTGCCTGGAGAATTCTATGGACAGAAGAGCCTGGTGGGCTACAGTCCAAAAAGTTGTAAAGAGTGGGACATGACTGAGTAACTAACACTTTTCCTTTCACTGCAAAAAGTTGCCTAGACCAGTCCTACAAATCTATTGTGTTTCTGCTCAGTAACTACAGTTATGGCCTCATCTCTGCTAGTTGTCTGTTGACTAACAATAGAGAGGCTATCATTATTTTGGCCTTCTCTGTGTATAACAACATATGGCAGCACCATAGGGCATGAAAGACAGGAAATTGCTATTTATAGTTTCTGGTAGAAAAACAGAAATGTCAGGAATCAGTAGGTCTCTGCAATGAGGTAACCTCTGCTTTTCTGACTGATGGCGCCACACAGTGCAGAACAAAGCCATAGGTCCAACGAGACTTAGATCTAGTTAGGCTCACTAGATGCAACGGTAAATCTTGAAGTTGCAAAAGATAGACAGTTTGAGAGCAGAAGCTGATTTTATTTCAGCAAATTAATGGTTGAATTGCCTAAGAGAGAACTGGAGTAAAGATGTTTCTTGTTACAGGAGCAAGTAAGTTAAATTATTGACTAAAATATTATGTATATACATTTGTTGCTATACATGTGTGCATGTGCTTGTGTGTGTATCTATGCTTATACTGATATAAACCAGTTAATCCTAGAGAAAACCAGCCCTGAATATTCATTGGAAAAACTGATGCTGAAGCTGAAGCTCTACTACTTTGGCCACATGATATGAAGAGCTAACTCATTGGAAAAGACTCTGATGTTGGGAAAGATTGAGGGCAGGGAGAGAAGGGGATGACAGAAGAGATGGTTGAATGGCATTACAGACATAATGGACATGAGTTTGAGCAAACTCAGGGAAACAGTGGAGGACAGGGAAGCCTGGTATGCTGCAGTCCATGGGGTCACAAAGAGTCAGACAGGACTTAGCATCCAAACAACAAAATGTGTATTTATTCATATATAATTTTTATATTCATCAAAGAGTAGTCTAAGGTCATGAAGTCCTTCAGTTTGGTATATATGAACCCTTGCACAGTTCTGTAGCTGCAGATCTGCTTAATATGTTCCAGGGTATAGAAAGCCAGCCCATGTCTTCTTTTCATGAGAGGATTCTCCTAGAGTCATCTCATGCATCATTTTATACACACAGTAGAAGGAAAAATATACTATTTATTTTAAGACATTGTTGACTTAAGAAAGATGCAAAACATGAGATTTGCAAGTTAAGTTTAATTTGGGGCAAAATGAAGATTGTAGGCCAATAGACACCCACTTCAGTACTCTTGCCTGGAAAATCCCATGGACAGAGGGGCCTGGTAGGCTGCAGTCAATGGGGTCGCTAAGAGTCAGACATGACTGAGCGACTTCACTTTCACTTTTCACTTTCATGCATTGGAGAATAAAATGACAACCCACTCCAGTGTTCTTGCCTGGAGAATCCCAGGGACGGGGGAGCCTGGTGGGCTGCCATCTATGGGGTTACACAGAGTTGGACAGGACTGAAGCGACTTAGCAGTACCAGCAGCAGTAGGCCAATAGACAGCTCTTCAGATAGAGAAACTGAGAAACTGCTCTAGAGAGGTAATGGGAGAAGGTCAATATATAGGATTTGGTGAGAGGGGAATTCAGGCAATCAGCACAATAAGGCAATAAAAAGCATTATTTTAGAAGATTTTCTGCTAGTGAACAGTATTAAAAGGTAAAATGATAGGATACTGAAAGAGGAACTCCCCAGGACAGTAGGTGCCCAATATGCTACTGGAGATAAGTGGAGAAATAACTGCAGAAAGAATGAAGGGATTGAGCCAAAGCAAAAACAATACCCATTTGTGGATGTGACTGGTGATAGAAGCAAGGTCCAATGCTGTAAGGGCAATATTGCATAGGAACCTGGAATGTCAGGTCCATGAATCAAGGCAAATTGGAAGTAGTCAAACAAGAGATGGCAAAAGTGAACGTTGACATTCTAGGAATCAGCAAACTAAAATGTACTGGAATGGGTGAATTTAACTCAGACGACCATTATATCTAATACTGTGGGCAGGAATCCCTTAGAAGAAATGGAGTAGCCATCATGGTAAACAAAAAAGTCCGAAATACAGTACTTGGATGCAATCTCAAAAATGACAGAATGATCTCTGTTCGTTTCCAAGGCAAACAATTCAATATCATAGTAATCCAAGCCTATGTCCCAACCAGTAATGCTGAAGAAGCTGAAGTTGAATGGTTCTATGAAGACCTACAAGACCTTTTAAAACCAACACCCCCAAAAGATATCCTTTTCATTATAGGGGACTGGAATACAAAAGGAGGAAGTCAAGAAACACCTGGAGTAACAGGAAATTTGGCCTTGGAGTACGGAATGAAGCAGGGCAAAGGCTAATAGAGTTTTGCAAAGAAAATGCACTGGTCATAGCAAACACCCTCTTCCAACAACACAAGAGAATACTACATATGGACATCAGCAGATGGTCAACACTGAAATCAGATTGATTATATTCTTTGCAGCCAAAGATGGAGAAGCTCTGTACAGTCAACAAAAACAAGACCAGGAGCTAACTGTGGCTCAGATCATGAACTCCTTACTGCCAAATTCAGACTTAAATTGAAGAAAGTAGGGAAAACCACTAGACCATTCAGGTATGACCTAAATCAAACCCCTTATGATATACAGTGGAAGTGAGAAATAGATTTAAGGGACTAGATCTGATAGAGGGCCTGATGAACTATGGAATGAGGTTCGTGACACTGTACAGGAGACAGGGATCAAGACCATCCCCATGGAAAAGAAATGCAAAAAAGCAAAATGGCTGTCTCGGGAGGCCTTACAAATAGTTGTGAAAAAAAGAGAAGCGAAAAGCAAAGGAGAAAAGGAAAGATATAAGCATCTGAATGCAGAGTTCCAAAGAATAGCAAGAAGAGATAAGAAAGCCTTCCTCAGAGATCAATGCAGAGAAATAGAGGAAAACAACAGAATGGGAAAGACTAGAGATCTCTTCAGGAAAATTAGAGATACCAAGGGAATATTTCACACAAAGATGGGCTCAATAAAGGACAGAAATGGTATGGACCTAACAGAAGCAGAAGATATTAAGAAGAGATGGCAAGAATACACAGAAGAAAAGTACAAAAAAGATCTTCAAGATCCAGATAATCACGATGGTCTGATCACTGACCTAGAGACAGACATCCTGGAATGTGAAGTCAAGTGGGCCTTAGAAAGCATGACTATGAACAAAGCTAGTGGAGGTGATGGAATTCCAGTTGAGCTATTTCAAATCCTGAAAGATGATGCTGTGAAAGTGCTGCACTCAATATGCCAGCAAATTTGGAAGACTCAGCAGTGGCCACAGGACTGGAAAAGGTCAGTTTTCATTCCAATCCCAAAGAAAGGCAATGTCAAAGAATGCTCAAACTACTGTACGATTGCACTCATCTCACATTCCAGTAAAGTAATGCTCAAAATTCTCCAAGCCAAGCTTCAGCAATATGTGAAACGTGAAGTTCCAGATGTTCAAGTTGGTTTTAGAAAATGCAGAGGAACCAGAGATCAAATTGCCAACATCCGGTGGATCATCAAATAAGAAAGAGAGTTCCAGAAAAACATCTATTTCTGCTTTATTGACTATGCCAAAGCCTTTGACTGTGTGGATCCCAATAAACTGTGGAAAATTCTGAAAGAGATGGGAATACCACAGCACCTGACCTGACTCTTGAGAAACTTGTATGCAGGTCAGGAAGCAACAGTTAGAACTGGACTTGGAACAACAGACTGGTTCCAAATAGGAAAAGGAGTACGTCAAGGCTGTATATTGTCACCCTGCTTATTTAACTTATATGCGGAGTACATCATGAGAGACGCTGGGCTGGAAGAAGAACAAGCTGGAATCAAGATTGCTGGAAGAAATATCCATAACCTCAGATATGCAGATAACACCACCCTTATGGCAGAAAATGAAGAGGAACTAAAAAGCCTCTTGATGAAAGTGAAAGAGGAGAGTAAAAAAGTTGGCTTACAGCTCAACATTCAGAAAATGAAGATCATGGCATCTGGGCCCATCATTTTATGGGAAATAGATGGGGAACAGTGGAAACAGTATCAGACTTTATTTTTCTGGGTTCCAAAATCACTGCAGATGGTGACTGCAGCCATGAAATTAAAAGACGCTTACTCCTTGGAAGGAAAGTTATGACCAACCTAGACACCATATTAAAAAGCAGAGACATTACTTTGCCAACAAAGGTCCGTCTAGTCAAGGCTATGGTTTTTCCTGTGGTCATGTATGGATGTGAGAGTTGGACTGTGAAGAAGGCTGAGCCCCTAAAGAATTGATGCTTTTGAACTGTGATGTTGGAGCAAACTCTTGAGGCTCCCTAGGACTGCAAGGAGATCCAATCAGTCCATTCTGAAGGAGAGCAGCACTGGGATTTATTTGGAAATAATGATGCTTGAAGCTGAAACTTCAGTACTCTGGCCACCTCATGCAAAGTGTTGACTCATTGGAAAAGACTCTGATGCTGGGAGGGATTAGGGGCAGGAGGAGAAGGGGACGATGGAGGATGAGATGGCTGGATGGCATCACTGACTCGATGGACATGAGTTTGAGTGAATTCCGGGAGTTGGTGATGGTCAGGGAGGCCTTGGTGTGCTGCGATTCATGGGGTGGCAAAGGGTCGGACATTACTGAGCGACGAAGTGAACTGAACTGAAAGGGATTTAGCACTTTTCTAGATATGTGGAGATGCAAGGATTGGCATCATGAAATCATTTGCTGAAAACGTCTATCTAAAGACCTGTTCCACCAGTTTTTCTGGAGCACAGAGTGCCTCATTCTGCACCATGAACTCCCTTCATGGTCAAAGGTTAACAGCTGCCGCAGAACAGGATTCAGTTTCCACAGAGACAAGTGACAAATGCCCTTGGCAAATGCCAATTTGTAGTTGATAATATTGTAAACCATAAGACATATATTTTAGTTAGAATTTTTTAAAATTATGCCAAAACCTTTAAAAGATTTTAGTTGGATTTAGCACAATAATATGAAATAACATATTATCAATATCATATATCAATCAATAACATATATTAAGTATCATGGTTTATCAATATAGATAACAAAAGACTAAATTTTGGGGTATAGTTCTGCTTACCTGCAAAAACAATTCAAGTGATGCCATACCTATCTGCCATTATAAAATGAAATCATTTTCATTAATGTCTGTTGGGCAAAGAAATTTTTTCTTTACACTATTGGGGTGCTCTGCCTGGACTAAAAATTAAATTGATGTGAAAAGTGTTAACAGTGAGGTGGAAATTGATAAGCAGTCAGTATAGGGCCTCTGGACATCCAAAAAAGATGTCCTTTTCATTATAAGGGACTGGAATATAAAAATAGGAAGTCAAGAAACACCTGGATTAACAGGCAAATTTGGCCTTGGAGTACGGAATGAAGCAGGGCAAAGGCTAATAGAGTTCTGCCAAGAGAACACACTGGTCATAGCAAACACCCTCTTCCAACAAGACAAAAGAAAACTCTACACGTGGACATCAGCAGATGGTTGACACTGAAATTAGATTGCTTATATTCTTTGCAGCCAAAGATGGAGAAGCTCTATACAGTCAGCACAAACAAGACCGGGAGCTGACTGTGGCTCAGATCATGAAATCCTTATTACCAAATTCAGACTGAAATGGAAGAAAGTGGATAAACCCACCAGACCATTCAGGTGTGACCTAAATCAAATCTCTTATGACCATATGGTGGAAGTGAGAAATAGATTTAAGGGAGTATATCTGATAGAAAGAGTGCCTGATGAACTATGGATGGAGGTTTATGACATTCTACAGGAGACAGGAATCAAGATCATCCACAAGAAAAAGAAATGCAAAAAAGCAAAATGACTGTCTGAGGAGGCCTTACAAATAGCTGTGAAAAGAAGAGAAGTTAAAAGCAAAGAAGAAAAAGAAGGACATATCCATTTGAATGCAGAGTTCTAAAAAATTACAAGGAGAGATAAGAAAGCCTTCCTCAGTGATCAGTGCAAAGAAATAGAGGAAAACAATAGAATGGGAAAGACTAGAGATCTCCTCAAGAAAATTAGAGATACCAAGAGAACATTTCATGCAAAGATGGGCTCAATAAAGGACAGAAATTATAGGGACCTAACAGAAGCAGAAGATATTAAGAAGAGATGGCAAAAATACACAGAAGAACTGTACAAAAAAGATCTTCAAGATCCAGATAATTATGATGGTGTCATCACTCACCTAGAGTCAGACATCCTGGAATGTGAAGTCAAGTGGGCCACAGGAAGCATCACTACCATCAAAGCTAGTGGAGAAAATGGAATCCCAGTTGATGTATTTCAAATCTTGGAAGATGATGCTGTGAAAGTGCTGCACTCAATATGCCAGCAAATTTGGAAAACTCAGCAGTGGCCACAGGACTGGAAAAGGTCAGTTTTCATTCCAATCCCAAGGAAAGGCAGTGTCAAAGAATGCTCAGACTACTGTGCAATTACACACATTTCACATGCTAGTAAAGTAATGGTTAAAATTCTCCAAGCCAGGCTTCAGCAACACGTGAACTGTGAACTTCCACATATTCAAGCCGGCTTTAGAAAAGGCAGAGGAACCAGAGATCAAATTGCCAATATCCTCTGGATCATTGAAAAAGCAAAGGAGTTCCAGAAAGACATCTATTTCTGCTTTATTGACTATGCCAAAGCCTTTGCTTATGTGGATCACAATAAACTGTGGAAAATTCTGAAAGAGATGGGAATACCAGATCACCTGACCTGCCACTTGAGAAACCTGTATGCAGGTCAGGAAGCAACAATTAGAACTGGACATGGAACAACAGACTGGTTCCAAACAGGAAAAGGAGTATGTCAAGGCTGTATATTGTTACCCTGCTTATTCACCTTATATACAGTATACATCATGAGAAATGCTGGGCTGGAGGAAGCACAAGGTGGAATCAACATTGCTGGGAGAAATATCCATAACCTCAGATATGCAGATGACACTACCCTTATGGCAGAGAGTGAAGAAGAACTAAAAAGCCTCATGATGAAAGTGAAAGAGGAGAGTGAAAAAGTGGGCTTAAAGCTCAACATTCAGAAAACTAATCATGACATCTGGTCCCATCACTTCATGGCAAATAGATGGGGAAACAGTGTCAGACTTTATTTTGGGGGCTCCAAAATCACTGCAGATGGTGACTGCAGCCATGAAATTAAAAGACGCTTACTCCTTGGAAGGAAAGTTATGACCAACCCAGACAGTATATTAAAAAGCAGAGATATTACTTTGCCAACAAAGGTCCATCTTGTCAAGCTATGGTTTTTCCAGTGGTCATGTATGGATGTAAGAATTGGACTATAAAGAAAGCTGAGCATTGAAGAATTGATGCTTTTGAACTGTGGTGTTGGAGAAGACTCTTGAGAGTCCCTTTGACTGCAAGGAGATCCAACAAGTCTATCCTAAAGGAGATCTGTCCTGAGTGTACATTGGAAGGAATAATGCTGAGGCTGAAACTCCAATACTTTGCCCACCTGATGTGAAGAGCTGACTCATTTGAAAAGAACTGGATCCTGGGAAAGATTGAAAGCAAGAGGAGAGGGGGATGACAGAGGATGAGATGGCTGGATGGCATCATCAACTCAATGGACATGGGTTTGTGTGGACTCCAGGAGTTGGTGATGTACAGGGATGCCTCATGTGCTGTGGTTCATGAGGTCGCAAAGAGTTGGACAGGACTGAGTGACTGGACTGAACTGAACTGATAGGGCCTCAGTCTTATTTTCAATAAACGTCTCGATCCATTGGCCTAGAGCTATACCCTTTGTCCTAAATTCTTGGAATGTGTCCTTTGTCTGATAAATAATCAGTACTAGGGAAGATACAGAGAAATATTGTAATTAAATTCTGTTCTATATGCCTGAGAAAAGACAACTGGTAATCCCATACCCATTCATCTGGTCCATTGTAAAATAACCAGGGGACCTGAAAAAGGGTGGAGACTTAATCTGAGCATCAAGAGAAGCCACAAAGATATAAGTTTAAGCATCTTGACCTTTAAACGTATTGGTTAAAAATGACATATTTTAAGGACAGAAGCAACCAAAAATGTACAGATTAATACTAGTAAAGATAAAACTGCTGTAATCTCTGCCTTTTGGGGGACTTTTTACCCCCTCTCAGTATCTATGCTGAGAGCTTTGTACTTTCTTTATCTTTAACAAATCCTATTCTATTCTCTTGCTCCTGTAGAGTATTTGCATGTTTGTGAAGTTCATTCCTTGGCCTCATGAAGAAAAACTAGGATTCTTGTTTTTAACAGGAGAAAATCAAACTAAAATTTAATAACATGTATATATAGGGAGTATTAATTTAGTCACTCAGACTGTATGTGACCCCATGAACTGTAGCCCACCAGGCTGCTACATCTGTGGGATCTTCCGAACCCAAGGATCAAACTCCTAGGGCAAGCACACTGACTGAAACCGCCCACCCTGGCTAGACACCATAGTAACCATTTGCATGAGTTGTTTTTAGACAGGAGGTCCTGGTGAGGATCACAGAACTAATAAGCCACCACCAACTGGAAGAGTTCAGGAAAGGTCAAAATGTGACACTACATGTCCAACCACCTCCCAGAATCCTTGCTGGCATCCATCTTGGCTGAACAAGGCATGCACCACCAGGAAGTACTCTGAGTCAGAATGATTGGCTAAAGACAATCCAGAAACTACTCCCATTACCGTAAAACCCAAGCAGTTCTCCTGGGTTCCCTTACCCTACTGCTCTCTGCCTGGGTGCCCCTTCCCAATAAAATCTCTTGTTTTGCCAGCACATATGTCTCCTCGGACAATTCATTTTCAAGGGCTAGAAAAAGCCCGCTTTTGGGCCCTGGAAAGATTCCCCCTTCCCGAAATAGAACCTGGGTCTCCTGCATAGCAGGCAGACTCAACCATCTGATCTACCAGGGAAGTCCCAGAAAAACTAACTTGTCATGAATGCATGCTAAATTGCTTCAGTCGTGTCTGACTTTTTGCAACCCTGTGAACTGTAGCCCATCAGGCTCCTCACTTCTCTATTCACGAGTTTCTCCAGGCAAGAATATTAGAGTGGGTTGCCATTTCCTACTCCAGCAGATCTTCCCCACCCAAGCATTGAGTTGTATGTCTCCTGCATTGTCAAGCAGATTCTTTACCACTGTCGCCATCTGGGAAGCCCAAGTAACTTGCTGAAATGCCAGAAACTCTCACCTTAAATACTGTCTTCAGCTAAAAGTAAAAGAGGATGTTGTGGAAGGCAGTAATGGTTTGGAACTTCAAAGGGAAAAAAGACAATTTGCATGGAGATGGAAAAGCAAAATATTGGTAAACAAAGGCTTGCTGTGTCTTGTAGAGACCTTGAGACACAGAGTGGACTCTGATCTCTAGGCCCTGCCTAGCATTTCCTCCAGCACACCTACTTCTTATTCTTTGCTAATGTCTCTGATGATAGTTTTATTCTTGGAACAGTCTGTCATATAAATTCTTTCAGCAGTTTGGAATCAGGTCAAAGTTCCTTCCTGAGTCTTTGGGTCTTGATTTCAGCTCAAAGAAATATTTGCTAAAAAAATATTTGGGGGTGGCAAGTTTTTCTCCCCTACATACCCAACAATAACAAAAGAATAATTATGAGGTTCAGAACAAGTACATTTAGTTTCTACCTACTGTATCTTTTTTTCTATGTTGTATGGAAAAAATGAAATAATTAGATGTTATGTATGATCCTTTATCCTTAGATCCTTTATACATTTTTGCAGAGGTTTTTTGAAAGTAAGAAATTATTTGGAAGTGATTTGGGACTTTAATCATTCTCAGAAGAAGAAAATAACAAATGATTATTCTTAGTCATTTCTTTATATTCCACTAATAGACATTGAAAAGAGTAGAAAAGATGAAAATCTACCAAAAAAGACAGACTATTTAGTATAGATGCACTAAATAAAATAGTTATTTGGCAAATGTACACTGAATTAACTGAGACTTTATTACTATTAGTTAATCATAAATTAAAAACAAAATAAAAATGCATCAAGCATAACATTTAAGAGCAATAAAAAGAGAATTTTATCTGAAATTACACAAACAATATGACATGCCTAACATATATTGTATTATTTTTACAATTACAGTAATTTGGGTGTCTTATATAGCAAAACAATTTGGATTACAATCTCTAAGGACTAAAAACAACTAAGAATATTGCAGAAAGTGGAGAGGAACTAAAGAGGCTCTTGATGAAAGTGAAAGAGGAAAGTGAAAAAACTGGCTTAAAACTTAATATTCCAAAAACTAACATCATGGCATCCGGTCCCATCACTTCATGACAAATAGATGGGGAAACAATGGAAACAGTGACAGACTTTATTTTCTTGGTCTCCAAAATCACTGCAGATGGTGACTGCAGCCATGAAATTAAAAGATGCATACTCCTTGGAAGAAAAGTTAAGACCAACCTAGACAGCTTATTAAAAAGCTGAGACATTACTTTGCCAACAAAGGTCGGTCTAGTCAAAGCTATGGTTTTTCTAGTAGTCATGTATGGATGTGAGAGTTGGACCATAAAGAAGTCTGAGTGCTCAAGAATTGATGCTTTTGAACTGTAGCACTGGAGAAGACTTTTGAGTCCCTTGGACAGCAAAGAGATTGACTCAGTCAATGCTAAAGGAAATGAACCCTGAATATCCATTGGAAGGACTGACGCTGAAGCCAAAGCTCCAATATTTTGGCTAGCTGATGCAAAGAACTTACTCATTGGAGAAGACCCTGTTGCTGGGAAAGATTTAGGACAAGAGAAGTGAGCGACAGAGAATGAGATGGTTAGATGGCATCACTGACTCAGTGTACATGAGTTAGAGTAAACTCAGGGAGATAGTGAAGATAAGGAAGCTTGGCATGATGTAGTTCACGGGACACAAAGAGTCAGCAAGACTTTGCAACTGAACAACAATAACATTAAAAGGATTCAGAATGTAAGGCCAGATGAGTCAAAAACACACTGTGGATATCTTGGCTCATTGAAGTGACTCATATTTGCTTTATTTACCAAGTGTCAAAGCACATGAAACCCTTCTCATAGATCTAGCATTAACACCATCCTGCCAAGCTCAATATATTCTTTTGCAATTTCAGGGACATCCAATCTCTCAATAACTAAATTTTAAGTCCAATCACATGTCCAGATTCAGACCTCTCAAATTGTAAATGATAAGATCAATGAGTCATCATAACAACACCTCTTCTGTTCATATACAGGACTTTTCTAGAGAGATTTATCCATAAAGGGAAAAAATTCTCTGTCTCAATTCCACGTTAGCAATTAACCAGTACATCCACAGTACTGAAAAAAATTCTACCCCTGGATAAATATTGACTGAAATAGAAACTATATAAACTATTTGAATAATCAATGTTTACCTATCTAAAGACATAGAAGAAAGTCAGGTTCAGTTGTAAACCAGTAAATGTTGTTGATGATAGTTTTTTGATTAAGGAGGGTCATATATTCACATTTGTAACTATAGCTGTCTTTTTCCTTGTGGGAACAGAACTGCATGAAACTTATTTGGAACACCTGAAGGAGCCCTCTAAAGAACCCATAAGAATATCTTATAGAATGAAAACAGTTATTAAAAGCTAAGTTCAGTTCAGTCGCTCAGTGTTCAACTCTTTGCAACCCCATGACTGCAGCATGCCAGGCCTCCCCATCCATCAACAACTCCCGGAATTCACCCAAACTCATGTCCATTGAGTCAGTGATGCCATCCAACCATCTCATCCTCTGACGTCCCATTCTTTCCTGCCTTCAATCTTTCCCAGAAACGGGGAATTTTCTTATGAGTCAGTTCCTCGCATCAGGTGGCCCAAGTATTGGAGTTTCAGTTTCAACATCAGTCCTTCAAATGAATATTCAGGACTGATCTTCTTTAGGATGGACTGGTTGAATCTCCTTACAGTCCAAGGGACTCTCAAGAATCTTCTCCAACACTTCAGTTCAGAAAGATCAACTCTTCAGCACACAGCTTTCTTTACAGTCCAACTCTCACATCCACACATGACTACTGGAAAAACCATAGCTTTGACTAGACGGACCTTTGTTAGCAAAGTAATGTCTCTGCTTTTTAATAAACTGTTTGCTGCTGCTGCTAAGTCGCTTCAGTTCTGTCCAACTCTGTACGACCCCATAGATGGAAGCACACCAGACTCCCCCGTCCCTGGGATTCTCCAGGCAAGAACACTGGAGTGGGTTGCCATTTCCTTCTTCAATGCATGAAAATGAAAAGTGAAAGGGAAGTCGCTTAGTCATGTCCGACTCTTAGTGATCCCATGGACTGCAGCCTACCAGGCTCTGCCGTCCATGGGATTTTCCAGTCAAGAGTACTGGAGTGGGGTGCCATTGCCTTCTCCCAATAAACTGTATAGGTTGGTAATAACTTTCCTTTCAAGGAGCAAGTGTCTTTTAATTTCATGGCTGCAGTCACCATCTGCAGTGATTTTGGAGCCCCCCAAAATTAAAGTTTGTCACTGTTTCCACTGTTTCCCCATCTATTTGCCATGAAGTAATGGGACCAGATATCATGATCTGACTTTTCTGAGTGTTGAGTTTTAAGCCAACTTTTTCACTCTCCTCTTTCACTTTCTTCAAGAAGCTCTTTAGTTCTTCACTTTCTGCCAGAAGGGTGGTGTCATCTGCATATCTGAGGTTACTGATATTTCTCCTGGCAATCTTGATTCTAGCTTGCACTTCATCCAGCCCAGCATTTCTCATGATGTACTCTGCATATAATTTAAATAAGCAGGATAAAAACATACAGCCTTGATGTACTCCTTTTCCAATTTGGAATCACTCTGTTGTTTCATGTCCAGTTCTAACTGTTGCTTTCTCACCTGCAAACAGATTTCTCAAGAGGCAGGTCAGTTGGTCTGGTATTCCCATCTCTTTCAGAGTTTTCCACAGTTTGCTGTGGTCCACAGAGTCAAAAGCTTTGGCATACTCATTAAAGCAAAAATAGATGTTTTTCTGGAACTCTTGATTTTTTGCTGATCCACCAGATGTTGGCAATTTGATCTCTGGTTCCTCTGCCTTTTCTAAAACAAGCTTGAACATCTGGAAGTTCATGGTTCAAGTATTGCTAAAGCCTGGCTTGGAGAATTTTGAGCATTACTTTGCTAACGTGTGAGATGAGTGCAATTGTGCAGTAGTTTGAGCATTCTTTGGCATTGCCTTTTTTTGATATTGGAATGAAAACTGACCTTTTCCAGTCCTATGGCCACTGCTGTGTTTTCCAAATTTGCTGACATATCAGGTGCTGCACTTTCAAAGCATAATCTTTAGGATTTAAAATAGCTCAACTGGAATTCCATCACCTCCACTAGCTTTGTTCATAGTCATGCTTCCTGTGGCCCACTTGACTTCACATTCCAGGATGTCTGGCTCTAGGTCAGTGATCACACTATCGTGATTATCTGGGTCATGAAGATCTTTTTTGTACAGTTCTTCTGTGTATTTTTGCCACCTCTTCTTAAAATCTTCTGCTTCTGTTAGGTCCATACCATTTTTGTCCTTTATTTCATGCCCATCTTGCATGAAACATTCCTTTGTTAGCTCTAATTTTCTTGAAGAGATCTCTAGTTTTTCCCATTGTATTCTATGTTTTCCTGTATTTCTTTGCACTGATCACTGAGGAAGGCTTTCTTATCTCTCCTTGCTATTCCTGGAACTCTCCATTCAAATAGGTATATCTTTTCTTGTCTCCTTTGCCTTTGCTTATTTTCTATTCACAGTTATTTGTAAAGCCTCTTCAGACATCCATTTTTCCTTTTTGCATTTTTTTTCCTTCGGGATGATCTTGATCCCTGCCACCTGTACAATGTCACGAGCCTCTGTCCATAGTTCTTCAGGCACTCTGTCTGACAGATCTAATCCGTTGAATCTATTTGTCACTTCCACTGTATAATCATAAAGGATTTGATTTAGGTCATACATGAATGGTCTAGTGGTTTTCCCTACTTTCTTCAATTTAGGTCTGAATTTGGCAATAAGGAGTTCATGGTCTATGCCACAGTCAGCTCCCAGTCTTTTTTTTGCTGACTGTATAGAACTTCTCCATCTTTGGCTGTAAAGAATATAATCAATCTGATTTCGGTAATGATGTCCATGTGTAGAGTCTTCTCTTACGTTGTTGAAAGAGGGTGTTTGCTATGACCAGTATGTTCTTTTGGCAAAAACTCTGTTAGCCTTTGCCCTGCTTCATTCTGTACTCCAAGGCCAAATTTGCCTGTTACTCCAGGTATCTCTTCACTTCCTACTTTTGCACTCCAGTCACCCATAATGAAAAGGACATCTTTTCTTGGGTGTTAGGTCTAAAAGGTCTTGTAGGTCTTCATAGAACTGTTCAACTTCAGCTTATTCAGCATAACTGATAAGGGCATAGATGTGGATTACCATAATATTGAATGGTTTGCCTTGGAAACCAACAGAGATCATTCTGTCATTTTTGAGGTTTCATCCAAGTACTGCATTTCGGACTCTTTTGCTGACTATGGTGTCTACTCCATTTCTTCTTATGGATTCTTGCCACGGTAGTAGACATAATGGTCATATGAGTTAAATTCACCCATCCAGTCCATTTTAGCTTGCTGATTCCTAAAATGTCTATTTTCACTCTGGCCATCTCCTGTTTGATCACTTCCATTGTGCCTTGATTCATGGACCTAACATTCTAGGTTCCTATGCAATATTGCTCTTTACAGCATCAAACTTTACTTCCATTACCAGTCGCATCCACAACTGGGTGTTGTTTTTGCTTTGGCTCTGTCTCCATTCTTTCTGGAATTATTTCTCCACTGATTTCATATTGGGCACCTACCGACCTGGGGAGTACACCTTTCAGGGTCATATCTTTTTGTCTTTTCATACTGTTCCTAGGTTCTCAAGGCAAGAGTACTGAAGTGGTTTGCCATCCCCTTCTCCAGTGGACCACATTTTCTCAGAACTCTCCATCATAACCTGTCCATCTTGGGTGGCCCTACACAGGATGGCTCATAGTTTCACTTAGACAGCCTGTGATCCACATGATCAGATTGGTGTGATCAGATGTGGTCCATGTGATCAGATCAATTTCCAACAGAAAATTGGATTAAAGATTTACTGAACATGGCCCTGCCCATCAGAACAGAAAAATGGATTAAAGATTTACTGAATATGGTCCCATCCATCAGAACAAGACCCAATTTCCCCCTCAGTCAGTCTCTCCCATCAGGAAGCTTCCATAAGCCTCTTATCCTTCTTCATCAGAGGGAAGACAGATTGAAAACCACAAAAGTTAAGAGGAATCAACAAATATCATAATGTAAGTAAAAAGACCTTACTTACATCTTTTACCCCCATCTCTCTTCATTAATTAGTTCTGTAAAAGAAGAAATTTGAGTAACAGAAGAAGATAGGAAGAATGGAGGGAAAGACTACTGGAAAGTAAAAGTGAAAGTGAAGTCGCTCAGTCGTGTCCAACTCTTTGTGACCCCATGGACTGTATGTAGCCTACCAGGCTTCTCCGTCCTTTGGGTTTTCCAGGCAAGGGTACTGGAGTGGGTTGCCATTTCCTTCTCCAGGAGATCTTCCAGACCCACGGATTGAACCCAGGTCCCCTGCACTGTACTAAGTTGCTTCAGTCCTGTCCGACTCTGTGCGACCTCATAGTCGGCAGCCCACCAGGCTCCCCCGTCCCTGGGATTCTTAAGACAAGAACACTGGAGTGGGTTGCCATTTCCTTCTCCAATGCATGAAAGTGAAAAGTGAAAAGTGAAAGTGAAGTCACTCAGTCGTGTCCGATTCTTCATGACTCCATGGACTGTAGTCTACCAGGCTCCTCTTTCCATGGGATTTTCCAGGCAAGAGTACTGGAGTGGGGTGCCATTGTCTTCTCCATCCCGCACTATAGATGGACGCTTTACCATCTGAGCCACCTACTGGAGCCCCTAGTAAATGAACAAGAAGAATTAGAGAATAGACTTCAACTAACTCATTATTCCATTGCTGGTCTTAAAAATTCTCCAGGCAGTTTAAACTGCTGCTGGTGGTGGTGGTGATGGGGTCATTGAAATGGATTACAGATTAATACAGAGATTTGATGTTTTCATATTCAGTTTTGGGTATTAAAATGAAACTGCTCAGACCTGAGAGTGTATGGATTCTGTTCCAAATGTCTGTCATGTTCATGGTAGGAAGATGTGACAAGAAAAATAAACGTCTACACTATGAATACAAATTAAAATAATTTTCTGTTTGAGTCCTGTTAAATACAGTCCATTAAATAAACCAATACAAATTATTTTTCTTTATGTACATTGTTTAATAACATCTTTTGCCTGTTTATTATTTGGGCTTTCTATGCATGATATACAAAATAAAATAATCCATTAATTTAAAATAGATTAGACGTTGTGGAAATATGTAAATATTTCTGTTATTTGTTAGCTCTTAGAAAGCTCAGTATATTGAGGAAAGATAACAAAATAAAATATCCCATTAATGTGTACAGTAACATGTAAGAAATAAAATAAATTTTCACTAATTTTGTTTGAGAATTTGAAGATTCTGTTATTTTAAAATATTTACAGTTTTCCATTCTCTCTCTCTTTTTTAAATAAAATTGCTTGAATTGGCTAAAAATTAAAGGTGCTTGACTTTTAGAAAAGGAGAGTTATATAGTATTATGAAACATCTAACCAAATCAAAAATTGCTTTACTTCACATTTCCTAAAGGACAATTTAAGAATTAAATGTCACACTGATAAAACTTGAATTTGATGCTTTTTAATATACTTTAAGCTTCTTGATTCCTAAAAGAATATATATTTGACAGATTTTCTACAAGAAAGAGGAGAAAATAATTGACTTAAAGTACTACTTGGACAGAACTGTCTATATGATCCCAACATGTTTTGACATTCTTTAGTTTAGCACACTCTTTCTGAGTGATATCAGGCTCTTAGGAATCAGTACAAATGGGGTGAGAAATCATTACTATCTAAGAATGTCCTGTCCTTGCAAACTAAAAGTATATATTATAAGGGAACATTTGATTGTTGCACTTAAAACAAATGAAGTGTAGTTAATTCATATATGATCGATGTTTTGAGAAGTCTGTGATCCTGTTTTGTACATTCTTATTTAAAATAATTTCTAAGATAAATGGTATATATATAATATATCATGCATGTATGTATTCATATATATTATTAAACATCTCAAGTGCTGGCAAACCATTGTTTTTGCAGATTTGGATATTATACTTAATGAAAATTCTTGTTTTAAAAACTGATTAATTCCAATAGCACTATCTAAATACTTTCTAAAAGCATTAAGAAGGATATGAATTACACAGGTCCATTTTGTGCCTGCAAGTAGATCAGAAATTTCTTGATAAAATTCAGAGGCTATGAAGTCTCATGGACTAAATTATTTACCTAAATGTTAAAACTCTCTTTCTAGTTTTATATACTTGTTGCACTGGGGTCATTCGATTGGGATTTTCCTCCACGTCAACAAAAAAGTAATGTTGTTTTCCTGGTGAACTCAACTGTAGTATATCAAATTTACAATTTTTAAAATTTTTGCTTTGCCTTATATTGATTCTCTTAGAAGGCTTCATGGCCAAATGGCCAAGCTAAAATTTTCTAAGCCAGTTAGATAGGTCAATTTCCAGTATCAGTCTAAAACTGAAAGCTGACATAAAACAGAGACGATTTCTGTTGAAACTTGTTACATATAGCCCTTGTATAGCAAAAAATAAATTTTCCAAATGCCTCTGCTAATGTAATCACTTGTATGAGAATCTTCTCTTTAATTATTGCCCAGTTTGGCCTGTTAAATATCCCTTCACACACTGAGCTTCCTTTTGAGGATAGAAGTTTCAGTGTCAGTCTTGTGTCCTGTGTTTGCTCTTTATTTTCCATCTTTAAAATTTCAGATCTGATTTCATAAGCAGGTAGTCACATCAAAGCAGATGCTGGGAAAGATTGAAGGCAGGAGAAGGGGGTAACGGAGGATGAGATTGGTTGTGTTAGGTAGTTAGAATAGGAAAAAGGAGTCCAGAATTGTGGTGGCTAAAAGACAAAGAAAGGAAAAAGCCTCTGAGAATAGAACAAAGGAAGGTCCAAGGACCAGAGTGAGACCCTCAGGGAAAACAAACAGCCCTCCTGGCTAGCCCAATTTACATAGGGCAGACTCAGGGGGAGGAGAAATAAAACATATAAAAAGAGGAGCCAAAATTGAGCCAGGGGCCTCTCTTCTCTTAGCATCTTTTGGGTTGGCCCACTCTCAGTTCTCTCGCCTGGAAAATCCCATGGACGGAGGAGCGTGGTAGGCTGTAGTCCATGAGGTCACTGGGAGTTGGACACAACTGGGCGACTTCACTTTCACTTTTCACTTTCATGCATTGGAGGAGGAAATGGCAACCCACTCCAGTGTTCTTTCCTGGAGAATCACAGGGACGGGGGAGCCTGGTGGGCTGCCGTCTACGGGGTCGCACAGAGTCGGACACGACTGAAGGGACTTAGCAGCAGCAGCAGCACACCTTGCGGATGTATTTTCCTTTGCTTGCCAAACAAAACTGAGCTGTAACACTGGTCCATCCATCGCTTCAAATTTTTGCTGCGTCCAGACAGAACCGAGGAAATTACAAACTCTCCCAATATATATGGTGCTGTAACTCGAATTTAACCTGGCTGAAACAACCTTGTCTTGGGCCCCCGTGACGTGCAGGCCAAGCACAGCAGAAGCCTAACTCGGCCAAACCTCCTGTAGTGGAAGCTGAAACTGAAAGTGAAGACAATTCAGTGCAGTGGAAGTGACAGAAGCCCAGTGTGCTGGAAGCCGAGAGAACAAAAACAAACTTGGCAGAAAACTTATATGGCTCAGTCTCAGGTTCCAGGAGACCTCCAGTTAAGGTAGGAAGTCCTTGCTCCTATGGCTGGAAGGACATATGGCTAAGAAAATCTTAATTTTTTTATAATCTCTCATTTCTTGCTGTTCTATGCTTAGTCACTCAGTCATATCCGACTGGGACTTGAGCCTGGCCAAAACCCACAATGCCTGGTTTTAGGACCTAATGAAGCTCAGGCTCTTGATGTCTCATTGCAAAAAATTCAGTGAGAGACACAGTCATAGTAAGAGGTAGATTTGTTCAGAGGTGGATTTAGAGAGATGCATACTCTGCAGGGTGGGCCATTGCAGAGGGTGAGTGGAATGTGCTGTGGTTAGTTTTTGCCAGCTGGGTGATTTCATATACTAATGAGTGGGAGGATCATCCCAACAGTTGGGGAATCACCCACTCCTCTGTCTTGGTCTTTTGACAGTGCCTTGGAACTGTCCTGGCACCTCTGGGTTTGTCATTTGGCTTGCAGATTGAGGATCAACGTTTAGTTGAATTTGACTTGTCATCTTGGACCCATTTGATTTTAATCAGTTTATGTTATGCCATTTGGCTATGTCACTCTTTCAAAAGTTGTGCCCTGCCCCCTCCCATCCTGTCCCATGCTCTTTTCCTGAGCCCAATCTGGGCCCACAATATTGCCTTTACCCTCTTCTGGAGGAACAACCAGAAAATAGCTGGCCCTTGGGAAAGAAATGCTGTATAACACCCAATATCTCTAGATATTCTGGCCTTCATCTTCCATGTTTCCTACAATATGTGCAACAACAATATCTCTCAGTGAACCTGCTAGGGCAGATGACAGGCACACAATGCCTGCCAGAAGTTCCATCTGTTGGTGGCATCCCTTCAAGGGCAATTGAGCTCCCAGGGATAATGTTTGCCACTTTGGGAGTTAGCCCTGCAGGCTGTTTGGGTCCAAACCCTTACCACCCTTCTCCTAAAGTTACAAACATATCCCTGGATCAAATTTCCACTCCAATTTTATGGAGCATCTTGTCCGTTGCCTCTTATCAATTTGTTCTAACTCCTACAACCAGGACTCTGCCCCCTTGTAGGCAACATTGCTCCACCCTGCTTATTATTAAAATATTCTTAATGCCCTTAACAAGACCAGAAAATCCATTCCTTTGACATTATTTCTGTGATTACCTAGAGTGACTCTCTGACAATGAAATGTTTACCACTGGAAACACACTAAACTGCTCTTATGGAGGACTAGGTGGAGAAAATCAGTGACTTACATTCCCTCAGAGCAATAAGAGGATAAAGCTTATAAGCTTCTTTCCCCCAGTCTCAGGGCACAGACTTGGATTAGTTTACATCATGGTGGGCATACCATGGAGATACATCCCTTCTGCAATGGACAAAACAGCAATGAGTTAAGATTAAAATCCCTTAATCCTACCCAGTACTGGTCACGCTGGAGACCTTGGGGACACCCAACTCCAGTCAGGGGGTCCCAGGAGGTTGACCTGCCTTGACCTACCTATGGATCTGGTCCTTGGAAGGTTGTCATGCCTCAGCCTGCTCAGGGATCTGCCAGTCCAGGGATCCCAGGAGGTTGACATGCCTCAACCTGTCCAGAGACCCAATTCTTGGGAGGCCAACCTGCCTCGACCTGCCTGGAGATTCGATCTCCAGGAGGCTGTCACACCTCAGCCTGCTTGGGGATCTGCACCCTGACCTGGGGATGCCTGGCTCTCAGGTTGCAATGGTCCTGGGTAGGATAAACTTCAGAAAGACTCACCCCTAAGCAAGTCCACCCATAAAAATAGAAGGAGGCCTATTCATTTTTTTCTTTTTTCTTTTCCTCCCTGTCATCACTGTCTTTCAGATGAGAAATAGCCAATCCACTTCCTGATGCCCCTGAGATGCATCCTTGATAACTGGAAGCTGTTCAATCCTCTAACTCTAGACAGAAGTCACTTGAAATTTTTTTTGTGCCACTACATGGCCACAGTATCCTCTGGGGGACAAGGAACACTGGCCTGAGGATGGGAGTTTAAATTACAGTACCATCCTATAGCTAGATTTATTCTGCAAAAGACAAAGGAAATACCCAAATTGTCTTCCGACTAAGAGATATGAAGGAACTCTGTCTTAAGTATGGGATTGTTGTATGCCCTAAAAGTGAGCCTACTAGGCTAATGGTATTAGGCACAGACAACCAAGAGAAGGAAGCCCCCCATGAAGGCCCACTTCCCGTGGCTCCCGAGTTTACTGGTGCTCTTTCTTTGTATCCAAACATGTCCCCATATTGGAAAGCACACCTTGCACAAAAGCCAACTAGAGTATGTCCCTTAGTTGAAACTGGAAGAGGATTTGGACCAACCCGGGTCCATAAGCCCTCCTCCCTCTTAGAACCAAGACAGATCAAGCAAGACCTGGAAAGCTATACAGATGATCCAGGAAAATATATAGATATATTCCAGCACATTACCTTGGCCTTTGCCTTGACATGGAAGGACATCATGGTCATATTTAGTCAAACTTTATCTGACCCTGAACATGCTAGGGTCTTAAAGGAAGCCCAAAGGTATGTTATGGGGCTTCACATGTCAAGTGATAAATACCCAGTAGGGGAAACTGTGGTCTCCTCCTCAGATCCTAATTGGAATTATAATGACCCTGAGCACATCTGGGAAAGGGATCATTTTCTGATCTGTGTAAAGGCAGGACTAACATCAGCCCAGCAAAAAGAAATCAGCTAATATGCCTGGGTCTTAGCAATAACTCAGGAACCCAATGAGAACCCCATTGCCTTACTGGAAAGGCTAAAAGAGGCCCACCAAAAGTTTACCAATCTGGACTTAGACTCTTATGAGGGTCAGGTGAATTTAAAGGACAAATTTCTGTTTCTCTGTGCATCAGACATCATGATAAAGTTACAACAGCAATAGAAGCCAGACCCTGCTGCCTCTTTAGATGAGATGGTCCAGGCAGCCACCAATACCTTTTATAACAGAACAAGAGAGGGAAGCCAAGGCCCAAGAAAGGGAGAAAAGGAAAGGGACAAGCCATGCCCAGATGTTGGTTGATCTCCAGGGAATCCCTATGGCAAACCCCGAGTCTTTGAAGGACCAGGCATGAGGCAAATGCCTAATTTGTATACAGGCCGGACACTGGGTCATAGAGTGTCCAAACCATGACACATCTCCTTAAATGGCTTGCTACAAATGCCATCAATTGGGACATTGGGCTACACTCTGCCCTTGGGACCCAAGAGCCTCAAGGTCAAGCACAAAACCTATCCTCGCAATGGTTCAACAGGACTGAAGAGGCCCGCTTCAGCCAGCCCACCTGTCACAGATAACCATCACGGGGCTGGGGCCAAGGGTGCAACTGGAAGTGGAAGGTGGGTCAGAGAATCTCTTGGTTGACACAGGGGGCTACCTACTTTGTCCTGACCTCCTACTCCAGAGTCTTCTCTTGCCAAACCTGTACCATTTTGGGAGCTACAGGAAAAACAATTACAAAAAGATTCAACTGAGCACTTTGTTGCTGGGATGGACAAATATTTTCCCACTAGTTTCTGGTGGTCTCTGAGTGTCCCCCTCCCTTATTGGGAAGAGATCTCTCCCTGCCTTTGAAATCTTGCAGCTATTACAGTCCTGATAGAAGATAACTTTAAAACTCTTTCTTGGGGGAAAACTAATTTTACCAGCCAACAAGTGAAACAACTCCTGAATGGGGGATGCCATTTATGGATGTCTAATCAAATTTGGCCTTGGAGTACGGAATGAAGCAGGGCAAGGACTAATAGAGTTTTGCCAAGAGAACGCACTGGTCATGGCAAACACCCTTTTCCAACAACACAAGAGAAGACTACACATGGACGGCACCAGATGGTCAACGCCGAAATCAGATTGATTATATTCTTTGCAGCCAAAGATTGAGAAGCTCTATACAGTCAGCAAAAACAAGACCGGGAGCTGACTGTGGTTGTGATCATGAATTCCTTATTGCCAAATTCAGAATTAAATTGAAGAAAGTAGGGAAAACCACTAGACCCATTCAGGTATGACCTAAATCAAATCCCTGATGACTACACAGTGGAAGTGATAAATAAATTTAAGGGACTAGATCTGATAGATAGAGTGCCTGATGAACTATGGATGGAGGTTCGTGACGTTGTACAGAAGATAGGGATCAAGAATATCCTCATGGAAAAGAAATGCAAAAAAGCAAAATAGCTGTCTGGGGAGGCCTTACAAATAACTGTGAAAAGAAGAGAAGTGAAAAGCAAAGGAGAAAAGGAAAGATATAAGCATCTGAATGCAGAGTTCCAAAGAATAGCAAGGAGACATAAGAAAGGCTTCTTCAGTGATCAATGCAAAGAAATAGAGGAAAACAACAGAATGGGAAAGACTAGAGATATCTTCAAGAAAATTAGAGATACCAAGGGAACATTTCATGCAAAGATGGGCTTGATAAAGGAAAACTGTGGAAAATTCTGAAAGAGATGGGAATACCAGATCACCTGATCTGCCTCTTGAGAAACCTATATGCAGGTCAGGAAGGAACAGTTAGAACTGGACATGGAACAACAGACTGGTTCCAAATAGGAAAAGGAGTACGTCAAGGATGTATATTGTCACCCTGCTTATTTAACTTATATGCAGAGTACATTATGAGAAACGCTGAGCTGGAAGAAGCACAAGGTGGAATCAACATTGCCGGGAGAAATATCAATAACCTCAGATATGCAGATGACACCACCCTTATGGCAGAAAGTGATGAGGAACTAAAAAGCCTCTTGATGAAAGTGAAAGAGGAAAGTAAAAAAGTTGGCCTAAAGCTCAACATACAGAAAATGAAGATCATGGCATCTGGTCCCATCACTTCATGGGAAATAGATGGGGAAACAGTGGAAAGAATGTCAGACTTTATTTTTGGGGGGCTCCAAAATCAGTGCAGATGTTGATTGCAGTCATGAAATTAAGAGATACTTACTCCTTGGAATGTAAGTTATGATCAACCTAGATAGCATATTCAAAAGCAGAGACATTACTTTGCCAACAAAGGTCCGTCTAGTCAAGGCTATGGTTTTTCCTGTGGTCATGTATGGATGTCAGAGTTGGACTGTGAAGAATGCTGAACGCTGAAGATTTGATGCTTTTGACTGTGGTGCTGGAGAAGACTCTTGAGAGTCCCTTGGACTGCAAGGAGCTCCAACCAGTCCATTCTAAAGGAGATCAGTCCTGGGTGTTCATTGGAAGGACTGATGCTAAAGCTGAAATTCCAGTACTTTGACCACCTCATGTGAAGAGTTGACTCATTGGAAAAGACTCTGATGCTGGGAGGGATTGGGGCAGGAAAAGAAGGGGACGACAGAGGATGAGATGGCTGGATGGCATCACTGACTCGATGGACATGAATTTGAATGAACTCTGGGAGTTGGTGACGGACAGCGAGGCCTGACGTGCTGCAATTCATGGGGTCACAAAGAGTTGGACTGAGCGACTGAACCGAATTGAACTGAACTGAATCAAAGAATCTTCAGATATCAAGTAGTGTTGATGGAAAATCCAGGCCTGACTATATTCCCTTGTGAGGTTCTTAATCCAGTTACCATCCTGCCTACCCCCGAGGGCTCTCTCCCCTTTCACTCTTGCCTAGAAATTTTGGACCATTGGACAAAACCCCGATAAGAATTGTTAAAAGATCCTGTGACTAATTCTGAGGAAATCTGGTACACTGATGGAAGCAGTTCTGCCTTAGATGGAAAAGAAGAGCCAGACATACAGTAGACTCCAATTTTGAGACCATAGAGGCTAAACTTTTGCCACCAGGTACTTCTGCCCAATTAGCTGATCTAATAGCCCTGACTTGAGCTTTAGCACTGGAAAAAGGAAAAAGAGTAGCTATTTACACTGACTCCAAGTATGCCTTTCTGGTGCTACATGCACATGCTGCTATTTGGAAAGAAAAAAGCCAAAGACCACCTGAGGTTCCCCAATCAAACATGATGATCAAATCCTTAGGCTCTTGGAGCAGTGCCCACTGATTTTTCAGTCTCCCATTGTAAAGGACACCAAAAAGGGAGCATGGAAGTGGCATGAGGGAACCAAGAAACCGATCAGACAGCTAAGAGAGCAGCTCTTACAGAACAATGTAAGTCATTACAGAACAATGACCTAACAGGGTTTGCCACCTTAGTTCCACAGACTAATTTGCCAAAAACTCCTTCATATACTGAAGGTATGACTCTTAAGGCTAAGAGTGAGAGCTTTCAAGAAGATCATATGGGGTGGTTCCAAAGGGTAGGGCTTTTTTTCTACCTTGGAACATCCAATGGAAGTTGGTTAACTCCTTATTTGCCACCACACACTTAGAGGGAAAGACCTGCCAAAGATTACTAGAAAGGTCTTTCAGAGGAACAGGCCTCCAAAAAAACTGCTCCATGAAATCGTTCAGAGATTTGGTCTGCCCAGGTCACTACAAAGTGACAGTGGAGCATCATTTACTTCTAAGGTCACCCAATGGGTCTCTAAAGCATTGGGGATTACTTATCATCTCCACTGTGCCTGTAGGCCTCAGTCTTCAGGATAAGAGCCAACCAATTCTTAAAATCAGCAATAAAAAATATAACCTAGGAGACCTCCTTGGGATGGAAGGAGGCTTTACCAATAGCTCTCATCTGCACCCATATTGCCCCTAAGGAACTGGTTGGTCTTAGTCCTTTTGAGATGCTACATGAGAGACCTTTTGTTTATGTCAATGACTTCTTCCTAGATCCAGAGGCTCAGACCCTTCAGTCTTATACCATGACCATTGGGCAATTCCAACAGGATATACATTTGTGAGGTGTCAATCAGGACCCCAAAGAGTCTAAAGAGTCACCACTATATGCTCAAGGGACTCAAGTCCTAATTAAAGTCTGGAATGATGCATCCCCAAAGGCTCAACTCCAGCCCACATGGAAGGGCCTCTACCCTGTAAGATTTTCTATCCCTAAAACAGTCAACGTACCAGGACATGATTCCTAAATTCACTACTCATGAGTCAAGCCATGGAAGAAAACAGAAGAGGAAACTCAATGCACCTGTGAGCCCCTGGGAGCTCTCAAATACCTATTCAGGACTACAAACGAATGCCATTCTAATGAATACCCCCAAAATTAAACTTCTGGGGATAAGATTTCTCTGAAGAGCCAACATAGCTTCGCAGTGGTTGTACTCCAAAAAAGGAGATAGGTCTCATGATTCCTGAACAAGGAGGGACTTGAGCCATCTTGAATGAGACATGTTGCTTCTGGGTGAATACCTCCAGCTAAGTTAAAGTCTCACAGTCCTCAAGAAAAACATTCATATCCTAAAGGATCTCAAAGAACAAGCTTGAAAGTTCTCAGGGTGGCTACAATATCTCTTTGGGGGATCCTTCTCCTGGTGAGGGGTAATTTGGAGTTGGCTAAGCCCCTACTAATCCTTATTATCAACATATTGATGCTGTTTATGATTTCTCCATGTATTATCAATTGTCTAACCCATTTTGTCTCTGCCCAGGACAACAAGCTACAACACGCAGTGCCGGTTCAACAAAGATGTATAAAACTACAGCTGACCAAAGAAAATATCACTCACCCTGATGGTAAGTTAGATGGACGTTGCCATAAGGACTCTGAGGCCTGAGACTAGCAAGAGAGGGACATGACTGAGTGACTGAACTGAACTGGCCCTCATGCCATGAGGATGTATTTTTCCTTTGCTTGCCAAACAAAACTGAGCTGTAACACTGGTCCATCTGTTGCTTCAAATTTTTGCTGTGGCAAGACAGAACCAAGGAAATTATAAACTCCCTGACAGTTGTATGGCATCATCAACACAATGGAAATGGGTTTGAACAATCTCTGGGAGACAGTGAAGGACAGGAAAGACTGGCATGCTGCAGTGTATGACTTAGCGACTGAATAGCAACATATAAGACTGACTAATTGTTAAGTACTGCAAATAGATTAGATCAGATCAGATCAGATCAGTCGATCAGTCATGTCCGGCTCTTGGAGACCCCATGAATGCATCATGCCAGGCCTCCCTGTCCATCACCAACTCCCGGAGTTCACACAGACTCACGTCCATCAAGTCAGTGATGCCATCCAGCCATCTCATCCTCTGTCGTCCCCTTCTCCTCCTGCCCCCAATCCCTCCCATCATCAGAGTCTTTTCCCATGAGTCAACTCTTCGCATGAGGTGGCCAAAGTACCGGACTTTCAGTTTTAGCATCATTCCTTCCAAAGAAATCCCAGGGCTGATCTCCTTCAGAATGGACTGGTTGGATCTCCTTGCAGTCCAAGGGACTCTCAAGAGTCTTCTCCAACACCACAGTTCAAAAGCATCAATTCTTTGGCACTCAGCCTTCTTCACAGTCCAACTCTCACATCCATACATGACCACAGGAAAAACCATAGCCTTGACTAGACGGACCTTTGTTGGCAAAGTAATGTCTCTGCTTTTGAATATGCTATCTAGGTTGGTCATAACTTTTCTTCCAAGGAGTAAGCGTCTTTTAATTTCATGGCTGCAGTCACCATCTGCAGTGATTTTGGAGCCCAAAAAAATAAAGTCTGAAACTGTTTGCACTGTTTCCCCATCTATTTCCCATGAAATGATGGGACAGGATGACAAATGTTGAGGTTTAAGCCAACTTTTTCACTCTCCACTTTCACTTTCATCAAGAGGCTTTTTAATTCCTCTTCACTTTCTGCCATAAGGGTGGTGTCATCTGCATATCTGAGGTTATTGATATTTCTCCCGGCAATGTTGATTCCACCTTGTGCTTCTTCCAGTCTGGCGTTTCTCATGATGTACTCTGCATATAAGTTAAATAAGCAGGGTGACAATATACATCCTTGACGTACTCCTTTTCCTATATGGAACCAGTCTGTTGTTCCATGTCCAGTTCTAACTGTTGCTTCCTGACCTGCATACAAATTTATCAAGAGGCAGATCAGGTGGTCTGGTATTCCCATCTCTTTCAGAATTTTCCACACTTTATTGTGATCCACACAGTCAAAGGCTTTGGCATAGTCAATAAAGCAGAAATAGATGTTTTTCTGGGACTCTCTTGCTTTTTCCATGATCCAGCGGATGTTGGCAATTTGATCTCTGGTTCCTCTGCCTTTTCTAAATCCAGCTTGAACATCAGGAAGTTCATGCTTCACATATTGCTGAAGCCTGGCTTGGAGAATTTTGAGCATTACTTTACTAGCATGTGAGATGAGTGCAATTGTGCAGTAGTTTGAGCATTCTTTGGCATTGCCTTTCTTTGGGATTGGAATGAAAACTGACCTTTTCCAGTCCTGTGGCCACTGCTGAGTTTTCCAAATTTGCATGCATATTGAATACAGCACTTTCACAGCATCATCTTTCAGGATTTGAAATAGCTCAACTGGAATTCTATCACCTCCACTAGCTTTGTTCATAGTGATGCTTTCCAAGGCCCACTTGACCTCACATTCCAGGATATCTGGCTCTAGGTCAGTGATCACACCATTGTGATTATCTGGGTCGTGAAGATCTTTTTTGTACAGTTCTTCTGTGTATTCTTGCCATCTCTTCTTAATATCTTCTGCTTCTGTTAAGTCCATACCATTTCTGTCCTTTATTGAGCCCATCTTTGCATGAAATGTTCCTTTGGTATCTCGGATTTTCTTGAAGAGATCCGTAGTCTTTCCCATTCTGTTGTTTTCCTCTATTTCTTTGCATTGATCTCTGAGGAAGGCTTTCTTATCTCTTCTTGCTATTCTTTGGAACTCTGCATTCAGATGCTTATATCTTTCATTTTCTCCTTTGCTTTTCACTTCTCTTCTTTTCACAGCTATTTGTAAGGCCTCCCCAGACAGCCATTTTGCTTTTTTGCATTTCTTTTCCATGGGGATGGTCTTGATCCCTGTCTCCTGTATCATGTCCTGAACCTCATTCCATAGTTCATCAGGCACTCTATCAGATCTAGTCCCTTAAATCTATTTGGCACTTCCACTGTATAATCATAAGGGATTTGATTTAGGTCATACCTGAATGGTCTAGTGGTTTTCCCTACTTTCTTCAATTTAAGTCTGAATTTGGCAATAAGGAGTTCATGGTCTGAGCCACAGTCAGCTCCTGGTCTTGTTTTAAGATAATTGATTTCACATTTGCTAATTTTTAAGGCACAAATTATAATTTTTAAGTGATAAATAGCTCTTCCACACTTCTTTAGGTAGCAATACATATTTATGAATAAATAATAGTTGTATAAGTGTGTACTGAGGGGAAAATTGAAAATAATTAAGTTTAATTAGAAGCTGAATTAGAAACTCATTTGCATAAGGGAATGATAGTTTAAGTTATCTATAGTTTATTGTTGTTGTTATTATTGTCATTGCTGTTTTTGAATTTCTGAAAGTCCCAGATGGAGATCTACTAACTGCATATTATCATGGTTATTATTAGCATTGCTATTTTAGATGATGTGACATGTATGATAAGCTCGACTGTCATCCCAGAAACATGGATTCACTCTATATTTTCCTCCTCCAAAATTAACTGTATTCATTTTACTAAAATGGCACATAAATGGAGATTTATCATATAATTATAGGGAAACTATTCACTATTTTAGAACAAGAATTGACTTGTTTTATAGTTTAAGACACCTCTGACTGTCTCCTGCTGCTTGCTCACATTATTAACTGCATTTTTCCTGCAGGGGGTTTTGTATCCATCAGGGTTTAGGCAGAAAAACAGACACAATTTTACATTTTTTAAAAAAGAGAAAATGTCATGCAGGGAATTGGCTACATAGTCTTAGAAAAACTCAGCTCACACTTGAGATTCACAATTGCAGGTAGCAATTAAGGTAATACTCTCCTTAGATGAAGAAAACAGAGACCAGCACTCCTGGAGGCCAGAACCTGGGTCCCCTGGGGATGAAGGAACCAGGGTTGTGCTCCTCTCCACAGCAAAACCCTGGAGAGAGAGAGCCTGGGTAAGAGAGGAATGGGGAGAAAAACCTGGCTTTGCCTAGGTTCTACTCTCTCATCTGGCTAAATGCCTTTGTTGAAAGTAAACAGACACGCCTGAGAAAGGGACCAGCTACCTTGAGATGCAGAGCAGAGCGAGGAGGAAGACAAGGCCATGGATGTGCACGATGCCCCAATGCACTTGCACTTTTCTTCTGCCCAGACACCTCTGATTCGGCTCTGGCTTGTCTGTAAGGAAAGCCTTATATTGAAAGCAACATAAAGGTGCAGGTCTTTCCATCTTGGAGACAATATTTTTCTAAATTTCTAAGAAATTTAAAAACATTATATATGAGCTGAGTCCTTAATGTTCTTTCTCCTTAATGACACAACAGTGAGAAGTATCACTTCAACAAGAAAGTCCAGGCAATCTAGTTATGTTCAAAATATATTTCTGTTCTGTTGCCTAAAGATGATGAGTCAATAAAATGATAGGCTTTATTAAAGCCATTCAGAAAATTACAGAATATGAAGTTTTCTTAAATTCTCTTTGGCACTGCAGCACAAATGATAAACAAGGCTGGGCACTATTTAAAAGTAGTGAGGATATCCGATACGGTTGGTGGGAATGTAAATTGGTGCAGCCATTTTGGAAAACAGTATGGAGTTCCTCATAAAACTAAAAATAGCATTGCCATATGGTCCAGCAATCTCATTCCTGGGCATATATCCAGAAAAAGGTATAATGCAAAAAGATACATCCACCCCTATTTTCACAGCAGCACTATTCACCAAGACATAGCCATCCAAAATGTCTATTGTCAGATGAATGGATAAAGAAGATGTAATATATATATACAAAGGAATACTACTCATCCATAAAAAAGACTGAAATAATGCCATTTGCAGGAACATGGATGGACCTAGAGATTATCATACTAAGTGAAGTCAGAGAAAGATAAATACAATAATATCACTCATGTATATTCTAAAATATAACACAAACTAGCACAACATTGTGAATCAACTATTGTTACTGTTGTTTAATCTCTGAGTAGTGTCCAGCTCCTTTGTGAACCCATGGTCAGTAGCTCACCAGGATCCCCTAACTATGGGATTTCCCAGGTAAGAATACTGGAGTGGGTAGCCATTGCTTTCTCCAGGGATCTTCCCAACTCAGGGATCAAATCTTCATCTCCTGTATTGGCAGATGGTTTCTTTACCACCGAGTCACCAGGGAAGCCCCAAATCACCTATAATATAAAATGAAAATCAGATTAAGCACTAAAAAATAAAATAAGTTATGACACAAGTGAACTTATTTACAAAACAGAAACAGACTCACAGACATAGAAAATGAATTTATGGTTACCAGAGGGGAAAGGGAATGTGGGAGGGATAAATTACAAGCTTGGAATCAGCAAATACAAACTACTATATATAAAATAGATAAACAACAGTGTATATCACAGGAAACTATATTCAATATATTATAATAAACTGTAATGGGAAAGAATATAAAAAAGAAAATGTGCACATGTTTATCGGGTTTCCCAGGCAGCACTAGTGGTAAAGAATGCAGGAGACTTCACTTCAGTCGCTCAGTCTTGTCTGACACTTTGTGACCCCATGGACTGCAGCACGCCAGGCTTCCCTGTCCATCACCAATTCCTGGAGCTTGCTCAAACTCATGTCTATTGAGTCAGTGAAGCCATCTAACCATCTCATTCTCTGTCATCCCCTTCTCCTCCTGCCTTCAATCTTTCCCAGAAAGTAAAGTCTGTCACTGTTTCCATTGTTTCCCCATTTATTTGCCATGAAGTAATGAGGCCAGATGTCATGATCTTCAATTTTTGAATGCTGAGTTTTCTTTTAAATTTTATTTTATTTTTAAACTTTACAATATTGTACTGGTTTTGCCAAACATCGAAATGAATCCGCCACAGGTATACATGTGTTTCCCGTCCTGAACCCTCCTCCCTCTTCCCTCCCCATACCATCCCTCTGGGTCATCCCAGTGCACCAGCCCCAAGCATCCAGTATCGTGCATCGAACATGGACTGGTGACTCGTTCCATATAGGATATCATACGTATTTCAATGCCATTCTCCCAAATCATCCCACCCTCTCCCTCTCCCACAGAGTCCAAAAGATTGTTCTATACATCAGTGTCTCTTTTGCTGTCTCGTATACAGGGTTATTGTTACCATCTTTCTAAATTCCATATATATGCGTTAGTATACTGTATTGGTGTTTTTCTTTCTGGCTTACTTCACTCTGTATAATAGGCTCCAGTTTCATCCACCTCATTAGAACTGATTCAAACGTATTCTTTTTAATGGCTGAGTAATACTCCATTGTGTATATGTACCACAGCTTTCTTATCCATTCATCTGCTGATGGGCATCTAGGTTGCTTCCATGTCCTGGCTATTATAAACAGTGCTGCGATGAACATTGGGGTACACGTGTCTCTTTCCCTTCTGGTTTCCTCAGTGTGTATGCCCAGCAGTGGGATTGCTGGATCATAAGGCAGTTCTATTTCCAGTTTTTTAAGGAATCTCCACACTGTTCTCCATAGTGGCTGTACTAGTTTGCATTCCCACCAGCAGTGTAAGAGGGTTCCCTTTTCTCCACACCCTCTCCAGCATTTATTATTTGTAGACTTTTGGGTTGCAGCCATTCTGACTGGCTTGAAATGGTACCTCATAGTGGTTTTGATTTGCATTTCTCTGATAATGAGTGATGTTGAGCATCTTTTCATGTGTTTGTTAGCCATCTGTATATCTTCTTTGGAGAAATATCTATTTAGTTCTTTGGCCCATTTTTTGATTGGGTCATTTATTTTTCTGGAGTTGACCTGGAGGAGTTGCTTGTATATTTTTGAGATTAGTTGTTTGTCAGTTGCTTCATTTGCTATTATTTTCTCCCATTCTGAAGGCTGTCTTTTCACCTTGCTTATAGTTTCCTTTGTTGTGCAGAAGCTTTTAAGGTTAATTAGGTCCCATTTGTTTATTTTTGCTTTTATTCCAAATATTCTGGGAGGTGGGTCATAGAGGATCCTGCTGTGATGTATGTCGGAGAGTGTTTTGCCTATGTTCTCCTCTAGGAGTTTTATAGTTTCTGGTCTTATGTTTAGATCTTTAATACATTTTGAGTTTATTTTTGTGTATGGTGTTAGAAAGTGCTCTAGTTTCATTCTTTTACAAGTGGTTGACCAGTTTTCCCAGCACCACTTGTTAAAGAGATTGTCTTTAATCCATTGTATATTCTTGCCTCCTTTGTCAAAGATAAGGTATCCATATGTGCGTGGATTTATCTCTGGGCTTTCTATTTTGTTCCATTGATCTATATTTCTGTCTTTGTGCCAGTACCATACTGTCTTGATGACTGTTGCTTTGTAGTAGAGCCTGAAGTCAGGCAGGTTGATTCCTCCAGTTCCATTCTTCTTTCTCAAGATCGTTTTGGCTATTCAAGGTTTTTTGTATTTCCATACAAATTGTGAAATTATTTGTTCTAGCTCTGTGAAGAATACCATTGGTAGCTTGATAGGGATTGCATTGAATCTATAAATTGCTTTGGGTAGTATACTCATTTTCACTATATTGATTCTTCCAATCCATGAACATGGTATATTTCTCCATCTATTAGTGTCCTCTTTGATTTCTTTCACCAGTGTTTTATAGTTTCCTATATATAGATCTTTAGTTTCTTTAGGTAGATATATTCCTAAGTATTTTATTCTTTCCGTTGCAATGGTGAATGGAATTGTTTCCTTAATTTCTCTTTCTGTTTTCTCATTATTAGTGTATAGGAATGCAAGGGATTTCTGTGTGTTGATTTTATATCCTGCAACTTTACTATAATCACTGATTCGTTCCAGTAATTTTCTGGTGGAGTCTTTAGGGTTTTCTATGTGGAGGATCATGTCATCTGCAAACAGTGAGAGTTTTATATCTTCTTTTCCAATTTGGATTCCTTTTATTTCTTTTTCTGCTCTGATTGCTGTGGCCAAAACTTCCAAAACTATGCTGAATAGTAATGGTGAAAGTGGGCACCCTTGTCTTGTTCCTGACTTTAGAGGAAATGCTTTCAATTTTTCACCATTGAGGATAATGTTTGCTGTGGGTTTGTCATATATAGCTTTTATTATATTGAGGTATGTTCCTTCTATTCCTGCTTTCTGGAGAGTTTTTATCATAAACGGATGTTTAATTTTGTCAAAGGCTTTCTCTGCATCTATGGAGATAATCATATGGTTTTTATTTTTCAATTTGTTAATGTAGTGTATTACATTGATTGATTTGTGGATATTGAAGAATCCTTGCATCCCTGGGATAAAGCCCACTTGGTCATGGTGTATGATCTTTTTAATGTGTTGTTGGATTCTGATTGCTAGAATTTTGTTAAGGATTTTTGCATCTATGTTCATCAGTGATATTGGCCTGTAGTTTTCTTTTTTTGTGGGATCTTTGTCAGGTTTTGGTATTAGAGTGATGGTGGCCTCATAGAATGAGTTTGGAAGTTTACCTTCCTCTGCAATTTTCTGGAAGAGTTTGCATAGGATAGATGTTAGCTCTTCTCTAAATTTTTGGTAGAATTTAGCTGTGAAGCCGTCTGGGCCTGGGCTTTTGTTTGCTGGAAGATTTCTGATTACAGTTTCAAATTCCGTGCTTGTGATGGGTCTGTTAAGATTTTCTATTTCTTCCTGGTCCAGTTTTGGAAAGTTGTACTTTTCTAAGAATTTGTCCATTTCTTCCACGTTGTCCATTTTATTGGCATATAATTGTTGATAGTAGTCTCTTATAATCCCTTGTATTTCTGTGTTGTCTGTTGTGTTCTCTCCATTTTCATTTCTAATTTTATTGATTTGGTTTTTCTCCCTTTGTTTCTTGATGAGTCTGGCTAATGGTTTGTCAATTTTATTTATCCTTTCAAAGAACCAGCTTTTGGTTTTGTTGATTTTTGCTATGGTCTCTTTTGTTTCTTTTGCATTTATTTCTGCCCTAATTTTTTAAGATTTCTTTCCTTCTACTAACCCTGGGGTCCTTCATTTCTTCCTTTTCTAGTTGCTTTAGGTGTAGAGTTAGGTTATTTCTTTGACTTTTTTCTCGTTTCTTGAGGTATGCCTGTATTGCTATGAACTTTCCCCTTAGGACTGCTTTTACCGTGTCCCACAGGTTTTGGGTTGTTGTGTTTTCATTTTCATTCATTTCTATGCAAATTTTGATTTCTTTTTTGATTTCTTCTGTGATTTGTTGGTTATTCAGCAGCGTGTTGTTCAGCCTCCATATGTTGGAATTTTTAATAGTTTTTCTCCTGTAATTGAGATCTAATCTTATTGCATTGTGGTCAGAAAAGATGCTTGGAATGATTTCAATTTTTTTGAATTTACCAAGGCTAGCTTTAGGGTCCAGGATGTGATCTATCCTGGAGAAGGTTCCATGTGTGCTTGAGAAAAAGGTGAAATTCATTGTTTTGGGATGAAATGTCCTATAGACATCAATTAGGTCTAACTGGTCTATTGTATCATTTAAAGTTTGTGTTTCCTTGTTAATTTTCTGTTTAGTTGATCTATCCATAGGTGTGAGTGGGGTATTAAAGTCTCCCACTATTATTGTGTTATTGTTAATTTCTCCTTTCATACTTGTTAGCATTTGTCTTACATACTGCAGTGCTCCCGTGTTGGGTGCATATATATTTATAATTGTTATATCTTCTTCTTGGATTGATCCTTTGATCATTATGTAGTGACCTTCTTTGTCTCTTTTCACAGCCTTTGTTTTAAAGTCTATTTTATATGATATGAGTATTGCTACTCCTGCTTTCTTTTGGTCCCTATTTGCATGGAAAATCTTTTTCCAGCCCTTCACTTTCAGTCAGTATGTGTCCCCTGTTTTGAGGTGGGTCTCTTGTAAACAACATATGTAGGGGTCTTGTTTTTTTATCCATTCAGCCAGTCTTTGTCTTTTGGTTGGGGCATTCAACCCATTTACGTTTAAGGTAATTATTGATAAGTATGATCCCATTGCCATTTACTTTATTGTTTTGGGTTCGAATTTATACACCGTTTTTGTGTTTCCTGTCTAGGGAATATCCTTTAGTATTTGTTGGAGAGCTGGTTTGGTGGTGTAGAATTCTCTCAGCTTTTGCTTGTCTGTAAAGCTTTTGATTTCTCCTTCACATTTGAATGAGATCCTTGCTGGGTATAATAATCTGGGCTGTAGGTTATTTTCTTTCATCACTTTAAGTATGTTTTGCCATTCCCTCCTGGCTTGAAGAGTTTCTATTGAAAGATCAGCTGTTATCCTTATGGGAATTCCCTTGTGTGTTATTTGTTGTTTTTCCCTTGCTGCTTTTAATATTTGTTCTTTGTGTTTGATCTTTGTTAATTTGATTAATATGTGTCTTGGGGTGTTTCACCTTGAATTTATCCTGTTTGGGACTCTTTGGGTTTCTTGGACTTGAGTGATTATTTCCTTCCTCATTTTAGGGAAGTTATCATCTATTATCTCCTCAAGTATTTTCTCATGGTCTTTCTTTTTGTCTTCTTCTTCTGGGACCCCTATGATTCGAATGTTGTAGTGTTTAATATTGTACTGGAGGTCTCTGAGATTGTCTTCATTTCTTTTAATTCGTTTTTCTTTTATCCTCTCTGATTCATTTATTTCTACCATTCTATCTTCTAATTCACTAATCCTATCTTCTGCCTCTGTTATTCTACTATTTTTGCCCCCAGAGTGTTTTTGATTTCATTTATTGCATTATTCATTATATATTGACTCTTTTTTATTTCTTCTAGGTCCTTGTTAAACCTTTCTTGCATCTTCTCAATCCTTGTCTCCAGGCTATTTATCTGTGATTCCATTTTGATTTCAAGATTTTGGATCAATTTCACTATCATTATTCGGAATTCTTTATCAGGGAGATTCCCTATCTGTTCCTTTTTTGTTTGGTTTGGTGAGCATTTATTCTGTTCCTTTATCTGCTGGGTATTCCTCTGTCTCTTCATCTTGCTTAAATTGCTGAGTTTGGGGTGCAGGACTGATTTCTTTGAGGATTGATTTATTTGATCTCCTTACAGTCCAAGGGACACTCAAGAGTCTTCTCCAACACCATAGTTCAAAAGAATCAATTTTTTGGTGCTCAGCTTTCTTTTAGTCCAACTCTCACATCCATACATGACTACTAGAAAAACCATAGCTTTGACTAGTCGAACCTTTGTTGGCAAAGTAATGTCTCTGCTTTATAATAGCAGGAGACATAAGAGAAACTGCTGGAGACATAAGAGATGCTAATTCGATCCCTGTATCTGGAAGATGCCCTGGAAAAGGGTATGGCAACCCTCTCCAGTATTCCTGCCTGGAGAATCCCATGGAATGAGGAGCTTGGCAGGTTACAGTCCACAGGGTCTCAAAGAGCTGAACACAACTGAAGTGACAACACACATGCATATGTGTGCATAATTAAATCACTTTGCTGGACACCAGAACTAACATAATTTTGTAACCAGCTATACTTTATTTTATTTTTATTAAAGTAGACATGATACATGCTATTCAAT
The DNA here is from genome assembly GCF_003369695.1 of Bos indicus x Bos taurus. Lineage (NCBI taxonomy): Eukaryota > Metazoa > Chordata > Mammalia > Artiodactyla > Bovidae > Bos > Bos indicus x Bos taurus. The sequence continues at coordinate 82,714,635 of NC_040077.1, read as the reverse complement.
AACTTTTGCAACAGGGAAGAGGGTCTAGTGTGGACAAAATTCAATATTGCCGAAACAAAAGGCTAGAGATTTTTTAAAGGCTGAAATGTGTGAAGGGAAAGGTGCTGAGATGTATTAAGGAGGTTGGTCCAGTGATAGACTAGACCATCTGGGTTTGTTAATTGGCAGTCATCCAAAGGAGAGAAATAACCTCCTAGCTTTAGGACAGGAGGCAGTCCTGTTAAGTTAGAGCAAGTCTCCCATTAATTCAGGCCTTTATCCTCCTCAGGGACTGGGAGGGAGAGGGAACGCTATCTCTGAATGTTCACATTTCAAAAAGACAGCTTTCAAGTCCTTGGGGAAACAGTTTGTGAAGGTAGATTTACATCTCAAAGAGCAGAGAAGGGATTTATAATTAATAGTTTTCAAAAGAAACTGCTCTAAGAAGGGGTTCACAGCCTATCTGTCTATCATCAGATTTTGGCTGGAATAAGTAGTAAATCTTCTGCTAGGCATTTTAAGGAGACCTAGGGTCATTCTAAGGATATGAAAGAAATCTTGCCAGAGTCTGGGCACATCTTTAGTGCGGTGATCTGGACAGAGTTATGAGATCGACATTTTCATCAGCTTTGTTAATCACACTTGGATGGTTTAAAATTGTTCTGTAAGTTCTTTGCCCCCACCCCAAGCCAGATTTTTTTTAGCCAGTCTCCATCATAATACTTATTACATGGTTTTGTACTATGTATCTGAAATATCAGAATCTCTACCTATACAAAGTAAACAGTCAGAGAGTAGCATCTCTATTCATTCACTTTTCCAATCTCATTATTTAACATGGAAACAAGTATAAATACTAATTTTTAAACTGTATTAAATTTTATTGCATGCTCCAAACACTCTGATAATTGTGACTGTTGCCTCATATTATTTAATCTTCCCTGTGGTTTTATTCAGGAAAGGCCTGGAGGTCCTTATTTGTCAAGGATAGTTGGCATAGGAAAATGGAAACTGGAAAGTTATAGAAAAGTCACATAAACTGGAACCACTGAATATATAATGTTAAAACATATATTGGAAATTTAGCTTAAAAAAAAAAAAACTGCCAGTGAAAATGTTTACCTTTCACTTACTGAAAAGTAGGTAGTAATTGACATTATATGCTAATTCTTAAACAGAAAAATATCTGGCACAATTTTTAAAGTAGTATACAATAAAACATGGCATTCATTACCTCATTTTACTTTCACAATATAATTATTTTAAAAAATCCTGTAAGAAATGTTTAGCAATTGAAAAAGTCCTTTATTTTTTTAAGAATGTACATCCTTGTATATTTTATAACTTTCTTTGTAGATTTTCTATTCTTCTTTCCTATTTGTCCAACTCTATTAGACCTTCATTTTCAATCACTTTACTTTGAATTCTCACATTTCTGTTACAGTGATTTCATCAGAATTCACCACAATTCCATCAGAATTCACCACAATTCCTATATTTTAACTATTTTTCTTAATAATTCTCTATAATTGATTAGTGTTATGCTTCTATTTTATCAAATATTTTCGATATCTTCAATTTGACCAGTGTCTGTTAGCTAAGATGATCATGTGGCATGGCAGAGTCTTTGGCTATGTTCAGGAATTATTTTAATGGACACCTTTTAACTCAAACTATCATGATTTGGATCATTGATTATATACTGGCTTTAACAGTAGCCAACCTCAAGAGTGCTTATTAAGCACAAGTATGTTTCTAATAATAGTAGGCTTTTATTAATGAAGAAGAGAAGCAAAAAGCAAAGGAGAAAAGGAAAGATATAAGCATCTGAATGCAGAGTTCCAAAGAATAGCAAGAAGAGATAAGAAAGCCTTCTTCAGCGATCAATGCAAAGAAATAGAGGAAAACAACAGAATGGGAAAGACTAGGGATCTCTTCAAGAAAATCAGAGATCATAAGGCAGTTCTATTGATCTCTGATTTTCTTGAAGAGATCCCTAGTCTTTCCCATTCTGTTGTTTTCCTCTATTTCTTTGCATTGATCGCTGAAGAAGGCTTTCTTATCTCTTCTTGCTATTCTTTGGAACTCTGCATTCAGATGCTTATATCTTTCCTTTTCTCCTTTGCTTTTTGCTTCTCTTCTTCATTAATAAAAGCCTACTATTATTAGAAACATACTTGTGCTTAATAAGCACTCTTGAGGTTGGCTACTGTTAAAGCCAGTATATAATCAATGATCCAGCAACCCCACTGCTGGGCATACACACTGAGGAAACCAGAAGGGAAAGAGACACGTGTACCCCAATGTTCATCGCAGCACTGTTTATAATAGCCAAGACATGGAAGCAACCTAGATGTCCATCAGCAGATGAATGGATAAGAAAGCTGTGGTACATATACACAATGGAGTATTACTCAGCCATTAAAAAGAATACATTTGAATCAGTTCTAATTAGGTGGATGAAACTGGAGCCTATTATACAGAGTGAAGTAAGCCAGAAGGAAAAACATAAATACAGTATACTAACGCATATATATGGAATTTAGAAAGATGGTAACAATAACCCGGTGTACGAGACAGCAAAAGAGACACTGATGTATAGAACAGTCTTATGGACTCTGTGGGAGAGGGAGAGGGTGGGAAGATTTGGGAGAATGGCAATGAAACATGTAAAATATCATGTAGGAAACGAGTTGCCAGTCCAGGTTCGATGCATGATGCTGGATGCTGGGGGCTGGTGCACTGGGACGGCCCAGAGGGATGGTATGGGGAGGGAGGAGGGAGGAGGGTTCGGGATGGGGAGCACATGTATACCTGTGGCGGATTCATTTTGATATTTGGCAAAACTAATACAATTATGTAAAGTTTAAAAAATAAAATAAAATTAGAGGAAAAAAAAAAAAAAAAAAGAAAATCAGAGATACCAAAGGAACATTTCATGTAAAAATGGGCTCGATAAAGGACAGAAATGGTATGGACCTAACAGAAGCAGAAGATATTAAGAAGAGATGGCAAGAATACACAGAAGAACTGTACAAAAAAGATCTTCATGACCCAGATAATCACAATGGTGTGACCACTGACCTAGAGCCAGACATCCTGGAATGTGAAGTCAAGTGGGCCTTAGAAAGCATCACTATGAACAAAGCTAGTGGAGGTGATGGAATTCCAGTTGAGCTATTCCAAATCCTGAAAGATGATGCTGTGAAAGTGCTGCACTCAATATGCCAGCAAATTTGGAAAACTCAGCAGTGGCCACAGGACTGGAAAAGGTCAGTTTTCATTCCAATCCCAAAGAAAGGCAATGCCAAAGAATGCTCAAACTACTGCACAATTGCACTCATCTCACATGCTAGTAAAGTAATGCTCAAAATTCTCCAAGCCAGGCTTCAGCAATATGTGAACCATGAACTTCCTGATGCTCAAGCTGGATTTAGAAAAGGCAGAGGAACCAGAGATCAAATTGCCAACATCCACTGGATCATCAAAAAAGCAAGAGAGTTCCAGAAAAACATCTATTTCTGCTTTATTGACTATGCCAAAGCCTTTGACTGTGTGGATCACAAAAACTGTGGAAAATTCTTCAAGAGATGGGAATACCAGACCACCTGATCTGCCTCTTGAGAAACCTATATGCAGGTCAGGAAGCAACAGTTAGAACTGGACATGGAACAACAGACTGGTTCCAAATAGGAAAAGGAGTTCGTCAAGGCTGTATATTGTCACCCTGTTTATTTAACTTATATGCAGAGTACATCATGAGAAACGCTGGACTGGAAGAAACACAAGCTGGAATCAAGACTGCTGGGAGAAATATCAATAATGTCAGATATGCAGATGACACCATCCTTATGGCAGAAAGTGAAGAGGAACTAAAAAGCCTCTTGGTGAAAATGAAAGTGGAGAGTGAAAAAGTTGGCTTAAAGCTCAACATTCAGAAAACGAAGATCATGGCATCCGGTCCCACCACTTCACGGGAAATAGATAGGGAAACAGTGGAAACAGTGTCAGACTTTATTTTTCTGGGCTCCAAAATCACTACAGATGGTGACTGCAGCCATGAAATTAAAAGATGCTTACTCCTTGGAAGGAAAGTTATGACCAACCTAGATAGCATATTCAAAAGCAGAGACATTGCTTTTTCAACAAAGGTTTGTCTAGTCAAGGCTATGGTTTTTCCAGTGGTCATGTATGGATGTGAGAGTTGGACTGTGAAGAAGGCTGAGCACTGAAGAATTGATGCTTTAGAACTGTGTTGTTGGAGAAGACTCTTGAGAGTCCCTTGGACTGCAAGGAAATCCAACCAGTCCATTCTGAAGGAGATCAGCCCTGGGATTTCTTTGGAAGAAATGATGCTGAAGCTGAAACTCCAGTACTTTGGCCACCTCATGCGAAGTGTTGACTCATTGGAAAAGACTCTGATGCTGGGAGGGATTGGGGGCAGGAGGAGAAGGGGACAAAAGAGGATGAGATGGCTAGATTGCATCATTGACTCGATGGACGTGAGTCTCAGTGAACTCTGGGAGTTGGTGATGGACAAGGAGGCCTGGCGTGCTGTGATTCATGGCGTCACAAAGAGTCGGACACGACTGAGCCACTGATCTGATCTGATCTGAGGCTTCTATTAATGCTCACAACAACTCTGTGAGGTAAGGACTACTGGTATTTTCATTCTACAAGAAAAGATACTGAGACAAAACTGGCTTAGGTATCTTGTCTGCTGCTGCTCCTGCTAAGTCGCTTCAGTAGTGTCCGACTCTGTGCGACCCCATAGATGGCAGCCCACCAAGCTCCCCCGTCCCTGGGATTCTCCAGGCAAGAACGCTGGAGTGGGTTGCCATTTCCTTCTCCAGTGCATGAAAGTGAATAGTGAAAGTGAAGTCGCTCAGTCGTGTCCGACTTCGCGACCCCATGGACTGCAGCCTACCAGGCTCCTCTGTCCATGGAATTTTCCAGGCAAGAGTACTGGAGTGGTGTGCCAGTGCCTTGTCCGAGGTATCTTGCCTAGAAGATACAATTAAGACACATATTTCCTATCTAAACCCAGGTGGTACATCTCCAGAGTTAAAGCTCTTAACCAAATTCACAATTTACTGTTCCCTTGGCCCCAAAATTCATTTTATTAATGAGCATGTCTAAATGCTAATGTGCATGACAACAAAAAAAGTTATCACAGTTCAAAATTATTTTTGTTTTTTATCCAAACTGGCAACATTGCTTTTCTATCAAAAGTATACTTTATAAGAAATCTGTATTATTATATAATTCCTATGGAGTAAAAATCAGGGGGTAGAAGAAGTTAAATCTCTTGTCCTCATTCAGCAAGTAAGCCTATAGATGAGCTGAAATGTAAACACAGGACACAAGGCTTTAGAGGTGACTCCCTCTTACACTGACTCTGCCTTACTGCTGAATATTGATAAGACAGAAGTCTTCAAATATTTGTTGCAACAGTGAATAAACAAGGATTCAATATAGTTGGGAAAGTTTCATAATTTATCTCCAAAAATGTACAGAAAATGTAGCTAGAAATTTGAGTAGAAAATAAATGTATGGTCATAAATTGTGATTGACATCTATAAAATAAATTTCAAACTGTATTGATGCTTAATGTATTGTGATGGTATGTAAGACTTTATTTGAAACACAATTTTGCTACAAAAAGGAAAGGTTTTAGCACCTAATTTAGTATTTAAAATTCCATGTCCAAAACAAAAGAGGGGCTATAAGATATAAATTGGAATCTCACACATACACAAAAACAAATAGAAAAATAATGAAAAGATTTTATCTCTAAAAGTTAATTTGGTTTACAGATGGCATAAGTCTGAAGATTAATTTTACATCAAAGAAAATTTGATAGATATTTTCTTTCCTATAAATAAATGGAGAAAAAAGTGGAAACAGTGTATTTTCTTGGGCTCCAAAATCACTGTGGACAGTGATAGCAACCATGAAATTAAAACTCTTGCTCCTTGGAAGAACAGCTATGACAAACCTAGGCAGCATATTAAAAAGCAGGGACATCACTGTCGCATCCAGCACAGCGGGTGAAAAAGACCTGAAATGGGGGCAAGCACCTAATGAAAAGACAAACACATATAATTTGGCAAGCGGGGAGTCAGAGGGCCCTCCTCTCTCCATGGCAGGAAGACAAATGGCTCCTTTGAGCCCACACTTTCATTAGCAGAAGTCACATGAGATCATTAGGGAAGAGCGATACTGGGGAGTATGATATTCGATCAGGAATGTCTTGTTTTGTTTCCATGGACATGCATTCAGGGGTAGGCATTGAAGCAGAGCAGAGAGCATGTCCCGCCCCAAGAATGTCCATTTGGCATGCTTACTAGGACAATCATGAGGGCATAGTTTGCTGCACCCTCAAGTCATGGGTCAGGTTCTGTCTCTGCTCAGCCAGGCTGCAACACATCACTTTGCTGACAAAGGTCCAAATAGTCTAAACCGTGGTTTTTCCAGTAGTCAAATACTAATCTAAGAGTCGGACCATAAGGAAGCTTGAGTGCCAAAGAATTTATGCTTTAGAATTGGAGTGCTGGAGAAGACTGTTAAGAGTCCCTTAGACAGTAAGGAGATCAAACCAGTCAATTTTAAAGGAAATCAACCCTGAATATTCATTGGAATGACTGATGCTGAAGCTGAAGCTCCGATCTTTTGGCCATCTGATGAGAAGAGCCAACTCATTGGAAAAGACCCTGATGTTGGTAAAGACTGAGGGCAGGAGGAGAAGGGGATGACAGAGGATGAGATGGTTAGATGGCATCACTGACTCGATGGACATGAGTTTGAGCAAGCTCCAGAAGTTGGTGATGGACAGGGAGGCCTGGTATGTGACAGTCAACTGGGTCACAAAAAGTTTGACATGACTTAGCGACTGAGCAACAATACTATGATAAAAGGTCTAGCATATTTAGAATCATTTTCATTTTTATGAATTGTTCTAATTTATTCAAAGAGTATGTAAGACATAAAACATATTTATTTTAAAATCATGTATTATTGATCTTTGCAAAGATTTATAGGCTTTTGAAAATAGCTTTTTCTTTTTTATATTTAAAAAAACAATCATGCATTCAATAAAATAATATATAACAGGGCTTGGTGCAAAATACACAGTGTTAATGATATGATTAAGGAAATAGTATTTGTTAAGAGAGGCTTCCCAGATGGTGCAGTGGTAAAGATTCCACCTGCCAATGCAGGAGACGCAAGAGACTTGGATTTGAACCCTGGTTTGGAAAGATCCTCTGGAGTAGGAAATGGCAACCCATTCAGTATTCTTGCCTGGGAAATTCTATGGACAGAGTAGCATTTTAGGCTATAGTCCATGGTGTCTCTAGGAGCTTGACACAACTGAGAACACACACATATACATTTATTAAGAGAGCTTACAAGGCATATTTGTTAAGAAAGAAAGGAAGTCCTGCCATCCTTCTATTAGCCTGCCAGATGCATCTTGTGACCAAGGCCCTATCAAATATTCATGGAGGCTGTGGACCATTGGGAGACCACCATGCTGTTTCTTCCAGTTTGTATTGAAGTGTGAAGATTTTTTTTTTAACTTGAAATGCTATTTGAGATTCATGCAGTTTAGTTTAGATATATGCTATTTGAATGATCCAGTGTTTATAGTACCTGAAGAAAAGACATATTTGGTAAATTGTTGCACCCTCCTATAGGGGCGAGGAGGCCACCCTGACCCAGGGGAGGCTGAGCTCACTTGTAGCCCCCTCCTGCTTGGAGAGAGACAATGCTCTGTTCCCATTTAGCACAGGGAATTCAGACTGAGAAAATGGGGCCACTTTCCATCAGGTCTATTCATTAGGCAACATAAGCACCAGTGAGCCTACTGAAAGAGAAGCTCTGGAAATTTACCTAAACATCCATGCATACTTGGGCTTCCCAGGTGGTGCTAGTGGTGAAGAACCTGACTGCCAATGCAGGAGATATAAGGCATGCAGGTTTGATCCCTGGGTGGGGAAGATTCCATGGAGGAGGGCATGGCAACCCACTCCAGTATTCTTTCCTGGACAATCCCATGGACAGGAGACTGGTGCAGGCTGGAGTCATAGGATCACAAAGAGTCAGACATGACTGTAGTGACTTAGCACACATGCACACTATAGATGCTTCCATTTAATCAGTCATTCAGACTCTTCCATTTTGTGCGTGTGTGTGTTTGTGTATGTGTGTGTGTGAGAGAGAGAGAGAGAGACTGTTCTTATCAAGGTTACCATGAGTGATATGAAAGCGGAGTAAACAAAATTGAGATAAACATGCAATTTTGCTATAAGATGGAACCAAATTAAAAAGAGGTACATTATACTGGTTATTTTCCTAGCAATATGCTAAAGTTTCATAGGTTTCCTTTGGCAAAATAAAATAATAAGTTCTCTATGTTGAAGGAAGTACAAATTAAGCCTGAGCTGATAAATCCATTGTTCTATTTTTAGTTGCAAAATTGCTTTATGAAATATGTGGGGGAATAAATGTTGCTGTAAGAAACCAATGTTTCTATGTGTTTGTTGTCCTAGAAATATTTAGGTTGGCATTTTATCATTATTTTAATAAAAACCCAGAAATAGTTAAAAAATTATAGTGACAACAACAATTTATGGGTGTGGTTAAGAGCAAATGCATATGCTATAAAAGATCAAAGTAAGATTCAGAGAATTTATGTGAGAATTGGCCTTTACTAAACAATTGCATACTTGATTGTCTTTTACTTGAACTGTGATACTTCTGACTCAAGAATGTGTTCTGATTAAATACAATAAATATATTAAGGAGAGAAAATTTTTTAAATACATAAAATTAAATATTCCAGGTTTACAAAGTAAAATTTTTAAGACATTGCTAATATTTTAACCTGTGTAAAAGAAGTTGTAGTATAAATATTTTCTGCCAAACATACAGAATTTTTTTCTTACTTCAACAAATTTAATCTATACATAAATCAAGGTAACTTTAAGTTTCTATAAATGAAACATCTAACTAAATAAATAAAAGCAGGGATGTTTAACAAGGTGGAATTTTTATTTAGTTCTTTGTTGCTGAAAAAGTCTGGTTGTTGGTGCAGCTACACATGCATATCTCAGTATGCTAGGTAATAATTACCTACTCTATCATATAATTATTTGGGGAAATACTTGCAATGTTCTGAGAAAAATTAATGTGCCAATTTATAGTATCAATAAAGAGGCAGAATATTGCTTTTTAAAAGCTCACAAAATGCACAAATGTCTTTTAGCAGCAAAGTGCAATTAAGACAAATTTTTATCATTATATCAGAACATTATAAAATTTCATGAATGAGAATTGTTGGAGCACTCTTTGGGATACCTTGTCAGAATTAATGCCAGAATGATCAATTTAGCTGATAGTATAATTACTAACAGGAAATCAAACAGTAAAATGCATGTGCTTTTTGATACTGAGCTAATGTTTTGCTCCTTCAAAATGCTACCATGTAAACCAATTGAAAGTAATGGTAATTTAACTGATTTATCATAAAATTTACATCTTATTTAAATTTTGATTTAAATGTAAGATGCAAATTCTGTGAGCACAGAAATCTAAGTAACTATAAAATGCAATTAGTGTTGGCAGTTTTAGTGTTTTACAAAATAGTAAAATGAAGAATGATCTATTGATACACCAGTAACCAAGCACACTTACTTTATTGGTTGTAGAAAAACTAGCCAGTGGCTTACCCATAATATGTTAAAGAGTTACCAAGTTTTCCCTTAATAATCTTTTTTGTTCTAGTATTTTAACCCCTCATTGTTTGATAGTAGTAATTTGAAATAACCACTTTTAAAAAATTCTGAACATTCACAGTACTCAAAATAAGTGCTAACTTTAGTTTATAGGAATTCTTGAAGTTAGCAAGATAAAAAATACACAGAAAATCATATGGTCTAGTCTTCTAATATACTTTAAAATTTCACTGTTTTTTAATATACATTTTAAAACTTGGTTGATTAGACAGTTTATACCTTAGTTGATTACTTCCTAATAAAAAACCCTCTTCTAAATTACTCCATAATATAGCAGGAACAATAGCAACAATGAATGTGACCAAGGAAAGCAGAATTTCTTCAGACAAACTTTCAGGCTGTTCTTCACTAATTCTTCATCTCCATTTCTTCACTTTTTCCTTGGTGCCCCCTTCTATATTCCTAAATTGGGTTGTGCTGTTCTGCTTTTTGGTTTCAGTGATATATTCAGATTATGTGTCTCTTTACCCAGTTCTCTTGAACTTCGATGACCATAAAACAGTATCCCTTTGTTTCTGTTTGTTTTAACATCAAGGGGGAGCCAGGGTGGATGGGTGTAGGTATCCCCAGAAAGGCAAACAAAGCTCAATTGGAATCTGAAGTGTGTGTTGTTGTGGTTTAAGGAGTGTGCAGGTAAGTGCATGTCCTTTTGGAAGGAAAGCGGGAAGGGACAGTCTGGGATGCACTGAATGTCAGGGGCAGCTCAGAGAATGATAGTATCATGCCCAAGGTAATGTAGCTGAGATCATTCTCCAGAATAAGTCTGATCTTTTGAGATCTTGAGCCAGTGCAGGAGTTCTGCTGAAGGTGCTGAAGGCCTAGTCTTTAGGAGTCTGGTTCATGCCACTTATCACACAAAACTCATGGAAGCCTGACTGGGGTACAGGAATCTATATACCTCATTTTCTTTATCCATTCATACTCAAAGGACATTTAGGTTGTTTTCATATCTTGGTTATTATAAACAGTAATGCACTGAAGAACGTGGGAGTAGAGATATTTCTGGGATATCCTGATTTGTTAAATATTTATTTGGTTAATTTATAATCAGTGGTGAAGATAATAAAAAAAAAGCTAGGGAAGTTAGCTGAAATTTTGCTATTTCTCCCTAAAGGTATAAAAGAGCCAGGTTTCAATGGTCAGTAGACCATAAGAAGGACATCCCTCATAGCTCAGTTGGTAAAGAATCTGTCGCAATTCAAGAGACTCAGGTTCAATGCCTGAATCAAAAAGATCCACTGGAGAAGGGATAGGCTGCTCACTCCAATATTCTGGCCTGGAGAATTCCATGGACTATATAGTCCATGGGGGTCCCAAAGAGTTGGACACGATTGAGTGACTCTCATTTTCAGACCATAAGAAAAAGGAAATCTATTTTCACCCATTAGTAGAGTTTGTTTAATAATAAGAATTATTGTCTTGTCTCATTGTCAAAGACAGCAAATACAACTCTATTTTTTTTAATTCATCCTTATTTTTGGTTACACATATACAATGCTAGTAATGCATCAAGGGGGCTTCCCTGGTGACTCAGATGCTAAAGAGTCTGACTGCAATTCAAGAGAACCGAGTTCAATCCTTGGGTTGGGAAGATAACCTGGAGGGGATTCCCAAGAAAAAGAAATGTAAAAAAGCAAAATGGCTGTCTGAGGAGGCCTTACAAATAGCTGTGAAAAGAAGAGAAGCTAAAGGCAAAGGAGAAAAGGAAAGATATACCCATTTGAATGCAGAATTCCAAAGAATACCAAGGAGAGGTAAGATGCCTTCCTCAGTGATCAATGCAAATAAATAGAGGAAAACAATTGAATGAAAAAGACTAGAGATCTCTTCAAGAAAATTAGAGATACCAAGGGAATATTTTATGCAAAGATGGGCTTAATAAAGGAGAGAAATGGTATGGCTCTAACAGAAGCAGAAGATATTAAGAAAATGTAGCAAGAAGACACAGAAGAGGTATACAAAAAGAAATTCATGACCCAGTTAATCATGATGGTGTGATCACTCACCTAGAGCCAGGAATCCTGGAATGTGAAGTCAAGTGGGCCTTAGGAAGCATAACTACAAACAAAGCTAGTGGAGGTGATGGAATTCCAGTTGAGCTATTTCAAATCCTGGAAGATGATGCTGTGAAAGGGCTACACTCAATATGCCAACAAATTTGGAAAACTCAGCAGTGGCCACAGGACTGGAAAAGGTCACTTTTCATTCCAATCCCTAAGAAAGGCAATGCCAAAGAATGCCCAAACTACTGCACAATTGCACTCATCTCACATGCTAGTAAAGTAATGCTCAAAATTCTCCAAGCCAGTCTTCAGCAATACATGAACTGTGAACTTCCAGATGTTCAAGCTGGTTTTAGAAAAGGCAGAGGAACCAGAGATCAAATTGCCAACATCCGCTGGATCATCAAAAAAGCAAGAGAGTTCCAGAAAATTATCTATTTCTGCTTTATTGACTATGCCAAAGCCTTTGACTGTGTGGATCACAATAAACTGTGGAAAATTCTGAAAGAGATGGAAATACCAGATCACCTGCCCTGCCTCTTGAGAAACCTGTATGCAGGTCAGGAAGCAACAGTAGAACTGGACATGGAACAACAGACTGGTTCCAAATAGGAAAAGGAGTATGTCAAGGCTGTATATTGTCACCCTGCTTATTTAACTTCTATGCAGAGTACATCATGAGAAACACTGTGCTAGAGGAAGCACAAGCTGGAATCAGGATTGCTGGGAGAAATATCAATAATCTCAGATATGCAGATGACACCACCCTTATCGCAGAAAGTGAAGAAGAACTAAAGAGCCTCTTAATGAAAGTGAAAGAGGAGAGTGAAAAAGTGGGCTTAAAGCTCAACATTCAGAAAACTAAGGTCATGACATCTGGTCCCTTCACTTCATGTCAAATATATGGGGAAACAGTGGCTGACTTTATTTTTCTGGGCTCCAAAACCACTGCAGTTGGTGATTGCAGCCATGAAATTTAAAGGCACTTACTCCTTGGAAAGAAAGTTATGATCAACATAGACAGCATTAAAAAGCAGGGACATTTCTTTGTCAAGAAAGGTCCGTCTAGTCAAGGCTATGCTTTTCCAGTAGTCATGTATGGATGTGAGAATTGGATTATAAAGAAAGCTGAGTGCAGAAGAATTGATGCTTTTGAACTGTGGTGTTGGAGAAGACTCTTGAGAATCCCTTGGACTGCAAGGAGATCCAACCAGTCCATCCTAAAGGATATAGGTCCTGGGTGTTCATTGGAAGGACTGATGTTGAAGCTGAAACTCCAATATTTTAGCCACCTGATGTGAAGAGCTGACTCCTTTGAATAGACCCTGATGCTGGGAAAGATTGAAGGCAGGGAAAAAAATGGATGATAGAGGATAAGATGGTTGGATGGCATCACCAACTCAATGAACATGAGTTTGGGTAAACCCCTGAGAGTTGGTGATGGACAGGGAGGCCTGGTGTGCTGCAGTTCATGGGGTCACAAAGAGTCGGACACGACTGAACGACTGAACTGAATTGAACTAATGCATCAAGTGCACAGTAAATATTTATTTTCTTTTATAAACATGTTTGTAAATAAGCACTCCTGGGATATAATATAGTTCAATTAAATGTAGTACCAATAGTTTAAAAGTGTGATATGTTAGCTTCCAACTTTATTGTGAAAAAAAGTCTCCTTTTTTGTTTATCTTTAAAAAATGTTAACAAAAGCTTTCTGTGACATACAATTCCCAGTATAATTTTGTAAGCCTTCATGGATGCATACAGTAAAGAGAAAAGCCAGAAGATTATCAGAGTCTTTGACTTAGGATTTTTTGATTCGGTCTTGATGAGTCTCAGGAATTAATATTGACTGTATTTTTTTTTTTCTCAATTGGAACAACTTTTTTTCCTCCAAAGATTTGGGATTTATGGTTTTTTTAATCAGGTATAAATAAACTATATTTAGCTTCTGCAAAGTAAAGGGGGAAAAAAAAAGTAATGAAGCTGTGTGGTTGTGTATGTGTTTAGCACATCTGTTTAAAAGTAAGTTAAGCTAGCCAATGAATAGCTCACTTCAATATTGTCATTATATGCATATTTTGATACTTCCCTCTGTTAGGGATATTCTTCTAGAATAATATACATTGAAAGACAAAAAAATGAACACATGCATACTGTTTTCATCATATCAGAAAAGATGTTCATGCTACAACATTTCCCTTCTATACCTAATAAATTAATGATCAAATTCAGACTTTTCCTTGAAAAGTGAGCCATATAATTAAAAGCATCAGACTGTACATCTTTTGGCAAATGTTAACATTCTTCTAAGAGTTTTATACTTAAGAAGACCACATGAAACATACAATTCTGTTACTATGGTGTGGAGAGAATTCTAAATGTTTTTATTCTCTTTGTTCAAAATTGAAATTGTCTAAAGCCAGAACAACAACATTTTTATTCTACTAGTTATCTGCTAATTATTTAAAATATATCTAAACAAATTAATTTGATAGATAATATAATTATCAAAAAACAAATGAAAGTCTCCACCAATATGTCAAATGTATGTAATGGTCTAGAACATATGATTTGTAATTTTTATGTCACAATATAGTTCTGCTGTTAAAATAAACACTCTGCTTTTATATTAATGATGTTCTTAATTAAAAACTTAATTTTACCTAATATCTTTTTCCTTTTTTTTTCTGCCAGTAAGGTTAACAAATGTACTGCTTGTTTCTGTAATTTTAATATTTAAAATATATATATCTTTCATCAGATTGTCTGGAAGAAACACTAGGGGTTAACAAATCTATTTACATTGAAATACTTAAAGTGCACAAGCTTTAAAAAAGTACAAACAGAATAAAGATTTTTCAGTCTGTATTACTCTAGAATGACCCTTTTCCTGTGGAATTTCTCAGAGCTGTCATACCTTAATATGTCATATTTGCTTTACCAGTAACTTCCATTTACTAACAGCAACATAAATTTTTGGTAAATATATAAATAACAATGATTTTCAGGGATCTGATTCTCTTTTCTTTAAGACAGTTATAGGCAGTAATAAAAGGCCCACTAGAGTGCATTAGGCTTGTTTAATGTGTTTTGGAAAATGATATCCAAAGTACAGACCCCTATTAGCTTACTACAAAGTGATACCAACACCCTGATGCCCTGGGCTTACCCACAAGCAGAGCCCTGTGGGAAGCATTTTCCACCCATGCCAACTCCTTACAAAGTTCTATCTTCAGGGCTGATTTATGGAAATTTTGGCCTGGTCATGGTCATATTAGGTTGTGTTTCTCAATAAATGAATTAGTTTTTGGCTAAAAGGAAATAGTGGATCTTTTATTTTAAAAGTGGCAACTATCTAGTTTTATCTTTTCCTGGAATTTGGGTTTATAAGTCAACAACTTTTATTTTTTATTGCCTAAGAAAATTTGTGCTGCTTTTCGGTTCTTGTGCATAAGTCTTCATATCAACATCAAATTATTCTGTGAATGACATTTTCAAGCTAACTACCTATTGTTTCCCTAAAGCAGTTTAAAAGACAATGATTTTCATCTTTTCTGTAGGTATCTTGTTTAAAGGTACTTAAGGAATTTGATATATATTATATTGGGGGGAAAAAAGATAAACCAAAGTGTTTTTTTAAAGCCTATTGCTTTTAAATAAACAATAGAGAGAATAGTTCTTCCTAGGTTGCCCTAGTGGTAAAGAACCCACCTGCCAATGCAGGATATGTAAGAGATGCATGTTAGATCCCTGGGTCAGGAAAATTCACCAAAAAAGGGCATGGCTACTTACTCCAGTATTCTTGCCTAGAGAATCCCATGAACAGAGGCACTTGGCAGGCTACAGTCCATAGGGTTGCAAAGAGTCGGACATGACTGAAGTGGGTTATAACACATGCACAAGAGTAGAAGTGAAGAAAGATTTTTGAACAGGTCCCAAGATTTGACCTAGGAAGCACTATGATTTTTCATGGGCAAACTGATACATTCCCTGGATTAAGAAGAGCATCTGAAACTTTAGACAATAGCATGACCTTTAATTTTTCTTTGAATTCTGAATCTACAATGTTCTGGATAAAACTTGAGCCTAAAGAGTGGCTGAGAATAAACTATGGCAGGTGACTCTGTAACAGACTCTTCAAAGAATTAGAGCCACCCACTTGCAAAGGTAATGGAGTATGTAAAGAAAATACAAGGTCAGCAAGGCAACCAGTGGGTAATTCAAGGCCATAGCACAAGTCTTCTGTTTTCTAGCAGTCTGGTGTCATCATGGCTGATTCACGTTGATGTTTGGCAGAAACCAACACAGTTCTGTAAAGCAATTATCCTTCAGGTAAAAAATAAATAAATTTAAGACAAAAAAAGAAAAAGGATAAGAGAGCAAACACTGATGTGTTTTGAGCCCAGGCTAGGTAAGAGGGCACTGCCATTTCTGCATCATTCTATTGGCTAAAGCAAATTATACAGCTAGCCCAGACAAGAGGTTAAGAAAAGTTTGTTGGGTGAAGCTGCAAAGTTGCAATGTAAGGGTAAAAAATAAAAAGAAATTTCTATTAAATCAATCCAACATCCTTGTTAGAGAATATACTTTATTATTATTTGTTCACTTTACTTTCCCTATTTCATTGATCCCTTTTGGATCTCTCACCTCCTCCTTTTAAAAAAAAAAAGAAAACTTGACAGAATTCTAGAAAGCAATTAAAGAGAATCTTTGGTTAATTATTAAAAGATTTTATACTCCAGATAATATTTTTACCTGAGTTTAAAGCATTTAAAATATTTTTAAGCATTTTGAAAATATTTGCCCACTTTATTCTGTGATATAGAATTTTTATTAGGGCTTCCCTGGTGGCTCAGATGGCAAAGAATCTGCCTGAAATACAGGAGACCGGGGTTTGATTCCTGGGACTGGAAAATACTCTGGAGAAGGGAATATTAAATCTGTTATAAGTCTGCTGTTTGTTCTTCTGTGTTTGACCTTCTTTTTTATTCTACATTTGACATTTCAAGGATTTGTTTCTAATGGTTTGCTTTTCTGCTTCCGTACCTAATAGTGGACCACCAGGGAAGTCCCACATTTTGTCTTCTTGAGGGTTTCCAAAGGTTTTTGTTATTGCTGTTGGCTATGTGTGTAATTTATAGTTGGTATTTGCCTCTGGAGTATATCACACTCCCTCTCATTTCCATGTCACCTCCAGCGTTTAAGTTTGAGAATAGCCAGCAGCTTTTTTTTGTGCCATTCCATTTGGAGGAAACTTTTGAATAACTGTTATTGCTCTCACCTTAAAATTAGGAGTGCTTTCTAAGCACAGTTTAAATATTCTTCTTCAGTTTTGGCATGGCACTTCTTATAAATGCCTCTTTTTCATGCGAAAAATAATATTTATTGACTTCTCCAGTGCTTTCTGAAGAGCAGCCCCACTCTGTGGTCCAATTTCTCAAACTTTGATATTAATAATTTACATCCTCAGGCCTGGAGTAAGGCACAGAGGTTTGCAATTGAAAAAAAAAAAATTATCCTGGGTAGTTCTCATTTACTTGGTTCACAGTCCATCCTGTAAAGTAATAGTAAGGACACTCTCAACTCAGTGAGAAAAGCATAGTAGAAGCTAAAGGATATCTCTTAGAAACCCCAAATCCCCTTCAAGTAACCTAGTTGTTAGGAAATTGTATGCCCCTTAGGCAAGGATGACTAACAGTTTCCAGCATGCTACTTTACAAAGGAATTTCTTAGACATATATATTCCAGTAATCTCACATATTGCTGATTCTTCACGTTAAATATACCAAAAATAGTTCAAAAATAGGCTTATGTGGCCCTGAAGGATTTTGTGCCACACAGCTAGTATGGATTCAGGCTAGCCGTCCACAGGAGAGTCGGTTGAGTTTCTCAGTGGAAGCATTTTCCTCCTTTACTCAGAGACAGTCAGTCAGTTCTGTCACTCAGTTATGTCCAACCCTTTGAGACCTCATGGACTGCAGCATGCCAGTCTTCCCTGTCCATCACCAACTCCCAGAGCTTGCTCAAACTCATGTCCAATGAGTCAACAATGCCATCCAGCCATCTCATCCTCTGTCATCCCCTTTTCTTCAAGCCTCAATCTTCCCCAGCACCAGGGTCTTTACTGATGGGTCAGTTCTTCTCATCAGGTGGCCAAAGAATTGTAGCTTCAACTTCAGCATCAGTCCTTCCAATGAATATTCAGGACTGATTTCCTTTAGGATTGACTGGTTTGAGCTCATTGCAGTCCAAGCAACTCTCAAGAGTCTTCTGCAACACTGCAGTTCAAAAGCATCAATTCTTTGGCGCTCAGCTTTCTTTATGAATTCTTCAGCATAAAAATTCTTTATCAATTCTTGGTTGCTCTGCTTTCTTTACTCAGAGACAAGATATAAGCAAATGCATTTCCTTACCACTCACTTTTGTGGGGGTGACTTTCATTGGACTCTGATTCCCTGAGCATGTCCTTTGAGGCACATGGATCTATTCAGGCAGCTCTCATCTGACTATCCTCCTGGCAAGGCTTTGCCTCAATTACCCAGTATGACGTTAGAATTGCAGCTTGAAGTTATGTGAATCTCTAGAACATTCAGGACAATGTGCATATTGTGATTTGTGTTTATGACTAGAAGTTTCATCTTGGAGGGATTTCTTTTAGTTATGAGGGTTTTTTGTTTGTTTGTTTTGCTTTGCTCTTATTTCAATTTCAGAGTTTTGAGCTGTGCATTCTGAGACATAAATTTTCTCTGCAGATACTTCTCAGAAATCAGTTTTGCCTTCTCAATGCCCACCTGCAATCCCATGGGACTGTATATGTACATAACCTTCCCTAACAATCTTAGCTCTTTATAGTTCAACCATTTTAGATCCATATTGAAATAATTGAGGGCAATCCTTTTCTCTCACTCATTTATTCATTGTACTAGTCTAGCAAAGTGGCTGGTATATATTTGGCTCTCATCAATGAGTATTTCATAAGAAGGAACCATTGGATGGACCTGAATAGATTCCCTTTCCTCATAATACTGCCCCATGGAATAGAATTAGAACCTGATAACATCCAGACATATTTTTAAAAACATATAACAAATCAAAGAAAAATGTTTTTATTTCATTGAAATTTGCTATCCAGAGTCATACACATTTTTATTATTTTGTTATTTAAATAAGTATGTATATGTATGTATATATGTACATATATGTGTGTGTTTAATGTATATATGCATATATGTGTACTTGTATGTAGTTGTCTATAAAATACATATTTATGCATATGTATATATACATGTATATTGGTAGTGTGCATGCTCAGTTGCTCTTTGCGACCCCATCGACTGTGGTCCATAGGCTCCTCTGTCCATGGAATTCCCCAGGCAAGAATACTGGAATGGGTTGCCATTTCATTCTCCAGGGTATCTTCCTGACCCAAGGACTGAACCCACGTCTCCTGCATTGGCAAGTGGATTCTTTAGCCCTGAAGCATCTGGGAATCCATATATTTATTGGTGGTAGGAACTAACCTTTGTAGACTGTACTACAGCATCATGCATATAAAGGTGATTCATTAACAAAAAGGTTACATTTCAATGTATTAAGAAACACTTTTATTTTCTGTATCATTTGTTATTGTTGTTCAATCACCCAGTTGTGTCTGACTCTGCAACCCCACGTCCTGCAGCACACCAGGCCTCTCCGTCCCTCACCATCTCCTGAAGTTTGCCACAGTTCATGTCCATTGCATTGGTGATGCCATCCAGCCATCTCTTGCTCTGATGCCCTCTTCTCCTTCTGCCTTCCATTTTTCCCAGCATCAGGGACTGTATCATACATATCACTTTTATCCCACTTAGTCTGTGTCAGCACTTTTTCCAAAAAAATATCAGGATTCTCTTTTCTGATTGAGTGTCATTTTATGTCTTTCTCTCCCTCCTTGTGGAACATATGAGGGGAAAACAATGACTAAATGCCTGCCTATATGGTGTTTATATTCAAGAAGGAAAAAACACAAAAACTTTGCTTCTCTTTGTATTTGCCTGATATCTAGGTGTGAAATTCCCCCAGATAGCTGTTCTCAGCAGTAGTAAATAGGCTGTTGTTACAAAATAAGTTGTCAAAGGAAAAACAAGATACTATAAATACTTTCCCCAGGTCTGAATAATAATGTTGTGATCTGTAAAATGCTAGTTTCAATCCTAGAGCTAGAGCCATCTGGCCATTCACCTCAGCCTCTCAATAAGATCAGATTATGATAATAAATTTTATAGTCAGAGTAGGAGCACTGTAGGTGGATTCTTTACTTGCTGAGCCATCAGAGAAGCCCAAGAAATATGGCAGAGGCTACTAAATAATTTTATACAAAAATTTTTATCACCATGATTTGCAAGCAACAGATGGGTAGGAGTCACTGAAGAATCCCTCCATCTCATTCATCTTAACATATTAGCCAACTCAACCCTATTAACTACCATATTCTGAAATATCTGACTTTTGGTTTTGGCCATTAAAATTAAAATGTTTTCTACTTCAAATGCCAATTCAGCAAAAATCAAATTTATTTAAGTTATTATCAAATATAAGCACACAATTCTTTTGGAGTACTTTGTGTATCTTCCTATTTTCCTCTTTATCCATAGACTTATTCTTACCATCCATAAACACTTTTATATCACTATTTTTATTTATTTATTTATTTTTAAATTATTATTATTATTTTTTTACTTTACAATATTTTATTGGTTTTGCCATACATCAACATGCATCCACCACAGGTGTACACGTGTTCCCCATCCTGAACCCCCCTCCCACCTCTGTCCCCATACCATCCCTCTTAAATATCACTATTTTTAATACTTTTTTTAAGTGACTCTGGTGTCACACAAAACTCTTCCATTGACTTTTCTCTGCATTTGAGAAGGAGACATTTCTCTGAGTTGGCCAGATATAAAAGACATTTTATTTGCCATATTTAGGGGGACAGAGCTTTTAAATACTATGGATAAATAGCATGGATAAATGGTCATCATTTTGTTTTTCTCTTTCTCTTTTTTTCCCATTTCCATTCCCCCTTAAGCACACACATTTTTGAAAAAGATGATTCTTGCTCCAAGACAGTCAGAATGGAAGCAAGTGTTCCTTATTTCCTCAAAGTTGATCAGACTGTGTTCTCATTTGAAGGTTGTGCTAGGGAAGAATCCATTGCAAGTTCATTCCATTGGCAAAATTCATTTCCTTATGGTTGGTCCATTTCCTTATGGAGCAAGGGCCCATCTTCCTACTGGTTATTGGCTGGAGGCCATCCTGAGCTTCTAGACGCCTCACGAAGCATTTTCCTGAGGCACACTGTTTAAGTACTTTACTACATTGACTGTTTTTTCAAGGCCACTAGGGGAGAGTCTCTAGTGGAGACAGACAGACACACACACACACACATACACAAAGCTAACACTTGGCTGCATGCAGCCTAATCAAGGCAGTGACATTTCTACACTTTTGTCATATTTTGTTGGTTAGAAAAAAGTTACATGAACAGGGGAGGAGCCAAGATGGCGGAGGAGTAGGACGGGGAGAACACTTTCTCCCCCACAAATTCATCAAAAGAGCATTTAAACGTCGAGTAAATTCCACAAAACAACTTCTGAATGCCGGCAGAGGACATCAGGCACCCAGAAAAGCAACCCAACTCTTCAAAAGGAGGTAGGAAAAAATATAAAAGACAAAAAAAGAGACAAAAGAGGGAGGGACGGAGTTCCGTCCCGGGAAGGGAGTCTTAAAAAGAGAGAAGTTTCCAAACACCAGGAAACCTTCTCACTGCCGAATCTGTGCCGAGCTTTGGAAGCACAGAGGGCAAAATAACAGGGAGAAAAAAATAAATAAACAATTAAAACTCGCAGATTGCGAGCCCTACGGTAACACCCCCAGCGGAGAAGCAGCACAGACGCCTGCACACGCCATTAGCAAGCGGGGGCTGGTCAGGGAGGTGCGGTGCGGGCTGCATCGCTCAGAGTAAGAATCTGGCCTGAATACCCTGAGCGCTATCTGAGCAAAATAATTTGGGCTAGCAAACCAGACTGTGGGACATCTACCACGCTAAAAGCCAGCCCCAACCTAAGACACCGCCAGGCCCGCGCATGGAACAAAGGACTGAAAATAGCCGGCTGCAGACCTTCCCCCTCCGGTGACAGGCAGCCAGAGCCGGAAGGGGGCAATCACAGCCCCAGAGAGACATTATCTATAAAACTGTAAACAGGCTTCTTTGCTAACTAAGACTTTTTGGGGGTCTGGACGGTCAACATCTGCCTGAGAAGGTGAGCTGGTTTTACACCCAGATAACCAAGTGGCGGGGAGGCGATAAGTCGCAGCATTGGCGCTCACCAAACACCTCATCACCTGAGCTGCTCGGACCTGGGAAGAGCACAAAACGCAGGCCCAACTGAGTCTGTGCCTCTGAGGACTACCTGAATGCCTGAACCTGAGCGGCTTGGACCTGGGAGGTACACGCAGCCCAGGGCCGGCCTCGGATTGTTCCTGGTGGAACAACCTAGAGCCTGAGCAGTGTGGGCAGGGAGGCTACACGTGCCGTGAGCGGGGGCAGACCCAGTGTGGCTGAGGCACTGCGAGCGCACGCCAGTGTTATTTGTTTGCAGCATCCCTCCCTCCCCACAGCACAACTGAACAAGTGAGCCTAAAAAAAAAAAAAGTTTCCTCCACTGTCCCCTTTGTGTCAGGGTGGAAACCAGACACTGAAGAGACCAGCAAACAGAAGAAGCTGTAACAGAGGGAAACGCCTTGGAAGCTACAGGCAATAGATGAAAACCCTGTGGTAACTACGGACTACATAGGAAGGGGCCTATAGATCTTGAGAAGTATAAGTCGGACCAAGGAACTAGCCAAAAATGAACTGAACCCACAATACTCACAACAAAACCAGAAAAAGTCCTAGATATATTTTTACTATTTTAAGATCATTCTTTCTTTCTTTCTTTCTTTCTTTTTAATTAAAACAAAAAAAAATTAAGTCCTCTATGTTCCTTTAATTTTCACTTTTATAAGCTATTACTTTGCAAAAAAAAAAAGACCCTATTTTTTCTTCTTCAGCAAACTTCATATATATATATTTTATAATTTTTTGATTTGTTTTCCCTTTTCTTCTTTTCTTTAACATTGTATTTTTGAAATTCCAAACTCTACTCTAGTTTTTTAATTTTAGCTTTTTGGTATATGTTATCAATTTTGTACCTATAGTTTTTTTATAATTTCTGTGACTTTTTTTTTTTTTCTGTTTCTTTCTCTTCTTCTTTTATATAACATTGTATATCTGAAATTCCAAAGTCTACTCTAGATTTTTAATTTATGCTTTTTGGTATTTGATATCAATTTTGTACCTGTATTTTCTTTATAATTTTTGCGACATTGTTTGTTTTTGTTTGTTTGTTTGTTTTCTCTCTTTACGTTTCTTCTTCCTTTTTTTTAACATTGTATTTTTGAAATTCCAAACTCTACTCTAGATTTTTAACTTTTGTTTTTTTGTATTAGTTATCAATTTTGTACCTATATTTTCTTTATAATTTTCACGATCTTGTTTGTTTTTCTTTGTTCATTTTCTCTCTCTTTCTTTTCCTTCTTCTTTCTTTAACATCGTATTTTTGAAATTCCAAACTCTACTCTAGATTTTTAATTTTTGCTTTTATGTATTTGTTACCAATTTTGTACCTTTAAGAAACCAATCTTCAGGACCCATTTTTCACTGGGGAGCGAGATTACTGGCTTGACTGCTTTCTCTCCCTTTGGACTCTCCTTTTTCTCCACCAGGTCGCCTGTGTCTCCTCCCTAACCCCTCTCTACTCTACCCAACTCTGTGAATTTCTGTGTGTTCCAGATGGTGGAGAACACTTAGGGAACTGATTACTGGCTGGATCTGTCTCCCTCCTTTTCATTCCCCCCTTTTATCCTTCTGGCCACCTCTGTCTCCTTCCTCCTTCTTCTCTTCTCTGTGTAACTCCGTGAAGATCTCTGAGTGGCCCAGTTGTGGAGTGCACATAAAGAAGTGACTACTGGCTACCCCACTCTCTCCACTATTGATTCCACCTCATCTCACTTGGGTCACCTCTAACTCCCTCCTCCCTCTTCTCTTCTCCATATAAACGCTGTGAACCTCTCTGAGTGACCCTCACAGTAGAGAAACTTCTCATCTTTAACGTAGATGTTTTATCAATGGTGCTGTATAGAAGGAGAAGTTTTGAAACTTCTGTAAAAATAAGACCGATAACTGGAAGCAGGAGGCTTAAGTCCAAACCCTGACCCCAGGGAACTCCTAACTCCAAGGAACATTAATTGACAGGAGCTCATCAAATGCCTCCATACCGACACTGAAACCAAGCACCACACAAGGGCCAACGAGTTCCAGGGCAAGACATACCAAGCAAATTCTCCAGCAACAAAGGAACACCAGCCCTGAGCTTCAAGATAGAAGCTGCCCAAAGTCACCCCAAAACCATAGACATCTCATAACTCATTACTGGACATTTCATTGCATTCCAGAGAGAAGAAATCCAGCTCTACCCACCAGAACACCGACACAAGCTTCCCTAACCAGGAAACCTTGACAAGCCACCTGTACAAACCCACACACAGCGAGGAAAAGCCACAATAAAGAGAACTTCACAAACTGCCAGAATACAGAAAGGACACCTCAAACTCAGCAATTTAAATAAGATGAAGAGAGAGAGGAATACCCAGCAGATAAAGGAACAGCATAAATGCCCACCAAACCAAACAAAAGAGGAAGAGATAGGGAATCTACCTGATAAAGAATTCCGAATAATGATAGTGAAATTGATCCAAAATCTTGAAATCAAAATGGAATCACAGATAAATAGCCTGGAGACAAGGATTGAGAAGATGCAAGAAAGGTTTAACAAGGACCTAGAAGAAATAAAAAAGAGTCAATATATAATGAATAATGCAATAAATGGAATTAAAAACACTCTGGAGGCAAGAAATAGTAGAATAACAGAGGCAGAAGATAGGATTAGTGAATTAGAAGATAGAATGGTAGAAATAAATGAATCAGAGAGGATAAAAGAAAAACGAATTAAAAGAAATGAGGACAATCTCAGAGACCTCCAGGACAATATTAAACACTACAACATTCGAATCATAGGGGTTCCAGAAGAAGAAGACAAAAAGAAAGACCATGAGAAAATACTTGAGGAGATAATAGTTGAAAACTTCCCTAAAATGGGGAAGGAAATAATCACCCAAGTCCAAGAAACCCAGAGACTCCCAAACAAGATAAACCCAAGGCGAAACACCCCAAGACACATATTAATCAAATTAACAAAGATCAAACACAAGGAACAAATATTAAAAGCAGCAAGGGAAAAACAACAAATAACACACAAGGGGATTCCCATAAGGATAACAGCTGATCTTTCAATAGAAACTCTTCAAGCCAGGAGGGAATGGCAAGACATACTTAAAATGATGAAAGAGAATAACCTACAGCCCAGATTATTGTACCCAGCAAGGATTTCATTCAAGTATGAAGGAGAAATCAAAAGCTTTTCAGACAAGCAAAAGCTGAGAGAATTCAGCACCACCAAACCAGCTCTCCAACAAATACTAAAGGATATTTTCTAGACAAAAACACAAAAACGGTGTATAAATTCGAACCCAAAACAATAAAGTAAATGGCAACGGGATCATACTTATCAGTAATTATCTTGAACGTAAATGGGTTGAATGCCCCAACCAAAAGACAAAGACTGGCTGAATGGATACAAAAACAAGACCTCTACATATGTTGTCTACAGGAAACCCACCTCAAAACAGGGGACACATACAGATTGAAAGTGAAGGGCTGGAAAAAGATTTT
Organism: Bos indicus x Bos taurus; assembly: GCF_003369695.1. Taxonomy (NCBI): domain Eukaryota; kingdom Metazoa; phylum Chordata; class Mammalia; order Artiodactyla; family Bovidae; genus Bos; species Bos indicus x Bos taurus. The sequence continues at coordinate 82,688,980 of NC_040077.1, read as the reverse complement.
CCATGCAAATAGGGACCAAAAGAAAGCAGGAGTAGCAATACTCATATCAGATAAAATAGACTTTAAAACAAAGGCTGTGAAAAGAGACAAAGAAGGTCACTACATAATGATCAAAGGATCAATCCAAGAAGAAGATATAACAATTATAAATATATATGCACCCAACACAGGAGCACTGCAGTATGTAAGACAAATGCTAACAAGTATGAAAGGAGAAATTAAAAATAACACAATAATAGTGAGAGACTTTAATACCCCACTCACACCTATGAATAGATCAACTAAACAGAAAATTAACAAGGAAACACAAACTTTAAACGATAAAATAAACCAGTTAGACCTAATTGATATCTATAGGACATTTCATCCCAAAACAATGAATTTCACCTTTTTCTCAAGCACACATGGAACCTTCTCCAGGATAGATCACATCCTGGACCCTAAAGCTAGCCTTGGTAAATTCAAAAAAATAGAAATCATTCCAAACATCTTTTCTGAACACAATGCAGTAAGATTAGATCTCAATTACAGGAGAAAAACTATTAAAAATTCCAACATATGGAGGCTGAACAACACGCTGCTGAATAACCAACAAATCACAGAAGAAATCAAAAAAGAAATCAAAATTTGCATAGAAACGAATGAAAATGAAAACACAACAACCCAAAACCTGTGGGACACGGTAAAAGCAGTCCTAAGGGGAAAGTTCATAGCAATACAGGCACACCTCAAGAAACAAGAAAAAAGTCAAATAAATAACCTAACTCTACACCTAAAGCAACTAGAAAAGGAAGAAATGAAGAACCCCAGGGTTAGTAGAAGGAAAGAAATTTTAAAAATTAGAGCAGAAATAAATGCAAAAGAAACAAAAGAGATCATAGCAAAAATCAACAAAACCAAAAGCTGGTTCTTCGAAAGGATAAATAAAATTGACAAACCATTAGCCAGACTCACCAAGAAACAAAGGGAGAAAAATCAAATCCATAAAATTAGAAATGAAAATGGAGAGATCACAGCAGACAACACAGAAATACAAAGGATCATAAGAGACTACAATCAACAATTATATGCCAATAAAATGGACAATGAGGAAGAAATGGACAAATTCTTAGAAAAGTACAACTTTCCAAAACTGGACCAGGAAGAAATAGAAAATCTTAACAGACCTATCACAAGCACAGAAATTGAAACTGTAATCGAAAATCTTCCAGCAAACAAAAGCCCAGGCCCAGATGGCTTCATAGCTGAATTCTACCAAAAATTTAGAGAAGAGCTAACACCTATCCTGCTCAAACTCTTCCAGAAAATTGCAGAGGAAGGTAAACTTCCAAACTCATTCTATGAGGCCACCATCACCCTAATACCAAAACCTGACAAAGATCCCACAAAAAAAGCAAACTACAGGCCAATATCACTGATGAACATAGATGCAAAAATCCTTAACAAAATTCTAGCAATCAGAATCCAACAACACATTAAAAAGATCATACACCATGACCAAGTGGGCTTTATCCCAGGAATGCAAGGATTCTTCAATATCCACAAATCAATCAATGTAATACACCACATTAACAAATTGAAAAATAAAAACCATATGATTATCTCAATAGATGCAGAGAAAGCCTTTGACAAAATTCAACACCCATTTATGATAAAAACTCTCCAGAAAGCAGGAATAGAAGGAACATACCTCAACATAATAAAAGCTATATATGACAAACCCACAGCAAACATTATCCTCAATGCTGAAAAATTGAAAGCATTTCCTCTAAAGTCAGGAACAAGACAAGGGTGCCCACTTTCACCATTACTATTCATCATAGTTTTGGAAGTTTTGGCCACAGCAATCAGAGCAGAAAAAGAAATAAAAGGAATCCAAATTGGAAAAGAAGAAGTAAAACTCTCACTATTTGCAGATGACATGATCCTCTATATAGAAAACCCTAAAAACTCCACCAGAAAATTACTAGAGGTAATCAATGACTATAGTAAAGTTGCAGGATATAAAATCAACACAAAGAAATCCCTTGCATTCCTATACACTAATAATGAGAAAACAGAAAGAGAAATTAAGGAAACAATTACATTCACCATTGCAATGGAAAGAATAAAATACTTAGGTATATATCTACCTAAAGAAACTAAAGACCCATATTTAGAAAACTATAAAACACTGGTGAAAGAAATCAAAGAGGACACTAATAGATGGAGAAATATACCATGTTCATGGATTGGAAGAATCAATATAGTGAAAATGAGTATACTACCCAAAGCAATTTATAGATTCAATGCAATCCCTATCAAGCTACCAACGGTATTCTTCGCAGAGCTAGAACAAATAATTTCACAATTTGTATGGAAATACAAAAAACCTCGAATAGCCAAAGCAATCTTGAGAAAGAAGAATGGAACTGGAGGAATCAACCTACCTGACTTCAGGCTCTACTACAAAGCCACAGTTATCAAGACAGTATGGTACTGGCACAAAGACAGAAATATAGATCAATGGAACAAAATAGAAAGCCCAGAGATAAATCCACGCACATATGGATACCTTATCTTTGACAAAGGAGGCAAGAATATACAATGGATTAAAGACAATCTCTTTAACAAGTGGTGCTGGGAAATCTGGTCAACCACTTGTAAAGAATGAAACTAGAACACTTTCTAACACCATACACAAAAATAAACTCAAAATGGATTAAAGATCTAAATTTAAGACCAGAAACTATAAAACTCCTAGAGGAGAACATAGGCAAAACACTCTCTGACATACATCACAGCAGGATCCTCTATGACCCACCTCCCAGAATATCAGAAATAAAAGCAAAAATAAACAAATGGGACCTAATTAACCTTAAAAGCTTCTGCACATCAAAGGAAACTATAAGCAAGGTGAAAAGACAGCCTTCAGAATGGGAGAAAATAATAGCAAATGAAGCAACTGACAAACAACTAATCTCAAAAATATATAAGCAACTCCTACAGCTCAACTCCAGAAAAATAAATGACCCAATCAAAAAATGGGCCAAAGAACTAAATAGACATTTCTCCAAAGAAGACATACAGAGGGCTAACAAACACATGAAAAGATGCTCAACATCACTCATTATCAGAGAAATGCAAATCAAAACCACTATGAGGTACCATTTCATACCAGTCAAAATGGCTGCGATCCAAAAGTCTACAAATAATAAATGCTGGAGAGGGTGTGGAGAAAAGGGAACCCTCTTACACTGTTGGTGGGAATGCAAACTAGTACAGCCACTATGGAGAACAGTGTGGAGATTCCTTAAAAAACTGGAAATAGAACTGCCTTATGATCCAGCAATCCCACTGCTGGGCATACACACTGAGGAAACCAGAAGGGAAAGAGACACGTGTACCCCAATGTTCATCGCAGCACTGTTTATAATAGCCAGGACATGGAAGCAACCTAGATGTCCATCAGCAGATGAATGGATAAGAAAGCTGTGGTACATATATACAATGGAATATTACTCAGCCATTAAAAAGAAAACATTTGAATCAGTTCTAATGAGGTGGATGAAACTGGAGCCTATTATACAGAGTGAAGTAAGCCGGAAAGAAAAACACCAATACAGTATACTAACGCATACATATGGAATTTAGAAAGATGGTAACAATAACCCTCTGTATGAGACAGCAAAAGAGACAGTGATGTATAGAACAGTCTTATGGACTCTGTGGGAGAGGGAGGGGGTGGGAAGATTTGGGAGAATGGCATTGAAACATGTAAAATATCATGTATGAAATGAGATGCCAGTCCAGGTTCGATGCATGATCCTGGATGCTTGGGGCTGGTGCACTGGGACGACCCAGAGGGATGGCGTGGGGAGGGAGGAGGGAGGAGGGTTCAGGATGGCGAGCATGTGTATACCTGTTGCGGATTCATTTTGATATTTGGCAAAACCAATACAATTATGTAAAGTTTAAAAATAAAATAAAATTTAAAAAAAAGTTACATGAACAGCTAAAACTCAAAAGAGGGAATTATATAAGATCATCAATCGTTGGGAGTCAACCTGTGACATTTGTGCCGTATCCTCATGTACTACGATAGGTTATTTCTCCTACCATGAAAAAGAGTGAGTACTAAATGTTGATAGATTGAAAACAGATTTTCTATAATAAAATATTTTATAGTATAATAGTGCTAAAATATCTTAATCTCTTCCACTTAACGAAAAATCCAGAGTCCATTTTTCTCAAACTCTAAAGGAACAAATTTTACTTCATTCTAGGAAGAAAAATAAGCTGGAGACATTTTCTGACATTTTACTTCCTGGAAAAATGAAAGTGAAGTCTTATTTACCCATTAAATTATTGAGAAAATGGATGTCTAAAGTTTTTGTCTTTTCTCCTCTTAGGCTTAAATAGTGTACTTTTTTTTTTTTTTTTCTATCCACAAAATCAGGTCCTTAATAAACCACAAAGCTTGTGTTTGACAATGAAAAATATCAGAACTTGTTGCTTATCTAGATGTTTAATGGCATATTTTCTAAATGATATGATTTCCCACATATTATCAATTTATAACTGGAATTGTCTTAATTTATTTCAGCAGGCTAATTTCAACAAAATCTATCAGGCACCATACCCATTTGCTTTGATACTTTGCATTTTTAACTTTTTTCTTCTGTCTTTTTATTCCAGTGTTTCCTGTCCCCTATGCACTTTCACTGTTTCTGTCCCAATGTAGCAATGTCATGCATTAGCAGTTTTCTTGAATAAGGCAGGGTGCACCATGAGTTTCAACATTTGTATTAACTACTCTTTTTGGTTGGTATTTATTTCAATCTCAATACTCATGTGAGGTACAGAGGTAAGAAAAAGAAAGAAAAAAAAAACGATAGCACTTTCCTTCAACTAACAACACAAAGTAGAGATTCAAGATAATTGAAACAGACAGATACAACAAAGCAATTAAAGTTTTATTTCTTTTTTTAATTTAGCTCCTGGCACTCAAATAATAACAAATTCACATTACAGATGAGGTAGGATAGAGCCTGGGATAAAGTAGATTGAGAAAGTTTGACAACAATAAAAAAAAAACAAAAAAAAAACACCTAATTTTATTTTTATTTGACTTTCAACCAAAAGACCAAATGTTAAAATCAAAACAAACCCTAAGGCTTGTACATGCCAGTATCTAAGGTACTCAACAAAGCAACAACTTTCAGCATTATAGTGAATAAACAGCTTCTTGCCTGATGGAGAAAATAAAGCAAAAACTTGAAACAAATCCTGCCCAAATTTGGATTACAGACTTTGATGTTATACAAAAGAAAAAGACAACAATGAAATAAAAACTGAAACTAACTCAACAGGCCAGTAATGAAACTAAGCCTCTTTTGTTTGTGAGGGTAAATGCTAAATATATTCAGATTTGTGTATGGATTTTGACTTACTGTACAAGTGTATGAACTAAGAGAATGCCTTTTAAAATTAATTTAACTGTTTCCATGGGACTTTTCAGGCAAGAATACTGGAGTGGGTTGCCATTTCCTCCTCCAGATGATTTTCCTGACCATGGGATGGAACCAGTGTCTCCTGTGTCTCCCACATTGCAGGTAAATTCTTTTTCATTGAACCATTTGAGAAGAGCTTATATGAAATTACATAAACCCATTTGCAGACAATATTTGCTGGTACAGCTGTCATTATTCTATTTGTTTCCCCATAATGTTAACAGATATTCATTTTCTAAAGGTTTTTTTTTTCTTCCCATAATGTTCTCATAATATCAACCCAAAGTTTTGAAGCCCATTATAGATTTTCATAAGTTCTGTGTAATGTTCAATATGAACATTACACAGAATTTCCATTTATGTTCAGAATATATGTCCTTATTTTTTAAGACTATATTTGGATATACATCATCTTTTTGATTTGTGAAATTTATAGAAAGATTATTTTATCAAATAAAATGCACATTACATTATTGGTTGCATAAAGTTAATTTTCTAAAATCCAGGATATTAACTTAATGAAAAGATACAAAAAGAGTGAAATGAAACACTGTTTAGTGCAAGGCAATATGTTTACAAAAACTGGATAAGCAACAGAATTGACAAGATCCAATTAACTTCTCAAATTTAATGTATTCAAAACTGAACTTCTGATCTTTTCTAAATGTGATCCTCCCCTAGTGCTCTCAATCATAGAAAATGACATTTTCATTTTTCTTGTGGCTTAAACTTAGAAATCTGGATGCCATCATTTACATCTCCCTCATACACACTGTCTGCATCCAGCCTATCATGGTTGTGCTGTTTTCTTTCATTCTGCTTGTATGTCAAGTAGTCCTTTTTACCCTGTTGTCACTGCTGTCACATTAGCTCTGGCTGTCATCACTCCTTATCTCTGCTACTTCACTAGCCTGACAATACCTCCTTCAACATCTACTCTTATTTTCCTCAGACCTTCCCTATTTTAGTAACCAGAATAATTTTTAAAAACACAAATAGGATCACGTTATTCTTGGTTTAAAAATCCCCCAATGGCTTTTTAACATAATATACTAAGGATATTAAGAATCTTAAACATGACTAACAGATTTCTGCATATTCCTGTCCCTGAATATCTCTCCAGTTTTTTCAAGCCACGTTCTTTTTTTTCCCTCTGCTTGCATCACTGCCACATGTATCTTACTACCCCATACCTTCTCTCTCCCCCGCCTCTTCACATGGTCTATGCTTATCCATCTTCTGATCGAATATCTGATCAAATGCTGTGATATTAAACTACTATTATGAATTATTTTCTGTTAAGACTTTGCATTTCACGTTGTTCTAAGTAATTTTTATTTATACCATTTTTATTTTAGTGTTATTTCTGTAATTATTAGCTTACAGTCATTATTCTCTGACCAGATTTTAAAGAATATAAACCCAGAAAACTTATTTGCTCCTTGTTGTAGTTCCAGTATTTGGTACTGAGGTAATTCATAACAGGCAGGTAAAATGATTGTTGAATAAACTAATAGGGGGCTAAACATCAGCATATGCTTAAAGATTTAGTGAATTTAGTAATTGTGAATTATCATCACAATTCTCTAGTGTGATACATGTTGGAGAAATAATAAAGAAGCCATGGGGATTTAAAGTTGAAATAAATTTTAAAGTCTCCTAGGTCATCCTTTTATTACCAACCAAGTCTCTGAAAGAATAAATGGCTTATTAGATATCATGCCATTAGTTAAAGTCAAAGCAAAAACAAAAAGTAAGTTTGTCTACTTCCAAGTCTAACATCTGTGCTATTGGTAGTTTGGGTCTTATTAGCATGACTGTGTATGTTTCTTTAACCCTTTTCTCAACAATGTGGGTATTATATTTGTATCTGTAGATCTTCATAATCACTTATTTTTGTGGGAAGCTACACTTTGATTTCAAAAATACCACTAAATGCTCATTTGTGTACATCTCTGACTATTCTATTTTCACTTCTTGTTCCTCAAATGTAGCTATTATTCAAGTTTCTGTTTTTGTTCTCCCACAGTTTTCATATTCTGTAGCAATTCAGGTGACTCTATATATTTAGACCCTTCCACCACTTTATATATGATAACTAATCCAAAATATAAATCCAAAGATGACCTCTTTCCCTTGTCTTCCTGTATCAAATAACCATCTATTAGTTAAGTATTCAATAGTAGAAGTTGGAAGTAGTAGAAGTGAGAAATCTCATAACATCCTAAACAAAATAAAAATCATCAGCTACTCTTCTGAAGAATATTCTCCAATCCAAGATTTGATGTACAGTATTGTCATTCTTCTGCATGTCAAAGCCTGAGAAGTCCCAAGTATCACATTCTCTGCCTCTCCCACTCTCTGCCTCACCACAACTTGTTGAATTCTCACTTAAATATTTCCCAACTCTGCCTCCTCATCTCTGTCCCTACTGTCATTTCCTTCCTTATGTTGCCTTGCTTCTCTGAGCTACGTCATTGTATCACATTTAACTACAAGTTAAATTTACCCTTTGAACCACGCTTTATGGTATATCTAGGTTCCCTTTTAATCTAAAACTTACTAAGGTGTTAATCCTGAATCAAATGCCTTATCAGCAAGCATTTCACTGGCCTTTAACATAAGAGGCAAACATGTTAGTCTATTCCTTAAGATTTTTAGCCACAAGTGACAAAATCAAGTGTAAATTAGTTTGAGCCAACAAAATAAATTTATTTTCACATGGAATCTAAGGAAAGAGTCAATGATAAATCTACTGGAGAGGCAGAGATAAAGCTAGGCATCAGCTAAACTGAAGAAGCAGACTCAGATACCACAGAGAGACCCTCTCCTTTGTTCTTTGAAGGTGAAGTTGCTCAGTTGTGTTGGACTCTTTGCAACCCCGTGGACTGTAGTCTACCAGGCTTCTCCGTCCATGGGATTCTCCAGGCAAGAATACTGTGAGTGGGTTATCATTTCCTTCTCCAGGGGATCTTCCTGACCCATGCATCGAACCTGGGTCTCCCACATTGGAGGCAGACACTTTAACCTCTGAGCCACCAACTTTCCCTAATCATTAGCATCATTCTCATCTACTTTGTACTTGCTCTTTTGAAATGAGGGAGAACAGTAACTATACACATTACCTCAAATTTATAAGAAACAACACCTTTTCTTCAAATTGAGGTTATGACAAGGTTTAGTTTTCTAAAACATACATTTTTGTTTAAACAGTAACAGAAGAAGACAGTCAGGGACAAGTCAAAGAAATAACAGAAAAAGGAATACCTACAAAATTACTGAACCTCAAATTTAAATCCAAAGTAACTAAGTAAGGATTTAAGCAATTTAGCCATTGTAATATATATACTATACTTCCCATTTCAGTCATACTACAAAATTTGCACTTTATTTTCTCTTTAGTAATATGAGTTGACTTCCAATAAAAGCTGCAAACATCTTTCAGGGAAAGAAAATGAATTGTGATTTCAGAAAATATTTACAGCACAATGTTGTACCTGCAGTGCTGTTCAATAAAAGACCACTGTACTGCTGTTGTTCAAGAGGTGAAGCCAGATCTTGCATACTGTTGTTTTGTTAGCAGGTCATGCAATTGACAATGGCATCCAAAAGAGAGTAGGGTTTCTCCGTACTCCTTAATTTCCATATGTAACCACAGAACTTAGCGCAGTATGCATTTGAATCTAATTTGCTTCCTTTCTTATTTGTACATAAAATATATGGTTTCTAAATTGGTTTAATGGAAGTAATTATCAAAACAATATTTGTTGGAAGTTCTGTGTGTTAGGAAAATCCATAAGAATAGAAATTACATTTTCAAGATAGACTTGTATAACCATTTTAGCTCAAGAAGTAAGTAGATCAGCACTATGTGACTGAACAGTGTTCTTGTTAATCTATCTTGAATTCAGAGACTTCCATTAGACTGTAATCCCTTGAAGGTTGCTGGAACTTTGTTTTGTTTAATACTAAACTTCCATTGCCACAAAGAGTATGCATTTGTCTATCATTTCATACACTTGTGCATGCTAAGTCGCTTCAGACATGGTTGATTCTTTGTGACTCTGTGAACTGTAGCCCATCAGGCTCCTCTGTCCATATACTTCCTTCTAATTTTATTATCTTTTTATTTTAAATCACTAACAGCCCTGTTTAGAGAGTTGTTTATCTATAACATTTATAATTAATGCCTAGTATATGGAAATCTTACAGAAGGAGGATCTGGTAAACATTTAAGCTGTATCAAGAAGGACTCTTCCATACAATTTGGAAATAACAATGAACAGTTGTTATTAATAACAATTAATTAACAATTTGGAAAAATAAATTACTTTATTATTGACCTAGAAGTTTAAAAGCATGAAGAGCCAAGAATCAGCAGCAAGTAGACCATGCGTATTTGAATGGCGTGGGTATTTGAATGGCACAGGCTCGAGGTTGAAACAATTTGTGTTTCTCAGTAATTATTGAGTGCATAGAATAAAGAGAACAGCTGAATCTTTAATTTCAGGTCTATCCATTTCAGTAACACTCAGTTCAGTCACTCAGTCATGCCCAACTCTTTGTGACCCCATGAATCACAGCTCGCCAGGCCTCCCTGTCCATCACCAACTCCCGGAGTTTACCCAAACTCATGTCCATCGAGTCGGTGATGCCATCCAGCCATCTCATCCTCTGTCATCCCCTTCTCCTCCTGCCCCCAATCCCTCCCAGCATCCGGGTCTTTTCCAATGAGTCAACTCTTCGCATGAGGTGGCCAAAGTATTGGAGTTTCAGCTTCAGCATCATTCCTTCCAATGAACACCCAGGACTGATCTCCTTTAGGATGGACTGGCTGGATCTCCTTGCAGTCCAAGGGACTCTCAAGAGTCTTCTCCAACACCTCAGTTCAAAAGCATCAATTCTTCAGCATTCAGCTTTCTTCACAGTCCAACTCTCACATCCATACATGACTACTGGAAAAACCATAGCCTTGACCAGACGGGCTTTTGTTGGCAAAGTAATGTCTCATGTCTCTGCTTTTTAATATGCTATCTAGGTTGGTCATAACTTTCCTTCCAAGGAGTAAGCATCTTTTAATATCATGGCTTGCAATCACCATCTGCAGTGATTTTGGAGCCCCCCAAAATAAAGTCTGACACTGTTTCCCCATCTATTTCCCATGAAGTGATGGGACCAGTGTTTCTCAAATACATGGAGTATCTTTCCTATGTTTATTTTTATGCCAGATTTATACCCCCATTTGTTCCCATTTAAACTTCAATATTATAATGATAGCTTTACAGAGTAAAAAGATCATGCTGAGGTTTTGTTCTACAAAGATAAGAATAGACACATAGCAGTTATGAAGAAAAAGTGTTAAACAAAAACTGAGTATTGTTGATAAATAAAAGTGTTGTTGAAACTGTTATGTTGTTGGAAATATGAAAAAATGGAATGGAGGGTGAGAAATTTGATAAACTAAAAGATCAATGGAAAGTAGGTTGAGAGATTCATATATGCCATTCTACTTGTTGATCACACAGTTTTGCAGTTATAGGAATATATTTCCAACCAATAGGTGTCACAATTATAGTGAATACTGCATTTTTTGTACAGTCTTATAAAACCCCAAAATTCAGGTTGCTTCTCATAAGCCTAAGTTTAAGTTAGTAAACCTAGAGGGAAAATGGAATATATTTTCTAGTGTATCATTCCTGGGAAAATGTAGAAAGCTTCAGACGTTCAAGAGAAATTACAAATACTTCAGGATAAAAGTTGATTAGAAATATAAGAACCTAGAGGTAGTTTTGCAAAGTATTGTAAAGTTTGAAACACTTGTTAAAGTAATCAAGTTTAAAGAGGTAGTGAGAAAAATGTAATCCAAAATTGCCCCTGGATCTCTCCATTGGCTAAAAATCTACAGTAAAGGATGAAACTAACTGATTTCAAACCTGCAGTTTTTTAGTATGAAAATTTGAAAGCAGAAAATAGAAACTCCTCACGGCTTTTTGCAAATTGTTGAACAATGTGTTCCATTATTTGCTGCAAATGATCATCTTGGAAACACTGCCTGTTTGTTAGCAAAAAGCAGAATTTAAAAATTGTAGGCAGAAGTTATCCTGCAAGTAAACATAAACTAATTCATTTCTGGTATAATTCACAGAGAGATTAATGATATGATGATAATTAAACAGAAAAAAATACTACTAAAAAAAAAAAAAAACTACTGTTTTTCTTCTCCCATATTTATATCCCTACAGATAGGGAGACCTGGAGTGCTGTAGTCCATGGGGTCACAAAGAGTCAGACATGCCTGGGTGACTGAACAAGAAGAGCAACATTTTCTATTAAATAATATTTAGATAGATAATCCCAAGACCACAAGCTAACAGCAAAATATCTTTCATGTCATTTCTTTTGTGATTATGGATCCACCTCTATAAACATTTTCTAGAAAGTACAATTCTTCTTGCTTCATTTCTTTGAATTAGATTTTGCATTTTTCTAATTTTTGCAAATCTTTGTCTTTGAATGATCAAAAATATAAACTATGCCAAAATCTTCCCTAATTTTCTGACTAGAAGTATTTATCCACTCATACCAGTCTCTTTAAAAAATTTTTGGTTAAAATAATCAAGTTACCATTTAAAGTAATCTAGTTTAAAGAGGTAGTGATAAAAATGTAATCTAAAATTGCCCAAAATTACTTTACCACCTTTTAGATTACATTTGTTACTAATAATTTGTATATTTTTGCATAATCTCCAGGACTAGATTTTAAGTTCCCTTAGGACAATTAATTACTTTCTTCTTATGATTCACACTTAAAAATTCACCTAGTACCTAGTAATCTTTTTAATAAATATTTCCTGAATACTCTGTCTATATAAAAAGCATCACATGATTTTGATTGCTTTCTAAATATTCACACTAAAAATGTCAAGATGCTTTGATTAAAGACCCTACTTGATTAATTACCATTAGGAAAATTTATAAGTAACCTTATTACATAATTGTCATCTTCAATTACTTTTAATTTACACTTAGAACTCATGTCAAAGGATAACATTCCAGAATTTTGGACTGATCATTAGGATAAAGTCATTATAATTAACAAGGTATTTCATGAAATGTGTTTTGACTATTGGCAGTATTTTGTATGTAATCAAACCATATTATGATGCTAAACATATAATCAAAATAACTTCTCAAGAGCAAGTTATTTTGTACTCTTTTTTGCTTTCATAGTCACTTAATTACTATAAAATGGTTAGCATTTTGAAGTATATGTTTAGTATTAGTACTTTTTAAAATTATATGTCAAACAATCTTTCATTTTGGACTTTTTTTTTTTTTTTTACTTCCTTTATCCTTGTTTTGGTGAAGGGCATCAATGAAAGGATTTATTCATACTTCTTTTTTTAATACAGAGAGACACTTGACACATGTGTGTTATTATATACACAGTAATTTCCCCTAGCCACGATTTTGCTTTGTGCAGTTTCAGTTACCCATGGTCAATGGCAGTCTGAAAGCATTAAATGAAAAATTCCAGAAATAAACACTTCATAAGCTTTAAATTGCATGCCCATTTTGTATAGCATGATGAAATTTCTCATCATTCAGCTCTGTCATGCTCCAGATATGAATCATACCTTTGTCCAGTGTTTCCCTTTAGTTGCTTAGTAGCCCTCTTGATTATCAAATTGACTCAGTACCACAGTGCTTGTGTTCAAGTAACCCTTATCTAACTTAATAATGGTTCTAAAGCACATGAGTAGTAATGCCAGCAACTCAGTTCAGTTCAGTTCAGTTGCTCAGTCATGTCCGACTCTTTGCAACCCCATGAGTTGTAGCACGCCAGGCCTCCCTGTCCATCACCAACTCCCGGAGTTCACTCAAACTCACGTCCATCAAGGCGGTGATGGCATCGCCATCTCATCCCCTGTTGTCCCCTTTTCCTCCTGCCCCCAATCCCTCCCAGCATAAGTCTTTTCCAGTGAGTCAACTCTTCCCATGAGGTATTTCAGTAAGTACTGAAAGTAAGTACTGGAGTTTCAGCTTTAGCATCATTCCTTCCAAAGAACACCCAGGACTGATCTCTTTTAGAATGGACTGGTTGCACCTCCTTGCAATTAGCATATGCTAATAAAGAGAAACTGGAAAATACCTCCCTTCTGTGAAAGGTGAAAGTTTATGACTTTTTAAGGAAAGGAGAAAAAAATCATTTGCTGTGGATGCTAAGGTCTCTGGTATGAATGAATCTCATATCATATCCATGAAACTGTGAACAAGGAAAAAGAAATTTATGCCAGTTTTGCTATAATGCCCCAAACTGCAAGTTATGGCCACAGTATGTGATAAGTGCTTAGTTAAGACGGAAAAGGCACACAATGTGATATTTTAAGAGAAAGAGAGACTACCTTTACATAATTTTTATTGAAGTATATTGCTTTACTATTAATTATTGATATTATTCTCTTACAGTGGCTAATTTATAAATTAAATTTTGTCATATGTTTGTATGTACATGGAAAGAACATGGTATATATACAATTTGGTACTATCCAAGGTTTCAGGCATCCACTGGGGGTCCTGGAAAATATTCCCTCAGATAAGGGGAAACTACTGTAGTCTTTTAAGTCTATCATTCCCAAGTCTGTCTGACCAGCAACTATTTATTTGAATTTTGTTACCTTGAATTCTTTTTTCTTTTAATTTTATTTTTAAACTTTACATAATTGTATTAGTTTTGCCAAATATCAAAATGAATCTGCCACAGGTATACATGTGTTCCCCATCCTGAACCCTCCTCCCTCCTCCCTCCCCATACCATCCCTCTGGGTCGTCCCAGTGAACTAGCCCCAAGCATCCAGGATCGTGCATCGAACCTGGACTGGCATCTCGTTTCATACATGATATTTTACATGTTTCAATGCCATTCTCCCAAATCTTCCCACCCTCTCCCTCTCCCATAGAGTCCATAAGACTGTTCTATACATCAGTGTCTCTTTTGCTGCCTCGTACACAGGGTTATTGTTACCATCTTTCTAAATTCCATATGTATGCATTAGTATACTGTACTGGTGTTTTTCCTTCTGGCTTACTTCACTCTGTATAATAGGCTCCAGTTTCATCCACCTCATTAGAACTGGTTCAAATGTTTTCTTTTTAATGGCTGAGTAATATTCCATTGTATATATGTACCACAGCTTTCTTATCCATTCATCTGCTGATGGACATCTAGGTTGCTTCCATGTCCTGGCTATTATAAACAGTGCTGCGATGAACATTGGGGTACACGTGTCTCTTTCCCTTCTGGTTTCCTCAGTGTGTATGCCCAGCAGTGGGATTGCTGGATCATAAGGCAGCTCTATTTCCAGTTTTTTAAGGAATCTCCACACTGTTCTCCATAGTGGCTGTACTAGTTTGCATTCCCACCAGCAGTGTAAGAGGGTTGCCTTTTCTCCACACCCTCTCCAGCATTTATTATTCATAGACTTTTGGATCGCAGCCATTCTGACTGGTGTGAAATGGTACCTCATAGTGGTTTTGATTTGCATTTCTCTGATAATGAGTGATGTTGAGCATCTTTTCATGTGTTTGTTAGCCCTCTGTATGTCTTCTTTGGAGAAATGTCTATTTAGTTCTTTGGCCCATTTTTTGATTGGGTCATTTATTTTTCTGGAGTTGAGCTGTAGGAGGTGCTTGTATATTTTTGAGATTAGTTGTTTGTCAGTTGCTTCATTTGCTATTATTTTCTCCCATTCTGAAGGCTGTCTTTTCACCTTGCTAATAGTTTCCTTTGATGTGCAGAAGCTTTTAAGGTTAATTAGGTCCCATTTGTTTATTTTTGCTTTTATTTCCAATATTCTGGGAGGTGGGTCATAGAGGATCCTACTGTGATGTATGTTAGAGAGTGTTTTGCCTATGTTCTCCTCTAGGAGTTTTATAGTTTCTGGTCTTATGTTTAGATCTTTAACCATTTTGAGTTTATTTTTGTGTATGGTGTTAGAAAGTGTTCTAGTTTCATTCTTTTACAAGTGGTTGACCAGAGTTCCCAGCACCACTTGTTACCCTTATTTCAGCCCCATTAAATTAGTTGGAAGTATGCAGCAGAGAACCAGGAATTTTCAATTTAGTGAGATTCCAGTGATCTCGCAGGTTTAAAATCAGGACCTAAGCCATCAAGACATGATTCATTTTGAAAGAATAAACCCATTATTTCAAAAGGAAAATCTGAGGCAAATTTCAAGCTATATTGACCACTGAATGAACAGAAAACTCAACTGGACAATTTTTTAGATAAGGCAACAGGAAACAATGTTTTAGCACTATTATATAACTATTACTAAAATGTGATAAAATTTCTAAATTGGTTTGTTATATATCATGTCAAATAGAGTGCAGTACTTAAATTGGAAATGTAATACTTCTGTTCTTCAAATTACATTGAGAGTTATTATATTTAATACTGATAGAGAAAAAGGAACAATCCATTAAAAGGATTATAGATTTTATAGATTATCAGTATTTTTTTATTTTTATAGCATTTTATGCCATTCATCAACAGTAGGAAAATCTACGAAAGGCAGAATATGACATTACTTGTCAAATCTGTTAGTTCTTTAGCTTGATCAACCATCTAAAAGAAGTAGAGAGAAATATGTACTTATGTTTGCATTAAAGTCATACAAATTGTTTTATAAAAGCAATTTAACATGTTTTAATGTTTTACAGGGTAACTTGGGAAATATATCTTTAACAACTTTACTAAAATTCTGATATTTTTAAAGACTTTGTCTCAAAATCTTCTACTGTTAGTATGCTGGCACTTGCAAAATCTTGGGTACTAATGGTTTCCTTTGTATTAAGAAAAAAAAGCTTGATATTTGTATTGCCATTGTTTCTAGAACTGGTCATGTAATGTAATTTTATGACTGTAATGATTCCCAAAGATGCTGATATGAAACTATCTATCTAACCTATCATTTATCTATGTATTTAATCAGTAAATATGTACTGAGTATTCCTTGTAGTATTCTAGAAGTTTGGAATTTCAATGCACTACTTGATGAAGTATGTGTGAGTGCTAAGTCGCTTCAGTCATATCCGACTCTGTGCAGTCCTATGGACTGTAGCTTCCCAGGCTCCTCTGTCCATGGGATTCTCCAGGCAAAAATACTGGAGTGGATTATGATGCCCTCCTCCAGGGTATCTTCCCAATTCAGAGATCAAACCCATGTCTTCTGCATTGGCAGTTAGTTTCTTTACCACTGGACTTCCCTGGTGGCTCAGACAGTGAAGCGTTTGCCTACAATGAGGGAGAACTGGGTTTAAACCCTGGGTTGGGAAGATCCCCTGGAGAAGGAAATGGCAACCCACTCCAGTATTCTTGCCTGGAAACTCCCAAGAATGGAGGAACCTGGCAGGCTACAAGTCTATGGAGTCTCAAAGAGTCAGACACAACTGAGCAACTTCACTTTCTTTCTTTGTTTCTATTCTTTACCAGTAGTGCCACCTGGGAAGTCCTTGATGAAGTATAAATTTGTTTAAACTTTCTGAAAGACAGAGTTTCAAGTTTTGAATATCTTTGATTCAGGAATATAGCATCCAAGAACCTAGTCTTAAACATGCTGTATGTATACAGAATTTTAGCTACAGAGATATTCACTGAAGCATTGTTGAAAAAAATGATAAAACATAACACATTAAGTAATAGGAACAATTGTGCTTCTCTGGTGGCTCAGATGGTAAAGAATCATCCTTTGATGCAGGAGACCTGGGTTTGATCCCTGGGTTGGGAAGATCCCCTGGAGAAGGGAATGGCAACCCACTCCAGCGTTCTTGCCTGGGGAATTCCATGGACAGAGGAGCCTGGTGGGCTTCAGTCCATGGGGTTGCAAAGAGTCAGGCACTGCGAGACTGACACTAATTGTTGGGTTGCCTTAGCAGCAGTTGCATAGGATACAGAATCTCTTGCTAACTGAATCGATACATGTTTTTCTTCATTTATTCACATCATGGTAGCAGATGTACCCTTCTCCTTCTAAGATTATAGCCTATAATTATTCAGCTCACTTTGGCTAACATTCCAGTAAATATCTGTTGGTTCTTTGGGGGATTTCCTGTTCTCAGGTCCTTCATTTGTCCTGTTAGTTTTCTCTGCTTCTTCTGCTCAGATGTTGATACCAGGCAGGCCTTGTGGCTCTTCATGGTTTGGCCCTACTTCTTTGCGTTTTGAAGAGATGCAATACAGTCAAGTTTAACTGTTGTCCATGAATGTGCTACCTGTTTTTACAAACAGATTCACAGAGAGTCAAAATTAGGTTTCTGTCACTGCCACCGTGTCCCAAAAAGTCCAATGCTTATTTTAAACATGAGAAATTTTGCTTTTTTATTGTTAAAGGTAGAAAGAATCGGTAATAACATTTCCTAAAATAAGTGTAAAACTAAAAGAAAAGCCTTATCTTATCTGATAAGTAAAGCCTTATCACATATGTCTGCCCTGACAGAATTTGAAATTGCTGCTGGACTCACAATGATTAACTTGTAAGTGTTTAGCATAAAAGCTTTTAAATTTTTTCCTCATTTTATCTGTCACTGTGGCATAGACTCTCCTTTGAAGTTAACCACTTCCTGGAGTATGTGTATCCTAGAATCAATTAAAATTGCATGACCTTTGTGTGGTGGTGGTGGTGGTGGTTTAGTCACTGTGTCCGACTCTTGCGACCTCATGGATTGTAGCCTGCCAGGATCCTCTCTGTCCATGGGATTTTCCAGGCAAGAGTACTGGAGTGGATTGCCATTCCCTTCTCCAGGGGATCTTCCCAACCCAGGAATTGAACTGGGTTCTCCTGCATTGCAGGCATATTCTTTACCAACTGAGCTATGGGGAAGCCCAACCTTTGTGTGAGAGGATGCAAATTTCTCCATAAAAACATAGGCAAATTCTGGGAACAGAGATAAAATAGCTACCTATAGAGAGGTATATAGATTTGAGTTAAAAACACAAATTTGCATTTATGACTTTGAATCATGTATTTCACTCACAGGTTTTTAAAATAACTATTATATCATTAAGTGAAAATTTTAGTCTCCTGGTGGACTATAGCCTGCTAGGCTCCTCTGTCCATTGAATTCTCCAAGAATACTGGAGTGGGTAGCCATACCCTTCTTCAGGGGATTTTCCTGATCTAGGGATAGAACCTGGGCATCCTGCATTGTAGGCATATCCTTTACCATCTGAGCCACAGGGAAGACCCCATTAAATCAGTTAATTGAATGCTAATAAATTGTAGGTTACTATTTAACTTTCTTTGTTTTACTCCTACAGTCAGTCCCTCTGACTGATGATATAGCAGTTCCAGTCAAGAATTGGCAATAATAATATTGAATTAATTTTCTAGTAATCTAGTATGTTAATCATTAGCTTTAAAAATCATGAAGAATAGTAGAAAAACAAGTACACAATGTTAAATTATTTATAAAATGAAAATGTTAGAAAGGTAAAACCAGTAATAACAGGATTAGGTTAAACACATAGCAGGGTCAAATTTTATAATTTTTAAGCTAAGGTTTTGTTAATGCATAGAATTGACAACTGCTTTGCCTTCCTATTTGTTGGATTAATGTTTAGGATTAATATCTCTTACTACATAACAAATTGAAAGCTTGGTCATTTTAAATTGTAAACTCCTTACCGAAGCATGGAACAAGGGGTTACCTTAGTCCTGAAGTGCTTTATACAGAAAGAGAACTTGATAAATTCTGTGTGTTATATAACCTGAGGGATGAGCATCCCAGATTGCTACATCCTCAGTTTTTACATGCTTCCCTTGTTCTTCTTGTGGGCACATAGGAAATATTGCTCATTTGAGATCAATAGGGGTTGTGTTTTGTTCTCCATGGACAAGATAGGGAAGGGAAAGAGAAATTTTAAAAAGCTGGAACCTGAAAGTCAAGCCTTGAAAAACGATATTAACTGAATTAGTTTCAATAAAAAGACTACATCAGGTATTATTCTCCTATAGAATATCAGCTCCCTCCAATTTTACTATGGCTCTACATATATTTCCTTATTAGCAGAGATTGCCTGTTACCCTCCTTCCCTGGTGGCTCAGTGTTAAAGAACCCATCTGCTTCCTGGGTAAGGAAGATCCCCTGAAGAAGGAACTAGCAATCCACTCCAGTATTCTTGCCTGGAAATCCTACGGACAGAGGGGCCTGGCCGGCTACCACCCATGGGGTTGCAAAAGAGTTAGACATGATTTAGTGATCGAACAGCAACAATATTGTGTTCCTTATTCAACTCTTTTACTTTTTGGCTTCTTTCTTCAGCCACTCTCTTTATGATTTTGTTCAAGTTGTTAAAACAGAAATAGCAATACCTCCCACTACATAGCTCACAACTTTAAATGTATTACACAATGTAAAAACAGTTTTGCAAGGCTTATTACTTTGTACAAATGAATGGTAATAAAATAACAATACTTCATTCCCATAAAATATTGAATTTATTCATCTATAAGCTTTTCCTAGATATTCAATCCTATGAAGTGTTCACTAAATTGAAAGCTATTAGTATAGTTGGAAATTACAACACTTTCAGGGGAAAGTATTGAACAAATCTCATGCATAATTAATTGTGTATGCCATTGTGAACATTACCATGTTGAGATGGAGGTCACAATTAATGAATGGCTTCAATGACAGGGCAAATAATGGATATTGCCTCTTCAAAAGGTAATGGCAGTTTCATTTGGTAATGTATCAGCAGCATTGTTTATGAATATTATCATTCATATAATAATACCTTGGGTTTTAGTTATTTGATTTTTCTATTCAGAATCTTTAACAATCTCTGACTATAACTGGACACAAAACTATATGAGTATACTTATGTATATCTGTATGTATATTTAATGCATTATTTTCGGTAGTAAAATATTCAATATGCAAAACCATTCCAGGAATAATAAATTGTTCCTACTATTTTTAGCAGTTAGGAAAGTTCATTTGAAAGTTAATGCTGGTGACTGTCATAGGTGAAGTGCTAATGAATTAGCCTCAGGAAGGGACATGGCTTTCTTGGCTGTTTTACTTGAAGATTTTGTAAATGTGTGTTATGTTCATATGCTTATAAATAGCATTATAAGTTGTAACAATAAAAATCCTTGCCTAAATCAATTAGAAGACACTATTTTTAAGATCCTTGAATTTGAACTGTTTCCCCATCACGTGTTTTTGTATTATTAGCTGTTGTGTTAGATATTAAAGTAAGTAAATCAACTACTACTCACTTTCAGGTGGAGTAGCAAAGGATGACAAATTTATATGAAATCTTTTTTTATATAATTTTGAGTTTATGTGAAGGATCTAACTCAAATAAATTGGCATCTAGTGTAGCTAATGTACATATCCATGTATTAGTTAAATTGTTTATGAGATACTAGTTTCAAATATATACTATATCTCAAAATTCAAAAGAAATTATATCAGAAATACAAACATTTAAAAGCATTTATTTAGCTTTTATAAGGACAACTTGGGAAGGAAGCATTTGAAAGCCTCACTTCAGCCCTCCATTAAATTCTGGTGATATACTGAACAGTTTTTTTCCTTCTTAATGTATTCGTAAAAGTAATTGACTCCTGAACAAACCACTCAGATGTTTTCTGACCTGCTATAACTTTCAGGAATTAGATAACACAAGAAGAAAAGAAATTTCAACCATCATTAATCAATGGATTGCTTTCCTTTTAAAGTCAAAATAAAAGGCATACATTTAAATTTACCAATGATGTCAGGTGCATAAAAGTCATAATGATCCACAAATTTTTCATTAATTACATTTTCTCATGTAAAAGTAAGGATGCAGAAAATAATCTGATTGTATAAAGTTTCTAAATTTCATAAGTATTTAAAATATTTTAAAAATAAAAAGAATGTCTAATATAGTTTCATTCACATTATGAAGGCGAATAGATCAGATAATCTAGTCTAAAAGCCTAACTAAACTGCAAAATTTTCAATTCTCAAAATATCGGAACACCAACTACTTGCTTCATGTCTCATGGGTACATTTAAAACTGATAAATTTAGAAGTCCTATCATTTTTTTCCATGACCTGTAATATCCTGTAAAACAAGAAAGGTAACTGACATATTTATCTTACTCATTAATTTATAACTTCATAGTGTTATCATTTTCCTTATTATATGGTCTCACAATCTGATTATGTGTTCCACCCACACTGTCAAATGTTTATTGCTGCTTGAGGGCAAACAAAATGTCCTTTTAAATAAAGATGTCTATATCAGTTCAGTTCAGTTCAGTCACTCAGTTGTGTCCGACTTTGCAACCCCATGAACTGCAGCACGCCACGCCTCCCTGTCCATCATCAGTTCCTGGAGTCCACACAAATCCATGTCCATTGAGTCGGTGATGCCATCCAACCATCTCATCCTCTGTGGTCCCCTTCTCCTCCTGCCCTCAATCTTTCCCAGAATCAAGGTCTTTTCCAATGAGTCAGCTCTTTGTATCAGGGGGCCAAAGGATTGGAGTTTCAGCTTCAACATCAGTCCTTCCAATGAACACCCAGGACCTATGTCCTTTAGGATGGACTCGTTGGATCTCCTTGCAGTCCAAGGGACTCTCAAGAGTCTTCTCCAACACCACAGTTCAAAAGCATAAATTTTTCTGCATTCAGCTTTCTGTATAGTCCAACACTCACATCCATACATTATCACTGGAAAAACCATAGCCTTGACTAGATGGACCTTTGTTGACAAAGTAATGTCTCTGCTTTTTAATATGCTGTCTAGGTTGGTCATGACTTTCCTTCCAAGGAGTAAGCCTCTTTTAATTTCATGGCTGTGATCACCATCTGCAGTGATTTTGGAGCCCAGAAAAATAAAGTCAGGCACAAGCTTATTAATTATAGTACACTAGTGAAAAGACACCAGGTTTTAGATTTGTAGATATTTATTTTGGAACCTGGTGAAATATATACTGACTGATTACTTGAACTTCAGTTTCCTTATATAGAAATTTGGAAAAAATATATTCAGGAGGTAGGAAGACAGACAAAATTTATCCAATTTTTAGCATGAAGGAGGTATGTTTTAATGAATTTTATATTTTAAAATAGTTGTACATTCAGTTATTTATTGACCTTTTGGCTAAGATCAAGTGTAAAGTAACTGTAGATTCATAGAACAGTGAGTTTACAAATATTCATACTTAGTTTCTCCTATTATTAATATCTTACATTAGTGAATACATTTTCTTAAAATTAATGAAACCATATTGGCATATTATTATTAATGAAAATCCATTTGTTAGATTTCCTTTGTTTTTACTTAATGTCTGTCTTTTTTTTTTTTTTTTTCCAGAATCCCATTTGGATAACCCATGATACACTTAGTCATTTTGTCTCCTTAGGCTTCTCTAGGCTGTAATAGTTTCTCAGATTTTCTTTGTTTTTCATGACTTCAGCTGTTGTGCAGGGTACGGATCAGATATTTTTACAACGACCCTCACTGGGTCGTGATACTCATGATTAGACTGGGGTTAAGTTTTTTGGGAAAAAGGTCACAGGGGTGAAGTATTGCTTTTATCATATCATGATGAAATGATATTAAATCACTTCATAACACTGATGAGAATGAGGCAGTGCTTTTTTAGTTTCTTCATCATAAAGTTATTCTTTGGGCTCTCACTCTTTCCATACTGCACCCATTGGAAGGAAGTCACTAGGCACAACCCACAATTATGAGGTGAAGGGTTATAGTCCGTCTTCTAAAAGGACAAGATATACATTTTATTTGGAATTCTGCATTGATCCATATGATACTGGAGACTACATGAACTAATGTGTTGCTTGGATTTTGATTGTTCTCTCTTTTTATGTGTTATGGTCATTTGTTGATATCAGTATAGACTCACAGATATCTATTTTATCATTTTGATTATAATCCAATACTGAACTATTTATTTTGCTGATCCAATTGTTCTCTCTTGGCTATTGACATGCATCCATAGTTTTATTTTCCTTTGTGAAACGAGTTATATCAGGAATGGCTGAGACATGATCTGAGGTCCTGTGGGTTTGTTGCCCATGATGAACTTCTGCTGAACAAACATCTGTAATAAAACTGCTAAAACAATGCTGAATTGCCTAAAGGAAAGAATAATGCTGAGATCGGGACTTTTTCTGGACTAAGGAAAACAGACTTTTCCCTAGTAATATGGAGGAGATGCTTTCCATAACTTAGTTGTATGTGTGGAGCATTTTTACCCTCCAGTCCAGATTCTTGATACACAGCTTGCATAAGCTTACATTAACTGCCCCACTTTTCTCATAAAAACCCATGCCCAGTTTCCTCCAGTGCGACACTTTCTGGTTTCCTCCAGAATCTGTGATTTATTCCCAAATTGTAATTCTAAGACCTAAAATATGCTGTTGTTTTGCCTCTTTAGGCTAGGGTTCAGTTCATGAACCCTTTTACTGACACCTTTTATTTTGTTTTGTTTTTCTAGCACTTTCATGCTTTCTGGTTCTGCAAGACTCTCTAGACTTACCTTGTGTATTCTGTGTACCAGCCTTAAGCTTTAGTATCAGCCATTTCCTTTTTCTCCAAGGAAACTTGGTTTCTTTTATTGAAAAATAGTGTTTGAAATCAAGAGCTGAGTGATGAGTATGCTTGTTGCTACTTCAGTGTCCTTGCTTCTAGGACCTCTCAACTGAGAGAACAATGAGATATATGTGTGCATAGTAAGCTTTGCATGTACACACAGCTATGAACATTTGGACATGTGTATAATATAGATCTTGATCTATATTATGCTACACGTGAGTCCATGTCAGTGTCTTCAACTCAAATCTAGTACCAAATGGATCATACTAGACTTCCAACTTTTCTTCTCTATAATCACCACACCAACATTGAGAAACTTGTCTCCCAGCATCTGCCATCTATTCACTTGTTTAATTTCAGTATACAAAAGTATTGGGTACAAATTGTTAATCCACACCTCAATGGTCAAGAACTTTGCAAACTAGTAAATCACTACAGATGGTGACTGCAGCCATGAAATTAAAAGACGCTTACTCCTTGGAAGGAAAGTTATGACCAACCTAGATAGCATATTCAAAAGCAGAGACATTACTTTGCCAACAAAGGTCTGTCTAGTCAAGGCTATGGTTTTTCCTGTGGTCAAGTATGGATGTGAGAGTTGGACTATGAAGAAGGCTAAGCACCGAAAAATTGATGCTTTTGAACTGTGGTGTTGGAGAAGACTCTTGAGAGTCCCTTGGACTGCAAGGAGATCCAACCAGTCCATTCTAAAGGAGATCAGTCCTGGGTGTTCTTTGGAAGGACTGATGCTGAAGCTGAAACTCCAGTACTTTGGCCACCTCATGCGAAGAGTTGACTCATTGGAAAAGACTCTGATGCTAGGAGGGATTGAGGGCAGGAGGAGAAGAGGACGACAGAGGATGAGATGGCTGGATTGCCGGGGTCCAGCCCCGGTGGATCCAGGGAATTCGAAGCAGGGACGGCGTCGGCGAGGATCAGGAAACAACTGCTTAATTAAACTTTAATTAAGGATATAAAGAGTAATAGAATGAGGATAGCTCAGTGAGGAAATTTCAGTGAAGAAAAGAGGCTGAAATAAGGATAGCTCAGTGAGGAAATTGAGTGGAGAAAAGAGGCTGAATAATTCAGCCAGAAGGTAAGAGAAAGAATGACATGGTGAGACCAAGTTTCGGTGAATAAGGCCCGCACTTTATTTTCCAAAGTAGTTTTTATACCTTAAGTTATGCATAGAGGATAATGGGGGAAGGGGTAGAGTCATGCAGCAAGCCAGGCTTTCTTCCTGCAAACTTATCATATGCAAAAGCTTAGGTGATTTGCATCATCTTCTGGCCCGGAAGCCTGTTAACATTTTAAGACCCTTTCTTCAGAAAACTTATTTTT
The DNA here is from genome assembly GCF_003369695.1 of Bos indicus x Bos taurus. NCBI lineage: Eukaryota > Metazoa > Chordata > Mammalia > Artiodactyla > Bovidae > Bos > Bos indicus x Bos taurus. The sequence continues at coordinate 82,663,524 of NC_040077.1, read as the reverse complement.
ATCTAAAGGTGATAAGTCAAGCGCCACCCTCCAAAAGCATTAGATAATGTTGCATTCCTACAGAGCAAAGGTGTGGTGGGCTATAACAAGAAAAAGAATTAACTCAAGGGTCCCAGGTTACAAACATTAAAGCTACTATTTACACCAATTATATTAATCAATACACTGCCAGGGACACAGCAGGTAAGGGATATGGAAACTTAGCAGCAAACATTGGCCCAACAAGTGAAAATCCCTTCACCAATACAATTTCTAATCAATCTTTTAACTGCTCAAAGCAATCTGTATTTAGACAGTTTAGAACATCTCATGCCTCACAGTTGGGAGGCTCTGAGCAATCGCATGTGGCCGGAAAAACGTATTCAGGCAGGCTAGAGGATTTCCAAAGGGGTTTGTAGGTTAAACACTGTCACACCCAGGAATTGTTAACTGGAGCTGTAAGCTAACTCTTTTTTCAGAGAGAGGTAATGGGGGACAGCCCCCCGTAAAGTCAGAGGTGTAGGTGAAAGCACAAAGCAGAAAGTAGGCAGACTCTGGATTTGGGGGTAGATGGGGGACTCCTGAGGCTCGATCCCGCCTTTGCGTATGCCGAGCCTCCTTCCTCATGACCTTTGTCATGGGCGGAGTTCCTCACGCCGGCTCCCGACAGTGATAGAATGCTGTGGAAAGTGCTGCACTCAATATGTAATATGCACTCAATATGCAATATGCCGGCTCCTGGCACTGGATGGCATCACTGACTCAATGGACATGAGTCTGAGTGAACTCTGGGAGTTGGTGATGGACAGGGAGGTCTGGCGTGCTGCTATTCATGGGGTCGAAAAGAGTCGGACACAACTGAGCGACTGAACTGACCTGAACTGAACTGACAGTGCTTATGTACAGTTCCTTTTGCCTTTAGTCTTACAATCTCCACTCATTTTTAAAATTACTTAAGTCAGCTATTTTTCCCTTAACTCCATTTAGTGAGGTTAGTACATTTGTAATACAATTAGATTAGTTCAATGTAGTCTACATTTCATTTTGGTATTCCCTGACATCCCAAATGATTTTTCAAATTGCACACACTTATGTTTTACTCTTTATGATATAAAGTTCTCTGGGTCTTGACAAATGCAGAGTATCGTGTGTCCACAATTATAATATCATTCAGAATATTTCACTGCCCTTTAAAACCCTTTGTTGGTCTTCTGTTCAACCCTCTCTCATCCTGAAACTCCTTACAACCAGTGATCTATTTATTATCCTTACAGTTTGGTCTTTTCAAGAATGCCATATAAGCATATAATGTGTAGCCTTTTCATTAGTTTCTTTTACTTAGTAATTTTGTGGCTTTCATTTATACCTTTATAGCCTTTCCCATGGAGAAGGCGATGGCACCCCACTCCAGTACTCTTGCCTGGAAAATCCCATGGATGGAGGAGCCTGGTAGGCTGCAGTCCATGAGGTTGTGAAGAGTCGGACACAACTAAGCGATTTCACTTTCACTTTGCACTTTCATGCATTGGAGAAGGAAATGGCAACCCACTCCAGTGTTCTTGCCTGGAGAATCCCAGGGATGGCAGAGCCTGGTGGGCTGCTGTCTATGGGGTCACACAGAGTCGGACATGAGTGAAGCAACTTAGCAGCAGCAGCAGCCTTTCCCTAGGCTTAATTGCTGAGACACTCGTATTTAGTTTTGTCTTTTGTTTTAGATTTTCTTTATTTCTTTCTGGCCCATGTAATTTTTCCTTTTGTAATTCACCACCTTGACTAACTAGTTTAGTATGCCTCTGTTCTTATGATTTTTATGCAGTCATTGAAAAATATCTAACTCTGTATGATAGCTAATGGGCTTCCCTAGTGGCTCAGATGGTAAAGAATTTTCTTCAGTGCAGGAGATCTGGGTTCTGTCCCTGGGTCATGAAGATCCACCAGAGAAGGGAATCATTACCCACTCTAGTACTCTTGACTGGAGAATTACATGGACAGAGGAGCCTGGTGAGCTACAGTCCATGGGGTCATAGAGAGCTTGACATGACTGAGTAACTAACACTTTCACATTTCATGATAGCTAATAGCAATTTTGTTGTTAAATATTTTTTAAATTGGCATAATTTTTCATGCTTATTTTATTTCATAATATTCCTTCAGATCAGATCAGTCTCTCAGTAGTGTACAACTCTTTGTGACCCCATGAATAGCAGCACTTCAGGCCTCCCTGTCCATCACCAACTCCCGGCGTTCACTCAGACTCACATCCATCTAGTCAGTGATGCCATCCAGCCATCTCATCCTCCATTGTCCCCTTCTGCTCCTGCCCCCAATTCCTCCCAGCATCAGAGTCTTTTCCAATGAGTCAACTCTTCGCATGAGGTGGCCAAAGTACTGAAGTTTCAGCTTTAGCATCAGTCCTCCAAAGAAATCCCAGGGCTGATCTCCCTCAGAAAGGACTGGTTGGATCTCCTTGCAGTCCAAGGGACTCTCAAGAGTCTTCTCCAACACCACAGTTCAAAAGCATCAATTCTTTGGCACTCAGCCTTCTTCATAGTCCAACTCTCACATCCATACATGACCACAGGAAAAACCATAGCCTTGACTAGACGGACCTTTGTTGGAAAAGTAATGTCTCTGCTTTTGAATATGCTATCTAGGTTGGTCATAACTTTCCTTCCAAGGAGTAAGCGTCTTTTAAGTTCATGGCTGCAGTCACCATCTGCAGTGATTTTCGAGCCCAGAAAACTAAAGTCTGACACTGTTTCCACTGTTTCCCCATCTATTTCCCATGAAGTGATGGGACCGGATGCCATGATCTTCGTTTTCTGAATGTTGAGCTTTAAGCCAGTTTTTTCACTCTCCACTTCCACTTTCATCAAGAGGCTTTTGAGTTCCTCTTCACTTTCTGCCATAAGGATGGTGTCATCTGCATATCTGAGGTTATTGATATTTCTCCCGGTAATCTTGATTCCAGCTTATGTTTCTTCCAGTCCAGCGTTTCTTATGATGTACTCTGCATAGAAGTTAAATAAGCAGGGTGACAATATACAGCCTTGATGTACTCCTTTTCCTTTTTGGGACCAGTCTATTGTTCCATGTCCAGTTCTAACTGTTGCTTCCTGACCTGCATACAAATTTCTCAAGAGGCAGATCAGGTAGTCTGGTATTCCCATCTCTTGAAGAATTTTCCACAGTTTATTGTGATCCACACAGTCCAAGGCTTTGGCATAGTCAATAAAGCAGAAATAGATGTTTTTCTGGAACTCTCTTGTTTTTTCCATGATCCAGCAGATGTTGGCAAATTGATATCTGGTTACACTGCCTTTTCTAAAACCAGCTTGAACATCAGGAAGTTCATGGTTCACATATTGCTGAAGCTTGGCTTAGAGAATTTTGAGCATTACTTTACTAGCATGTGAGATGAGTGCAATTGTATGGTAGTTTGAGCATCCTTTGGCATTGCCTTTCTTTGGGATTGGAATGAAAACTGACCTTTTCCAGTCCTGTGGCCACTGCTGAGTTTTCCAAATGTGCTGGCATACTGAGTGCAGCACTTTCACAGCATTATCTTTCAGGATTTGAAATAGCACAACTGGAAATCTATCACCTCCACTAGCTTTGTTCATAGTGATGCTTTCTAAGGCCCACTTGACTTCACATTCCAGGATATCTGGATCTCAGTCAGTGATCACAGCATCATGATTATCTGGGTTGTGAAGGTCTTTTTTGTACAGTTCTTCTGTGTATTCTTGCCACCTCTTCTTAATATCTTCTGCTTCTGTTAGGTTCATACCATTTCTGTCCTTTATCGAGCTCATCTTTGCATGAAATGTTCCTTTGGTATCTCTGATTTTCTTGAAGAGATCTCTAGTCTTTCCCATTCTGTTGCTTTCCTCTATTTCTTTGCATTGATCACTGAAGAAGGTTTTCTTATCTCTTCTTGCTATTCTTTGGAACTCTGCATTCAGATGTTTATATCTTTCCTTTTCTCCTTTGCTTTTCGTTTCTCTTCTTTTCACAGTTATTTGTAAGCCCTCCCTAGACAGCCATTTTGTTTTTTTCCATTTCTTTTCCATGGGAATGGTCTTGATCCCTGTCTCCTGTACAATGTCATGGACCTCATTCCATAGTTCATCAGGCACTCTCTCTATCAGATCTAGGCCTTAAATCTATTTCTCACTTGCACTGTATAATCATAAGGGATTTGATTTAGGTCATACCTGAATGGTCTAGTGGTTTTCTCTACTTTCTTCAATTTACGTCTGAATTTGGCAATAAAGAGTTCATGATCTGAGCCACAGTCAGCTTTTGGTCTTGTTTTTGCTGACTGTATAGAGCTTCTCAATCTTTGGCTGCAAAGAATATAATCAGTCTTATTTCGGTGTTGACCATGTGGTGATGTCCATGTATAGAGTCTTCTTTTGTGTTGTTGGAAGAGAGTGTTTGTTATGACCAGTGCATTTTCTTGGCAAAACTCTTAGTCTTTGCCCTGCTTCATTCCATATTCCAAGGCCAAATTTGCCTGTTACTCTAGGTGTTTCTTGACTTCCTCTTTTGCATTCCTATAGCCTATAATGAAAAGGACATCTTTTTTTGGGTGTTAGTTCTAAAAGGTCTTAGAGGTCTTCATAGAACCGTTCAACTTCAGCTTCTTCAGCATTACTGGTTGGGGCATAGGCTTGGATTACTGTGATATTGAATGGTTTGCCTTGGAAATGAACAGAGATCATTCTGTCATTTTTGAGATTGCATCCAAGTACTGCATTTCGGACTCTTTTGTTGACCATTAGGTCTACTCCATTTCTTCTGAGGGATTCCTGCGTGCAGTAGTAGATATAATGGTCATCTGAGTTAAATTCACCCATTCCAGTCCATTTCAGTTCGCTGATTCCTAGAATGTCGACATTCACTCTTGCCATCTCTTGTTTGACCACTTCCAATTTGCCTTGATTCATGGACCTGACATTCCAGGTTCCTATGCAATATTGCTCTTTACAGCATCGGACCTTGCTTCTATCACCAGTCACATCCACAGCTGGGTATTCTTTTTGCTTTGGCTCCATCCCTTCATTCTTTCTGGAGTTATTTCTCCACTGATCTCCAGTAGCATATTGGGCACCTACTGACCTGGGGATTTTCTCTTTCAGTATCCTATCATTTTTCCTTTTCATACTGTTCATGGGGTTCTCAAGGCAAGAATACTGAAGTGGTTTGCCATTCCCTTCTCCAGTGGACCACATTCTGTCAGATCTCCTCCATGACCCACTCATCTTGGGTTGCCCCACGGGCATGGCTTAGTTTCATTGAGTTAGACAAGGCTGTGTTCCTAGTGTGATTAGATTAACTATTTCTGTGAGTATGGTTTCAGTGTGTTTGCCCTCTGATGCCCTCTTGCAACACCTACCATCTTACTTGGGTTTCTCTTACCTTGGGCGTGGGGTATCTCTTCACGGCTGCTCCAGCAAAGTGCAGCCATTGCTGCTTACCTTGGATAAGGGGTATCTTCTCACCACCACCCTTCCTGACCTTCGTGGCCCGCACAGCCATGGCTCCTTGGAAGTGGGGTTGGTCCTCCCGGCCACTACCCCTGGCCTCGGGCATGGGGTTGTTCCTCCCGGCCACCGCCACGGCCTTGGGCCTGGGGGTGTGGGGTATGTCCTCCCGGCCGCAGCCCCTGACCTCAGAGGCTGGGTAACTCCTCTCATCACCGCCCTTACTAAACTTTATTTTGCTCTTTGATTTTTGCTTTTTCTTCCATTTCAATCTATTCATTTTTTTGTAGTTAATATTTACTCTTTTTTTCCTTTATCTCATGTTTTCTGTTTCTTTTATCATTATGTTTTAATCTGAACTTTTTAGGTTTTAATTTTTCTACTAAGATTTCTCTTTGAGTTTATCTGCACACCTTTTGAAACCAAGTAGGAAACCCATGTTCCCTGTGGACAGACATACATGCCCTTACCCTGTGAACCTTACCTCTTGTTTGTAGAAAAGCTTTAGCCTCCTAGGCCTTCCCTGAGTTCCAAAGAGCAAATTTAATCAGAGAAGTGAGAAAATACAGAAACAAAAGAAAGCAGTCAAGAAAGACAAAATAATAATCAGTTAGCCATAAAACAAGTCTAGGACCTTTAAGTTCTGCCTCAAATGCTATACAGAATATCCTATAAAGATCTTTTAGTTCCTCCTCAAAGTCTATAAAGAATATCCTCCTCAAAGGCGATAAAGTATATCCTTGTTTTGCAGATACTAAAAACCCCACTAGGTGGAAAAAGTTAACTGCATGCTGACCATTAGCAGAGTCCAGACCAGTTGAAGCCAGAAAGTTGATAGTTGATTTCCTGAAACACCACCCCTTTATCTCACCATCAGAGAACTGTCACAGAGTGAACACATACCTTGTGCCTTGCTTCCTCACACCATCTTTTAAAAACCTCCCTTGAAAGTCATCATAGAGTTCACTTCCTTTGAGCACCAGTTGCCCATTTTCCTTGCTTGATACCTTATGATAAATGCTGTAATTTCCTTCATCACAGCCCAGTATCAGTAGATTGGCTTTGCTGTGCATTGGACAAACAGATCCAAGTTGGGTTTGGTAATACTTTTTCCCCAAATAAATACTCTTATAATCCTTGAATTATTTAATATCCTGATAACTATATGATATTCAGAGTGAATAATTTAATTAGAAGATGATTTCCAGATTGATTAAGTGGCAAGGAGAAAAAGTGGCCACCAAAACTTAAAGATTTTAACAGTATAGAAAAGCCTGCTTAATAGCAACCACATCATTAGGTAGGTAGAATGGACTCAGTATGGTTTGGAGAAGGCAGAGGGTATATATAACATGACCTCATTCTCTTATCATTTTTAGTGGTTACCCTGGGGTTATAATATATATCTTTCATTAGATAGTGTCTATCTTCAAATTAACATATCATGCAAGGACCTATTTCCCATGTAGTGTAAGCATCTAGCATGGAAAGTCAGAATGCTTGGAAGTTAACAAATATTGCCATGATCACATAAAATGGAGTTAGGGTCCCACTTGGAAAAACTCTTCCTGGGCAGAAATAGAAAACATGAACATTAGTAAGAATAATATCTGTGATGCACCAAATATATCAAATATGTTTATCTTTGAGTTAAAAGATAATTTAAAATAAGAAATATTGTCCAATTTTGGAGGATGTAAATGAAATTACTAAATATTTTGAAAATCATTAAATAAAGAGTAAAAGTAAAGAATTTCTCCTGCATCTTTCTATATGAGCTGTACCTTAAGGTAAGCAAGTTATTGATGAGATAAAATATCTTCTAGTGGTATTATAAATCAAGGTTATATATTTTAGAAAGCAATAATAATCGTAAAATATCTCAATATGGTAACCTTGAGTAAAATGCTGGTTCTGAACAATGATCTAATATCAAAAATGTAGAAATAACCTGATATTTTTGTGTACTGATGGAAGCACACAATAATAACTTTGAAGTACTCTTATTAGAAAATTGACCCAGAATCTTATAAAATTTCTTAGATCTAACAGCCCATTTGTAAGAAATAGAAGAGGCAAAGAAATGTGTTCAATTATACCACAGGGAGGTCATCTGCAAAAAAAATCAGAATGTGGAAAATGCTACTGAGATAAACTATGGAAAATGCTACTGAGATAAACTACTGGTTTCCTTAACAAATAAATTGCAAGAAAAATGAATGGAGAGGGTGAACAGGAACCTATATATTAAATGAGACTTGTCAACCAATTACAATTTATTGGTTATATTGTATCTTAACTCCAATTAGTGGTTCTCAACCAGCAGTAGCTTTACCCCAAGGGAACATTTGGAAATATCCAGATACGTTTTTGATTGCCACCATTGGGTGGAGGGAAGGGAGAGGAAGCTATAAATGGCATCTACTGGGTACAAGCCAGGGAGGCAGCTGTCCATTTACAATGCACAGGCCAACCTCTCCAAAACAGATGATTGCCTACCTTAAAGTGTCAATAGTGCTAGGGTTGAAAAACCCTGATTCAAACCAACAAACTTTATAGGAAATATCTTTTGTATATATTCTAATTCTGTAGTAGAAGATACAGATATACTTGTACAGAGGACTGTTGCATGAATGGTCCCATATAAATAGAGGAATTAACAGTTTTGTTTTGTTTTCCTGGCTTATAATAGAGATTTTTATTAACCTAAAATAGGTTAAAATATTTCAGACTAAACTCTCTAAAAATAGATTTTTATTAATATTTAGAGTATTTTACTATTTAATTAAATAATTCTACTTGATTCAGAAGGCAAAAAAAACCTGAAAAAGCTCAATAAAAGAAAAAAAAAATAATAGTAATCCAAGAAGAATCATTTCTTTGGAGTGGATCCTTCTAAAGTTTGGCCCATGTCTTGGATATATATTGTACAGCTAAATTATGGAAAATATATGATATATCTCTCTTTCTCTTTAGTTGCTAAGTCATGTCTGACTCTTGCGACCCCATGGAGCCTGCCAGGTTCCTCTGTCCATGGGATTCTCCAGGCAAGAATACTGGAGTGGGCTGCCATTTCCTTCTCCATATATATATATATATGTATAATAAATGTGCATAAATGTGTCTAACACAACCTAGCACTTAGAACAGATATAACTTGCAACTAGCTTTTAAAGAAACATGTATATACACGTGTATTAAATATACAATTCATGCTATTGTTCTTTTAACATTTTGGTAAGCAACGGCAAATAAATATCATGATTCTTTAATTTTGTATATTTTAAGCTAATAATTTTCATGATAATAGTGTCTTTCAACTTACTTTAAATAATTTCCTCATTCTACCTGTATTTTAAATATATTTTTTCAATTTTATCAAATTGGTATAGAACATTAACATAAACTGGGTATATTTTATTTTTGTATTTCCAAATGCTATGAGAAACAGGGAAACAACTGGGTATGCTTGTTGAACTAAGTCTTTCTGTATCTAAAGGGCCTGCAATGGTTACAGGGCATGGATTAGTCTAATCTAATAAAGTGAGAATGTATTGCTGCAGGTTAAAAGATCCCTCCCAGGAGCTGGCTAAATAATTAAGTTTATTAACATGTTTCTTAAAAGTATTTTCTGTTAGTAGGAGAGTTAGATGATTTATATATTTTTCCTTAGTGAAAATTCATTTGAGAACAAGAGACAATTTGAATTAACTGACAATTTTCTTATTTTTATAATCTTTTCTGGATTAAAAATAGGAACACACATACCATTTTAGTATACTTTGTTGTTTAGTCACCAAGTCATGTCTGACTCTTTTGTGACTCCATGGACTATAGCCTGCCAGGCTCCTCTATCCATGGGATTCTCCAGGCAAGAATACTGGAGTGTGTTGCCATTTCCTCCTCCAGGGGATCTTCCCAACCCATGGATCAAACTAGTGTCTCCTGCATTGGCAGGTGGATTCTTTACCACTGAGTCACCAATGAAGTATACTAATTAGTACTAATAAAATATTATTTATAAAGCACTTAATATATTATAGACTTTCTGGTATGACTTTGGTCTCATTATCTTACTTGATTCTCAGGAATATATTTTCATAAAGAAACTTCTGAAGGGAGTGTTACCAACCACATTTTACATGTGAAACAAAAGTTAATAAGGTAAAAGAACATTCAGAATTTTTTCCTATGAATAGATTATAAAGGCAAATTCAAATCTAATTCTATCTGATTCAGTTCAGTTCAGTTCAGTCGCTAAGTCATGTCTGAGTCTTTGCGACCCCACGAATCGCAGCACACCAGGCCTCCCTGTCCATCACCAACTCCCGGAGTTCACTCAGACTCACGTCCATCGAGTCAGTGATGCCATCCAGCCATCTCATCCTCTGTCATCCCCTTCTCCTCTTGCCTCCAATCCCTCCTAGCATCAGAGTCTTTTCCAATGAGTCAGCTCTTCGCATGAGGTGGCCAAAGTACTGGAGTTTCAGCTTTCGCATCATTCCTTCCAAAAAAATCCCAGGGCTGATCTCCTTTAGAATGGACTGGCTGGATCTCCTTGCAGTCCAAGGGACTCTCAAGAGTCTTCTCCAACACCACAGTTCAAAGGCATCAATTCTACGGCGCTCAGCTTTCTTCACAGTCCAACTCTCCCATCCATACATGACCAGAGGAAAAACCATAGCCTTGACTAGATGGACCTTTGTTGGAAAAGTAATGTCTCTGCTTTTCAATATGCTATCTAGATTGGTCATAACTTTTCTTCCAAGGAGTAAGCGTCTTTTAAGTTCATGGCTGCAGTCACCATCTGCAGTGATTTTGGAGCCCAGAAAAATAAAGTCTGACACTGTTTCCACTGTTTCCCCATCTATTTCCCATGAAGTGAGGGGATCAGATGCCATGATTTTGATTTTCTGAATGTTGAGTTTTAAGTCAACATTTTCACTCTCCTCTTTCACCTTCATCAAGAGGCTTTTTAGTTCCTCTTCACTTTCTGCCATAAGGGTGGTGTCATTTGCATATCTGAGGTTATTGATATTTCTCCCAGAAATCTTGATTCCAGCTTGTGCTTCTTCCAGCCCAGCGTTTCTCATGATGTACTCTGCATATAAGTTAAATAAGCAGAGTGACAATATACAGAATTGATGTACTCCTTTTCCTATTTGGAACCAGTCTGTTGTTCCATGTCCAGTTCTAACTGTTGCTTCCTGACCTGCATACAGATTTCTCAAGAGGCAGGTCAGGTGGTCTGGTATTCCCATCTCTTTCAGAATTTTCCACACTTTATTGTGATCCACATAGTCAAAGGCTTTGGCATAGTCAATAAAGCAGAAATAGATGTTTTTCTGGAACTCTTGCTTTTTCGATGATCCAGCGGATGTTGGCAATTTGGTCTCTGGTTCCTCTGCCTTTTCTAAATCCAGCTTGAACATCTGGAAGTTCACGTTTCACGTATTGCTGAAGCCTGGCTTGGAGAATTTTGAGCATTACTTTACTAGCGTGTGAGATGAGTGCAAATGTGCAGTAGTTTGAGCATTCTTTGGCATTGCCTTTCTGCCACACGGACCATCCATTCATCACATTGTCTCGGACAGTTCATTTATACACATGGGCGAGGCTATTTACATCTGCACTATTACACATAAACTTATTTGTACACTCAGGGAGGGGGGAACCAAGATCTCTCTTTGTTGTAACACTAAGAAGTGTAGTTAATGCATAAACATGAAGTATGGCAAAACACTGGAAAAAGGTTTTTTTCTTAAAACCCATTTAACTATATATTTGCTGTACTGATACTGATAGAAACAAACAAAATATTAATTTGAAATAATCTGCCAATCCATTTTATTCTAAATGAAATTTCATAACTATAGTATGAGGGTGATGAAGGTTATCTATGTTGTGTTTGCTCTGATTTTGATTCCTAGACTATATGGAGTATACTCTAAATAAAGTTATGATAGAAATATGTTGAGTCCCAAGAAGTATTTACTATTATTAATTCTTATGATAGTTATATAAAATTCCATCTTTAAAATTTCTAATGTGATCTGAAAATATAAAGATGGTTTGTGAACATGGGGAATTATATCTCTGTAAAGTATTTCTTTGTTGCACTCTATTCTTGTGACAATGGAAGTTCCTAGGAAGTTGCATTAAAATATATCATTGATCTCAAAGAACTATTATGAATGAATCAATTGCATGAAACTACCAAGTGATAGCCTCATTTCCATAGAAATGGTCTCATTATGACTAAATACTGAAAATGTATGAGGACAGTATTGTTTAAAGTAAGTCTTGCAGCACTTTCCTTCCCACTAACTCATATAAATATCTCCTCTCATATTTAAAATTAAATGATTTGAATTCATCATGCACACTAGGAGACATTCTTAGATTTTCACTCTGAACCATTAGCTCTATTATTTGTGTACGTTTATTTAGACCTATAATGACAATGAACTGAGTTGAATAAAATACTTTTTGCATATTTTTAAATAAAATATGCCTCTTTTCAAAGTTGTAAGCAATGTTTATGTTTTCTTCCTTCTTTTGATTTAACAAGTCAATGTGCAAGACAATGATGTGTATCCAAGTAGATTGTTCTGAGAATAAAAACCTACCCCTTTCCTGTTATTTGGCCATATCCTCAAGGCTAATAACTTCTGTTAACTCAGACACTCACAGTTACAGGAACACATACAGGTACTGTGTTAAGTCATCTGCAGGCGTACACTTATTTATGTAGTAATCACTCATAACATCTCTTGCTATCCCCTCTTCCTTGTTTTGGAAAGAAATGATGTTTTTACAACTTTGTCTGATGGTATATGAGAATCACCAATTTGTGGGGCCTACTTTTAAACTAACAGGAGAGGTGAGTTCAGTCCTTGGGTCAGAAAGATCACCTGGAGGAAGAAATGGCAACTTATTCTAGTATTCTTTCCTGGGAAATCCCATGGACAGAGGAGCCTGGTGGGCTACAATCCAGGGGGTCGCAAAGAGTCAGATGGGACTGAGCGATTGAGCATGCACGCACAAATGAACTAAAGAAAACCTGTAATTTTTCTTTCAAAATTTGCTTGTTATGACTAATGTCCTCAATGAAAAAATATAAATATTTTCAAAGTCTTCATAATAAATAAAGGAAATACAGAATATCTGCACAAAGAAAAGCCTTGTCGTTTTGTAAGGAAAAATCCAAAAAGAGATATATCCCTCTGATGGCATCACTGATGCAACAGACATGAACTTGGGCAAACTCTGGGGGATGGTGAAGGAAGGGAAGCCTGGCATTCTGCAGTCCATGGGGTGGCAAAGAGTCGGACACTACTGAGTGACTGAAAGACAACAATAGAAATATTTGGAAAAATAATTGCTTATACTTACAACAACTTCCATTCTCTCAAGACCTACTGTTTTCCATATATTGTGCTAAGTACTTTATATGTAGTAAATTAGATCTCACAATAATTTTTGAAGAGATTAGTCAATAAATTTACTCAAAGTCTCAGACCAAGCAAATGGTAAATCTAGGGTTTGAAACAATGACCTTGACCTTGGCTTCAGAGTCTAGCTTCTTAACTGGATGGTGGTCTATGGCAATGTCATATACTTTTAATACAAGTGACAAATTGAAGCTAAAGCTAAGTTTTTCCCAAGGTAGAAAACTGTTGACAATATCTGACTTGATGCAAGTTGTTCGGTTGTTTTACAATGCCAAATAAAAGGTTTAAAAGGCAGTGCAATTAGGCACTTCTATTTGCTATAATATGATTTATGATTACGGCATAAACCTTTTGTCTTACTGAGGATTGCTTCATTCATTTATGTTAAATTACTGCACCTGCAAGGAATTGAGTTTCTCCAGACAAAAAAATTAACTAGGCAAAGTTCTGTCTGATAGTGCTCACATAAAATAATCATGAGAAATTTTCTCAGATTCAAGTTCATATCCATCTTACTCTTACTTTACACACAATCCTAACCAATATGTTTATTACATTTCCTAACATATCAATTGAGGCATAATAAGAGAGGATGTAAGTGACATCTATACTCAAAATAATCACAATTTTAATTGTACTAGCAGTGTATGTGCATGTAATATATATATATATATATACATATATAATGCATGTATGTATTTTCATTAGCTTAAAAAAATTCAGGTAGGTTGCTATCTAAAAAGAGATGACAATGATTGAAGTACAAATTGTGATAGATAAAATTTTAATTTTCTTTGAAGTGAAAATCAGTTTTTATTTTCAAGCAGCAGTTATGCAGCATAAGAGTAATATCCACCTTTAACTCCAGAAATAAAAGGGTTTACCTATTTCTCTGCAAAAAAAAAAAAAAAATTCCTAACATTTGAACTGTTATTATTCTCACTGGTATAAATTTTCTCTTGTTGAAATTTTTGTGTGGAAACATTGGGCTATAACAATGTCCAGAGTAAAAACAAGCAAGGAAAATGCCTGCTGCTGCTGCTGCTGCTAAGTCACTTCAGTCATATCCGACTCTGTGCGACCCCAGAGACAGCAGCCCACCAGGCTCCCCCGTCCCTGGAATTCTCCAGGCAAAAACACTGGAGTGGGTTGCCATGAAAGTGAAAAGTGAAAGGTAAGTCGCTCAGTCGTGTCTGACTCTAGCGACCCCATGGAGTGCAGCCTACCAGGCTTCTCCATCCATGGAATTTTCCAGGCAAAAGTACTGGAGTGGGGTACCATTGCCTAACAAGCAAGGAAAATGTCTACTTTCCATCAAATCAATCAGCTATTCTAAATCTCTACAAGATTTATATTATATTAAAACTGAATAAATGTGCCCATGTTAATATCATTATTATTTTTTCATAAATGTTAATGTTACTAATAATTGTAGGCAATGGAGAAACCCCAAAAAGATGCATGGGTAAATCATCCTTGGATTTATATAGAATGCTTCCTTTCAAATAATAAATTTGATTTATTAAATAATTTTTTGATAAATCAAATATTTAAGCTAAGCATCCTTGTTAGAAGCTTCAGACAAGTCATCTATAGACCTAATCCTTAAATTTATAACTTCAGAAATAATTAGCTTTGTCACTGGCATGTATTGAAAAGAGAAGAAAATAAACATACTATGTAAACATACCATGTAAAATGGCAAAAAAAAAAATGCATGTGTCAAGATAAATCACAATAAACTTTCCAGGGACTGAATCAAAATACTCTGGAAAATGTATTTTTTTCTTATGAGACAAGCAACTTGACAAAAGTCTCTCTCCGGTTCCTGTAAATAAGATTAGTGATCATCTCTTGTTTCTTCCAAAGTATCTTTCTCTGGTAATAGGAGAGATGAGAGGACTAAGACCCTGGTTACCAAAAGTCCTGGGTTCCTCAGGCCAGAGAGCCATTCCAGCTGCATGGTCTTACTGTGGGCTAAAATCACTCATGCATCTAAAACTTCCTGGGATCTTGCAGCTCTGTCGATGACGTGTTATCTCCTAGAACACAACAAAATGCTACTGTGTAAGTCAAACAGCAATATTAAGAGAAAGTTTTTGATTAGTTCAATAACTATACAAGGGAACAACTCACAAACTACTTTTAAGCATTTCTAATATATGCAGTATACTTTAGTGGTATTTAACTCGGTGGTGAAGAATCTGCCTGGCAATTCAGGAGTCTCGGGTTCAATCCCTGAGTAACAAAGATGCCCTGGAGGAGGAAATGGGAACCCACTCCAGTATTCTTGCCTAGGAAATCCCATGGACAGTGGAGACTGGCAGGTTACAGTCCATGGGGTCACAAAAGAGTCAGACATGACTTAGCGACTAAACAACAACAACAAGTGTTTGAAGCTAATCTGGTCTCTAAGTGATTCACAGGTCTCCTACTTCAAATGTTCTATGAACAATTATTAACCTCGGAAGTTGGAATGAGACAAGAAAAATGTTAGTTTCCTGAACGTACAAGAAAGCTGTGAAAAGTATAGATTATGGAGCAAACATCCTTGCTCCAAAATCCAAGGTTTTCCACTCACTAGATATCACTTAACTTCTCTGGGCTTCCCTGGTGGCTCAGATGGTAAAGAGTCTGACTGCAGTGTGGGAGACTGGGGTTCAGTCCCTGGGTTGGGGAGATCCCCTGGAGAAGGAAATGGCAACCCACTTCAGTATTCTTGCCTGGAAAATTTCATGGATGGAGGAGCCTGGCAGGTTGCAGTCCACGGGGTCGCAAAGAGTCAGACGTGATTGAGCGACTTCACTTTCTTTTCTTTCACCTTCACTGGGGCCATTGTCACATCTGTATACTGTGTAGGGCATAGATGCTATATCAGAGGATTACTATTAAGATTAAATAGCTAAGTCCAGTAGAACACTCAGAACAGTATCTGGCACTTGGTATGCTTTGAAGTATGTAGCTATTCATGTATTTCTCATCTTATAAAAATAGTAACAAAGGTTGTAATGAGACATATAGTTATTTAATGAGTATAACTTGGCTCTCTCTCTCTCTTTATATATATATATATATATATATATATATATATATATATATATAACAGTTAGTGGCAAATAAACAAGAAAAATAATTGAGCATTTAGTAATCAGATCTTTACTTTTTAAGTTCTCATAGGTAGAGAGTTGGGCTTCCTGGGTAGCTCAGCTGGTAAAGAATTCGCCTACAATGCAGGAGACCCTTGTTCCCTTCCTAGGCGGGGAAGATCCCCTGGAGAAGGGAGAGGCTACCCACTCCAGTATTCATAGGCTTCCCTGGTGGCTCATACAGTAAATAATCCGCCTGCAATGTGGGAGACCTAGGTTCGATCCCTGGATCAGGAAGATCCCCTGGAGAAGGGTATGGCAATCCATTCCAATATTCTTGTCTGGAGAATCCCATGGTCAGAGGAGCCAGACAGGCTACAGTCCATGGGATCACACAGAGTCGAACAGGATTGAGCAACTAAGCACAGCACAGGTAGAGAGTTAGCTGTATGACAAACACTTTTCTTGTTCTTGGCACATTTTCCTAATCATCAGGAGCAATATGACTGCTTTCTAGCTAATAAAATGTGAATAGAAATAAAATGCACTATATCTGGTTGTGGTCTTGTAAAACAAAATCTCCCACTTACAGTCTTCCACATTTTTTCCTTCTCCCATTGGCTGACTGCTGACAAGCTGAGATTCTGTAATTCATATGCCAACAATGATAGCAGTAGCCTTGATCTCAGACTTACGACTTGTAAGAGTATAAGAGAGTCACCTACTAATATAGAATAGTGAACACATAGTTTGCTTAAGTGAGAAACATTTATCTTTTGTCACTATTTTTGTTGCTTTTGTTAGACTCTAGGGAGTTATTTTGATTAATATATATCTGACCTGGCTGATGTAGGTGAGAGGAGCCAGTGAAAAATATTTTTCTCTGAATGACAGTGTCTTTGATTTATGAAGTTTCAGACTTTTTAAACCTAGTTTCAATCACACACAACCACTACCAATGACAAATCAAGACTGTCACATTTTAATCAATGAAGCCCTAGTACCCAATCCTTGTCTTATGTTAATGAAAACAGCATTTAAGTCATCTAGTATAATAGAAGTTATTAAGATTTGACTTTTTTTTTCTAAAATGTCTTACCTTGCTCACTCTTTTATGAGTCTCTTGGAAGTAAACAACACACAACTCAAGTCCTTAGGCTGAATTTGTTTGTAATTTGGTTTTTGTAATTTAAAGATTCTTGCTCATTCACATTTAAATAAAACTTCATTTTGTAATAATGAGTCAGTGAGTAGCTTACTTTAATTAACTACTTGAGGGAAGTAATAACGTGTAATTTAGTCTACTCACTTTCACAGGATAAATTGGAATCACTGAATGATTTTCTCTCTTGCTCAAAAAAAAAAGAAAGAAAAAAGAAACAACCCACATAAATTATAGGGAAGTAGTTCTTTATTTCATTAAAAAAATTGTTCATAATATTAACTTTTTAAAAAGGTTCTATATCTGTGTACTTATATAACTAAATATTTTTGAATAAACTACTGCAGATAGTGCCTTGCAAATCATTAGGGATAATATTAAACACAAACTGGAGGTGGTGAAATTGTGGCAGCGAGATAAAACTTTCACTTTAGGAAAGCAAAATAGACATGTGACTGGGCCATTTTATCATGGCCATAATAAAGCTACTTTCCTTGAATACATACTTAAAATATGCTTAGTTTTTCTGAATTCTAGTTATCTGCTGTAGCAGAAAAGAGAATGGAAAAATAAGAATACGCTGAGTGTTTTATCCTGTATTCCCTGTTGCTTTATTTGATAAAACAAAACATATACACAATGGAGTATTACTCAGCCATTAAAAAGAATACATTTGAATCAGTTCTAATGAGGTGGATGAAACTGGAGCCTATTATACAGATTGAAGTAAGCCAGAAAGAAAAACACCAATACAGTATACTAACGCATATATATGGAATTTAGAAAGATGGTAACAATAACCCTGTGTACAAGACACCAAAAGAGACACTGATGTATAGAACAGTCTTATGGACTCTGTTGGAGAGGGAGAGGGTGGGAAGATTTGGGAGAATGGCATTGAAACATGTATAATATCATATATGAAACGAGTTGCCAGTCCAGGTTCGATGCACGATACTGGATGCTTGGGGCTGGTGCACTGGGACGACCCAGAGGGATGGTATGGGGAGGGGGGAGGGAGGAGGGTTCAGGATGGGGAACACATGTATACCTGTGGTGGATTCATTTCTATATTTGGCAAAACTAATACAATATTGTAAAGTTTAAAAATAAAATAAAATTTAAAAAAATAAAATAGAAATAAAAATTAGTAAAAAAGAGGGTTATATTACATAATCATCCATGCTATCTTAAAATGTTTTAACTTATACTAAGTATATCACACCAAAATAATTTTGTACAAATGAATATTCCTAACATCAAAGAGGTTTATATGACAGCTATCTACTTATTTCCTATCAGCTTCAAATTCCATTTAGATTAGTCTGTGAAAGTTAACATAATTTTATTCCCTCACACTTAAATTCAAATATATAAGAATAAAAATGTAGAAATGTGATGGGACATTATCTTTGCAAATACAATATAACAACAATGAAATGATATCAAAGATAAAAGTAAAAATAGCATATTTTTCATAAACAATTTTGTAAATTAAAGTTCTTTATCTATATCTATATATTTATCTTTATCTATATAACCTTCTATCTCTTTATATATAATTTTAGTGATAACAGCAGCATAAATGTGACTTAACTTTAAGGTAACTTGAAGTCTCATCTTTTCCTTTTTAATAATAATGATGTTAATATTAGATTATGTGATGGTTTGTATTTCCTTCAAAGCATACTAAATTGCTGTTTATCTTCACAAATTAATACCTTTATCTAATGGTAAATCTATTTGTAAGCAAGCAGACCAGAAAGGATACAATTAAATAAAACAGAAGTTTAGTGCTACCACATATTAAAAAATAGAATAATATTTTTACAGTGTGTGATAAAACTTTCTGCCACATGTCATGGTAATTCAGTTTGCTGTTTTAGTATTTAAAAATATTATAGACTCTATGCAAAAATAAATAAATAAAATATCAAGTAGCAATATTTTATATAAAACTTTAATAAAACAAGAAGTATCCTTGCCACTAGGGAGTTAATTTTTCGGTCTGTTAGTAGTTTTCCAGTGCCTCAGAGAGGTTGCCTGTAATCTCAGTTTTATTGGTTATTTAATCAAAGATGTCTTGGGACATGCAATTTACTCTCCTTTAATAAGGATAGTATCAATGGAGTTATCTGTGGAAAAAAAAAATTCAAAGAAGTTCTGACTTAACTTTCCTTGGCTTCTACATTTGGTTAAAAGTATGAACAGGTCTTATATTAATTTTAAAACCATCCAGTCCATCTTTTCTCATTTCTATTAAGACTTTGTTTTTCCTTCTATCATCCTGTTACTGAAAAAAAAATATGCTTTTTTTTTTAATGCCAATTTAGGAACTTGATAGAGAATACAGGATTTCTAAAGAAACATTCCTTTATCCAAATGCATCATTCAGTTGATGACTTCCATGCTTCACAATGTTTGAATGTATAGTCTCACAAGGGCCACAAAACCAGTTTGTGACCCATTCCACTTTTGAGAGGAATATTCATGATTAAGGGCAGCAATTACAAACTGCAGGGAAGTGTTTTCATTGCTGAAGGTTTGCCTGCACAGGTAGTTCCACAAAATGGTTGTACATCAGTATGTTGTACTGATATGCACTGAAATATTTTATAAAAGTTTGCAGTTACTATTTGAAAAAAAAAATCCATTCTATAAGTTTATATAATTTCTAGACTTTTGGCTATTTACACAGCATTTTGGTGGCTTGGGTGGTAAAGAATCCACCTGCAATGTGGGAGACCTAAGTTCTACCCCCTGAGTCTGGAAGATCCCCTGGAGAAAGGCACGGTAACTCACTCCAGTATTCTTGCCTGGGAAATCCCATGGACATAGGAGCTTGACAGGCTATAGTCCATGCGGACATGACTGAGCAAATAAAGCACACACACAAACATATACACACACAGACCCATACTTTTGGCTACTCAAACGGGATTTACTAATACATATCATAGTATAGAATTTTGTTCCATTAACCATCCTTTTATTTTGGTATATGGAAAATATTAGTTGGTATTCTCTGATGGCTCAGTTGGTAAAGAATCTGCCTGCAATGCAGGAGACCTGGGTTCGATCCTTGGGTTGGGAATCTCCTGGAGAAGGGAAAGGCTACCACCACTCCAGTATTCTAGCCTGGAGAATTCCATGGACTGTATGGTCCATGGGTTCACAAAGAGTCAGACACGACTGAGCCACTTTAACAAAATATTAGTTATTGCTCTTCTTACAGAATATTAACTGTGCTTACAAATAATACTAAACTAACAGATATATTTATCTCACACACATTTCCCAAATACCCAGTGCTTTGGGAATAGCAGTGACTCTTCCCCTCAAGAAGTATATAAATTCAGAAACTGATAAAACAATGCATATTATACTGGGTCGAATCTTTTTATGAAACAGTCTTTAAAAAATACAGGTATTCATGGCCAATTAAAAGTAAAAGGCAGGAATATTCAGCGATGTTAAAAAACTGACTTTTCCTTTTATCCTTTTTCTTGGATAATAATGTGCTTTCCTGATGTTAAATTTGGCCCAAGAGCAAGAATGTTACAGATGAGATTCAGCTGGAAAAGAGTCTGCCTGTAATGTGGATAACCCCGTTTCAATCCCTGGGTGGGGAAGATAACCTGTAGAAGGAAATGGCAACCCAATCCAGTACTCTTGCCTGAAAAATACGATGCATGGTGGAGCCTGGTAGGCTACATTCAATGGGATTGCAAAGAGTCAGACATAACTGAGGAACTTCACTTTCACTTTCAAGAATAAGAAAGGCCTAATATCAAACATTTCCTTATACCAGTGCTTTATTGTTAGTGTTTCTTTCTTGATTGAAAATGTAAGCTTGAGAACTAAAAGCAATAGCAAAATAATAAAAAAAAAAATTATCAGCTTCCTAACACCTGAGATATCAATAGAGTATCTTTAGCAGTGTCAAATTTCATAGGAAATTCAGAGGTATGGTAAAATGCCACATAAAGGTATATTGTATCTGGATCTGCTATGTGAAGCCTCCTTTCAGGATTGATTTTCAAATCTTTATTTAAAACATGGGTGACTTATAATAAACATGTCCATGTTTTCTCTTTTTCCAAAATCATATACCAAAGGATCTGGGATAAAAACATTGATCATACACAAACATGAAAATAAGTAAACCATACAGAATATATTGTTTATCATATGCACAAAGAAATTGTTCTAAGGCTTAAATAAAATGAAACATGTCCATATGAAATATTATTAGCCAGCTTTTATATGGGATCCAAAACTCTCAAATTTCAGTGGCTTACAATAATACACATTTGTTTCTTGATACATTGTATGTGAATGATTGTGGATCAGCTAATATAGATTTGCTCCATTGAGTGTTCTCGTTCCAAAACCCAGGATAAGAAACATCCCCTATTTAAGACTTGATTTTCATTAAGCAAAGGGTAGAGAGCAAAAGTCAACCATATAGTGGTTCCAAGTGTCTGCTGAAACACGGCTTACCTCAGGTCTGCCTGCATGCGTGCATGCTCAGTCATGTCCGACTCTTTGAGACCCTTATGGACTATGCCCACCAGACTCCTCCATCCATGGAATTTTCCAGGCAGGAATATTTGAACGGGTTTTCATTTCCTTCTCCAGAGGATCTTGCCAAAGCAGGGATTGAACCTACATCTCTTATGTCTCCTGCATTTGCAGGCGAATTCTTTACCACTGATCCCACCTGGGAAGCCCTACCCCAAGTCTGCTCATATCCTATTGACCAAAGCAAATAGCTAAGCCCAAGAGGATTAAGGCATGGAAGCACATACCACATGAGCATCACTACAATCACAGGGTCCCAGGCCAGAATGTTTAATGCTCTTCAAAGGAGCAAGAGAGCAAAGTGAGGGCAATACACAGGAGTAATCTAACACACCTGGATAAGGAAATGGCTACCCACTCCAGTATTCTTGCCTGGGAAATTCTATGGACAGCAGAGCCTGGCAGGCTACACAGTTCATAGGGTTGCAAGAGTCAGACACAACTTAGCAACTAGTCTATCACCAATCTAACACAAGTAGGGTTAAGAAAGTTTGAGTTCAGAGAATCGTCTTTCAGCTTAGTTTTGATTTGACCTTGGAAGCTGGGTGGTATTGTAGGGGAGGAATAGAATGTCAGATATTTTTTCTGGCAGAAGGAAATCAAGAAATAACAGTTAAAAGTAGAAAAATGGAGATTTTATCATAAAAAAAGCAGGCAAGACTAATATTACTGAACCTGTTCAAGTTTGCATTATAATTATGATTAGTCTATTGGAGATTCAATAAAGCATTTCAGTGTTCAATTTATTATGAAGTCTCAGCTAATCTAAAATCATTATTTGATTAGAACTCTCATTCCTCTACCAACTTCCAATACACTTTTTTAAAACCATTTTTTAGTTGAAGTATATGTTATATTAGTTCCAGGTGTACAGCAAAGTGATTCAGGTATGTATATATATATATATATGTGTGTGTGTGTGTATACACACATATATTCTTTTTCAGATTATTTTCTATAATGTGTGTGGTCAGTCATTAATCGTTGCAACCCCATGGACTGCAACCCTCCAGGTTTCCTCTGTCCCTGGTGATTTTCCAGGCAAGAATACTGGATCAGGTTGCATTTCCTACTCCAGGGGATCTTCCCAGTCCAGGGATTGAATCTGAGTCTCTTGTGTCTCAAATTGGCAGGTGGATTCTTTTCCACTAGCACCACTACTATTTTTTATTTTAAGCTCTATTTTTACATGGGAAGCCCTATTTTTCACTATAAAAGAGTGCAGTAGAAAGAAAGTATTAGTCATTCAGTCATGTCCAACTCTTTGTGACCCCTTGGGTTATAGCCTGCAAGGTTCCTCTGCCCATGAGATTCTCCAGGCAAGAATACTGGAGTGGGTTGCCATTCCCTCCTCTAGGAGATCTTCCCAACACAAGGATTGAACTCAGTTCTCTTGCATTGCAGGCAGATTCTTTCCTGTCTACTATTTTTCATTATAGATTTTATGAAATATTTACTATAGCTCCCTGAGCTATATAGTACATTCTTGTTTTTTACTATTTTATATATAGTAGTGTGTATATGCTAATCCCAGACTCCTAATTTATATCTCCCTCAATATACTTTTAATTTACTAAAATTTTGATAGGCTTTAATAAAATGTGAAATATACAGTTTTACCAAAACCAGTCCTAAGGATGACGAGAGGCAGAGTATCACCTATGTGATCTCAGGTTTCCATATGGGGACACTGAATTAGAAGTAAGTTCCTAATTTTTCTTCTCATCTTTGCACTGGATGAAGGCTAGCAAAGTTGATTGGTTGTTTTCATGGAAATGATCAGGAAAGGCTGAGGCCTTCTGGTCTTTGTTTAATTTTTAAGTTCAGCCTATAGATAAAGAGGGCTCATTCTAGAATTCTCTCTGTTATGAAATTAAAACCTTAGGGGAATTTTATGTTTGTCCAGTTGCTCCTGAAACTTAGTGAATGAGTCTTCCTGAATCAGGGAATGTTAGCAAACACTTTGTCTGCATATCCTCCAATCAGTTAATCATGACTATTGCTGATATTTTTATCTCTAGCTGACAATTTCTTCTTGTATTGATAACCTTATGACTAAAAAACTACACCATTCAGGGAAAGCAGATTTTCTGAGCCTCAAAGAGGTGCATTTTATTATTGTTTTAGCAAGTAACATGTTCTAATATGTTGTAGTTTGTCCCAGAAATTCAAGATGCAGAAATGAAAAAAAAAAAAAAAAGGAAAACCACTGATTTTATGGAATTATTCTTTGTTGTAATAAGACTAATATAAGATATAAACAGGGGGTTTAAATTGATGAAAAAAATTTAATTTAAAAAATCCCTAAATGTGAAAAGACGAGGGAGATTTCGGAGTCCCTCTTTAGATGGAAAAGTCAGGAAATGTGGCCTTGTGTATTTGAATTTGGATTGGGAACCAAGTGGATGGACTCAGGTAGAAGACTGAGGGAAAAATTTTCAGTGACCCATTGGAAATTTCCTGAAATCTGAGTAAATTGCATGACATGTTCACTAAGAGGTACCTACAAACCATCAGTATTACTTTCCATTAAGGAATATGTGATGTGAACACTTGGCTTCATTAATTTCTGATTTCATCCAGTATGTCTAATGCACTAGCCAGCTTCAGGCTGCCTGAACACTATATGACAAATCAGGGCCAAAATTTGATTTTAAGTGTTATACAATTATAAATGGTATTGAAAGTATAATACAAACTTGGAAGTTCTTCTGTGCTAAACTAAGGCCTTAGGAAAAGGAGTGAGTACCAGAGAAATGGGAAAAGGACATTTCTGGGGAGTACCTGATAAACTTGAAACCCTAGGTTATTCTTCCCTCCAGACCAGTAAAATTCCTGTTTCCATTTCATAACATTTTAGCAGCTTCCCATTAGATAAAAGCCTCACAAGAAGATGTTTTTTTCTCTCAAGTTCCACTCATGCCTATGTTCATTTGCTCTCATAACTGTAGTTAAGTCACAATATAATGTGAGTAGAAAAATCTAGTCCCTGTATAAAAATAATTTATTCAACAAAAGAGCTATGGTACTTGGCTAATATGTACAATGAGAACAAGGGGAACAATAAGAAGGTTGATTCTGAGGGTGATAGACTGGGGAGAAGCAAAATGTAAGCTAGATACAATTGCTATGGCGAGGGGGCTCTCTCCCATGATTCAGGGAGGTTGGTACCTTGAAGTCTGGGCATAATAGTGGCTTAGAGGAATTAAGGAGGGATTCTTAGAACCGCTTTGACAAAATTTTAAAAAAGAAGACTGGTGCTTGTGAGAGGTGGATGTGACTGTATTAGAATAGATTGTGTTTTGACTTGACTGTCTCCTAGAAATGGCCCAAGGAAACTTCTTTAAGTAATGCTTTAAGGTGTGCTACTGAGGAATTAAGGGCATCATTGAGACTCTCGATGATAAGTATCTTTTCTGTCAGAATTAAGATTAGGTCTTGTTGCCATGAAAAGGGTTCTTTAAATTTAATAATGGTAGTAGGAATCTGGAAGTGTAAATGCCAGTAACCATGATTTAAAGTTGAGGGAGAAAGTCACATATTTACCATAATAGCCAGTAAAGCCAGAATGGCAACCAGAGAACTTTGACCTGAAGTAATCTGTAGCAATGGCTAATAGACCATGATGTTCAAAAGATGGGATATGTTGCCAGCAATAAAGTTATTCTTTGATTTATATGACTAAAATCTATCAAAATCTGGTGAACAGAAGGCTGGGATCAGCCATGAAAATGGAAAAATTTCTCACCTAATTTTCTAGATCTGAGCCATTTTTCAGAACTAGAGACCATCAAATGAAGAGAAACTGCTTTACCCTTGAATAAGGGCTCTGAAATTTTGCTGCATTTCTAAAATAGACCCATCGCAATAGACTAGAGTAATTGTGTACAGGGGGAAAAAGATACTCAGATCCTTTCAGATTTATCAGATATGGAGTTTGAGATAATAAGATACCAAATTGATTTCTGGTTTTCAAAAAATTACTAACCATCTAGTAGATCTAAGGACCAATCTATGGTTATTTTCCTGGTCTTAAGAGCCTAATCAAAATGGGTATGTAGAAGATTCATGTTAGTTTTCTGGTCTATAGTGCAAAAGCCACTTTGGTAGAAAGGTCAATGCAAGCTCTGGAAGATATTTACAACCCTCCTCTCCCATCCACCATTAGTCAATGTTAAGTCAAAAGTACCAAGGCATTCAGGTTGGAATTGCAGAAACAATTAACACTAATAAAGACCAGTTTGGGATTGCAGAAACAATCAACACCAAGTGCTGTGGTCCTTATCAGAGTCTGTTTAGTTCACTAAGAGGACAACTAGAAAACCTAGATGGTTAATAGAGAATGACAACTGACTCCTAAAAATGTAATCAAGCAGTGGCTCTAATCTTAGATGTTGTGCTGATATAATTTTTGCACTGGAACAAACTGTCAGAGCCTTTGGAACTTGGTATGTGACTGCTGATCTAGGGAACACATTTTTTCAATTTACATCAGAAAAGATCAAAATAGTTTGCATTCACATAGGAAAGAGAAGAGTTCATGTTCTCCAGGTTATCCCAGAGCTATGTTAATTCTGCTTTCTACTAGAATATAGTCTATAGGGACCTTGATTGACTTGACATTCTGCAAACATCACTCTCCTGATGACATTGTGTTTGTTGGACCTGATGTACAGAAAAGGGCAGGTACTTTGGATGTCCTTGTAAGATAAATGAATCAAAAAATCTTTGCTGTAAACCTGAGAAAGATTCAGGGATACAAATTGATGCATTTTTTAAAAGTTCAGTCATCTTTGTTATGTAAGAATGTCCTTTTGAAGGTAAAGACAAACATTGTGATGAACCTTTTTAGATTTTGGAGACACCATTTTCCACACTTTAAAATACAACATGTATCACACTATTAGAAATATCATTTTTAAGCATGTATTTTATGGCCTAAAAGGTTTGCAGTTTTGAGTGGTGCCCTGAGAAGAGAGGGCTCTGTAACAGGTTGGGATTCTCCAACGAGCTGATTTGCACACTCAGGCCATGTTGATCTCAGGATTCTAGAAATCTTTTATGAAGTTCATGAAAAATTTGTTGAGCAGCAGTAAACTACATAGAACTGGAAGAGTATCTCCTGGGATACTAGGCCTAAACACAGAGAGAAGCTAATCATGAAACATCAAATTACCACCTACAGGAACTATCCATCATGAAATAGATTTTTTTAACGCAGTCAAATCAAAAGTTCACAATATGGGGACTTGGTCCAGTGGTCCAGTGGTTAAGATTTTGGGCTTCTACTGCAAGGAACTCAGGTTCAATCCCTGGTCGGGGTTCTGAGATCTGACATGCCATGCAGCATGGACAAAAAAATAAATATTTTTATTTAAATAGAAAGAAAAAAAATAGTTCATAATATGATGGTGAAAGCTTATTCAGAATTTGCCTAAGCATGTCCAAGAGGTTTAATTAAGTTATACAGATAGGTGGTTCTAAATCCATGCCATTTACTTCTATTACACTAACACTTTTATTCAGCTCAAGCTTACACCTTCATGGAGAATTTTTTTTATGGCATGTTGGTAGAAGAAGAAAAAACATCAAACCTAGTTCATAGATTCACCCTGTTATGATGCTGAGTTGAAGACTGACTGTTGCCTCACTACAGTCCAATTTAAGGTTGGACAAAAATGGCAGTGGAGTAATACATGTGGTTATCTCCTTGGTTTGGAGGGAATTGTGATCCTTTGGGAATTGCTAATGGCTTAGGTGTATGTCAAAAGTCTAAAGGAAATATGATTAAATTATTGTAAAAAAAAAAAAGGAGACCTGAGAGAAAGGCATGCTATTTTAGTTTTCTGTGGTTGCTCTATTAATATACGCAAACTGTGACTTAAAACAACACAAATGTATCATTTACTGTTTTGGAAGTCAGATGAGATGGATATGACTGGTTTGAAATGAAAATATTAGCAGGGCTACCTTCCATTCTAGAAGCTTAGGGAAGAACTGCTTTTCTTGCCTCTTCTACATATAGTGACTGCCTGCCTTCCTTGGCTTGTTTCTCCCTTCCATCTTCAAAACCAGCAATAGTCTTTCCCACATTGCTTCACTCTGATGCTCTCTGTTCTGTCTTCTTCCTCAACTTATATATGGACCCTGTGATTATATTGGGCCCACCCAGATAGTCCAGGATAATCTCCTCATCTCAAAGTCATCTGAAGAACAACTTTAATTCTCATTTGATGTATCAATACAATATAACCTAATGTATTCACAGGATTTAGGAATTAGAATTTGGACCTCTTTGGGGAAGCCATTATTCTACCTTCCATCTCTATGACTATTCCTATGTTACTGGGCACAAAGTGTTTAGATAATTGGAGACTCACATTAGTGTTCATCAGAAAACCTCCACTACAGAAGGTGTAGCTATATACAGAATGATTTGTTCTTTGCATATCTCCCAACTTATATCCTAAGCCACCTAGTGCTTAATAATAGGTTTAAGACCATATGCCTAGAGGGGAATCCAATTGACTTTTTATACTCCTCATTCTATTTTCATCACTTCTTTATAATAATTTGAAAAGGAGTACATAATTTATCATTCCATTATTTTTCTAAAATATAGTAATCAACATATTAGTTTTGAGAGTCAAAGAGAAATTGGCTTGAATCTTGACTACTATGCTAAATAATTCTATGCCTTTTGATAATTTCCTTAATTTTTTTATCATTAGCTTATCTGTAAAATGAAATAAACAATACTGAACTAGAGTTTTGCTATGACCAGCATGTTCTCTTGACAAAATTCTGTTAGCTTTTGCCCTACTTCATTTTGTACTCCAAGGCCAAACTATCTGTAATTCTGTGTTTCTCTTGACTTCCTACTTTCACATTCCAGTCCCCTATGATAGAAAGGGCATCTTTTGTTTGGTGTTAGTTCTAGAAGGTATTGTAGGTATTCATAGAACTGGTCAACTTCAACTTCTTCTACATCAGTGGTTGGGGCAGAGACCTGGATTGCTGTGATGTGGAATGATTTGAATGATTTGCCTTGGAAACAAACATATCATTCTATCCTTTTTTGAGATTGCACCCAAGCACTGCATTTCTAACTCTTCTGTTGATTATAATGGCTACTGCATTCCTTCTAAGGAATTCTTGCCCACAGTAGTAGATATAATGGTCATCTGAATTAAATTCTCCCATTCTTGTCCATTTTAATTCACTGATTCCTAAGATGTTGATGTTCAATCTTGCCATCTCCTGCCTGACCATATTCTATTTACCTTGATTCATGGACCTAAGATTCCAGGTTTCTATGCAATATTGTTCTTTACAGCATCCAATATTATGTTCATCACCAGACACATCCACAGCTAAACATCATTTCCCCTTGGGCCCAGCTGCTTCATTCTTTCTGGAGCTACTAGTAATTGCCCTTTACTTTTCCCCAGTAGCATATTGGACAGCTTCCAAGCTGGGGGCTCATCTTACAAGGCCATATATTTTTGCCTTTTCATACTGTCAATGAGATTCTCCAGGCAAGTATACTGGAGTGGGTTGCCATTTCCTTCTCCAGTGCACCATGCTTTTGCAGAACTCTTCACTAAGACCAGTTGATTGTGGGTGGCCCTACAAGGCATGATTCATAGCCTCATTTAATTATGCAAGTCCCTTCACCATTAACATGCTTTGATCCATGAAGGGGTCATAGCAAAAACCCTTTCCTACACCCCAACAGATGACTCAAAATCAATGTCACCAGATGGTCACTACAGAAATCAGGTTGATTATGTTCTTTGCAGGAAAGATGGAGAAACTCTATGTAGTCAATAAAAACAAGAGCTGGAGCTGACTCTACCTCAGATCGTGAGCTCCTTACTGCAAAATTCAGATTTAAATTAAAGGAAGTAGGGAAAACAATTGGATTATTCTCTCTGCTGCTGCTGCTAAGTCGCTTCAGTCGTGTCTGACTCTGTGCGACCCCATAGATGGCAGCCAACCAGGCTTCCCCGTCCCTGGGATTCTCCAGGCAAGAACACTGGAGTGGGTAGCCATTTCCTTCTCCAATGCATGAAAGTGAATAGTGAAAGTCAAGTCGCTCAGTCGTGTCTGATTCTTTGCGACCCCATGGACTGCAGCCCACCAGGCTCCTCCACCCATGGGATTTTCCAGGCAGAGTACTGGAGTGGGGTGCCATTGCCTTCTCCGATTATTCACTCAGATGACCATTATATCTACTACTACAGGCAGGAATCCCTCAGAAGAAATGGAGTAGCCATCATGGTCAAGAAAAGAGTCTGAAATGCAGTACTTGGATGCAATCTCAAAAATGACAGAATGATCTCTGTTCATTTCCAAGGCAAACCATTTAGTATCACAGTAATCCAAGTCTATGCCCAAACCAGTAACGCTGAAGAAGCTGAAGTTGAATGGTTCTATGAAGATCTACAAGATCTTTTAGAACTAACACCCAAAAAAGATGTCCTTTTCATTATAGGGGACTGGAATGCAAAAGTAGGAAGTCAAGAAACACCTGGAGTAACAGGAAATTTGACCTTGGAATATGGAATGAAGCAGGGCAAAGACTGATAGAGTTTTGCCAAGAAAATGCACTGGTCATAACAAACACCCTCTTCCAACAACACAAAAGAAGACTCTACATATGGACATCACCAGATGGTCAACACCGAAATCAGATAGATTATATTCTTTGCAGCCAAAGATGAAGAAGCTCTATACATTCAGCAAAAACAAGACTAAAAGCTGACTGTGGCTCAGACCATGAACTCCTTATTGCCAAATTCAGACTTAAATTGAAGAAAGTAGGGAAAACCACTAGACCATTCAGGTATGACCTAAATCAAATCCCTTATGATTATACAGTGGAAGTAAGAAATAGATTTAAGGGCCTAGATCTGATAGATAGAGTTCCTGATGAACTATGGAATGAGGTTCGTGACATTGTACAGGAGACAGGGATCAAGACCATCCCCATGGAAAAGAAATGCAAAAAAGAAAAATGGCTGTCTTGGAAGGCTTTACATATAGCTGTGAAAAGAAGACAAGCCAAAAGCAAAGGAGAAAAGGAACGATATAAGCATCTGAATGCAGAGTTCCAAAGAATAGCAAGAAGAGATAAGAAAGCCTTCTTCAGCGATCAATGCAAAGAAATAGAGGAAAAAAACAGAATGGGAAAGACTAGGAATCTCTTCAAGAAAATGAGAGATATCAAAGGAACATTTCATGCAAAGATGGGCTTGATGAAGGACAGAAATGGTATGGACCTAACAGAAGCAGAAGATATTAAGAAGAGATGGCAAGAATACACATAAGAACTGTACACAAAAGGTCTTCACAACCCAGATAATCAGGATGGTGTGATCACTGACCTAGAGCCTGGAATGTGAAGTCAAGTGGGCCTTAGAAAGCATCACTATGAACATAGCTAGTGGAGGTGATAGAATTCCAGTTGAGCTATTCCAAATCCTGAAAGATAATGCTGTGAAAGTGCTGCACTCAGTATGCCAGCATATTTTGAAAACGCAGCAGTGGCCACAGGACTGGAAAACGTCAGTTTTCATTCCAATCACAAAGAAAGGCAATGCCAAAGAATGCTCAAACTACCACACAATTGCACTCATCTCACACGCTAGTAAAGTAATGCTCAAAATTCTCCAAGCCAGGCTTCAGCAATATGTGAACCATGAACTTCCTGATGTTCAAATGGTTTTAGAAAAGGCAGAGGAACCAGAGATCAAATTGCCACCATCCGCTGGATCTTGCAAAAAGCAAGAGAGTTCCAGAAAAGCATGTATTTCTGCTTTATTGACTATGCCAAAGCCATTGACTGTGTGGATCACAATAAACTGTGGAAAATTCTGAAAGAAATGGGAATACCAGACCACCTGATCTGCCTCTTGAGAAATTTGTATACAGGTCAGGAAGCAACAGTTAGAACTGGACATGGAACAACAGACTGGTTCCAAATAGGAAAAGGAGTACATCAAGGCTGTATACTGTCACCCTGCTTATTTAACTTATATGCAGAGTACGTCATGAGAAACGCTGGACTGGAAGAAACACAAGCTGGAATCAATATTGCCGGGAGAAATATCCATAACTTCAGATATGCAGATGACACCACCCTTATAGCAGAAAGTGAAGAGGAACTAAAAAGCCTCTTGATGAAGGTGAAAGAGGAGAGTGAAAAAGTTGGCTTAAAGCTCAACATTCAGAAAACAAAGATCATGGCATCTGGTCCCATCACTTCATGGGAAATAGATGGGGAAACAGTGGAAACAGTGTCAGACTTTATTTTTCTGGGCTCCAAAATCACTGCAGATGGTGACTGCAGCCATGAAATTAAAGGACGCTTACTCCTTGGAAGTAAAGTTATGACCAACCTAGATAGCATATTAAAAAGCAGAGACATTACTTTGCCAACAAAGGTCCATCTAGTCAAGGCTATGGTTTTTCCTGTGGTCATGTATGTATGTGAGAGTTGGACTGTGAAGAAGGCTGAGCGCCAAAGAGTTGATGCTTTTAAACTGTGGTGTTGGAGAAGACTCCTGAGAGTCCCTTGGACAGCAAGGAGATCCAACCAGTCCATTTTGAAGGAGAGCAGCCCTGGGATTTCTTTGGAAGGACTGATGCTAAAGCTGAAACTCCAGTACTTTGGCCACCTCATGCAAAGATTTGACTCATTGGAAAAGACTCTGATGCTGGGAGGGATTGGGGGCAAGAGGAGAAGGGGACGACAGAGGATGAGATGGCTGGATGGCATCATTGACTCAATGGATGTGAGTTTGAGTGAACTCCGGGAGCTGGTGATGGACAGGGAGGCCTGGCGTGGTGCGATTCATGGGTTCGCAAAGAGTCCGGCTCGACTGAGTGACTGATCTGGTCTGATCTGATTCAGGTACGACTTAAATCAAGTCACTTATGATTATACAGTGAAGGTAAAATTAGATGCAAAGTATTTGATCAGGTAGACACAGTGCCTGAAGAACTATGGATGGAGATTCATTACATTGTACAGAAGGCAGTGACCAAAACCATATCAAAGGAAAAGAAATGTAAGAAGGAAAAGTGGTTGTATGAAGAGGCTTTACAAATAGCTGAATAAATAAGAGAAGTGAAAGTTGAGATAAGATGGATAGGGAAAGGGAAAGTTACACCCAACTGAATGTAGAGTTGCAGACAATATCAAGGAGAGATAAGAAGGGCTTCTTAAGTGAAATATGCAAAGAAATAAAGTGGAAAAGACTAGAGATTTCTACAATAAACTTGGAGATATCACAGCAACATTTAATGCCAATATGGACACCATAAAAGACAGAGATGGTAAGGACCTAATAGAAGCCAAAGAGATTAAAAAGAGATAGCAAGAATACACAGAACTATACAAAAAAGGTTTAATAACCCGAATAATTGCAATGATGTGGTCAGTCACCTAGAGCCAGACATCCTGGAATGTGAAGTCAAGTGTGACTTAGGAAGCATTACTATGAACAAAACTAGTGGAGTTGATGGAATTCCAGCTGAGCTATTTCAAATCCTAACAGATGATGCAGTTAAAGTGTTGCTCTCAGTATGTCAGCAATTTTAGAAAAATAAGAAGAGGCCATAGGATTATAAAAGATCAGTTTTCATTCTAATTCCAAAGGAGGACAATGACAAAAAATGTTCAAACTACCGTATAATACAATTGCACTCATTTCACAATCTAACAAGTTTATCCTCAGAATCTTTCAAGCTAGTCTTCAGTACTATGTTAACTAAAAACTTTCAGATGTACAAGCTGGGTTTCAAAGAGTCAGAGGAACCAGAGATCAAATTGCCAAATTTGATGGATCATAGAGAAAACAAGGACGTTACAGAAAAACATCTTCTGCTTCATGGATAATGCTAAAGCATTTGACTATGTAGATCACAACAAACTGGAAAATTCTTCAAGAGATGGGAATACCAGACCACCTTACCTGTCTCCTGAGAAACCTGTATGCAGGTCAAAAGCAATAGTTAGAACCAGACATGGAACAACAGACTGGTTCCAAATTGGGAAAGAAGTATGTCAAGGCTGTATATTGTGACCCTACTTATTTAACTTCTCTGCAGAATACATTATGCAAAATACAAGCTGGATGAAGCACAAGCTGAAATAAAGATTTCCAAGAGAAATATTAATAACCTAAAATATGCAGATGACACCACCCTAATGGCAGAAAGTGAAGAAGAACTAAAGAGCCTATTGATGAAGGTAAAAGAGGAGAGTGAAAAAGCTGGCTTGAAACTCAACATTAAAAGAATGAAGATCATGGCATTTGGTCCCATCACTTCATGGCAAATAGAAATGGATAAAAATGGAAGCAGTAATAGATTTTATTTTCTTGGATTCCAAAATCACTGCAGATGGTGACTGCAGCCATGAAATTAAAAGATGCCTACTCCTTGGAAGGAAAGTTATGACAAAACTAGACAACATATTGAAAAACAGAGACATCATTTTGCCAACATAAGTCCATATAGTCAAAGCTATGGTTTTTCCAGCAGTCATGTAAGGATGTGAGAGTCGGACCATAAAGAAAGCTGAGCAACAAAGAACTGATGCTTTTGAACTGTGGTGTTGGAGAAGACTCTTGAGAGTCCCTTGGACAGCAAGGAGATCAAATCAGTCAATCATAGAGGAAATCAACTCTGAATATTCATTGAAAGGACTGATATTAAAGCTCAAGCTCCAGTATTTTGGCCACCTAATGTGAGGAATCAACTTGTTGGAATAGTCTCTGATGCTGGGAAAGACTGAGGGCAGGAGAAGAAGGGGGCAGCAGAGGATAAGATGATAAGATAACATCACCGACTCAATAGACATGAATTTGAGCAAACTCCAGGAGATAATAGAGGACAGAAGAGCCTGGTATGCTGCAGTTCATGGGGTTGCAAAGAGTTGGACAGGACTTAGTGACTCAACAGTAACAATAATAACTAGAAATTAGAATTTAGCTAGGAAGTATAAAGAGTAAATATGTGGAAAATTGAAAAAAGTGCCAGAATATAAAAATTTCTTGTTAAATTATAGCTATGGTTTTTATTTTGAGAAAGAAATGGCAACCCTTCTTGCCTGAGGACCTTGTGGACAGAGGAGCCTGGCAGGCTGCAGCCCATGGAGTCACAGAGAGTTGAGCACAACTTGGAAACTATACAACAACATGGTTATTATTGGTACTAGTATTAGCTAATTTTTATCATTTCTCTTAAAAGAAATAAAAATATCTAGAAGGATCATCTTTACATACTTTTTATGCTTTTTAAACGTCATATTTAAAACACATTATTATAATTAGAAAAAAATTACTAAAACCACTACGTAATCAAAATTTTCTACTTTAATTTCTGTTTAGGGAGTTTCACAGTATTCACGGTTATTGAGTTACAGGCTGCCATGGGAAAAAAATGCACTGACAGTATGTAATTGGTATATAAATAATTACAATGGCTCTGGGTCAACTCACATGGAGTACTGAGGTCAGGATTATAGATGATACAGGCCAAGATTGAGGTTATTAGGACAATAACAAATAGATTTGGGTGAAAATAGCACACACGAAAAACTGATGTAGTCTATAAAATGTGACCACAGGGAAGTGTTGAAAGGGTATAGTTTTTAACAATACAAATGGAATGTGATTGTAGAGACAATGAACTGCCCTAATCATTATATATTATGACATTTAACCCAAGCATAAGACCTTTATTGTATTTAATGATGCAGTTACTAGGTATAATACTTAGTGATTTGAATATCAAGCAAGAAATGCTATTTAAATGACTTGAGAGACTATAATTGTGTGAATGGGTTTTGTTAATAAACTTTGCACCTCAACTCTGCCCTTGTAGGGCAAATCTACCAAATCTGATGTGCCAAATTAAAGAATGAAGGTTTGGAGTGAAAGCCAAATTCAAGAACCATCAGAGTTAAACAAGAAAAATGGAGTGGAGAGGAATACCTAAATCACTGAATTCCATCACACAATTTGTTGCTCATTTAAGACTGCTTTACACTTGCTCCTTAGAAGAAAAGCTATGACCAACCTTTAGTTCAGTTCAGTTGCTCAATCATATCTGACTCTGCAAACCCATGGACTGCAGCATGCCAGTCTTCCCTGCCATCACCAACTCACAGATATTACTCAAACTCATGTCCATCAAGTCAGTGATGCCATCCAACAATCTTGCCCTCTGTCATCCCCTTTTCCTGCCTTCCATCTTTCCCAGCATCAGGGTCTTTGCCAATGAGTCAGTTCTTCACATCAGGTGGCCAAAGTATTGTTTAGCTTCAGCATCAGTCCTTCCAATGAGTATTCAGGACTGATTTCCTTTAGGATTGACAGGTTGGATCTTCTTGCAGTCCAAGGAACTCTTAAGAGTCTTCTCCAACACAACAGTTCTAAAGCATCAATTCTTCAGCACTCAGCTTTCTTTATAGTCCAACTCTCTTGGACTATATGTTTTTCTGTAACTCTTGCTTTTTGATGATCCAACAGATGCTGTCAATTTGATTTCTGGTTCCTCTACCTTTTCTAAATCCAGCTTGAACATCTGGAGGTTCACAGTTCCCATACTGTTGAAGCCTGGCTTGGAGAATTTTGAGCATTAGTTGGCTAGCATGCGAGATGAGTGCAATTGTGCAGTAGTCTGAACATTTTTTGACATTGCCTTAAAGATTGGAATGAAAACTGAACATTTTTCAGTCCTGTGGACACTGCTGAGTTTTCCAAATTTGTTTTCATATTCAGTGCAGCACTTTCAAAGCATAATCTTTTAGGATTTGAGGTAGCTCAATTGGAATTCCATCACCTCCACTAGCTTTGTTCGTAGTGATAATTCATAAGGCCCACTTGACTTTGCATTCAAGGAAGTCTAGCTCTAGGTCAGTGATCACACCACCGTGGTTATCGGGGTCATTCAGATATTTTTTGTATAGTTCTTCTGTGTATTCTTACCACCTCTTCTTAATATCTTCTGTTTCTGTTAGGTACATACCACCCATGTCCTTTTTGTGCCCATGTGTGCATGAAATGTTCCTTTGGTATCTCTAATTTTCTTGAAGAGACCTCTATTCTTTCCCATTCCATTATTTTCCTCTATTTATTTGCATTGATCACTGAGGAAGGCTTTCTTGTCTCTTCTTGCTGTTCTTTGGAACTCTGCATCAAATGGGTATATCTTTTCTTTTCTCCTTTGCCTTTAGGTTCTCTTCTTTTCTCAGCTACTTGTAAGGCCTCCTCAGATAATCATTTTCCTTTTCACATTTCTTTTTCTTGGAGATAGTCTTGATTAGTGCTTCTTGTACAATGTCAGTAACCTCTGTCCATAGTTCTTCAGGCACTCTGCCTATCATATCGAATCCCTTGAATTTATTTGTCACTTCCACTGTATAATCATAATCATTTTAGGATTCAGTGAAATAAAACTGACTGGAATGGGTGAATTTAACTCAGATGACCATTATATCTACTATTGTGTGCAATGACCCCTTAGAGGAAATGGAGTAGCCATTATAGTCAGCAAAAGATTCCAAAATGCAGTACTGGAATGCAATCTCAGAAATGACAGAATGATCTCTGTTCATTTCCAAGACAAACCATTCAATATCACAGTAAGCCAAGTCTATGCCCCAAACAGGAATGCTAAAGAAGCTGAAGTTGAATGGTTCTATAAAGACCTACAAGACCTTCTAGAACTAACACCCCCCAAAATGTCCGTTTCATTATAGGGAACTTGGATGCAAAAGTAGGAAGTCAAGAGATACCTGGAGTAACAGGCAAATTTGGCTTTGCAGTACAAAATGAAGTAGGCCAAAGGCAAAAGAGTTTTGCCAAGGGATTGCACTGATTTTAGCAAACAGACTGTTCAAACAACACAAGGGAAGACTACACATGGACATCACAAGATGGTCAATAGTGAAATCAGATTGATTATATTCTTTGTAGCCAAAGATGGAGAAGCTCTATGCTGTCAGCAGAAAAAAGACTGGGAGCTGACTGTGGCTCAAATCATGAACTCTTTATTGCCAAATTCAGACTTAAATAGAAGAAAGTAGGGAAAATCACTAGACCATTCAGGTATGACCTAAATCAAATGACCAATCTAGACAGCATATTAAAAAGCAGGGACATTACTTTGCCAACAAAGTCCTGATAGTCAAAGCTATGGTTTTTACAATAGTCATGTATGGATGTGATAGTTGGACTATACACAAAACTGAACGCTGAAGAATTGATGCTTTTGAACTGTGATGTTGGAGAAGACTCTTGAGAGTCCCTTGAACTGCAAGGAGATCCAACCAGTCCATAATAAAGGAAATCATGCCTGAATATTCATTGGAAGGACTGATGCTGAAGCTGAAACTCCAATACTTTTGCCACCTAATGCAAAGAACTGACTCATTGGCAAAGACCCTGATCCTGGGAAAGATGGAAGGCAGAAGGAAGAAAGGGGATGACAGGGGAAGAGATAGTTGGATGACATCACCAACTTGATGGACATGAGTCTGAGCAAGCTTCAAGAGTTGGTGATGGACAGGGAGTCCTGGCGTGCTTCAGTCCATGGGGTCT
Organism: Bos indicus x Bos taurus; assembly: GCF_003369695.1. Taxonomy (NCBI): domain Eukaryota; kingdom Metazoa; phylum Chordata; class Mammalia; order Artiodactyla; family Bovidae; genus Bos; species Bos indicus x Bos taurus. The sequence continues at coordinate 82,625,154 of NC_040077.1, read as the reverse complement.
CAAAGGGTTGGACATGACTGAGTAACTGAACTAAACTGAACTGAACTTGCAAGGTCTAGGACCGTGCCTTTACATATAATTACAGTCATCTTAGAAAGGGTATCTTCAGTCTCAGACTAATGATCATTCTATCTCAAATGAAATATATATGACATGGATTCAAACAAATATGCTACTGTTAAGTCGCTTCAGTCATGTCTGACTTTGTACGACCCCATAGATGGCAGCCCACCAGGCTCTCCTGACCCTGGGATTTTCCAGACAAGAACACTGGAGTGGGTTGCCATTTCCTTCTCCATCACACAAATATAGGTGTGTGTTAGAAACGACATTGAACTGCCTTCATTATAAGCAGGTATCTTACAGTTTAAAATAGTTTTATTTTCAAGACAGCTCTTATGATGAGTTAGAGATATCAATTTCTTGCCTCATCAGCATCCTTGGCTAGGGCTATCACAGGTGGGAAACCACACATATAAATCTGAAGAGGCCCAAATATATAACTGTAATCAATACCTCTGCATTCAGATGCTTATATTTTTCCTTTTCTCCTTTGCTTTCTCTTTTTTCTTTTCACAGCTATTTGTAAGGCCTTCCAAGACAGCCATTTTGCTTTTTTGCATTTCTTTTCCATGGGGATGGTCTTGATCCCTATCTCCTGTACAATGTCACAAACCTCCATCCATAGTTCAGCAGGCACTCTATCAGGCCTAGTCCCTTAAATCCATTTCTCACCTCTACTGTATAATCATAAGGAATTTGATTTAGGTCATACCTGAATGATCTAGTGGTTTTCCCTACTTTGTTCAATTTAAGTCTGAATTTGGCAACAAGGAGTTCATGATTTGAGCCACAGTCAGTTCCAGGTCTTGTTTTTGCTGACTATATAGAGCTTCTCCATCTTTGGCTGCAAAGAATATAATCAATCTGATTTCGGTGTTGACCATCTGGTGATGTCCATATGTAGAATCTTCTCTTGTGTTGTTGGAAGAGGGTGTTGCTATGATGAGTGCGTTCTCTTGGCAAAACTCTATTAGCCTTTGTCCTGCTTCATTCCATACTCCAAGGTCAAATTTCCTGTTACTCCAGGTGTTTCTTGACTTCCTACGTTTGCATTCCAATACCCTATAATGAAAAGGACATATTTTTGGGGTGTTCGTTCTAAAAGGTCTTGTAGGTCATCATAGATCCACTCAACTTCAGCTTCTTCAGCATTACTGGTTTGGGCATAGACTTGGATTACTGTGATATTGAATGGTTTGCCTCGGAAACGAACAGAGATCATTCTGTCATTTTTGAGATTGCATCCAAGTACTGCATTTTGGACTTTTTTGTTGACCATGATGGCTACTCCATTTCTTCTGAGGGATTCCTGCCCACAGTAATAGATATAATGGTCATCTGAGTTAAATTCACCCATTCCAGTCCATGTTAGTTTGCTGATTCCTAGAATGTCGACGTTCACTCTTGCCATCTCCTGTTTGACTACTTCCAATTTACCTTGATTCATGGACCTAACATTCCAGGTTCCTATGCAATATTGCTTTTTATAGCATCTAACCCTTCTTCCATCACCAGTCCCTTCCATAACTGGGTGTTGTTTTTGTTTTGGCTCCATCCCTTCATTCTTTCTGGAGTTATTTCTCCACTGGTATCCAGTAGCATATTGGGCACCTACTGACCTGGGGAGTTCCTCTTCCAGTATCCTATCATTTTTCCTTTTCATACTGTTCATGGGGTTCTCAAGGCAATAATACCGAAGTAGATCATGGCCTTTGGTCCCATCACTTCATGGGAAATAGATGGGGAAACAGTAGAAATAGTGTCAGACTTTATTTTCTAGGGCTCCAAAATCACTGCAGATAGTGATTGCAGCCATGAAATTAAAAGATGCTTACTCCTTGGAAGGAAAGTTATGACCAACCTAGATAGCATATTCAAAAGCAGAGACATTACTTTGCCAACAAAGGTCTGTCTAGTCAAGGCTATGGTTTTTCCAGTGGTCATGTATGGATGTGAGAGTTGGACTGTGAAGAAGGTTGAGCGCCGAAGAATTGATGTTTTTGAATTGTGAAGTTGGAGAAGACTCTTGAGAGTCCCTTGGACTGCAAGGACATCCAACCAGTCCATCCCAAAGGAGATCAGTCCTGGGTGTTCTTTGGAAGGACTGATGCTAACGCTGAAACTCCAATATTTTGGCCACCTGATGTGAAGAGTGGACTCATTGGAAAAGACTCTGATACTTGGAGGGATTGGGGGCAGGAGGAGAAGGGGACGACAGAGGATGAGATGCCTGGATAGCAACACCGACTCAATGGACATGAGTTTGGGTGAACTCCGGGAGTTGGTGATGGACAGCAAGGCCTGGCGTGCTGCAATTCATGAGGTCACAAAGAGTCGTACACGACTGAGTGACTGAACTGAACTTAATCAATACCTTTCTAATTGCACCAAGAGACTGACTAACTTGTTTTCCAAAATTAGTTGACTTGATGAAGAGCCATTCTGTTATGATTCTGTATAGCCAAACTGAATTGAATTTGCTCAGTTGTGTCTGACTCTTTGTGACCCCATGAACAGTAGCCTACCAGGCTCCTCTGTCTGTGGGATTTTCCAGGCAAGAATACTGGAATAGGTTGCCATTTCCTTCTCCAGGAGATCTTCTCACCCTAGGGATAGAACCTGGGTCTCCCCCATTGTAGGCAAATTCTTTACAGTCTGAACCAACAGGGAAGTCTTTATGGCCAAGTCAAAGCTTAATCTGTGTATTGTGTTTTCATAAAAGAGAATTAAGAATCAAAATGAATTTTTTTAATTTACAGATTTTAAGTGGTGTACAGTTTATAAACTAGCAAATCTACAAATTTTCTAATACAGTCTGATTGAACATAATGACTTCTGAACCATTTGGGATGGTTTGAATGCTTCATTTTCAGAAAGCACAGTCAAATCAAAATGACATATAAACAGCATACAAGACATTTTCCCCATATTTTGTCACATTTTTTGGAAAATTTGTTCAACAAACTTTTATTAACAACTGTTATTGATGAGATTCTAGAACACTGAGATTAATGGAATAAATACTGGATGGAAAAAGGTAAATGAGATATTTTATGATTCTTGGGTGCCCTTATTTTACCTCCAATCTAGATGTAGGCTTTTGGAAAATAATTTTATGACTAAATGTGTTGTGGACAATAGAATTAGGGTCAACATGTTAAAAGAAAGGAGGGATTGACCCTACTTTACTGTTGAAGGATAAAGAATCAAGAATGGAATGAAGAATGTACTCTTTAGAAAAGAAGGTAGGATAGAGCCTTGAAATTAACATTGTATTCCAGAAATGGTCATTCTTTGAAGGTGATAATAGCTTAGAATATGTGAGTCTATGTATGGATGAATTGGGAGTGGGGAGGTTGGATAAAATTAATAAAATATAAAATAACTGTCTCATAAAGTATGAAGAGTACAGGGAATGAAGTATTTTTGCCTAAGGCATGGATATTGAAAATCTGTCCCAAAATTCTGACTCTTGAGATTCTTCTTGAAAATAATAATTTTTATGGGTGTAAGAAATAGAATTTTAACTTCCATATAACAGTATGGAGCTATCCAGAGAGAATTTGCATAAATTAATTATAAAATCATTCTATCAAAACAATTAATTTGTTATGTGACATTTTAAAAAGCCCTCGATATGAGAAAAAAATCCCCACTCTACTATTTCCTGACCTAGACTTTCATATTCACTTCTGCTGAAATTAATCTTCATTCATTCTCATGTGACTGACTCCTACTCTACCTTCATGCTTTGGTATATTATCATTTATTTAGGCAGACTCTCTTATCTACTTATCCTCTATCACTGATCATTTTGCTTTCTTCATAATACTTAACAGTTAATAATTATTCTCGTATTTTAATCTTCAGACATATTACTTCTTTAGTCAAGATTATCAGGGCTACAATTTCAAGGAAACAATCCAAAAAAATTAAAACTACAATTAATCTATCAATTCTCATTTAAACTCTATGGTATCTTCTAGATCAAGGATACTTCAGATTCAAAAGTCTCTAATTTGTCTTTCCTTATTTCCCTAATACAATACCTTACATATAGTAGTTTTCAGAAATATTGGCTGAATAAAAAACTTCCTATTTGTTTTAGTGTGCCCTCTACTCCATTGATCTGCTATAGGTCTACAAATGAAGGAGTCTGGATTTGGTTTTGATCAATCTGGATCATCTATGACCTAGTCTTTGTGAAAATTCTTTCTTTCCATTAAGTTTAAGATGGGATACTTTTAGTGTCCTTTGGTTTTATTATAGCAAGTAAAGCAATTGATTGCTTTGTGACAGTAATATCACAGTGGGTTCCTGCTTGTTGGTTTGCTTTTAATGAAAGAATCTTATCTAAGAAGAGTTAAAGTAGATGGCAGATCAAGAAAAGTTGCATATTTTTATAATGAAATTTGGAATGAATAAAGTTGAAGTAAATGCTTCAAGGTTTTATAAATAAATTTGAAGTGGTAAATTAGTAAGTAGCAGTTGGATAACATGTTCTAATATCATGAGGCATTGTGAACAAACCAGGGCTAAATAAAATTTGTATTTGGAGAGATGAACTGAAATTGTTCTGTGAGTACATAAAGTCATGCATACCTAATGAGTCTGGAGAATATTTACATTGGAAGGTGATCTCCATTATTATTTATTCTAAATCCATTATTTTTCCATTAAGGACATGAAGATTCAGGGAGGATAAACTATTTGCCCAAGTTAAAAACCTATTTAAAGGCCATTGCTATGGTATGAATTTAGGTAAATAATTTCCAAGTTTAAAAAAATATCATGATATGCAAAAAACAGAAAATTTTTTTGAGATTTTTTTCTGCAAAAAAAGAGCTAATAATATTTAACATGTACCCCCCCTGCAAAAAAACAAAACCAAACAACAACAAAATAACCCTCCCAAAACACAACCATCCGCTTAGAATTTTGTAGATAGCTCCTTTCTTAGACACAAACATTTTTAAAGACTGTGGAAGAGACCCCTTAACCCCAAAACATATATAAATTTAATGTCCAAGTAAAATATTAAAACCCTTAAGGACCACTTTGAAGAAGAATAGAAAGCTAACCTTGAGTCTCAGAAAAGAGAAAAAAAAAATACTCAACGTACTCAGTTACATGAACAGCTATTTTTCAAGGTGGATCAGCTCGATAAAAATTATGACCTTTTTCTGTACCTTATTTTATTTTCTAGACCTAAAAATATTGCCAGTGCCTGAGGCATAAGTCAGAGTGAACTTCCATTATCACACCAGAGACTTGGCACTTTCCTCATTAGGCTCCGTAGTATCTGACTGAGTGACCTTGTTTGGTGAGAAGACACAGATGGAGTCTGTCAGTAAATCTTGTTAATGTAACAAGTATTCCTACTGTTAGATGAGTGTTGCACCTGATACTGGCATTTCTTCCCTTAGTAAACAACCCCTATTCCCTTTCCAACATGGGTCTCTTCCCTCATGCCATCAGGTTTTTCAGCATCAGCTTGTTCTAAGGATTATCTAAAAGAATGTGTCTCTCTGTGAAGGGGAGATGCTCTCTCTTTCCTAGAAACAAACTCCTGCTGGCTTTTGAAAAATGTAAAGATGACGTTAAATGTATCAAACAAACCCAAACCAAGTGTACTCTCTTCATGCTAGAAAGCCCTTTAGATGAAAAATAAGATTTATTATCAGTTAAATCACTGCTCTAATTTGTCATTTCTCCTTGTTATCTTGTTTTGCAATATAAAAGATACAACTTGAAGAATATAAATATTCTCAACATTGGGAAAGAAAGGCTGGGCTATACTTTGGTGCATATGATTATAATGGAGTAGTATAGTGACGTGCTTGTGCTAAGTCACTTCATTCATGTCCGACTCTGTGCAACCCTATGGACTGCAGCCTTCCAGATTCCTCTGTCCATGGGATTCTCCAGGCAAGAATACTGGCATGGGTTGCCATGTTCTCCTCCAGGGGATACTCACGGCACAGGGATCAAACCTGCTTCTCTTAGTTTACCTGCATTGGCAGGTGGGTTCTTTACCACTAATCTACCTGAGAAGCCTAGTATAGTGGCAGGCTGCAATCTAAGTCTTAGAAAAGGTATTTATTCCCTAACAATTTTAATATCCTTATATTAATCAATATATGAAATTGGTTAATGAATACTAAGAACTATAATTGTCTCAGTCCATTTGAGGTACTATGACAAAACAACAGAAATTGGGCAGCTTATAAACAATGAAAATTAATTTCTTACATTTTTGGGTACTGGAAGTTCGAGATTTGGGTGCCAGAATGGTCAGGGGAGGGATGTCTTCTGGTTTGCCAGCTGCTCTTTGTATGTGATGGAAGGGGCTGGGGACATCTCTGGGGACTATAAGGTTGTATTCCATTCAAGAGAGTTCTACTCTCATAACTTAAAAACCCCTCAAAGGCCTCACCTACTAATACTATCATCTTGAAGGGTAAGGATTGCAATATATGTATTTTGGGAGGACACTAAGCCCTGAAGAATTGATGCTTTTCATCTGTGGTGCTGGAGAAGACTCGAGAATCCTTTGGATAGCAAAGAGATCAGACCAGCCAATCCTAAAGGAAATCAACCTTGAATATTCTTTTGAAGGATTGATGCTGAAGTTGAAGCTCCAGTACTCTGGCCACCTGATGTGCAGTGTCAACTCATTGGAAAAGACCCTGATGCTAGGAAAGATTGAAGGCAGGAGGAGAAGGGGGTGATAGAAGAAGAGATCATTGGATGGCATCATCGACTCAGTGGATGTGTTTGAGCAAATTCTAGGAGACAGTAAGGTAGTTTGAGCAAATTCTGGGTGACAGTAAGGTACAAGGAAGCCTGGTGTGCTGCTATCCATGGGATCACAAACAGTTGGACATGACTGAGTGACTGAACAACAACAACAATAACCCTTCAGGTCTAGTGAAGGATCAAATGAGGTGGCTTAAAATAAATTATTTACAAATTATAAAACTCTATACTTAAACAGTTGACAATGGAATAACACAGGTTTGAACTGTCCTGGTTCATATATATCCAGATATTTTTCAAGAGTAAATACTACATTACTGCATGACCCATTGTTGGTTAAATCTGCAGATGCAGAGGAACCAAGGATCAACTTGAACAACCAAAAAGAAAAAAATTCTGTTTCCATAACTTTTCAGTTGTCTGATCTCCTGTAGTGAAGAAAAAGTACTGCACTAAAATAACACTGAGGGCCTTTAGGGACTCTGCGTATAACAGGATTTGGTGGGGAGAATAAGGTTTGTTTTGTTGATTTATTTGTTTGTCCATTTTTAGTACATACAGTAACCCAAATACTGAGGTCAAAGGAAGAGTTATACAGCTGGAAGATTAAAATGTTCTTGACTATATTCTAGTAAAGAGATACAAAATGAATTAAAGATTTATATGGACTATGAAAAGTTATAGTAATCAGATGGTGATAGACTGGAGGGAGGTCTTAATAAGGTTTCCAGTAAGTTTACACTTATGGTGAATTTTCAAAGTTGAAGGGAATTAAAGATATATAGAGGAAATGCATGCCAGGCAATGAAATGATACCTCCAGAAGCACTGCACTGAGCTTTGAAAAATTGAAAACATATTAAAAAAGAAAGCTAGAGGCTAAAAAGGTCACCAAAGATATAGGCCTGGGCCAGATAATTCACAGTTATATTCTAAATCAAGAAGTACGCACTTTAGAGGAAAGCTGGAAAACCAGAGAATTATACAGGAAGAGAATGATGTGATTTAATTCTAGTAAAATTTCTGTTCTGGAAATAGCATAATTATAATTTTTGTGAATAAAAAAAAATGAATGTTTAAAGAAACTAACTCCATCATTCAAGGTCAAAAGCTGTTCTAAACTATATATCCAGTGTAATTCAGTAGATCTGTAATGTTGAGCTACCTGTATAAAAAGGCATATGTTAATTAAAGATAGATAATTATGCAGAGAAATACATAATGATGTCATAAAAAAGAAGTGGCATACAAGGAGGGAGACACCCAGAGAAGCAATCACAACAGATGAAAATGTAAACATACATCCATACATACACTCCCCCACCCCAAACACACACACCTCTAGTCTCTAGAAATTGTCTTAAGATCATGCAATAAATGGAGAAATATTTATCCCAGGAAAGATGCAGGAAAAACATTTGTCAAAACACCTTTCATGATGAAACACTAAAACAAACAAACAAACTAGAAATATAAATAAACTTCATCCTGATAAGGAGCATATATTAAAAACAAATAGCTAACACTAGACCTAACAGAAGCAGAAGATATTAAGAAGAGGTGGCAAGAATACACAGAACAACTGTACAAAAAAGATCTTCATGACCCACATAATCACGATGATGTGATCACTTACCTAGAGCCAGACATCCTGGAATGTGAAGTCCAGTGGGCCTTAGAAAGCATCACTACTCACAAAGCTAGTGGAGGTGATGGAATTCCAGTTGAGCTATTTCAAATAGCTGGAAGATGATGCTGTGAAAGTGCTGCACTCAATATGCCAGCAAATTTGGAAAACTCAGCAGTGGCCACAGGAATGGAAAAGGTCAGTTTTCATTCCAATCCCAAAGAAAGGCAATGCCAAAGAATGCTCAATGCTAAGTCACTTCAGTCGTGCCCGACTCTGTGCGATCCCATAGATGGCAGTCCACCAGGATCTCCCATCCCTGGGATTCTCCAGGAAAGAACACTGGAGTGGGTTGCCATTTCCTTCTCCAAAACTACTGCACAATTGCACTCATCTCACACGCTAGTAAAGTAATGCTCAAAATTCTCCAAGCCAGGCTTCAGCAATATGTGAACCGTGAACTTCCTGATGTTCAAGATGGTTTTCGAAAGGCAGAGGAACCAGAGATCAAATTGCCAACATCCGCTGGATCATGAAAAAAGCAAGAGAGTTCCAGAAAAACATCTATTTCTGCTTTATTGACTATGCCAAAGCCTTTGACTGTGTGGATCAAAATAAACTGTGGAAAATTCTGAAAGATGGGAATACCAGACCACCTGATCTGCCTCTTGCGAAATTTGTATGCAGGTCAGGAAGCAACAGTTAGAACTGGACATGGAACAACAGACTGGTTCCAAATAGGAACAGGAGTACGTCAAGGCTGTATATTGTCACCCTGCTTATTTACTTATATGCAGAGTACATCATGAGAAACGCTGGACTGGAAGAAGCACAAGCTAGAATCAAGATTGCCGGAAGAAATATCAATAACCTCAGATATGCAGATGACACCACCCTTATGGCAGAAAGTGAAGAGGAACTAAAAAGCCTCTTGATGAAAATGAAAGAGGAGAGTGAAAAAGTTGGCTTAAAGCTCAACATTCAGAAAACTGAGACCATGGCATCCAGTCCCATCACTTCATGGGAAATAGATGGGGAAACAGTGGAAACAGTGTCAGACTTTATTTTTGGGGGCTCCAAAATCACTGCAGATGGTGATTGCAGCCATGAAATTAAAAGATGCTTACTCCTTGGAAGGAAACTTATGACCAACGCAGATAGCATATTAAAAAGCAGAGACATTACTTTGTCAACAAAGGTCCGTTTAGTCAAGGCTATGGTTTTTCCAGTAGTCATGTATGGATGTAAGAGTTGGACTGTGAAGAAGGCTGAGCACTGAAGAATTGATGCTTTTGAACTGTGGTATTGGAGAAGACTCTTGAGAGTCCCTTGGACTGCAAGGAGATCCAACCAGTCCATTCTAAAGGAGACCAGTCTTGGGTGTTCTTTGCAAGGAATAATGCTAAAACTGAAACTCCAGTACTTTGGCCACCTCATGCAAAGAGTTGACTCATTGGAAAAGACTGTGATGCTGTGAGGGATTGGGGGCAGGAGGAGAAGGGGATGACAGGATGAGATGTCTGGATGGCATCACTGACTCGATGGATGTGAGTCTGAGTGAACTCCGGGAGTTGGTGATGGACAGGGAGGCCTGGTGTGCTGCAATTCATGGGGTCGCAAAGAGTCAGACACGACTGAGCGACTGAATTGAGCTGAACTGAAACTGAACATTGTACTTAGCAGTGAAAGGCTGCTTTTCCCCTATGGTTAGTAACAAGACCTTTTCTTGTCATTTATGCTTTATGTTGTACTGTAAATTCCAGCAAGGGTAATTAGGCAATAAAAAGAAATAAAAATTCATCCACATTGTAAATGAAGAAATAATTTGTTTGTAGATGAAATATTCTTATACATAGAAAAGCTTAAAGAAATCCTCAGTGTCAATTAACTCAATAAATTTGCATGATAAAGGGTCAAAATAAAAATATAATCAATTATAATACAATTTCAAAAATGAATAAAATAATTGACAGTAAATTTCACAACAGAAATATATATTTTGTGCTCTGAATATTATAAAACAATATTGAAAGAAAATAAAGGGCCAAATAGATTGAATAATCTCTTACGTCCATGGATAGGACAACTAAGTGTTGTTAAGAGGGCAATAATTCCCCAATGCTCTATATATTCAAGACAATTTCTATCAAAGAAATTGACAAACTGATTCTAAAATTTATGTGGAAATGCCAGCTAGTGAGATTTTCTGAAAACAATCTTGAAAAGAATAAAGTTGAACAACTCACTTTTTCCAATCTCAAGATACTGTGCTTCTAGCATAAGTATAGATGTATACTCAATCCTATGGAATATTTAATTAACATATTTATTAAGCCATTTAATTAAAATACACTTATAAGTGAATATATTTTTAAAATGTAACTATTAAGCTATGAGATAGGCCCTGTGTTAAGAGCACTAAATCCTAGAAATTAAAATACAGGATGGAAAGAACAAAACACTTAGAGTGCATTTATCAACCTTAAAATATTTTTGGAAATTTTATCCACTTTATGTATTTTGCCTTCTAATGTAAACATATATTCACATTCAACATGATTTTAGCTCTTTAGTTTTATAAATGAATTTATATTTGAGAAATTATGTGTGCCATAACATGCCCCCAGGACCATGAGTGATTTGCAAATTTTTATCAAAATAATCTTCTGGATGGCAGGTCAATAGCAGCTTGTCCTTCCTTTCTTATTGCCATCCAGACAGTGATGACACTGGACTTTCTTACAAAAATATTTTGAAACTGGAAAAGAGTTAGGTTTTGAGTTGAGCTTTATGAAGTTCTCTCAACCAGAACATTAAGTTCTTCTGGGAGCTGGAAATTGAGAAGTTGATTTTAAGTAAGTGAAACTCAGCTTGACAGGGAAATAAAAAGACAAGTGAATTCATGTTTGAAATACTTCAGACAAGGAAAATTTCCAGTCAATATATTTTCCTTAACTTGTTTCTTTACTATAAAAAATAATCATTTTTATTTCTAAATCATATTTAATGTGTGAATTATTTTGTGATAAGCAACAGGCAAGAGATGATGTATAGAGCTCCTTCAATAAAAGGGAAACACAAAATCAGATTTCTACTCTGTAGCAGTTAGTCTGGGAGAAACCATTGCAGGTTATAAATGATAATATTTTAAATTCCTTTCTAGTTTTAGCAGAAATTTTAGTTTTTCTCTTCAGTGTTGCTCAGTGCACCAAGAAGCACAATCGTCCCTGCCCCTGCCTGCTGTGGCACGGGCCCAGGTGTGGCATGAAACTTCAGGATGAGGGTGGGCATGGATTTCAGTGGAGCATGCTTCCTGACACTAGCAAGTTAGAGGAAGAGTTCCACAATGGTGCCCAACACTGCTAGCGTTAGCGGGATAGAATGAGACTGTAAAAGTGGAACCCTCCAGTGTCCCCATCCTTGGGGAGAGTCCCATCATATTCCTGTCTCTCTGGCATTCACTTTAAGATTAGTAAGTGGTCTCCTTCATGTATAGTCTGAGCCAAGCTGGTGTCTTTCAAACTGGTGTTTTGGAAACACCAAGATGAGTGAGTCTGGGCATGAGACTTTAAGAGAGTTCCTTATTCCTTTTACTTCTATGGTTTTTCAAGATGTAATCCCTGTTGATTTTCAAAGTCAGGCATTTGGGAACCTTGTGTCTCCTGAACAGGATGTAATGGTTGGGATGCCTAATGTGGAGCACAAGCCTCTTGATGCTTAAGAAAAAATCTGTATTCTTGAGTCCCCTCCCTATTGTGGATCACCATACATGTGGAATAGACTATTAGGGGACAAGAGTGTGTTTCTGCCTCTCCTATCTGCCTCCATGCAGCCCTTTCCCTCTTTGTTATAGAGGCTCTGTTCATCCAATTTTCAGGTCTTTTTCAGAGGCAACTATTCCATGTGTAGTTGAAGATTTGATGTGTTCAGGGGAGAAAATGAGTTCAGGATCTTCCTATGTTGCCATGTTGAACTGTCCTCCCTGTAATTATTCAAAGTATATTATATGGAGCAAAGTACTAAATTGCCCCTATTTCAGATGAGGAAATTGAAATATGGATAACTTAAGAAGCTTATGCAAGATTACTGGTAAAGGCAGGAGCCAGGATGAAAGCCTAGATCATGAAGATCCAGAGTACACATTCAGAACCATCTTCTACATTCCAGAGGCCCTATGTCCTAAGAATTGTACTTAATATCCTGGTTGTTTTTTCCTCCCATGCAACAGAAGAGAATGATGTATCCGTTAAACTAAAAAATGCAGATTTATATACTGCTGCTGCTGCTACTGCTAAGTTGCTTCAGTCGTGTCAGACTCTGTGCGACCCCAGAGATGACAGCCCACAAGGCTCCCCCAGTCCCTGGGATTCTCCAGGCAAGAACACTGGAGTGGGTTGCCATTTCCTTCTCCAATGCATCAAAGTGATAAGTGAAGTCACTCAGTTGTGGCCGACTCTTCACGACCCCATGGACTGCAGCCTACCAGGCTCCTCCGCCCATGGGATTTTCCAGGCAAGAGTACTGGAGTGGGGTGCTATCGCCTTCTCCGAGATTTATATACACACACACATTAAAAGAAAAAAAAAACAGTAAAGCATTAGTCATTCAGTTGTGTCCGACTCTTTGCAACCCTTTGGATTGTGTTCACCAGGCTCCTCTGTCCATGGAATTTTCCAGGCAAGAATACTGGAGTGGATTGCATTCCCTTCTCCAGGGGATCTTTCTGACTCAGGGATCAGATCCAGGGATCCAACACAGATCTTCTGTATTGCAAGTAGTTGCAGGCAGATTCCTTACCATCTGAGACACCAGGAACTGCCCCCGGACACACACACATATGCACATTTATATTTGAGTGGATGTGAGCATTGTTGTAATAACTGCAACTTTTGCAAGGCAATCAAGGCAGGTAATTTGGAAGGAGAGTGGGTTTGTGACAACAGAATTTTTTTTTTAAATTATCCATTTATATTCTGACAGAAGTGATAATTATTTCCAAATGAAATAAATTGCTAGGTACTTGCATATGGCAATGAGGATAGGAAATTATATAAAATGACCTAAGATGTTTAGAAATTGACAAGTTCATAAATTCAAACATAAAAATATGACTTCCTGAATCTGAAAGCAGAAGATACTGAGGAAAAGAAACAAAATTGCAAAATAAAATTTGAGAAAATGTTTTAAAGGACAAAGTCCACAGCTCTGTGTGTGTGTGAATGTATATGCCTGTGTCTAATTTGAGTGAATATAGTGAAATCAGTGTCAGTTATTAGTTTTTAAATTACTCATTTTGAAACAGATTCATGAAAGAATTTTAGAGTACTAGTCCAGAAAAAAAATGTTCACATACAACTTGTTGAATATTTCAAACTGGTAATTAAAAAATCAAGTTATTTAAGAGATAACACAGATAGAGAAATTTTAATATTAAAATTTATCAATAAAATATTAATTTTTTGATATAGGCTATCAGATAATTAATTCCCAACAGAACTGGTTATATTATCATTATGCTATGAGCAGGAGAAAAAAAGCATGGACTCCTGTAACATTTTTATGAGTTAAAGATAAGGTCTCCATCCTTTATGAACAGTAACAATGTCAATTTCTAACAATTCAATAAGAATGTTTTAATATTTACTAACTTTCTTCTTCCCCTGAGAAAAGCTTTTTCTCTGTTTCTTAGGGACATCACCTAAACCTGTTAACTGTTGCCATTGTTTCCTTGAATCTATTATTCCCTTTACTCTTTTTATTTTTCCTTTATAAAGCCATAGTGTCCAATAGTTTTCTTTTAACCAGATCCAAAAGTTTTTTAGAGCATTTTATCCCTGATGACAAGCCTGCTGTGGTTCCCATTTCATAACAGAAAAATTCATGTGTGTATGAAGTTCTGTGATTAGAGGGAAAGGTGCTGGTTGCAGAGCACAGCAGGGGGAAATTGGTGTGCTGTCTCCATGGGGTCTCAACACAGGCAGCTCAACTCAGAGCAAGTCATCACCTTAGTCATTTTGAAAACACTGTTTTTTCTCATTTTCTAAATCACTGTATTCACCATAAGCAAGCCTGGTTTTCTAAAATGCTGAAACCAAATGTTGCTCATAATTTCATGTAACATTTGGAAAATGTCTTTTTGTGAACACTTTTTTACTTTTATTTATATATTTTTAAAATTAATAAACTTCTCTTACAGAAGTTTTAGGTTCACAACAAAATTGAACACAATGTACAGAGGGTGCCCATACAGGCTTTGTCCTCACACAGGTATTACCTCTCTGCTTATGGGAATCCCTTAACAAAGCAGTGCCTTTGTTAAAATCAATGAAAGTGTATTGACAGAACTTTATTCCACAGTCCTCTGAAGTTTGCCACTGGTGTATATTTTATAGGTTTGACAAATGTAAAATGACATGTATCCACCACTACAGTGCAGTGCAGGGTAGTTTTATTGCCCTATACATAAGAAGGACATGGCAACCCACTCCACTGTTCTTGCCTGGAAAATCCCATGGACAGAGGAGCCTGGCGGGCTACAGTTCATAGGACTGCAAAGAGTCAGACACAACTGAGCAACTGAGCACAAAACATACTCTGGCTCTTCCTCTTCATCCCTTTCTCCTCTCTAACAGCTAGAAACCACTAATCTTTTTACTGTCTCCAGAATGTTGCATAGTTGGAATCATACAGGCAACTTTTCAGGTTGTCCTCCTTCACTTGGTAATATGCATTTAAAGTTCTCCATGTCTTTTTGTGACTTGATAGCTCATTTACTTTTACTGCTGAATAATATTTCCTTGTCTGGATGAACCAGACACAGTTCATTTGTCAATTCATCAACTGAAAAGCATATGGGTTACTTTTAAGTTTTGTCAGTTTTGAGTCAAGTGAAAATAACATCCACATGAAGGTTTTTGTGTGGACTTAAAATTTCAATTCATTTGGGTGGTACCCAGGCTTCCCAGATAGATCAAATGGTAAAGAATCTGCCTGCAGTGCAGGAGACCTGGGTTTGATACCTGGGTTGGGAACTTCCTCTGGAGAAAGGTGTGGCAACATACTCCAGTATTCTTGCCTGGACAATACCATGGACAGAGGAGCCTGGTAGGCTGAAGTCCACGAAGTCGCAAAGAGGTGGACACAACTGAGGGATTAACCTTTTCAGATTTCCTGGTAAGGGTATGAACAGCTTTGTAAGAAACTGCTCATCTTCCTTCCACAGAGACTGGTCCATTCAGTGTTTCTACGAGCAATGAATGAGGGTTCTTATTGCTCCACATCCCCAACAGCATTCACTGTGGTCAGTGTTTTGGACTTTGGCCATTCTAATAGATGTGTAATAATATCTTGTTATTTTAATTAGAAATTCCCTAAAGAAGTGTGATGATGAACATTTTGTCATACATTTATCTGTATATCTTCTTTTACATAGTAGATACCTGTTTAGATCTTTTGCCCATCTTTTAATTGGTGAACTATGAAGGAAAGGGACAAGGGAAGATCAGGAAACTGCTCAGGAGAGTCAGCTGCTCATTTACTAAGACAGCTTACATGCTGATTTTTTCTTTGAAGAATATGCCATAATCTGATTTATTTACATATTTCTTGTCCAATAAAATTAATAATATGATAGATATTAGAATGACAATTTCAGTAGCACTCCTAGCATGAGATAGATATGCATTAACACCCCCCTTTCTCAATGCAGCAAAATTATCTTCAGGAAAATCTTATAATAATAATAAATATGCTCTTGATGCATTATTTTAAAAACAATTACTTAAAAGAGTAAATTTTGCTTTTAAAGCTATTATTTAATATTAACAGACTAAAAAGTTTGCAAATACCAAAAACAATATTTGAACCTTACAGTTTATATTCAGTTTTAAATTATAAACATAAATAATTTCAGGTGACCCCAATCTCATGACAGGATTTAAGTGAATCAAGTTTTGTTCTCTGCATTTACAATTACCATGCTATCATTGCTTCTTTTGAAACCACCGCTTAAAATCAGGAATATAAAGAACCATAAAAGCCTAGAGACCCATATTTCTCTAAAAGCAAACTCAACAATTCTCAACCTCTTTGAACTTAATCTCAAAACAAATATCTGTTGCTGAGTTTGTGTGCAGTGGGAGTTAGTTGTATAAATGACAGTTATTAGAATTTAATTCCATGTAGAATAAAATATTTATGAAAGAAAAAGTAATAAAATGTTCCAATTTAATATTTATATGTCATTAAAATTAATAGTAATCACAAATGTTGTTAGGTAGTTAGGACAATAAAAATATTTTCTGAGAGAAGTATTTTATGACTGACATTGTTTAGAATTGCAGGCACATACAAAAGTCCATCTAGTCAAAGCTATGTTTTTCCCAGAAGTCATATATGGATGCTAGAGTTGGCCATAAAGGTGAGCGCAGAAGAATTGATGCTTTTTAACTGTGGTGTTGGAGAAGACTCTTGAGAGTCCCATGGACTGCAAGGAGATCCAACCAGTCCATCCTAAAAGAGATCAGTCCTGGGTGTTCATTGAAAGGACTGATGCTGAAGCTGAAACTCCAATACTTTGGCTACTTCATGTGAAGAATTGATTCATTGGAAAAGACCCTGATGCTGAGAGGGATTGGGGGCAAGAGGAGAAGAGGACAACAGCAGATAAGATGGCTGGATGGCATCACCAATTCGATGGACATGAGTCTGAGTAAACTCCAGGAGTTGGTGATGGACAGGGAGGCCTGGCGTGCTGCGATTCATGGGGTCGCAAAGAGTTGGACACGACTGAGTGACTGAACTGACTGACTGACTGATGTTACATTTATATATATATGAGTGTGTTTATATATTCTATGAAGACTGTATAATCACATTTTTCTTTCTCACAGGACTACCCTAGCCAGATCATTTCGATCGAGGGCTTTTAGTGGTCCAAGATTATTATTTCATATATTAATCTCTTGGCTTAGTCCCACATCTTCCTAATGATACATTTGTAGGGCTTTAATTTACCACTGATAGGACAATATTGTCTCCCTTATGCTTCATGAGTGAAAATGTCATCATGTTATAATGCATTATACTGAGTGCATTCTTTAAAATTATGTTTTATTTCTTGTGATTTTTCATTGACAGCAGGCTCTGCATCAAAAATAAGAGTGGTGAAAAGACAACAGCAAAAATAGCCGGAATAACACATAATTTTGAATCTAGAATTTGATACTTAGTTTTTCAAAGGCAGTGGTAGAATAAACATCAAGTTCAACAATTTATCTCTGTAGAAATTAGTGAAGTAAATGTTATAGAATATTTACCATCAAGGAGTGAGCTCAGAAGAAATGGAGTGGAAGAAAAAAAATGTGTCAAAAAATTGCTAAACCAGTTTGCAAATTTATTATTTATCAGTAGTATATAAATGGAATAGTAACTCCATTAGTAATAGTAATAATAATAGCTAGTTTTATTTTGGCTAGACAATGAATTACATTTTTACATAGTAAGATATATGCAAAAATATTTTAGAAGATGGATATAATGAATAGGATAATATTTGGTAAGAAATGTAAAAACTTGAAGTATAGGTTTAACAATTTAGATTATCTGATATAAAACATAAAGGCTGTTAATTCTCAAGCTATCAGAAAACAGATAAATAGGTTTAACAATTTAGATTATCTGATATAAAACATAAAGGCTGTTAATTCTCAAGCTATCAGAAAACAGATAAATGAGCTAAACTTATGATCACTGTGGCAGATTCATTTTGATATTTGGCAAAACTAATACAATTATGTAAAGTCTAAAAATAAAATAAAATTAAAAAAATAAAATAAAATAAAAATGGAGTAAAAAGGAGACATAGGAGAAATATGCTAAAAATAAGCATGAAATAAATTAGAAATAACTTGAAATGCCTCTAATAGTGAAAAAAAAAAAAAGGCAACAAACTGATAAACATATTTCTTTATATATATATATAGATATATACACACACACACACACACACACACACACACATACTATTGGAATATATTTGACTTACAATGTTTCCAGTGCACAGCAAGGTGATTCAGTTATAGATATACACATATATTATTTTTGAGATTATTTTCCATTATAGGTTATTACAAGATATTGAGTAAAGTTCCCTGCTCTATAGAGTAAAACTTTGTTGCTTGTTGTATATTTAATTTTTTTAAATTAGAAATCTAGCATTCTATTCATACTAAGTCAAACAAGTGAAATAAAAATATCATAAATTTTTTAGTTAGGCAAAAATTCATAATTTTTATAAAATATATATGATATACATACTATTTATATATATGTATACAAAAGCTTTTCTAGTATGCTTGAGAAAGAACATCAAAAAAATAGAAGAGATGGAGAAATTGGAACACATAAACTAAATGAAATGGGAAAACTGAATATGAAATAGAAAAGTGAAACAAATCAGATAAAAGTAAAAGATAATTATATAGTCTGGCTGTTTTTAAATATGACTGCTCATTAGAAACATATCTGGAGCTTAGGAGAAAAAAACAATACATGGACATGTGTATTTTTCAAAAAATTTCAAAGTAATTCTGATATGCATCTCGATTTTTAAAAGTGATTACAGGTTTTTCTATTAAATGGTAGTTTTGGACTTCCCTGGGAGCTCTTCCTGCAGTGCAGGAGACCCTGGTTCAGTCCCTGGTTTGGGAAGATCCCCTGGAGAAGGAAATAGCAAATCACTCCAGTATCCTTTCCTGGAAAATCCCTTGGACAGAGGAGCCTGGTGGGCAGCAGTCCATGGGGTCACAGAGTCGCACATGACTGAGGGACTAACACATTCACTTTTTCAGTTTGGTGATATAGAATTCTATTATTTTTCTGTTGACCAATCTTGGTAGAATGGTATTTAATAAGTAATAGTTACATAATCACAATAGTAAAAGATATTTATCAATTTTCACAATCCATAGCCAGACAAAAAATAATTACAATTTCATGCCATACTGGGAACATGATTAACCTAACAATATAAAATAATTACAAACAATTTGGGGGTCAAGCAGAATGATGTGGTAAGCGAAAGTGCATACATGCACATGGTTTGATCTGTCCGGTCAATCTATGCCTTTTGGTTGGTGCATTAAATCCATTTACATTTAAGGTAATTATCGATATATATGATGATTGGATGGTATCACTGACTCAATGGACATGAGTTTGGGTGGACTCTGGGAGTTGGTGATGGACAGGGAGGCCTGGCGTATTGCGGTTCATGGGGTCACAAAGAGTCAGAGACGACTGAGCAACTGAACTTACTGACTGATGGTCCTATTACCATTTTCTTAAGTTTGGGGTTTATTTTTGTAAATCTTTTCCTTCTTGTGTGTCTCCTATATAGAGAAGTTCCTTTAGCATTTGTTGTAAAGCTGGTTTGCTGTTCTATGCTATACTTAGTCATGTCCGACTCTTTGGGACCCCATAGAATGTAGCCCTCCAGGTTGCTCTGTCCATGGGGATTTCCAGGCAAGAATACTGCAGTGGGTTGCCATGCCCTCCTCGAGGGGATCTCTCAAACCCAGGGATTGAATGCAGGTATTCTGCATAGTAAGTGAATTCTTTACCCTCTGAGCCACCAGAGAAGCAAAGAATTTGCCCTCCAATGCAGGAGATGTGCGTTCAGTCCCTGGGTTGGAAAGATCCCCTGGAGAAGGAAATGGTTACTCATTCCAGTATTCTTGCCTGGGAAATCCTATGGACAAAGGAGCCTTGAGGGCTACAGTCTATGGGGTCCCAAAATGTTGGATATGACTCAACAACTAAACAACAACTCTGTGATATTCTATATTTCTCTCACTTGCTTTTTTTTTTTTTTTAATCACCTGTTGTCTCCTAAAAGAATTTCTGCCTTTGACATATTTCCTCACTATAATCTAAATAGATCTGTCTATTTTTGTAAATGATGAAATTCTGCAGAGAATGACTGAGAATTGCTTTCATCTCTTCAGATATTGTGCAATATTACTAAATTAGTACATTTAGGGTGAGCTGTGATGATTAAGATTATGTCTAAACTGGGTTAGGCTGTGGTGCACAGTTGTTTGGTCAAACATCAATCTAGATATTGCTATGAATAAGGTTAAGGTGAGATTAACATTTAAATCAGGAGGGGTGAGTGCACATGTGTTTCATTAAGAAAGTTATCTCATGCAAGTAGCATCAAAAAAAAAATAAAAACTTTGGAATAAATTTAAAAAGAATGAAAAACTTGTACAATGAAACCATAAGAGTTTGATAAAAGATATTGAAAAAGACAAGAAAGATATGCTTGTTCTTGAATTAGAAGAATTAGTGTTTGAAAATATTCATACTACTCAAAAATTCCTGAAAATTCAAGGTGATTTCCACAAAACACATTATCCTCTATAAATAGGTGAGTCTCATTCAATCAGCAGAAGATTTTAAGAGCAAAGACTGAGGTCTCCTAAAGAAGAAATTCCACATGCAGATTGCAACATAGAAATTCTGTCTGAGCTTTCAGCCTTCCCAGTCAAGACTGCCACTTCAGCTCTTACCTGAAGCTGCAGGCAACCAGCTTGCCCTACAAATTTCCAGATTTCCAACTTGCCAGATGGAACAATTCCATGAGGATCAATGGTCTCTCTCTCTCTCTCTCCATCTATCTAAACACACACACACACACAAACAAATACACACACACATCCTCTCGGTATCTTTGTGTCTTTCCATCTCATTCATCTCTGTCTTTCGATCTTCTTTCTTTAAAAAAATCCTGCCATTTCAGGATGTGTGTCTTTTACTATAGTATGCTTTTGGTACTTGGTGTGTTTAAATATGAAAGTTTATTAATGGATAAATACATACATATTTGTATCCATAGTATATATGTGTAAATATATATCTGTAAATGTATTTGTGCATCAATAATATATGATGCATCTAAATATGTCTCCCTGAAACACATGAATATATGTATACAACTACAAATATGTATGTGTGTGATACCAAAAAGCTGAAATAGAAAAATTTACACCAAATGTACAATGATTGTCCTAAAGAAAGAAAATTGTACCAAGCAAGGAGAAAAAAAGAGACCTTAAATATATCTGTAATAATGTTTTGCTTTAAAAAGATGTTCTTATACAAAAAAATGAATGTTTGTTACCTCAGGCTGGTAGAGGCACTGCTACTGCTAAGTCACTTCAGTCGTGTCCGACTCTGTGAGACCCCATAGATGGCAGCCCACCAGGCTCCCCCGTCCCTGGGATTCTCCAAGCAAGAACACTGGAGTGTGTTGCCATTTCCTTCTCCAATGCATGAAAGTGAAAAGTGAAAGTGAAGTCACTCAGTTGGGTCCGACCCTCAGCGACCCCATGGACTGCAGCCTTCCAGGCTCCTCCATCCATGGGATTTTCCAGGCAGGAGTACTGGAGTGGGGTGCCATTGCAGGTTCTCTTTAATATAATTTATTTTATTCTTAAATTTTTTTTCACAATGATAATGATAAACTCTTCAAAAAGCAGCATAGAGCAGTGAAATAATGGAGACTACTGGATGTGGTAGCTCAGGGTTCAAAGGCTCTAGATAGCTGGGTAGTTCTGGACTAAAACCCAGTCTGCAGCAGAGGGTTGTATCAGTTCTGAAAAATTTCCTCCATCTCCCCCAAACAAAAATCATAGTTACAATTTTTCACTCAGAGAAGGCAACTTTTAAAATAATTTTCATTAAAAAAAAATGTCTTACAGATAGATGACAGCCCTGTCAAACAGCATGGGTATAACACTAACTCCATACTCAAATATGCAAAGTCAGATTTAGGACATTTTTTAATATATTTTGAATTTACATTTTATTTTCTTCATCCAGGTATGATAACACATTCCTCTTAGGTTGTTAAAGATTACCTTAATATTGTCACTTTCTCTTTATTACATTTAAACGGATTTTCTTTCTTCAAACTAGTCACCTTTGAGAATATAAAATAAAATAAAATATCATGAAAAATTGTGTTTACTTGGTTGATTTTTCTGACTTTGTTCCATTAAGGAAATTTTCATGACAAATTTTCATGACAAATTGATTAAGTTAAAGTTTTGAACCAGACAAAGGAAATTAAAGGTTTTAATTTTATTTGTTTTAAATTAAACTTCCAAGATTTTAGAGTATATTAAGACAAAATACTACTGAAAATTAATAATGATTCTATTATTTCATTATTTTTACTTATTGGTCCTTTACTTTCTATTTACCTTATTTTAAAATTGTACATTTTTATAAAAATACACGTGAGCTTCCTCATTTGAGCCCTATAAAAGATGCATGTCTCCCAATGTCTAGATGCTTTCTTAGAGTAAAACATGGAGGGAATTTGAGACTCATTACAATAACTGACAAACTCTAGGAGTTGGAAACTTGTGGAATTAGCAATATGATCTGATTCTTCACTCAGTGCAGTTCAGTTCAGTCGCTCAGTCATTTCCGACTCTTTGCGACCCCAAGAACCGCAGAACGCCAGGCCTCCCTGTGCATCACCAACTCCCGGAGTTTACCCACTCATGTCCATTGAGTCAGTGATGCCATCCGACCATCTCATTCTCTGTCATCCCCTTCTCTTTCTGCCTTCAATCTTTCCCAACATCACCGTCTTTTCAAATGAGTCAGCTCTTCGCATGAGGTGGCCAAAATATTGGAGTTTCAGCTCCAGCATGAGTCCTCCCAATGAACACCCAGGAGTGATTTCCTTTAGGATGGACTGATTGGATCTCCTTGCAGTCCAAGGGACTCTCAAGAATCTTCTCCAACACAATTCAAAAGCATCAATTCTTTGGCGCTCAGCTTTCTTTATAGTCCAACTCTCACATCCATACATGACTACTGGAAAAACCATAGCCTTGACTAGACGGATCTTTGTTGGCAAAGTAATGTCTCTGCTTTTTAATGTGCTATCTAGATTGTTCATAACTTTCCTTCCAAGGAGTAAGCATATTTTAATTTCATGGCTGCAATCACCATCTGCAGTGGTTTTAGAGCTCCCCAAAATAAAGTCACTTACTGTTTCCACTGTTTCCCCATCTATTTGCCATGAAATTGTGGGACCAGATTCCATGATCTTAGTTTTCTGAATGCTGAGCTTTAAGCCAACTTTTTCACTCTCCTCTTTCACTTCATCAAGAGGTTCTTTAGTTCTTCTTCACTTTCTTCCATAAGGGTGGTGTCATCTCCATATCTGAGGTTATTGATATTTCTCCCAGCAATCTTGATTCCAGCTTGTGCTTAATCCAGCCCAGCGTTTCTTATGATGTACTCTGCAAATAAGTTAAATAAGCAGGGTGACAATATACAGCCTTGACGTACTCCTTTTCCTATTGGGAACCAGTCTTTTGTTCCATGTCCAGTTCTAATTGTTGCTTCCTGACCTAGAACTTTGAAATATCCAAGTCATTAATGTAAAATGCATATGGCAAATTAATTACTGCTTTGGCTGATGGTTTTTAGAAATCCTATAAAGATAGAAAAAAAATCTGATTCCTCGGTTTTTCTAAGGAATAGTGCAATAGTTATTATGCTAAATTTCTCTACATTTAAACATTGAGATTGTTCTGACACATTGTGTATTACTAGTCAGGAAGACATCTGATCATTTTTTTCTTCTTCAAATCTATTTTCTTTTCTTTTTTTAATCTATTTTCAAATCAGTACTATGAATGACCAAAACCACATACTTTGCTTTCCTATTCCCATACTGTACTATAAAAGCTCTTCCAGTTGGTTTTCATGTAGTTAAAAGAGTACACATAATTCAATATAGTGCCTATATCCCTATTATTGATTCAATAATATTATAATTTTAATAAAATATATCATATATCAGACAATTCCTGTTTGTCCTTTATTTTTTGTGTAAATGTTCCTACCCATTTAAGATATGTCAGAGCAAAGCTAGTTCAGTTCAGTTCAGTCGCTCAGTCTTGTCTGACTCTTTGCGACCCCATGAATTGCAGCATGCCAGGCCTCCCTGTCCATCACCAACTCCCGGAGTTCACTCAGACTCAGGTCAGTGATGCCATCCAGCCATCTCATCCTCTGTCGTCCCCTTCTCTTCTTGCCCCCAATCCCTCCCAGCATCAGAGTCTTTTCCAGTGAGTCAACTCTTCGCATGAGGTGGCCAAAGTACTGGAGTTTCAGCTTCAGCATCATTCCTTCCAAAGAAATCCCAGGGCTGATCTCCTTCATAATGGACTTGTTGGATCTCCTTGCAGTCCAAGGGACTCTCAAGAGTCTTCTCCAACACCACAGTTCAAAAGCATCAATTCTTCTGCGCCTAGCCTTCTTCACACTCCAACTCTCACATCCATACATGACCACTGGAAAAACCATAGCCTTGACTAGACGAACCTTTGTTGGCAAAGTAATGTCTCTGCTTTTGAATATGCTATCTAGGTTAGTCATAACTTTCCTTCCAAGGAGTAAGCGTCTTTTAATTTCATGGCTGCAGTCACCATCTGTAGTGATTTTGGAGCCCAGAAAAATAAAGTCTGACACTGTTTCCACTGTTTTCCCATCTATTTCCCATGAAGTGATGGGACCGGAAGCCATGATCTTAGTTTTCTGAATGTTGAGCTTTAAGCCAACTTTTTCACTCTCCACTTTCACTTTCATCAAGAGGCTTTTTAGTTCCTCTTCACTTTCTGCCATAAGGGTGGTGTTATCTGCATATCTGAGGTTATTGATATTTCTCCCAGCAATCTTGATTCCAGCTTGTGTTTCTTCCAGTCCAGTGTTTCTCATGATGTACTCTGCAAAGAAATTAAATAAGCAGGGTGACAATATACAGCCTCGAAGTACTCCTTTTCCTATTAGGAACCAGTCTGTTGTTCCATGTCCAGTTCTAACTGTTGCTTCCTGACCTGCATACAGATTTCTCAAGAGGCAGGTCAGGTGGTCTGGTATTCCCATCTCTTTCAGAATTTTCCACAGTTTATTGTGATTCACACAGTCAAAGGCTTTGGCATAGTCAATAAAGCAGAAATAGTTGTTTTTCTGGAACTCTCTTGCTTTTTCCATGATCCAGAGTAAAGCTAAGGCAATCTTAATTAAAATTGCCAGTTTTATAAGTTACAGTATTTTTGCAAGACCCACTAATATGTAACACTGATGATATTTTTTTGTGTTTTATTTTCTAAAATAATAGAACATTTTAAAAAGTGTCTTATTATGGATGTATGTCTCATCTGTCTCTTAAAAGAAACCTAATGTACTACTAGTCCCTCAGTACATTTTAAGGTGTTAGGTATCCATGACCCAGGTGAATAAGTGATGTATTAAAAATATAACTGGATCAAGAAACAAACAAAACATGTCAACTTAAAAATAATCAATAAAGCATCATATAAAGTGTGCATTTTTAGAAATGCATTTAGATGCATATAGATTCATTTCTCTTTTAACCCTCAGACCCTCCTTTCATTTCAGTAATAAGATTTATGCAACATAGTGAATTGTCATTTGACTTACAAATACCCAGGACTTAGCTACTAAACAGCAGCAACAGAAGGGACATTTCTCTTCTATTATGATGAAATCTATTATTGCCATACTGGTTATTCAGGTATTAGTTTTCTATGGTAATATATATCTGCATAAACTGGTTAGTCTTATAACTAACCAGTTTAAAAAAAAGTCTTTTTAAAAGCAACTTATTCAACATATTGAGTAAATATTTGTCTAAATATCTTCAAATCATCTGTGCATATTTCAAATTATATTGAAAATACAGAGATTTCTGTGGTTTGTACTTGGGATTTATGCTCACATGTTCAGACTATTCATTATGTCCAAATTTTGTTAACGTATCTGGGACTGGGGAGGCTCCAAGCTACAGGTACCTGATGTATTGGTGCTGGTTTTCCTTGAGGAAACTTTGGGCCATGTTCTAACTCTTGTCTTCTCTCATGATGTTACTTTTTCTGCCTCCACGTGTTATCCTATCAGTGATTCTTTATACCATCATTGGTCCATTGCTAAGTTTCATTAATATTGATCCCAACAGAAGAAAATTCAAAATCTAGCCCATTTTCCTCAAAAGAAGTTCTTTGGCTCTTATGTAAATATACTCTTCTCTTCCAAAATGACTAGTTCTCACCTTTAAGGTGAATTATGACTCTGTATCAAGATTCCCAACTAGCTCAAACAGTAAAGAATCATCCTGCAATGCGGAAGACCCAGATTTGATCCCTGGGTCAGGAAGATCCCTGGAAAATGGCATGGCAAACCACTCCAGTATTCTTGCCTGGAGAATTCCATGGACAGAGGAGCCTGGTGGGCTAAAGTCTATGGGATTGCAAAGAGTCGGGCACAACTGAGCAACTTTCACATGCCTCTGTATCAAGCCATTGGTCTAATGGTTTTGGCCTCCTTCTGGCTTAAAAATAAAAGACATTCAGAGGATTTTTTTTCCTACAGTAGTAAAAAACAAGTGCTCCAAAGCCATTTGCTCCCTTCATCCTTTATATGGGGCTTTCCTTGTGGCTCAGCTGGTAAAGCATCTGCCTGCAATATGGGAGACCTGGGTTCAATCCCTGGGTCAGGATGACCCCCTGGAGAAGGGAAAGGCTACCCACTCCAGTATTCTGGCCCAGAGAATTCCAGGGACTGTATAGTCCATGGGGTCACAAAGAGTTGGACACAACTGAGCGACTTTGACTTTCACTTCACTTTCATCCTTTATATAGAAGTGGCCAGGGAACCTTATTTTTTGTGTGACTGCATTAGACATCATTTTACACATGCTGCTTATTTTCATATTATAATTTTCTAGAAAAGAACTGGATGTGATAGACTGAACAATCATTTCCATACTTCTAATTGTTGTATCTGTTGAGTGAATAAACTAATGACTAGCTCAATGAATTGATTTTTGTGTGTTACTTAACATTTCACATCTAAAGGCTATGACCTCAAATTATTCAGTCAAGGACCTTGACTATGTGTTTGTTTAAGAAGAGAGTTCTCCAGGCTATGTAAATTTCTATTTGGTAAAAACAAACAGTCCATATATTGTTAATTACTTGACAAAGCAAGTTTATGCATGTGACCTTTGCATAATCTTGGGAGACACTTTAAAAATATTTCATATTATATTATTATTATATCATTCTTTCTCAGTTAAAAATGAAATTACTTTCTTATAAAAATTATTCAAATTAATCTTTAGACACTAAATGTTAATTTTGAGTACATACCTTCAAAAATGAGTTTAGAGGATGCCCATGACAGTGTTTTTTCTGAAAATTGGCTGAAAATATGTATTGCTTTTAATTTGAGAATGCATTGCTGAGCTATTAGTCCAAGCTTTGAGAATTTTACTTTCTTTTGAGTTGTATTTGATTATGTAATATAATTATGGGAGTTTTAAGCACTACTGAGTTGAATGTCCATTTGGGAATTTTCAAACGTTTTTTATTTTGAGTGAGGTTGTTATAACTATAGCAAACTGTATAAATAGTTGATGGTAGATCAGGGTATTAAATCATGACTAGACTTTTCTCAAGATCATTGGCTAGTCTGTAGTCAAAGGCTCTGGTACAAATGGCCCAAAGATCCTAATTACAAAGAGGAGGAAAGATGCTGGCCAAGTCCCAAATGCAAGCAATTTGAGATTGCTGACTTCTCAGAATTATTCAGTACAATTTCTGGACACTTGAATTGTGTTCTTTTTTTTTTTTTTCCTGTAGTACATTTCCTGACTTGGCTTTGCTTCTGAAACAGCCAATTACTCTCCAAGCTCAGATCTCTTGGTTTCTACACCCCTCCACCATCAACTACATTGTTAAATTCCTATTTACATGGATGTCTCATGACTGCATGATCCTCAATGACAGAGCTGGTATTTTGCTTACCATTGTGAACTTCCCTGATAGCTCAGATGGTGAAGAATCCACTGCAAATGCAGAACACCTGAGTTCCATCCCTGGGTTGGGAAGATCCCCTGAAGAAGGGCATGGCAACCCTCTCAAGCATTCTTGCCTAGAAAATTCCATGTATAGAAGAGCCTGGCAGGCTACAGTCCATGGGGTTGCAAATGGTCAGACACAACTGAGAGACTTTGAGTTTCACTTTACCATTGTGATTGCAGGATTCAACACAGCATCAAACAGAACATGAGTAAATGGAAGAGGACTTAAAGTCTCTAGACTTGAAAGTGAATCAGGAGTTAAGAAAGTGAACTTAAGAAAGAATATTTGATGATGCAGATGATAATATCCTAGCTATGATAGAACACAAAAGGAATTATGCTATTCTCTGGTAAACATTTAGAAACAACTGAGTCTTTTTGAGAATTAAGTAATAACAGTATGTATTTGAAATTTATGTAGCCTTTTCTTTCATTATATGAAAGATTGGAATTTGGCAATACAAGGGATCTGGAGAGTAGCAAAGAAGTTATTGTTTCAACTGTGATAAAATATAGTAAGAACCTCCAGTGGAGCAAAAGAAGTATGAACTGACTGGGGAAGGGGAGAGAAAGATATTTCACTGGTAGAATCAAGGAAACTTGATAACTGATTGAATGTGATGAGGAAGTAATCAAGTATGATTTAAGAATTAAGAAGGAAAATGAACACTATATAAAAGTCCATTACGTTCCAAAAACACCCCCTGTGAATGTGGAGGGAGTTGTTAATTTTATCTCCTTCCCACATTTTTAATATGTAATTATGTATAATATCTCTTTTCATCATGGACAGTATTTTTATAAAAATATTGTATTTCTTTCACTGGACTCCAATATTCAACTCCTTAGTTTAATTGAGATCAATTCATTAGTGCTCACTCATTTGAGTGACTATGTTTACTTTTCCTAGGAGGTAATAATTTCATGATCTTTTATTTTTCTGATGCTTTGTAGAGAAAGAATTTAAATATTCTTTGAATATTTAAAGAATAATAAAAACTTTTTATTATTCACCAACAAAAACTTAGAAAGTACATCAGTGTTACTCACTAACATAAAATTCAATTCCCGTATTTGTGGAAGTAAGTATGTGAAGAAAAATTAAAACAGAAAAGTAGGAAGCAAAAACATTTAAAGTTAAAAGAATTTTAAATTTGGTAAACATATGTGTATTTGCTTCATAGTTCAAATTTTAAAATACACATTTTATATAAGCAAAGTGAAAGTGAAAGTCGCTCAGTGGTGTCTAACTCTCTGCAACCCTGTGGATCCATGGAATTCTCCAGTCTAGAAGACTGGAGTGGGTAACCTTTCCCTTCTCCAGGGATCTTCTCAATGCATGGATCAAACCCAGGTCTCTCGCATTGCAGGCAGATTCTTTACCAGCTGAGCCACAAGTGAAGTCCATAGTCATATAAGCAAAATATAATATAAAAGTAAGCTAAACTTATTTTTAAATATGGTTATGTAAAGAAAAATTTGCAAGGGGAAATTGTGTTAAATCAATTTTAAACTCATGTACATTATTAATAAACTGCATATTTTTGTTCATATGTAGGTTATTAACAATAGCATATAAAAGGAAGATAAAAGTCAAGGGATTACATAGGTCAAATACTGAAGCTGAATACATGAATATATAATATAACTGGAAAGTTTCTATAGCTAAACATTTGTGGGGAAAATAACTTACACAGCCAATTCACATGAAACAAATCTTCAGCTTTGGAATAATTTTTATTATCCACAAATATGCCTATTATAAGTTTGAAAAGCCTCAAAAGGTATCCCTTCACAATTCTAGGAGAGTTTTACATTGCTGGTCAGTGTTTCCCTTTTCATTTTAAAAGATTTCCATTCTCTTGTCACATAAACTACATTCCTTAGTCTTAAGTCACATAATTTTTTTTTTTTTTCTTTAAGCCTGGAACTGATGATTACACAACAAACAACTCATTTTAAACTTTGTACTAAGGATTACACCTAGAGCCAGACATCCTGGAATGTGAAGTCAAGTGGACCTTAGGAAGCATCACTACGAACAAACCTAGTGGAGGTAATGGAATTCTAGTTGAGCTATTTCAAATCCTAAAAGACGATGCTGTGAAAGTGCTGTACTCAATATACCAGAAAATTTGGAAAACTCAGCAGTGGCCACAGGACTGGAAAAAGTCAGTTTTCATTCCAATCTGAAAGAAAGGAAATGCCAAAGAATGTTCAAACTACTGCACAACTGCAATCATCTCACATACTAGTAAAGTAATGCTTAATGTTCTCCAAGCCAGGCTTTTACAGTATGTGAACCATGAACTTCCAGATGTTCAAACTGGATTTAGAAAGGGCAGAGGAATCAGAGATCAAATTGCCAACATCCGCTGGATCATGCAAAAAGCAAGAGAGTTCCAGAGAAAACATCTACTTCCGCTTTATTGACTACACCAAAGCCTTTGACTGTGTGGATCACAATAAACTTCAGAAGATTCTGAAAGAGATGGGAAAACCAGACCACCTGACCTGCTTCCTGAGAAAATTGTATGCAGGTAAGGAAGCAATAGTTAGAACTGGACATGGAACAACAGACTGGTTCCAAATAGGAAAAGGAGTACGTCAAGGCTGTATATTGTCACCCTGCTTATTTAACTTATATGCAGAGTACATCATGAGAAATGCTGGGCTGGAGGAAGCACAAACTAGAATCAAGATTGCCGGGAGAAATATCAGTAACCTCAGATATGCAGACAACACTATCTTTATGGCAGAAAGTGAAGAAGCATTAAAGAGCCTCTTAATGAAAGTGAAAGAGATAGTGAAAAAGTTGGCTTAAAACTCAACATTCAGAAAACTAAGATCATGGCATCTGGTCCCATCGCTTCATGGCAAATAAATGGGGAAACAGTGGAAACAGTGACAGACTATTTCTTTGGGCTCTAAAATCACTGCAGATAATGACTGCAGCCATGAAATTAAAAGACGCATGCTCCTTGGAAGAAAAGTTACAACCAGCGTAGACAGCTTAATAAAAAGCAGAGACATTACTTTGTCAAAAAAGGTCCGTCTAGTCAAGGCTATGTTTTTTCCAGTAGTCATGTGTGGATGTGAGAGTTGGACTATGAAGAAAGCTGAGCGCCAAAGAATTGATGCTTTTGAAGTGTGGTGTTGGAAAATACTCTTGAGAGTCCCTTGGACTTCAAGGAGATCCAACCAGTCCATCCTAAAGGAAGTCAGTCCTGAATATTCATTGGAAGGATTGATGCTGAAGCTGAAACGCCAATACTTTGGCCACCTGATGTGAAGAACAGACTCATTTGCAAACACCCTGTTGCTGAGAAAGGTTGAAGGTGGGAGGAGAAGAGCATGACAAAGGATGAGATGGTTGGATGGTATCTCTGACTCAATGGACATGAGTTTGAGTAAACTCTGGGAGTTGGTAATGGACAGGGAGGCATGGTGTGCTGCAGTCCATGGGGTTGCAAAGAGTCCGAGAAAATGCTGTTCCTGTCTTTATCAAGCTCGAAGACCCTCAGCTATTTTCACATCAAAAGCAGTATCCATTTAAGCCTTAGATGTTAAAGAAGGGTTAAAACCCATCATTGAAAATTTAAAGGAGCCGGGGGCTATTAATTCCCTGCAATAGTCCATGTAACACTCCTACTTTGGGTGTGAAAAAGTCAAATGATGAATGGAGACTAGTTCAAGATTTATGAATAATAAATGAGGCAGTGGTTCCTTTTACTTATATGCCAAAAACAAACAGAATTTCTTTCTTACAGGTATGGGCAGACACTTTCACTGGATGGATTGAGGCCTTTCCCTGCTATAGTGAATAGGCTAAGGAAGTTATAAAAATTTTAATCCATGAAATTATTCCCAGGTTTGGGCTGTCACAGAGCCTCCAGAGTGACAATGTTTCCCTTTTAAAGCTGCTGTAACTCAAGGGGTGTCAAAAGATTGAGGAATAGAATATCACTTACACTGTTCCAGGAGACCCCAATCCTCAGGAAAGTTGAAAAGGCTAATGACACTATTAAAAGACACTCATGTAAACTAACTCAGGAAACACAAGACAGTTGGTTTAAAATTCTACCCATAGCTTTAATGAGGGCTCGAACTGTCCCTAAGAAGAAGGAACTGTCTCTATGACAGACTGTTTTTGTGCACAAATATTGTCATAGGTCCTGAAGCCTTAAAATTAATTATGTACCTCACCTTTAACTTTTCAACAGGCATTACTGAGAGGTTAATTCCTGACCCAGCCTTTGAGTCAAACAAGCTACTGTTTGAGCCAGTAACTGAGATGGGACTGAGAATCTAGGTGGGCTTGCTTCTGCTGACTCCAAAGGTCCTCAGTCTGCCATTTGACCCTTAAGACAATGTCTTTCGGTCTGGACTCATTCCTAGGCTGCATTCCACAATCTGTCTAATTGCTGGGTCTGCTAAGCACTCTCCTCATCTCCTCTCCTCGCTCTCCTCCTCTCCTCAGTCTCCTCAATCTCCTCCTCTCCTCATTGTCCTCCTCTCCTCACTCTCTCCTCACTCTCCTCCTCTCCTCACTCTCCCCTACTCTCCTCCTCTCCTCACTCTCTCCTCACTCTCTCCTCACTCTCCTCCTCTCCTCACTCTTCTCTTCATTAAAGGCTTAACATGGTGGCTTTCTCTGCTTCAAGGAAAGTACTTTCTTCAGCTTTGCAAATACCTCTTCTTGATCTGATGACATCTAACAATCCTCAGATGGACTGCTATAACATATTGTACCTTAACTATGGACATAATGTGACTTTTCATTTTGATTATATTTTAACTTGGTTTAATGACTATTTTGCCTTACATCTGTAACTGTAAAAATGGGATTTGTTTCTAATTGTCTGAAGGCTTTTAAGTTACAAATGGTTTTCAAGCTCCTACGAGTGCTACAGCCTCCTCCAACTATTACTTGGGGCCCCTGGATCAGAGACACTCAATATGAGGGTTAGGAGAATATGTTGCCTCAACAATTTAGGGATGATGCCCCTCAACAGCTGGAAGTAGTTTATGGAAGAAAAACAGCACCTCTTTCCCTTGGCAACATACTTTCCTAAAAGAAAAGGGAGGAATGAGAGAGTCAGTTCCTAGGCAGGTGGATAAGAAGTATGGGGGTCCCTGATGAGATAGGGGTCTGGAATTCTCAAGGAAGAGGAAAGGACAAATGTCTCTCTCTCTCTCTCTTTTTTTTTTAATCTCTTCATTCCTTAGTCTTAGTCACATACAACAATTTTTTTTTTTTTTTTTGTCTTTAAGCTTGGAACTGATTATTACACAACGAACAACACAGTTTAAACTCCATCCAGTTCAGTTCAGTTCCTCAGTCATGGCCGACTCTTTGCAATGCCATGGACTGCAACACACCAGGCCTCCCTGTCCATCACCAACCCTCAGAATTCACTCAAACTCATGTCCATTGAGTTGCTGATGCCATCCAACCATATCATCCTCTGTCATCCCCTTCTCCTCCTTCCTTCAATCTTTCCCAGAATCAGGGTCATTTAAAATGAGTCAGTTCTTTGCATCTGGTGGCCAAAGTACTGGAGTTTCAGCTTCAGCATCAATCCTTCCAATGAATATTCAGGACTGATTTCCTTTAGGATGGACTGGTTGGATCTCCTTGAAGTCCAAGGGACTCTCAAGAGTCTTCTCCAACATCACAGTTCAAAAACATCAATTCTTTGGCACCCAGCTTTCTTTATAGACCAAATCTCTCATCCATACATGACTACTGGAAAAACCATAGCTTTGACTAGACAGACCTTTGTTGGCAAAGTAATGTCTCTGCTTTTTAATAAGCTGTCTGTGTTGGTCATAATTTTCTTCCAAGGAGCATGTGTCTTTTAATTTCATGGTTGCAGTCACCATCTGCAGTGAATTTGGAGCCACAAAAGTAAAGTCTGACACTGTTTCCACTGTCTCCCTATTTGCCATGAAGTGATGGGACCAGATGCCATGATCTTCGTTTTCTGAATGTTGAGTTTTAAACCAACTTTTTCACTCTCCACTTTCACTTTCATCAAGAGGCTCTTTAGTTCTTCTTCACTTTCTGCCATAAGGGTGGTGTCATCTGTATATGTGAGGTTATTGATATTTCTCCCAGCATTCTTGATGCCAGCTTATGCTTCATCCTGTCCAGCATTTCTCATGATGTACTCTGCATATAAATTAAATAAGCAGGGTGACAATATACAGCCTTGACATACTTCTTTTCCTATTTGGAACCAGTCTGTTGTTCCATGTCCAGTTCTAATTGTTGCTTCCTGACCTGCATACAGATTTCTCAGGAGGTAGGTCAGGTGGTCTGGTATTCCCATCTGTTCAAGAATTTTCCACAGTTTGTTGTGATATAACAACAATGTATCCTGCTTGAGGACACATTCTCCTTCTTGAAAACCTTCTAACTAATGCTGATATCTTAGAATGTATATTATGGAAGTGAGTCTGGTAGGATCTTTCTATTATTAAGTTTTAATCCTATTATCCTGAAATGTAAATTGTGGGAGTGGGTCTCATATAATTTTTACAAACTTGAGATGTTCTTTTGATTTATTGTAATAACTAATTTAATAAATATATAAAGACTTGCTAAAGAATAGTGAAGGGGGCACTCTCCATCCCCCTTTTGATGTCTATGTCAGAATCTTTCTCTGTCCCTTTTTCACTTTAATAAAATGCTGCTACACAAATGCTCTTGAGTGATCTAGCCTGGTCCCTGGTCCCAAAGCTAAATCTTCTTCAGAGATCATGAATCCGACATCATTCACCATAAGCTATCACAACTCACATCTGTAAATGAATACTGGCAAAACCATAGCTTTGACTATAGGGGCTTCAGTGTAGTCAATGAAGAAGAACTAGACGTTTTTCTGGAATTCCCTTGCTTTCTCTGTGATCCAGTGTACCATGGCAATTTGTCCTCTGATTCCTGTGCCTTTTCTAAACCCAGCTTTTACATCTAGAAGTTCTCGGTTCATATACTGCTGAAACCTAGCTTGAAGGATTTTGAGCATTACCTTGCTACCATGTGGAATAAGCACAATTGTATGGTAGTTTGAACATTCTTTGGCATCACCTTTTTTAGGATTGGAATGAAAACAGAACTTTTCCAGTCCTGTAGCCACTGCTGAGTTTTCAAATTTGTTGACATATTGATAGAAGAACTTTAACAGTATCATGTTTTAGGATTTTAAATAGCTCAGGTGTTTCACTATTAAAATTAAAGTTAACATGTGATATAGCAATCTCACTCCTGAGTATTTATTGAAAAAAAAAATTACAGAGATATATGCACTCAATGTTTGTTGCAGCTTTATTCATGATAGTTAGACATAGAAACTAGCTAAATGTCCATCATTGGACAAAGGATTAAAAATGTAGCATGTGTGTATGTACATATGTGTATATACACACATATGTGTATTACACATGTGTTATACATATATGTGTGTACATAGGTATATAGATATAACATAATATTATTCTGCCATGAACAAGTAGGAAATTCTGCTACACACAAAGTGAGTAGACATAGAGAAAATTATACAAAATAAAATAAGCCATTTACTTAAGGTATCAAAAATAGTCAAACTCATAGAATTAGAAAGTATATTGATTGTTGATATTACCTATTAGTAAGTGTAAATAGATAAGACTGTACAATGGGAATAAAGCTTCAATTATGCAAGGTTAATAGGTTTTTTATATCTGTTGTACATTGTTGATATTGACAATATTGTACTGCATAATTAAAATTTTGTTAAAAGTGAAGATCTCATGTTATCTGTTTTTATTACCAAAAAAAAAACACACAAACACAAACAAATGAAAAAAACCCAAAAACTTTGCACAGGGATATTTAGAGCGGCTATTGTAATGGTAGATACTTTTTATGGTACATCTGTCAAATTCATAGTATGTACAATAACAACAGTGAACTCCAATGTGAACTATGGACTTTGAGTGATAAAAGTATGTCAACAAATATTCATTGATTTTAATAAATGTATTACTCTGGTGAGGGAGATTGATAGTGGGAGAAGTTGCATGGGGATTGTGGGCAGAAGGTACAATAAAGCTCTCTTTTACCTTTTACTCAATTTTGCTGTGGACCTAAAACTGCTCTAAATAACATTTATTATTTTAAGTGCATTGAATAGCCTAGTGATAATGTTATAAAAATATATTTTATCAAAGCTATAGAAAAAGCCTTTAGCTATTCATATTTTGTGAAACCTGAAAAGGGACAAGTTATTCAAGAGATTGTTGACGATGGAATAAGCACGCATTTATTTTATCTTTGGTCAAAACCTAGTCTTCAGATCTTTGCTATTGTAATAAAGAGGGCCATGTAGAATACAAAATGAAACAAAACCAGAGAAATATGTAAAACATCCAACAGCTTTCAACTTTAATAATGATTGAAATTTTTAATTTGAGAAAATTGTGCCCTGAAAAACAACAATTATTCTATACACAAAAAGAACCCCCCCAAAAATTGAAATTAAAATATTTCAGAACTGGTCCAGGGGTTTAAACACTGATTTGGAGATGAGCAAAACAGGCAAAACTATTAATAAATCTATTATCATCCCCACACAAAAATACTTGCACACATATACCAGCACATGCACATACACATAAGCATATACATGTACTTATACACTCACACACAGACTTTAAAGACTTGAAGTTCAATCTCAACAAATACTTTTACTTTGGAGATAAACAGAACAAAACTGAAATTCAAGGAAGTCAATAGAGTTGGGCTTTGGTATTGGTTATCCATTCAGTTTCTTACCTCTGAAGAATCAAGGTCTGGAAGCCTGGTGACATTTTGTGAGATGATGGTAATGAACAAAGCTACTTCGGTGCCTGGTGACAAAGTATGTCCTTAGTTATGGAAGTGACTAAATTGACTGCCTCTTTATACATCTGAGCTCTTTTATGGCATGCTGGTGGCTCTATGAACATCTGGATTGCCATTCTTGCATGGAATTTGCATTTTTTATAATGATAGTTTCATAAGTTGCAATCACAATGTCTTCAAGATGTATCAACAGGAATTATTAACATGTGACAACCTGAGGAGAATAAAAAACATGATAAAGATTCTGCTTAGGGCTGGAAGGAGAGGAGGTGCTCAAATTTATTGAAACTGGGGCATTGTTGTTAGAGTAAGTGCATAACAAAATATTTTACTTATTTTTTAAATGAAGTTAATGAAGTCTGTCAAGAGAAGTTAAATTTATATTGACTTTGAAAAAACATTACCAGCACAAATCTCTGACTCAAGTAGAGGTATTTTGTGGCTTCCTGCT
This sequence comes from Bos indicus x Bos taurus, assembly GCF_003369695.1. Taxonomy (NCBI): domain Eukaryota; kingdom Metazoa; phylum Chordata; class Mammalia; order Artiodactyla; family Bovidae; genus Bos; species Bos indicus x Bos taurus. Next base: position 82,587,396 of record NC_040077.1, on the reverse strand, counting down.
TTAATGTTTGCTCTATTTCTAACTGTACAGATATTTAATAATGGTACTTAAAACTAAAGTAACATAAAACTCATGAAGGAACAAGTAAATTCATGAATAAGCTTTTCATTTGATATTGTTTCTTCTCTCAGAAATTTGTCAAGAGCTAAAAGACAGTAAGTTTTGGGTTTCATGCCTGTGAGCGAGTTGTAGGAAAGCTAGAATTCAGTAATGCTCATATAAGACTACATACTTTGTGCTGTGCTAAGTTGCTTCAGTTGTCTCTGAGTCTTTGTAACCCCATGGACTGTAGTCCTCCAAGCTTCTCTTTCCATGAGATTCTCCAGGCAAGAATACTGGAGTGAGTTGCCATTTCCTTCTCTAGGTCTTCCCAATCCAGATATCTAATCCTTGTCTTGTACATATCCTGTATCAGCAGACAGGTTCTTTACCACTAGTTCCACCTGGGAAACCATTCTTGGATACTAGATTTTAATGAACACTTTTATAAGATACCATATTCTAATTAATTAAAAAGTGCTTCTAATTGTCCAAACATATTTTATCTAATCAACACAAAGAAAATAATCCACAATTATGGTAAACAGAAAATAATATAATTTTCAAATAATTACTTTCAAGTTCTTTCTTTGCCAATTTTCAAAAAAAATAGTCTCTTCTATTTTGGGGAGTGTGTTGGGAAACTATAGAGAATGGTATGTGATCAAAAGTCAGATTACAGGAAAAGTATAAAAATCAAGAGGAATATAAAGAAACAAAAGGGTGAAAATTATTCTTGTTGTTCAGTCACTAAGTTGTATCCAATTTTTTGTGACCCCCATGGACTGTAACAAGCTAGGCTTCTCTGTACTTCACCATCTCCTGAAGCTGGCTCAAACTCATGTCCATTGAGTTGGTGATGCCATCCAACCATTTCATCCTCTGTCATCTCTTTCTCTTCCTGCCTTCACTCTTACCAGCATCAGCGTCTTTTCCAATGAGTTGGCTCTTCATATCAAGTGGCCAAAGTATTGGAATTTCAGCTTCAGCATCAGTTCTTCTAATGAATATTCAGGGTTGATTTCTTTTAATTTGACTGGTTTGATCTCCTAGCAGTCCAAGAGACTCTCAAGAGATTTCTACAATGCCACAGTTCAAAAGCATCAATTATTCAGTGCTCAGCTTTCTTTATAGTCCAACTCTCACATCCATACATGACCACTGAAAAAAACATAGCTTTGACTAGATGGAGCTTTGTTGGCAAGGTCATGTCTCTGCTTTTTAATATGCTGTCTAGGTTTGTCATAACTTGTCTTCCAAGGAGCAAGTGTCTTTTAATTTCATAGCTGCAGTCACCATCCACAGTGATTTTGCAGCCCCAGAAAGTAAAGTCTGTCACTGTTTCCATTGTTTCCCCATTTATTTGACATGAAGTGATGAGGCCAGATGTCATGATCTTCAATTTTTGAATGTTGCGTTTTTTTTTAATTTTATTTTATTTTTAAACTTTACAATATTGTATTGGTTTTGCCAAACATCAAAATGAATCCGCCACAGGTATACATGTGTTCCCCATCCTGAACCCTCCTCCCTCTTCCCTCCCCATACCCTCCCTCTGGATCGTCCCAGTGCACCAGCCTCAAGCATCCAGTATCGTGCATCGAACCTGGACTGGCGACTTGTTCCATATATGATATTATACATATTTTAATGTCATTCTCCCAAATCATCCCACCCTCTCCGTCTCCCACAGAGTCCAAAAGACTGTTCTATACATCATTGTCTCTTTTGCTGTCTCGTATACAGGGTTATCGTTACCATCTTTCTAAATTCCATAAGTATGCATTAGTATACTGTATTGGTGTTTTCTTTCTGGCTTACTTCACTCTGTATAATAGGCTCCAGTTTCATCCACCTCATTAGAACTGATTCAAATGTATTCTTTTTAATGGCTGAGTAATACTCCATTGTGTATATGTACCACAGCTTTCTTATCCATTCATCTGCTGATGGGCATCTAGGTTGCTTCCATGTCCTGGCTATTATAAACAGTGCTGCGATGAACATTGGGGTACACGTGTCTCTTTCCCTTCTGGTTTCCTCAGTGTGTATGCCCAGCAGTGGGATTGCTGGATCATAAGGCAGTTCTAGTTTTAAGCCAGCTTTTCACTCTCCTCTTTCACCTTCTTCAATAGGCTTTTTAGTTTCTCTTCGCTTTCTGCCATTAGAGTGGTGTAATCTGCATATCTGAGGTTATTAATATTTTCCTGGCAATCTTGATTCCAGCTTGTGCTTCATCCAGCCCAGCATTTCACATGATGCACTCTTCATATAACTTAAATAAGCAGGCTGACAATATACAGCCTTGACGTACTCCTTTTCCTATTTGAGCCAGTATGTTTTTTCATGTCTGATACAAACTTTTGACTCTCAGGAGTCAGGTAAGGTGATCTAGTCTCTTTAAGAATTTTCACTGTTTGTTGTGATCCACACAATCAAAGGCTTTAGTGTAGTCAATAAAACAGAAGTAGATATTTTCCTTGAATTATTTTCCTTTTTCTATGATCCAACAGATTTTGGCAATTTGATCTCTGGTTCCTCTGTCTTTTCTATATCCAGCTTGTACATTTGGAAGTTCTTAGTTCATGTACTGTTTAAGCCTAGCTTGGAGACTTTTGAGCATTATCTTGCTAGCATGTGAAATGAGTGCAATTGTATGTTAGCTTTCTGCTGCTGCTGCTGCTGCTAAGTTGCTTCAGTCGTGCCCGACTCTGTGTGACCCCATAGAGGGCAGCCCACCAGGCTCCTCTGTCCCTGGGATTCTCCAGGCAAGAACTCTGGACTGGGTTGCCATTTCCTTCTCCAATGCATGAAAGGGAAAAGTGAAAGTGAAGTCGCTCAGTCATGTCTGACTCTTCAAGACCCCATGGACTGCAGCCTACCAGGCTCCTCCACCCATGGGATTTTCCAGGCAAGAATTCTGGATTGGGTTGCCATTGCCTTTTCCAATGTTAGCTTGAATATTTCTTTAAATGTTGAATGGTTATAGAAAAAGGTATAGATATTTAATATGTGGTAGGAAATGAGGTTAAAAATGAGAATATAGTGAGTGCAAATTTTACCTCGATTAAAAGTCAAATGTTCAGAAAACTGTTATTAAAAACCAAATTTTTCTATGACTTATTTGGCCTTCTTCCTGCACCCTCATCTGTTTACTAGCTCACAAGGAGACAAATAATGTTGAATCCCACAAATTATAAATTATCTTTGAATTAATAATTAACTTAATCCTTTTTGTAAACAGTGTCTAATTGCAATAAAAGTTCTTAGTCATTTGGATAGTTTTCCCTTCCCGGCTGACTTGGTGTCACCTTGGTTTCTTGCTGGAGATCCCCTCTAACTCTTGTGGAATTCTGCAATCTCTTTTATTACCAAAAAGTCAGAGGCAACTTAAGAGAGCTAAACCTTAGAGCTTACCTCTGCATGATCATATACTTTGCTGCAATATTGCTGTGGCCCACTGTGGATAACTGTTGGTTGTGAAGGGAGGGGTCTCTTTTCAGATCCTAAACTGCAGGGCCATTTGCACCTCTCTTTGCTCTCAGAAGTTCTTTTACTCATGAAAACCTTCACTCTCTTTTGAAAAATGTGTGCTGCCAACTAAAAATCATCTCTTACTATTTGCCTCTACAAGGATTAATTCACTGGCCCCTGCTGTCACTGACTTTCAATATATCCTGAAAGAAGTTCAGGGTGGAGATCAGGAATGGGGCACTTCATGCTCTGGGAAAAACTGGCAGAAAGAATTATAGATAGATATTTTCAGATTTTTATGAGCCCAAATGTTTGTATATTCTGTTATCTAGAAAAGCACTAAAATAATTACTGGAGACATCTGCCCCTTGGGCCTAACAGTGACCTTCTGACAAAATGTGTGCTTGACTGCAAGTGTCCTCCTTCTCCAAAATCACATATGTACCGATTCCCTCTCACCTCGAGCAGTTCCTCAGAGCCATCTGAAATGCTGTCTCCCATGCTACAGTCCTCCTGTATAGCTGCAAATGTAACTCACAATTCTCATATTCTGCTTTTTTTTATTCCTGACTGTGAAACCAGTATGTATTTTGGGCTTCCCTGGTGGTTCAGCAGTAAAGAATCTGACTGCAGTACAGTAGCTACAGGAGATGTAGGTTTAGTCCCTAGGTTGGGAAGATCCCCTGGAGGAGGGCATGGCAACCAGTCCGGTATTCTTGACTGGAGAATCCCATGGACAGAGGAGCCTGGCAGGCTACAGTCCTAGAGTTGAAAAAAGTCACACACGACTGAAATGACTTTGCACGCATGAATTTCTCAATACTTTCAAGCTGTGAAAGCAGTTAAATTTGCTTTCAGTTGTCTTCTGTTCTTTTTGCTTAGCTGATAGTGAATCCCACATCCTCTCTTGGCTACAAGGAAATTTATTTATTTATTTTAGTTCTCTAGAGTACAGTTGTTGATATGGGAAAGAAGAATAAAGGAATTTGGAAAATTTGTTCTCAAGATAATAGCCTGTCTTGCAAAGCTATTGGCTTGTGTTTAATCCAATTTGAATGTCAGAAAATTAATATTGCTTAGGCATTTCTCCTTTCATCCCAGCTGTAACAAATTTTAATCTTCTTCAAAGCAGATGGACACCTAGGGTAGTCCAGGGCAAAGGTCAGATACTCAGGAAAGCAAAAGGATGAAAACATGCAATTTTAAAAATCAATTATTTCTATTAGAGTAGTGTATTTAAAGGCTCACCACATCTGCCTACAAAACTTTCTTCTTATTATTTAATTTACTTCAATACTGCACTTTGTACATGTCTCTGAATCTTCTTTCTTTATTTAAAAGTACTAAATCATTTACAAGTAAGAACAATACAAGATTTATAATAAAACAATCACCTCTCTCCTCTAATCTAAACAATTCTAGAGACACTTTTCCATGAGGTATCTACTTTTTTGGTCTTTAAATAATCATGATGAATGTATTGATATTAAGTTCATTTGAGTGAGTTTTGAAAAACACACACATGTATAAAACTGAGAACCTCAAAATTTTAAGCCATAAACACGACCTGAGAAAGTACATAAATAATTTATATGTGTATTATATAGAAATGGTTTTCATTTAGTTGTGTGTATAACATATTTAAATTTTTTTCTTTTTTTCTTTTTAAATGTTTCTCTTTTCTTAGTTTTTGGTAGCAAATACATTTGCAAAGAACAAATGTATGACCTTCTGCAGTATTCTTAATTTAGCCTTAATGGAAAGGACTGTCAAATAACAGAATACTTTGATTACATGAATAAATGAAAGTTCATGTTTTCCTTGACAAATTGGTTTTAACACATTTATTTATGCTCATATCTCCAAACTAATACTCTGCTCTCTAAACTGTGAAAATAAGTAAGCAACCTCAGTTGTTGTCAATACAATTAATAAACATCAAATAGCAAATTCTCATATCAAAAATTTATTTTATAATATCTCTTAATTATTTTACAAATAGGTCTGTTTGAGATATTTACTCCACCTGAAATTACAGATTACACAAATGCAAGTTATAAAAGTTAATAATATAATAAAAAATCATTTACAAAATAAATTAATCAGTTCATTTCAGTTGCTCAGTGATGTCCAACTCTTTGTGACCCCGTGGACTGCAGCACGCTAGGCTTCCCTGTCTATCACCAACTTCTGGAGCTTACTCAAATTCATGTCCATCAAGTTAGTGATGCCATCCAACCATTTCATCCTCTGTCATCTCCTCCTGCCTTCAATCTTTCCCAGCATCAGGGTCATTTCAAATGAGTCAGTTCTTTGCATCAGGTGGCCAAAGTATTGGAGTTTCAGCTTTAGCATCAGTCCTTCCAATGAATATTCAAGACTGATTTGCTTTAGGATGGACTGGTTGAATCTCCTTGCAGTTCAAGGGACTCTCAAGAGTCTTCTCCAACATCACAGTTCAAAAGCATCAATTCTTCAGTGCTCAGCTTTCTCTGTAGTCCAACTTTCACATCCATTCATGAATACTGGAAAGACCAAAGCTTTGACTAGAAGGACCTTTGTTGGCAAAGTAATGTCTCTGCTTTTGAATATGCTATCCAGGTTGATCATAACTTTCCTCCCAAGGAGTAAGCATCTTTTAATTTCATTGCTCTTCAAGAAAATTAGAGATACCAAGGGAACATTTCATGCAAAGATGGTATCAATAAAGGACAGAAATGATATGGACCTACAGAAGCAAAAAATATTAAGAAGAGGTGGTAAGAATACACAGAAGAACTATACAAAAAAAGCGCTTAATGACTCAGATAATCATGATGGTACGATCACTCACCTAGAGCCAGACATGCTTAAATGTGAAGTCAAGTTGGCCTTAGAAAGAATCGCCACTAACAAAGTGAGGGGAGGTGATGGAATTCCAGTTGAGCTATTTCAAATCCTAAAAGATGATGCTGTGAAAGTGCTGCACTCAATACATCAGCAAATCTGGAAAACTCAGCAGTGGCCATAGGACTGGAAAAAGTCAGTTTTTATTCCAATCTCAAAGAAAGGCACTGCCAAAGAATGCTCAAACTACTGCACAATTGCACTCATCTCACACACTAGTAAAGTAATGCTTCAAATTCTCCAAGCCAGACTTCAATAGTATGTGAACCATGAGCTTCCAGGTTCAAGATGAATTTAGAAAAGGCAGAGGAACTAGAGATAAAATTGCCAACATCCATTGGATCATCAAAAAAGCAAGAGAGTTCCAGAAAAACATCTATTTCTGCTTTATTGACTATGCCAAAGCCTTTGACTGTGTGGATCACAGAAAACTGTGGAAAACTCTTAAATAAATGGGAATACCACAGCACCTGACCTGCCTCTTGAGAAATCTGTATGCAGGTCAGGAAGCAACAGTTAGAACATGGGACATGGAACAGCAGAGTGGTTCCAAATAGGGAAAGGAGTACATCAAGGCTGTATACTGTCACCCGGCTTATTTAACTTATATGAAGAGCACATCGTGAGAAACTCTGGGCTGGATGAAGCACAAGCTGGAATCAAGATTGCCAAGAGAAATATCAATAACCTCAGATATGCAGAGGACACCACCCTTATGGAAGAAAGTGAAGAAGAACTAAAGAGCCTCTTGATGAAAGTGAAAAAGAGTGAAAACGACCCAATCAAAAATGGGCCAAAGAACTAAATAGACATTTCGCCAAAGAAGACCTATAGATGGGTAAAAAACACATGAAAAGATGCCCACCACCACTCATTATCAGAGAAATGAAAATCAAAACCATAATGAGGTACCATTTCACACCAGTCAGATGGCTGCTATCCAAAAGTCTACAAGCAATAAATGCTGGAGAGGGAGGGTGTGGAGAAAAGGGAACCCTCTTACACTGTTGGTAGAAATGCAAACTAGTACAGCCACTTGGAGAACAGTGTGGAGATTCCTTAAAAAACTGGAAATAGAACTGCCTTATGACCCAGCAATCCCACTGCTGGGCATACACACTGAGGAAACCAGAATTGAAAGAGACACATGTACCCCAATGTTCATCGCAGCACTGTTTATAATAGCCAGGACATGGAAGCAACCTAGATGTCCATCAGCAGATGAATGGATAAGAAAGCTGTGGTACATATACACAATGGAGTACTACTCAGCCATTAAAAAGAGTATATTTGAATCAGTTCTAATGAGGTGGATGAAACTGGAGCCTATTATACAGAGTGAAGTAAGCCAGAAAGAAAAACACCAATACAGTATACTAATGCATATATATGGAATTTAGAAAGATGGTAATGATAACCCTGTATGTGAGACAGCAAAAGAGACACAGATGGATAGAACAGTCTTTTGGACTCTGTGGGAGAGGGAGAGGGTGGGGAGATTTGGGAGAATGGCATTGAAACATGTGTAATATCATATATGAAATGAATAGCCAGTCCAGGTTTGATGTAGGATACAGGATGCTTGGGGCTGGTGCACTGGGATGACCCAGAGGGATAGTAGGGGGATGGAGGTGGGAGGGGAGTTCAGGATGGGGAACACATGTACACCCGTGGCAGATTCATGTTGATGTATGGCAAAACCAATACAACATTATAAAGTAATTAACCTCCAATTAAAATAAATAAATTTATATTCAAAAATAAAAAATAAATAAGTCATGGAAACGTTTTAAAAAATATTGGCTTAAAGCTCAACATTCAGAAAACTAAGATCATGGCATCCAGTCCCATCATGTCCTGTCAAATAGATTGGGAAACAGTGGAAACAGTGACAGACTATTTTTTGGGGCTCCAAAATCACTACAGATGGTGACTGCAGCCATGAAATTAAAAGACCCTTGCTCCTTGGAAGAAAAGCTATGACCAACCTAGACAGCATATTACAAAGCAGAGACATTATTCTGCCAACAAAGGTCCATCTAGTCAAAACTATGGTTTTTCCAGTAGTCATGTATGGATGTGAGAATTGGGCTATAAAGAAAGCTGAGCACTGAAGAATTGATGCTTTTGAACTGTGGTGTTGGAGAAGACTCTTGAGAGTTCCTTGGATAAAAAGGAGATTCAACCAGTTCATCCTAAAGCAAATCAGTCCTGGATATTCATTGGAAGGACTGATGCTGAAGCTAAAACTTCAATACTTTGGCCACCTGATGTGCAGAATTGACTCATTTGAAAAGACCTTGATGCTGTGAAATTCTGAAGGTTGGAGGAGAAGGGGATGACAGAAGATGAGATGATGGCATCACTGCCTCAATGGACCTGAGTTTGAGTAATCTTTGGGAGTTGGTGATGGACAGGAAAGCCTGGCATGCTGCAGTCCATAGGGTTGCAAGGAGTCAGACACATGGGAGCGACTGAACTGAAGAGTGAAAGCATGCAAGTTAATATTATTTGTCTCACACATTTTCCTTTTTTTAATTTGATTATCTTGTTTGAATATTTTATAGCAAAAATTATAATTAGCTACTGAATATCTAATTTCATAATACAGGTCTCACTTTTCCCAAATATTAGTTCTTAGATTACATAAATATAGATTTGGAATAAATCAATATTTTAAGTGAGTAAAATCCTGTTTGAATGATGAAATACAAGTTGTAAGCATATAAAATAACAAGTGAAAATGTTTGTCACTCAGTTGTGTCTGACTCTTTGCAACCCCATGGACTGTACCACACCAGGTTCCTCTGTACATGGAATTCTCCACTAAAGAATACTGGAGAGGGTTGCCCTTCTCTTTTCCAAGGGATCTTCCTGATCCAGAGACTGAACCTTGGTATCCTGCATTGCAGGCAGATTCTTTACCATCTGAGCCACCAGGGAATCCTCTAAAGTAACAACATTAATGGTAAAAAAAAAAAATGCATGTTTAATTTAATTTTATTTTTTATTTAAATTTTATTGATAACTCCAGTTGAAACTAATCCAGAAATAAATTAGAAAATTAGTAACTTTAACAGATAAATATGCCTGGAATTCTATGGTGCATTTTTATTATCACACTCTTATAAAGCCCTTCAGCTCTCTGATGGTGTAATTTCTGTCTTTCTTCCCTAAACTCCTTCACATGTGTCACTAAAACTGACATATCTTAGCCCTGGTCTATCACTGTGATCCATCTTCTGATTTCTTTTAGATTTGAGGACAATCTCAGGGTGTCTGAACTGCCTGTTCCATCTGCTTCTACAGATATTAGCCATCTCTCTGACATATCTTCATCATTTAGAGAGCAGTTAAAATATTTCCTACTCAGAGCAGGTTTTACTGATTAATAATTTTCTAACATTTTAAATATTTTATTTCTCACATTAGAACTGGAAACTTTTTGATAACACTGTTGAACTTAATTTACATGGAAAATAATGAAGCTTGAGGTTCACTTACCTTCTTTTACCTTTTTGTGTGTTTTATACCATTTTGTAAAGATGTAGAAGGGGTCATAAAAATGGATACATGCGTAAGTTTCTGTAAAATACAGAAATTTAATAAAATGTCTTGGTTAGAGTACAGTTCCTTTCCATTCTGACTTCTGTCCTTTTTGTAGCAGATACGTTTTGTATCAGGTTTCCTTTGTGTATCAGACACTAGTTGAAGTGGCCACCTCGCTTGATATGTGTAAGTGGAATTGGGGTTCTGAATATGTTTAATTTGATTCAACAGGATATACTGATGTGGTTCCCAATACCTGCCATATATATTTGATCTATTGTTAAGCATTATGAGTAGGAATGACTTCTATAAATACTTTGTGTACAATATAGGCTCATCCAGATGCACCTTCAGTTCAGTTCATTTCAGTTGCTAGTCGTGTCCGACTGTTTGCAACCCCAGGAATCACAGCACCCCAGGCTTCCCTGTCCATCACCAACTCCCAGAGTTCACTCAAACTCATGTCCATCGAGTAGGTGATGCCATCTAGCCATCTCATCCTCTGTTGTCCGCTTTTCCTCCTGTCCCCAATCTCTCCCAGCATCAGTGTCTTATCCAATGAGTCAACTCTTCGCATGAGGTAGCCAAAGTATTGGAGTTTCAGCTGTAGCATCAGTCCCTCCAATGAGCACCCAGGACTGACATCCTTTAGGATGGACTGATTGGATCTCTGCAGTACAGGTAACTCTCAAGAGTCTTCTCCAACACCACACTTCAAAAGCATCAATTCTTCGCACTCAGCTTTCTTCACAGTCCAACTCTCACATCCATACATGACCACTGGAAAAACTGTAGCCTTGACTAGACAAACCTTTGTTGGCAAAGTAATGTCTCTGCTTTTGAATATGCTATCTAGGTTGGTCATAACTTTCCTTCCAAGGAGTAAGCGTCTTTTAATTTCATGGCTGCAGTCACCATCTGCAGTGATTTTGGAGCCCCCAAAAATAAAGTCTGACACTGTTTCCACTGTTTCCCCATCTATCTGCCATGAAGTGATGGGGCCAGATGCCATAATCTTAGTTTTCTGAATGTTGAGCTTTAAGACAATTTTTTCACTCTCCTCTTTCACTTTCACCAACAGGCTTTTCAGTTCCTCTTTACTTTCTCCCATAAGGGTGGTGTCATCTGCATATCTGAGGTTATTGATATTTCTCCCAGCAATCTTGATTCCAGCTTGTGCTTCCTCCAGCCCAGCGTTTCTCATGATGTACTCTACATAAAAGTTAAATAAGTAGGGTGACAATATACAGCCTTGACATATTCCTTTTCCTATTTGGAACCAGTCTGTTGTTCCATGCCCAGTTCTAACTGTTGCTTCCTCATCTGCATATAGGTTTCTCAAGAGGCAGGTCAGGTGGTCTGGTATTCCCATGTCTTTCAGTGTTTTCCACAGTTTCTTGTGATCCACACAATCAAAGGCTTTGGCATAGTCAATAAAGCAGAAATAGATGTTTTTCTGGAACTCTCTTCCTTTTTTGTTGATCCAGCAGATGTTGGCAATTTGATCTGTGGTTCCTCTGACTTTTCGGAAATCAGCTTGAACATCTGGAAGTTCACAGTTCATGTAATGCTGAAGCACATGTTCATGTACAGCTTGCAGAATTTTGAGCATTATGTTACTAGCGTGTGAGATGAGTGCAATTGTGCAGTAGTTTGAGCATTCTTTGGCATTGCCTTTCTTTGGGATTGGAATGAAAACTGACCTTTTCCCATCCTGTGGCCACTGCTGTGTTTTCCAAATTTCCTGGCATATTGAGTGCAGCACTTTCACAGCATCATCTTTCAGGACTTCATTCTGGCACAATTATGCAGAGACAGTGGTCTTTTTTTCTTTTAACATGTAATTTGTATTTTTATTTATTAATTAAACTTTTTATTTTGTATTGAAGTATAGCCAATTAAGGGCTTCCCTGGTGGTTCAGTGGTAAAGAATCCACCTGCCAATGTAGGAGATGCAGGTCCAATCGCTGGGTTGGGAAGATCTCCTGAAGAAGGGAATGGCAACCCACTTCAGTATTCTTGCCTGGAGAATCCCATGGACAGAGGAGCCTGGTGGGTTATGGTCCATGGTGCCCTAAAGAGTCGGGCATGACTTAGTGACTAAACAACACCATGGCTGATTAACAATACTGTGATAGTTTCAGGTGGATAGCAAAGGAGTGTTTTTTTTTTTCAATTTCACATGTCTTATGGCATCTAGTATGGAAAATGTGTTGATGGAGGCAGAGAAGCAAGAATAATCTTAATGTGTGGAAAATTCTTATCACCATCAGACATATAAATTGTAAGCAGATATTATAAGCTTAGTTAAAACAGGTTCTCTATAGGAATCTGTTTAATGTAATATATAGCATCTTACACAACTATGTTAAAATTGCATTAGGATCATGCAAAGGAGAATTTATCAATATCCTGATGTCTATAAAAGGAAAATATACAGTAGTGTACAGTTAGGAATTAAATCTATCTGTGAAGGTTCATGTTTTATACATCCCAACATACTAGACTGGTCTTCAGTATCTGATGAATCCTCTAGTAAAGTAATGCGGGGTTTTAAATGAAACAATCCACAAAATTGTGAGAAAAACAATAAGAAACACCTGATGGACCAATTGTCACAGTTGAAAAACTGCCCATATTCACTAGTGAGTTGATACACATATATATGTTGTGTCACTTTTCAAAATTACTTAAATTGCCAATGTATGTGACTAAATTTTAGTTTATTTTTTTATTATGACAATAGAACTATCTCCGTGGAAGATATACAAATGTAACCTTAAAATACTATAGGCCCTGAAAATGTCAAAGCCTGTACTTTAACACAATTGACTATATATATATATAAATGCTAAATTTATGACAATAAAACAATAAGTACATACAGTATAAGTAATAATAGAAGAAATTTTCAAAAATTTGTAAGAATGAGGATACTCTGTAAGACCAAACAGCAACAACAGCAAAAATGAAGCAAAGCACAATTGATAGTGTAGAATAGCACAATAGAGAATGTACAAACATTAGCTATAGCCTAATTTTCATAAGTGGAATGACTTTGAAAAGTAGCATATTCTTTCATGATGGCCTGTTATGATGAATGACATATCAACACTATCTAATGAACTATATCTTGTTTATCTTGTTTAAAATAAGTGATTATAATAAGGATTATTATAAGGCTCCTCAAACAAGATAGGTCATGAAAACAACAGATGTTTTTCAAAAACATAAAGTTAAATGATAAAATGAAAAATAAAGTTTCCAAGCTCTAATGAGAATGTAAATTGATTTCAACAAAACAGATAATATTCCAGGTGATTTTTCAGACTAAGTACAGTAAGAACCTTCAAAAGTCACGAAGATTCCTTCGAGCATAGAATATTGGGCTTATTTGGATTATGAACTGAAAAAAAGGAAATGTTAGTCACTCAGTCATGCCCAACTCTGTGCGACCCCATGAACTGTAGCCTGCCAGGTTTCTCTGTTCATGGAATTCTCCAGGCAAGAATACTGGAGTGGGTAGTTATTCCCTTCTCCAGGGGTGTATATACATTCAGTTCAGTTCAGTCGCCCAGTCGTGTCCGACTCTGCGACCTCATGAATCGCAGCACACCAGGCCTCCCTGTCCATCACCAACTCCCGGAGTTCACTCAAACTCATGTCCATTGAGTCGGTGATGCCATTCAGCCATCTCATCCTCTGTTGTCCCCTTCTCCTCCTGCCCCCAATCCCTGCCAGCATCAGAGTCTTTTCCAAAGAGTCAACTCTTCGCATGAGGTGGCCAAAGTATTGGAGTTTTAGCTTTAGCATCAGTCCTTCCAATGAACACCCAGGACTGATCTCCTTTAGAATGGACTGGTTGGATCTCCTTGCAGTCCAAGACATTCTCAAGAATCTTCTCCAACACCACACTTCAAAAGCACCAATTCTTCAGCCGTCAGCTTTCTTCACAGTCCAACTTTCACATCCATACATGACCACTGGAAAAACCATAGCCTTGACTAGACGGACCTTTGTTGGCAAACTAATGTCTCTGCTTTTTAATATGCTATCAGGTTCGTCATAACTTTCCTTCCAAGGAATAAGTGTCTTTTAATTTCACGGCTGCAGTCATTATCTGCAGTGATTTTGGAGCCCCCCAAAATAAAGTTTGACACTGTTTCCACTGTTTCCCCATCTTAATCAAATATAATCAGTATATCTGTATCTTTAAGGACAAATAAAATAAAACCTTAAATATTATTTTGAAAGTGTGAAAAAAGTTGTTATATTTTTTTCATTTCTGATATTAAGAATTTTAAAAAATTGGTAGTTTCAAATTAACAGAAATTTAAACAAAAGCCAAAACTGATGAATTGTTGCATGAATAATTCAAAAACTATTAAAGTGAAAAATAGTGACTTGTTTTCCTGGAAATAGTGAAGAGGTAATTAAAATAATGAAAAATATAAAACAAATCAATGTAGAAGATAAACAGTAAAATAAACTTGGACACAAAATATTAATGAGTTAATGATTAATGAAAATTCTTAAAGATATGGGAGTACCCAACTACCTCATCTGCCTCCTGAGAAACCTGCATGGAGGTCAAGAAGCAACAGTTAGAACCAGACATAGAACAATGGACTGATTTAAATTGGGAAAGGAGAATGTCAAGGCTGTATATTGTCACCCTGCTTATTTAACTTATATGCAGAGTACATCATGAGAAATGCTCCACTGGATGAAGCACAAGCTGGAATCAAGATTGTTGGGAGAAATATCAATAACCTCAGATATGTAGATGACACCACCCTAATGGCAGAAAGTGAAGAAGAACTAAAGAGCCTCTTGATGAAAGTGAAAGAGGAGAGTGAAAAAGTTGGCTTAAAGCTCAACATTCAGAAAACTAAAATCATGGCATCTGGTCCCATCACTTCATGGCAAATAGATGGGAAAACAATGGAAACACTGACAAACTTTGTTTATTGGTCTCCAAAATTATTGCAGATAATGACTGCCGTCATGAAATTAAAAGACATTTGCTCCTTGGAAGAAATGCTATGACCAACCTAAAGAGCATATTAAAAAGCAGAGGCATTACTATGCCCACAAGTTCTGTCTAGTTAAGCTATGGTTTTCCTGTAATCATGTATGGATGTGAGAGTTGGACCATAAAGAAGGCTGATTGATAAACAACTAATGCTTTTGAACTGTGGTGTTGGAGAAGACTCTTGAGAGTCCCTTGGACAGCAAGGAGATCAAACCAGTCAATGCTAAAGGAAATCAATCTTGAATATTCATTGGAAGGACTGATGCTGAAGCTGATGCTCCAATACTTTGGCCACCTGATTTGAAGAGCTGTCTCATTAGAAAAGACCCTGATGCTGGGAAAGATTGAAGGCAGGAGAAGGAGATGGCAGAAGACAAGATGGCGGGTGGCATCACTGACTCTTTGGACATGAGTTGGAGCAAGCTCCGGGAGATGGTGAAGGACAGGGAAGCCTGACATGCTGCAGTTCATGGGGTCGCAAAGAGTCAGACATGACTGAGTAACTGAACAATAACTCTTTTATTATGACAGAAATTTCTGAGAGAGGTTTTAAAATTTTTCATTAAAGTAAACAATTATCTACTACTTGATTCAACCAAATGAAAGGAGTTGTGAATGATTGGATCCTGCTTTTGAACAATATTCAGTGCCAGTCAAGTGACAACAAAACTGTTTTGAAAGGTGAAGAAAAAGGACTTTGCACTGTTTAAAACCTTAATTATGCATAATGTGTTGTGCACAGCTCATTGCTTTAATCTTATTGAAGAAAATGCACAGCTCCTGAAGCTGTTGACTAGTTGGTATTTTGAAATAATTACGTGTTATTTTCACTTCAATGACAGATCAAGTATTTTAAACACACTTGAAGTTGAATCTTTAGTGGGTAATTGTAATGATATAGTTTGCACATTAGGAAGTTCTCTAAACCTTATAATATGCATAAGGCAACATTTTAAAGACTCTAACTTTTATTTTTAAAGATTTGGAATACTAACTCAAATTCAAATGAGATACAAAATGTTTATTCAAAGATGCTTGTTAAGCTCAAAAAATTTTAAATCAATTTGGTGAGAACTTTGGGATATTTCAATTAAATAAGTGAGAATTTAAATTCTGATTTGTGTACACTTGAAAAATAGCATTTTCACTTATTGTTACACTTATTTTTGAAAGAACTGAGAAAATTTCAAATAAAAATATAATGGGAAGAATATTAAACAAGTGATAAAATCAGCAGAAGCATAAACTGGAATTATTTTGACTTCAAGGAGCAAATTGAAACAAATAGTTATTATATTAGATAAAAAGTAGTAATTCATGAAAGGCAAGGTATACATTTGCATAATGAATATTAGATTATATGTAAACACTGGAAAAATATTGTTTCTTGCTAATTTGACAAAAAGTACTAACATCAATGAATATAACATCAGAAACAAACTGGTTAAAGAGAGTTAGCAATTCCTGAAAGATTTAAGTTACTACACACAAAAAATTTGAGACACAGGAGGCATTTTATATATGAAAATAACTGGATAGATGCTGCCTTAATCCTTTAGGCTGTTGTAACAAAGTGCCACAGATTGGGTGATGTATAAACAGCAAAATTTTATTTTCACAATTCTGGAAGCTGGAAGTCCATGATCAAGGTGCCAGCATGGTCAAGATGTGGTTAGAGCCCTCTCCCTGGTTTATTGCCAGTGGCTTTGCTGTGTCCTCAGATAAAATGGTAACTCACTCCAGTATTCTTGCCTAGAAAGTCCCATGGACAGAGGAGCCTCTAGGGGTATAGTCCATGGGATTGAGTCCATGGGACTCTCTCTAAGAGTCAGACACTACTGAGCACACACACACAGATGGTGGAAAGGTGTGAAAGATGTCTCTTGGTCCTCTTTTAAAAGGGCATTGAATTTATTTATGAGGGCTCTTCCCTCACAACCTAAGCACCTCCCAAAGTCCAGTTAGAATTTCAATACATACATTTAGGGAGACACAAACAGCAAGGGTTTCCTGAACAAATTCCAATACGCGTGTGTGCGGAGGCTTTCCCAAACCAACCCGCAATTCTCAGCCTCCAGTAAAATTTCAGAGAATTCATTGCCTATCTGAAGACAGAATCAGATTCAACAGGGCTGAATCCCACAGAAAGTCCCTCCAGCTCTAGGGTGAGTCACAGGGTTGTTACCTGGGCTTCTGACCGACTGGCTATGAATCAGAGATTCTCAGGACCTTCTCCTTACTTTCAGTTAGTTTGCTGGAATGGCTCAGAGAATTCAGGGAAATCCATTTACTCTTACTTACTAGATTAAAATTTTATTATAAAAGGATATTAAAAGAATGAATAGTCAGATGAAGAGATACATAGAATGAGGTCCTAAAGAAAAGAACTTCTGTCCTCCGGGAGCATGGAACTGGAATGTAGCCCTTGGAAGCTGGTAGTTGCCCAGTTTTGAAGCTCTTAGCAAAAAGCCCCAAAAGCTGTCCTTTTGGTTTTTGTGGAAGCTTCAGTACATAATCATGATTGACTAAATCATTGGCCAATGGTGATCAATTCAATCTCCAGCCCTTCTTTCCTCCCACAAAAGCAGGGAATGGTACTGAACATTCCAGTCCTTTTAATCACATGATTGGTTCTTCTGACAACCAGCTCCCACCCTTGCGTTGATCCAAAAGTCTCCTTTCCAAGTCATTTTCAGAAACTAAGTACAAGAGAAATATTAACTAGTTGCTTTTATTGTTCAGTAAATTCCAAGGGTTTCCAGAGCTGTGAGGCAGGAACTGTGGATGAAGACCAAGCATATTTCTTATATATAATCTGAATGACCAAATATATATTTTCCTATAAATCACAGTATTCACAATTTTTACACAAAATCAAATTACACAAATTTCAGCCTATAGCACCTATACTTTCCAAAATTATTCCAAAATCATTGCTTAACATTTACAATAATGAGTTTCTTTTCCTAGTCTCTATTTCAAAAAATAATTTTAGAAAACTGTTGGTTTATGTAGAGACCTCAAAAAAAATACATAGCCAAAAACATAGGAATAAGAAATAAAAAATGTGGTTGTTGTTACTGATGATGATGATGACATTATTTTGTGTTATCTGTGGACATAAAGGGGCTTCCCTGGTGGTTCAGATGGTAAAGAATCTGCCTGCAATGCAGGAGACCTGGTTCAGGAAGATCCCCTGAAGAAGAGTGTGGTAACCCACTCTATTTTCTTGCCTGGAGTATCCCACGGACAGAGGAGCCTGGTGAACTACATTCACGGGACTGCAGAGTTGAGCAAAGTTGAAAACCAAAACTGTGCATCCTTTTTTAAATTAAATAACCTCTAGTTTTTAAAACAATGTGTCAAGCTGGAAAAATATCTGTATTCTTTATCTTAGACTGTGGACATCTTAGAATAAATTAAGACAGAAAAAATTAGAAGAGTGGGTAGAGAAGTGGAGAGATTTACTTTGAATAAATAAATTAATTTAAATAATTAATAATATAACATTTAACATTTGCAAAAATAGAAAATAGATTTACTTTGAATGGATATGTGAGAAATTATTCTGTGATTGAACATTTGATATTGGATGAAAAGAAAATGTTAACAGAAAATAAAATAAAATTGTATTCATTGTTTAATTCCTTGATAAATCCAGCCATCAAAGCCAGTTTAATTTATAAAGTGGTAATACTTGTATTTTCATTTTGATAACTGTTACGAATATAATTGTGTCCCCATATAATTCGTATGTTTAAGCCTTTATCTCCGTTGTCGCTATATTTGGAGATCAGCCACAGCAAGCCCAGGTGAATGGTCTCAGGAGAAACCGAACTTGGTGATACCTTAATCTTGGATTTCTTTAGAATTATGAGAAAATAAATTTCTCTTGTATAAGCCACCCAGTCTGTGTTGTTTTGTTAGGGCAGCCCTAGTAAACTAATTGGAGATGGCAATGGCACCCCACTCCAGTACTCTTGCCTGGAAAATCCCGTGGACAGATGAGCCTGGTGAGCTGCAGTCCACGGGGTCGCAAAGAGTCGGACACGACTGAGCGACTTCACTTTCACTTTTCACTTTCATTCATTGGAGAAGGAAATGCCAACCCACTCCAGTGTTCTTGCCTGGAGAATCCCAGGGACGGGGAAGCCTGGTGGGCTGCCGTCTCTGGGGTCGCACAGAGTCGGACACGACTGAATCGACTTAGCAGCAGCAGCAGCAGCAGCAGCAGTAAACTAATGGGCTTCCTTGGTGGCTTATGGGTAAAGAAGACACCTGCCATTGTAGGAGACGCAGATTTGATTCCTGGGTTGGGTAGATCCCTTGGAGAAGGAAATGGCAACCTACTCCAGTATTCTTGTTCAGGAAATCCCATGGACAGAGGAGTCTGGCAGGCTGCAGTCCATGAGATCACAGAGTCAGATACGACTTAGCTACGACTTAGCAACTAAACAACAACAAAAGTAAACTAATACAGTGACAATTTTTAACAAATGGCAATACAACTTTAATTAAATTTTGTTCTGCTTTATGTGATATCCTCTGCAATAATTAAATTTGCACATGAAAATATAATAATTATATTTTGAAAACTAAAAGTTACTTCTGTTAGCTTTTATGAAAAGTAGTCTAATAATTGCAACATGCTAATAACTACATGAAAAGTGGTCTGTTTTCTCATAAAAACATATTCAGGTTATATGGTTATTTTTTTAGAAGAAAGATATACCCTGCAGGTTTGTATTTAAGTGAAACAACAACAAAAATATCATGCCATGTTTATACTTTTGACAAAAGCAGTTGCATTGTGTGTAGAAGGGCTTAGATTTATGTTTAGCTATTTTTAAAGCCTCATTTCAAACATTCTTTCAGCAAATCATATTTAATTACAGAGTGATTAATTTTAACAAAGTGTTAAATAAAATGTTATTGTTAATTTCTTTTTAATTAAATTGCAGAAACAACCTTGAATGCTAAGCTTACCTAAGGCACTGATTAAAGTTTTAGTCTGGAAATATTATAGGCTTGAGAGGAAAGGTGGTTGGATACAAAAAGTGAAATACATGCTGATGCCATGAGAATTAACTATATTGATAGTAACCATCATCCAAGAAGAAAAAATATACCTAGGTAAGTATTTTAATACATTAATAAAATAATTTTATAGTGGTTAACATATGTATTATCTTATATTTACTATTATAGATTGTTTTGATTCATGTTGATACAATTTGACTTAAAATTAAGCAAACAATTCCATGATTTTTATTTTTTATGATAAAAAAACAGCAGAGTATAGTCAATTCTTGTACATGCCTCTAAAGTCAGATTGCTTTATTATTAATATTTTCTATCCGTATGGTACTTTTGCTATCATTAGTGAAGCAATATTGCTATATTATGACCTAAACTACATAGTTTATTGATATTGCCTTAGCTTTACTCTGTTTCTGTTTTAGGATCTCACTCATATTATATTTAGTTGTCATGATATTTTTAGGCTCTATATGTCTATAACAGTTTCTCCTTCTTTTCTTGTTTATGATGACTTTGACAGCTTTAAGGAGTACTGGTCAGGTATGTTGTAGAACTTTATTTTATTGTAATTTATATGATGTTTTTCTTATAATAGACTGGAGTATGAGTTTAGGGGAGGAAAATCATAGTGTTAAGGTGCTTTTTCATCATATTGTATCAAGAGTGTTTATTATCAATGTCATTCTTGACTGTAATATTGGTCTTAAATATATGAATGATATGGTGTTTGTCAGGTTTTTCTCACAAAGTTACCCTTGTTTTCTCTGCTTTCCATGCCCTGCTCTTTAGAAGTAAGTCACATCCCACATTTAAGATGTGAGGAATTATGACCTCTTACTTTACTATGGAATTGTCTACATAATTTATTTGGAATTCTTCAGTATGGGAGGTTTTATTCCATTTATTTATTTAATCATTTACTTATATAAATATGTGCTCATGAATACGTATTTTGTAATTTGAGTTATAATTCAGTTACAAACTCTATTATTTATTTTGTTTGCTCAAAGTATTCCAGCTTTGAACTTCATGAAAACTCTTTTAGTTGGCACCTGTGCCCCTTTGACATACCCCGACAAAGTTTGTTTTTGTGCATTTTCTTACTTTCTGCTGCTACCAGATGCTCTAGACTCATCTTATATATGTTTCCTACCACATTCTTAGAAATATCCATTTCTCCAAGGAGCCCTGGTTTCTTTTATTGGAGACTGGTATTAGAAACAAAGATTTGGGTGCTAGGTGTGCTTATTGTTAGTAATGGAGTATCGTTTTTTTGTGTGTGTGTGCTCTCAGCTAACAGAGGAAATAAATATATGTGCATATATTAACCTATGTATATACATATATCTATTTGTATATGTAGACTATATGTGGGCTTCCCAGGTGGCGTTAGTGGTAAAGAATCTATCTGCCAATGCAGGAGATATAAGAGACACAGGTATGGTCCCTCAGGAAAATGCCCTGAGAAGGGCATGGCAATCCACTTAAGTATTCTTGCCTGGAGAATCCCATGGATAGAGGAGCCTGGTAGGCTACAGTCCATCAGTTCAGTTCAGTTCAGTCACTCAGTCATGTCCGACTCATTGCCACCCCAAGGATCGCAGCACGCCAGGCCTCCCTGTCCATCACCAACTCCCGGAGTTCACTCAGACTCATGTCTATCGAGTCAGTGATGCCATCCAGCCATCTCATCCTCTGTCATCCCCTTCTCCTCCTGCCCCCAATCCCTCCCAGCATTAGAGTCTTTTCCAATGAGTCTGCTCTTCGCATGAGGTGGCCAAAGTATTGGAGTTTCAGCTTCAGCATCATTCCCTCCTAAGAAATCCCAGGGCTGATCTCCTTCAGAATGGACTGGTTGGACCTCCTTGCAGTCCAAGGGACTCTCAAGAGTCTTCTCCAACACCACAGTTTAAAAGCATCAATTCTTCAGTGTTCAGCCTTCTTCACAATCCAACTCTCACATCCATACATGACCACAGGAAAAACCATAGCCTTGACTAGATGAACCTTTGTTGGCAAAGTAATGTCTCTGCTTTTGAATATGCTATCTAGTTTGGTCATAACTTTCCTTCCAAGGAGTAAGCATCTTTTAATTTCATGGCTGCAATCACCATCTGCAGTGATTTTGGAGCCCAGAAAAATAAAGTCTGACACTGTTTCCACTGTTTCCCCATCTATTTCCCACGAAGTGATGGGACCAGATGCCATGATCTTTGTTTTCTGAATGTTGAGCTTTAAGCTGACTTTTTCACTCTCCACTTTCACTTTCATCAAGAGGCTTTTTAGTTCCTCTTCACTTTCTGCCATAAGGGTGGTGTCATCTGCATATCTGAAGTTATTGATATTTCTCCCAGCAATCTTGATTCCAGCTTGTGTTTCTTCCAGTCCAGCGTTTCTCATGATGTACTCTGCATATAAGTTAAATAAGCACGGTGACAATATACAGCCTTGACGAACTCCTTTTCCTATTTGGAACCAGTCTGTTGAGGCTACAGTCCATGCTGCTGCTGCTGCTAAGTTGCTTCAGTCGTGTCCGACTCTGTGCGACCCCATAGACGGCAGCCCACCAGGCTCCCCCGTCCCTGGGATTCTCCAGGCAAGAACACTGGAGTGGGTTGCCATTTCCTTCTCCAATGCAGGAAAGTGAAAAGTGAAAGTGAAGTCACTCAGTCGTGTCCGACTGTTAGCGACCCCATGGACTGCAGCCTACCAGGCTTCTCTGCCCATGGGATTTTCCAGGCAAGAGTACTGGAGTGGGGTGCCATTGCCTTCTCCGTAGGGTTGCACAAAATTGGACACAACTGAAGCAACTTAGCACACAACATGTAGTTGTCATATATATACACACATAAATGTATATTAAGTTAAACATGAATTCTTACTGAAGTTTCCAACTCTGATCTATTACCCC
The DNA here is from genome assembly GCF_003369695.1 of Bos indicus x Bos taurus. Classification (NCBI taxonomy): domain Eukaryota; kingdom Metazoa; phylum Chordata; class Mammalia; order Artiodactyla; family Bovidae; genus Bos; species Bos indicus x Bos taurus. The sequence continues at coordinate 82,564,462 of NC_040077.1, read as the reverse complement.
GTAGATCATTCTAGCCTCTTTCCTTTGCTGATTTGTAAATTTCCACTCCAACAGTGAGACACTGTGATGTTGATCCACCATCCATTTAGTCAATTATTCAGTTCCAGCATGCATGTGCAGCAGCACATCAGAATTGCTGATACTACACACAGTGGGAAAACTTTACTGACTAGCATATACTATCTATAAACTCTTTCTTCTCACTATTTTCTTACAGAGTCCAGGCTCCTTTCATTTCCAAAATTACTGAAGTCAGCACATTTCCCCCAGTGACCTTTAGTGAGATTATTTCATACATTTTTAATACAATTAGAATCTCTTGTCACAGTCTGTACCCTTAACTATTTTTATGGGATCAGAATAGTCCTAATACTAAAACAGATTGAGGTGTTATAAAAAGAAAAAAAATTAGATTATTATCTCCCATGAATATAGAAGCAAATATTCTCAACAAAATATTAGAAATGAAACCCAAGAATATACAATAAGAATTATACACTTTACCAAGGGGAATTTATTTTAAAATCTTGTTTAACATTCTAAAAAGTTGGCTTAAAGCTCAACATTCAGAAAACTAAGGTCATGGCATCTGGTCCCATCACTTTACGGCAAAGAGATGAAACAGTGGCTGATTTTATTTTTTGGGGCTCCAAAATAACTGCAGATGGTGACTGCAGTCATGAAATTAAAATAACGCTTACTCCTTGGAAGGAAATTTATGACCAACCTAGATAGCGCATTCAAAAGCAGAGACATTACTTGCCAACAAAGGTCCATCTAGTCAAAGCTGTGGTTTTTCCAGTAGTCATGTATGGATATGAGAGTTGGACTATAAGGAAAGCTGATCACCAAAGAATCGATCCTTTTGAATTATGGTTCGGAGAAGACTCTTGAGAGTCCTTTGGACTGCGACGAGATCCAACCAGTCCATTCTAAAGGAGATCAGTCCTGAATGTTCATTGGAAGGACTGATGTTGAAGCTGAAACTCCAATACTTTGGCCACCTGATGCTGATTCATTTGAAAAGATCCTGATGCCAGGAAAGATTGAAGGTTGGAGGAGAAGGGGATGACAGACGAGACGGTTGGATGGTATCACTGACTCTATGGACAAGAGTTTGGGTAAACTCTGGGAGTTGGTGATGGACAGGGAGGCCTGACACGCTCCTGTCCATGGGGTCACAAAGAGTCAGACACGACTGAGTGACTGAACTGAACATTAAAAAATCAGTCAACATAATCATCACAGAAACCAGCTAAAGAAGAAAACTAGAATGATCATGTCAATTGATGAAGAAAAATCACTTAAGCCCAACATGATTCATAATAAAAACTCTTAGCAAGCTAGGAACAGAGGGAATTTTTTAACTTGATAAAGTACATATAGAGTACCTAAACAAATGTCGTATTTAGTGATGAAAGACAGAATGCTTTCTCCCTGAAATCAGAAGGAAGGCAAGTATGTTCTCTCTCACCACTACTCTTTTTAACATTGTCCTAGGAGTTTCAGCCAGTTTAATAAGTTAAAAGAAGGAAATGAAGAGCATACAGAGTACTTACACTTGACACCAAAAGCACATATGTAAAATCAAAATAAAATAAGTTCATTCAATAAAAATTTAGATAATCTATGAAAAGATAAACATTTATGTGCAGAATATATAAAGAGATCGCATATCTGAAAAGTAAAGTGAAAAACAATTCAATAAAATTGGGCAGAGCAATTGAAAATCAGGCAATTCACAAAAATGAGGGATGAACTGAAAAAAAAAATAGAATAAGCTCAACATAATTAGTACCAGTAAAATAAAAATGAAAACAACAATAGGCTAACATTGCACCCCAGCTAGATATGTAAAATTTTTAAAAGACTGATAATACTTCTGGTTTAAGATGTGAAGTAACTGGGATTCTCACATGTTGCTGGAAGGGATGTAAATAGTAAATCCACTTTGGAAAAGTTTTTCAGTTTTTTATAAAGTTAAACATATCTTTGAGTGGAGTTGATCCACCAGTTCCACTTCTAGGTATTGACCCCAAAGAAACAAAAATATATAATTATCTGCATTAAGACTTTACAGGAATTTTCCCGTAACAGCTTTTTTATTTATTTATTTATTTTTTTGTTTGTTTGTTTGTTTTCAGTGTTACAGCTCCATTTTATTTAGAAGATAGCAAGAGGGAGAGAGGGAGAGAGGGAGAGAGGAAGAGAGAGAGAGAGAGAGAGAAAGAAAAGAGCTCACGCACGCTGGAGAGAGAGTCCAAGAGAAAGCGCTTTGGCTCCTCCTTTTATATGTTTTTTCTTCGACCTGGGCCTGCCCTATGCAAATTGGGTTTAGCCAGGAGTGCTGTTTGTTCTGCCTGAAGTTTTCACTCTGGTCCTCGGACCTTCCTTGTCTTTTAGCCACCGCCATTTTGGACTCCTTTTCCCTATTCTACCTACCTAACATTCCCCCCCTCAAGAGATGGGAGGCCCAATTCTTTGGGAATAGGGTCGTCAAGGTCTTTCAGGCTACTTCCTGCTGAACTGGGGTGGCGAGGGTTATTGGGCCTCCCCCTCTTGCTAGTCTCAAGCCTCAGAGTCCTTATAGCAGTGTCCAAGGGTGTGTGATATTTTCTGTGGTCAGCTGTAGTTTTATATCTTTGTTGAACTGGCACTGCATGTTGTAGCTGGTTGACCTGGGCAGAGACAAAACAGGTTAGACAATTGGCAGTACATGGAATAATCATAAGCATCATCAATATAGCATAACAAGGACTAGTAGGGACATTGGTCAATTTTAAATTCACATTGCCAGGATAGCTCAAGTCCCTCTTTGTTCAGGAATCAGAAGATCTATCTCCTGTCTGTCTTAGAGTACAGTCTCTTTCAAGCTATGTTGGCTCCTTAGAGTTATCCTGAGAAATCTTATCCCCAGAAACCAGATTTTGGGGGTGTTCATTAGAATGCCACTCATTGGTAGTTCTGAATAGGTATCTGAGATCTCCCAGGGGCTCACAGGTGTATTGAGTGTCCTCTTCTGTTTTCTTCCATGGCTTGACTCATGAGTAGTGAATCCAGGAGTCACGTCCTGGTACCTTGACTGCTGTGGGGGTAGAAAGTATTACAGGGTAGGGGCCCTTCCATGTGGGCTGGAGTTGAGCCTTTGGGGACCCATCTTTCCAGACTTTTATTAGGACTTGAGTTCCTGGAGCATATAGTGGTGACTCTTTGGAATCTTTTGGGTCCTGGTTCATACCCCACAAGCGTATATCCTGTTGGAATTGCCCAATGGCCATGGTATAAGACTGGAGGGTCTGAACCTCTGGATCTAGGAAGAGGTCATTGACATAAACAAAAGGCCTCCCATATAGCATCTCATAAGGACTAAGACCAACCTGTTCCTTAGGGGCAATGTGGGTGCAGAGGAGAGCTATTGGTAAAGCCTCCTTCCATCCCAGGGAGGTCTCCTGAGTTATCTTTTTTACTGCTGATTTTAAGAATTGATTGGCTCTTTCTACTTTTCCTGAAGATTGAGGCCTCCAGGCACAATGGAGATAATAAGTAATGTCCAATGCTTTTGAGACCCCTTGGGTGACCTTAGAAGTAAATGATGTCCCATTGTCACTTTGTAATGACCTGGGCAGACCAAATCTTGGAATGATTTCATGGAGCAGTTTTTTTACCACCTCCTTAGCCTTCTCAGTCCGGGTGGGAAAGCCTTCAATCCATCCTGTGAATGAATCTATCATGACTAATAGGTATTTATACCCTTGAGAAACTGGCATCTGGGTGAAGTCCATCTGCCAGTCCTCTCCTGGGTAGGCCCCACGTCGTTGGATGGGCTGGGCCAGCTGGGGTCTTAGAGCTTCTTGGGGGTTGTTTAATTGGCAAGTGGGACAAGAGGAGACCACCTGTCTTATAGTTGTTTGGAGGCCTGTTCCTCTGAAGGACCTTTCTAGTAATATTTGGAGGGCCTTTTCTCCTAAATGAGTAGTGGCATGTAAGGAGTTAACCAACTTCCATTGGAGATTCCCAGGCAGAAAAAGGAGTCCCTCCTTTTGGAACCACCCCATATGATCTTCTTGAAAGCCCTCACTCTTAGCTTTAAGAGTCTCACCTTCAGTATATGAAGGAGTTTCTGGCAAATTAGTCTGTGGAACTAAGGTGGCAATCCCTATTAGGTCATGGTTCTGTAATGCTGCTCTCCTAGCTTATGGCTTCTTGCACCAAACAGCTAGCCAATTAATGAAGATGACAGCACTAAAAAACAGATTTTCAATGTGGACAAAACAGCCTGTTATGTTGAAAGAAGATGCCATCTAATACTTTTCACAGCTAGAGAGAAGTCAGTGCCTGGCTTCAAAGCTTTGAAGAACAGGCTGACTCTCTTGCTAGAGGCTAATGAATCTTGCTGGTCACTTTAAGTTGAAGCCAGTGTTCATTTACCATTCTGAAAAAAAGTAGAGTCCTTAAAAATTATGCTAGATCTACCCTGCCTGTGCTCTGTAAATGGAACAATGAAGAACGGATGATAGCACATGTTTTTACAGCATGGTTTACTGAATATTTTCACCCCACTGTTGAAACCTATTGCTCAGAAAAAAAAGATTCCTTTCAAAATATTCCTGGTCATTGACAATGCACCTGGTCACCCAAGAGCTCTGATGGAGATATACAAACAGATTAATGTTATTTTCATGCCTGCTAACACAACATCCTTCACAGCCCATGTATCAAGGAATAATTTTGACTTTCAAGTCTTATTATTTAAGCAATACATTTTGTAAGGCTATAGCTGCCATAGATAGTGATTCCTCTGATGGATCTGGGCAAAATAAATTGGAAACCTTCTGGAAAGGATTCACTCTTTTAGATGACATTAAGAGCAATTGTGATTCATAGGAAGAGGTCAACATATCAACCTTAATAGAAGCTTTAAGGATGTTGATTCCAGCTCTCATGGATGACTTTGAAGGGCTCAAGTTCAGAGGAAGGTAGCTGTGGTGGAAATAGAAAAGAACTAACATTTTAAGTAGAGCCTGAAGATGGGACTAAATTGCTGCAATCTCAGGATAAAACTTGTGCAGCTGAAGAGTTGCTTCTTATGCATGAGCAAAGAAAGTGGTTTCCTGAGAAGGAATATACACCTGGTGAAGATGCTGTGAAGTGTTGAAACAACAGCAAAGGATTTAGAATATTGCAGAAACTTAGTTAAAGCAGCAGCAGGGTTTAAGAGAATTAGCTCCAACTTTGAAAGAAGTTCTCTGTGGGTAAAATCCTATCAAACAACATTGCATACTATAGAGAAATCCTTTGTGAAAGAAAGAGTTAGTCATTGTGGCAAACTTCATTGTTTTATTTTAGTAAATTGCTGTTCCAACCTTCAGCAACCACAACCCTGTTCAGTCAACAGCCATCAACATTGAGACAAGACCCTCTAGAAGCAAGAGGATTATGACTCTCTGATGGTTTGGACAATAGCACTTTTTAGCAGTAAAATATTTTTTATGTTATGTACATTGTTTTTCTAGACATAAAGCTGTTATACACTTAATTGATTACAATATCATGAAAACGATCTTTAAATGCACTGAAAAACCAAAAATGTCTTGTGACTTTTTATTTTGGTGGTTTGGAACAAAACCCCAATATCTCTGAAGCGTGTCTGTAATTTTTTCTCTCTCAATCTTAACTTCATTCCTTTAGAAATCATGAGCTTTTTATTTTTTTAACTAAAAGTTTGCTGCTAACATACTGTTAAGAGCTGTAATGCTCATGAATTTCAAAAACAATTTTGCTTCTGATGAAGTTTGAAACTTTGTAGACCTTAGCTCTAGGAATGAATCATTTAAAGGACATGTATATAAATATTTATAATAAATATAAACTATATCATACATATTAAATTTTTATTGGTATATAAAATAGTCACCCTAAAGTCAATGACATTAACAAGGGGGAAGTATTTAGATAAATGTGAAAAAAATTCTCAAAAAAAAATAAATAAATAAAAGGATTGCAAGCAGTTCTGGCCAGGTTCATCAGTGATGAATTTCTTATAGATGGCAAATCCTATCAGATAGAACCTGAAATTTATAAAAATAAATTCTTTATTTAGTTCCTCTTTACTCAACTAAAAGAAGCTACCTAGGCTTGCTGATGTATGGGTAGGAAAGGATTTATTGTTAAGCGCTTTCCCTGTTGTAAGATAAAGTACTCTATTAGGTTACATGTACCCCATCCTTCCAATTTGCCTTTTATCAAAGACCATACTGACAGTCTAGTCAGAGTTCCCTGAGATTTGGAGAAGTGAAAAATGCTTCACACTCTGCCTTCACTTGCAGAGGGCACAGACAGTCAGACACCACTTTAGCTTGGCTACTGTCTCAGGATTACCAACTGTCTGGGATGAAAACAGTCAACTCTTTTATTAGCTTGAAGCTGAGAATTATTTAGAGAGTTAAAGGATGTGAACTTTTCATGCATGCATATATTAAAAATTAATATGAAAATATGTCTAGATAGGGTCCTTAAATTATCTTCTTTGATTACTATTTGTGATCAAACTAAACATGCAATGAGCATTTACTATGGACCAGTCATTGTGCTAAGCAGTTTATCTACATTATCTTATCTAACTTATCAACCATATAAGAAATTAACTCCAAAGCCAGCTGAAAACATGCCAGGATAAACAATCTATCTCTTGAGTCATTACTTAGAATTCAGATCAAGCATATTGCAAAACAGCAAAGATACATATACTTTAGGCAGTTGTAATGATGCAAAATGCTAAAATGTTTAGCTGTGAATATATTATTGAATTAAGAAAGTAGATCTGAATAGTGCTCATTATTGGTTTTCAGATTTTTATTTATTCTTAGTAAAGCAGTAGTTGATCCAAAATAGTCCCTTGCTTAAAATGAGTTTGGCTTATATGTAAAAACATCAATCAAAAGTGACCCCCTAGTTATCTTCCTGTTACCAGTTATAAGCTGAAAAATGGTCATTTCTAAGGGTAGAAATGTAAAATGATTATAAAATATTGAGACACAATCACATCTTTCTCATCCAGATGATGTTTTTAGACCCCATTCCCTTGCATTCCCCTTCAAATTAGCTATGAAGTTGAGAGCCCAAGAAATGTATGTGCTTGAACTAAAGAACTGTCACTCCCATAACAACTCTAGCCAGCCATCATAGGAGAAATCCCACAATGGGAGTGCCAACTTGAAACCAACATGGTCTTTGAGCCTGAGAGGCTGTAGGTGAGTACTGCTAATTAGTTCACTTGCCCAGTCGTGTCTGAGCGACCCCATGGACTGCAGCACACCAGGCTTCCCTGTCCATCACCAACTCCCGGAGCTTACTCAAACTCATGTCCGTTGAGCGGTAATGCCATCCAGCCATCTCATCATCTGTCATTCCTTTCTCCTCCTACCTTCAATCTTTCCCAGCATCAGAGTTTTTTCCAATGAGTCAGCTCTTTGTATCAGGTGGACAAAGTATTGGAGTTTCAGCTCCATTATCAGTCCTTCCAGTGAATATTCAAGACTGATTTCCTTCAGGATTGACTGGTTTTATCTGGTTTAGGATTTATGATTGACTGATTTAGGATTTACTGCCAGTGCCTTCTATTTAATCTTCCAAAGTCCTACTAATAAGTGGCTGCATTAGAACCTGAATGTTTGGTTGCTTAATTATGTTTTTTTTAAACCAAGTAGCAGGAGGCACATATGGAAGATGGGGGAGAATATTCTGCTAACAATTAGGTGTTACCTTTCCTGTGATCCCACTGGGTCAAGCAGGTAAAGTGCAAGTCAGAAACCCAGAAACCAAGACTAGAGTCTTGAAACCATGTGGGAACTAGGCTGTACTTGAATGCTTGCAAACATGACCAGAGTGGGCTAGATCTTAGAGAAGACATAGTCACTCAGGGTCCCATGTGACATGTCTACAAATTTGGAAATTGTTCTAAGTCAAAAATAATCTTTATTGGCTCTTTATCTCACAAGCCTGTAAACACTCTTATTCCACTAGTTAGCTTAAAACAACCCAGAAAAATAAGAGACACTTGTTAAATGTTGCTGGATAATCACAAATTGCTGAATAAATAAATCAACAAGAGTGTTTTTATCTTGTCTCTTCAGATTCAATTTTAAAGTTATTCAATATCCAAACTGATCTTTAACAGAAAATATGTTTAATTCATCAGCCAATTGAATGTATGCGTGTAGTATTTCCTAAATTCTGCTCTGTAAGTTTGCTGCTCCTTTCATTCTACACTACAGTTTCTTCTTTTCCTAAATTATTACATTATGTCTGATAAAATTTCAGAGAGCAAAAATATTCATGTGTATGGTTATATTTCATGACTTAAAAAGTTGATTTAAAAAATTCATCTACTTTATTATTTGCTTTATTGCATTAGTAATTGAAATATTCAATTTAAGTCTCAAACTAGGAAAGACAAGACACTCCCAGAGAGAATACTTTATCAAAAACTATATAAATAACACACTCTTGAAAAGTAGACCCAATACTAATAATTTTTAGAGGCACAGTAATTCATACAGTGCTGAGGTCTGGGCAAAATTTGCTGAACAAGGAACCTATCTCTGAATATGCTGTCAGTCTGTGTAATATATAAGTTGCAGCAGTAGCACATGATGGTTTCTTCATGAAAGAAACATATTTGAGAGCTCCTGCCAAAAGAAAAAATGATTTTGTTATGTGCAGCTTATGACCCTGGTAGAAGTAAAATGATTTTTAAGCCAGCCACATAGAAACCTGAGAACAATTAATAAATCCTCTCAAGATGCATTCTTCTCTGTTTCAAGTTCTACCTCTTGACCCTATATTCATCCTATTCCCTTCTTACTGCAACATGTAGGAATAACGTTGGCATGCTAACATATCAGACTACAATCTATTAGAATTCTAAATGCAGTTAGAATTCTCTTTGAGGGTCAAGAATTCATGCCAACTTTTAAACATCAAAGTCTTATTGAATACTACGTTTCCCTGTGGATATTAAAAGCATGTTAATCCTAATGTTAATCACTCAGCTAGAATCAGACATCCTGGAATGTGAAGTCAAGTGGGCCTTAGGAAGCATCACTATGAACAAAGCTAGTGGAGGTGATGGATTCCAGTTGCTGCTGCTACTGCTAAGTCACTTCAATCTTGTCCAACTCTGTGCGACCCCATAGACAGCAGCCCACCAGGCTCCCTTGTCCCTGGGATTCTCCAGGCAAGAACACTGGAGTGGGTTGCCATTTCCTTCTTCAATGCATGAAAGTGAAAAGTGAATTTCAGTTGAGCTATTTCAAATCCTGAAAGACGATGTTGTGAAAGTGCTGCACTCAATATGCCAGCAAATTTGGAAAACTCAGCAGTGGCCACAGCACTGGAAAAGGTCAGTTTTCATTCCAGTCCCAAAGAAAGGCAAGGCGAAAGAATGCTCAAACTACCGCACACTTGCACTCATCTCACATGCTAGTAAAGTAATGCTTAAAATTCTCCAAGCCAGGCTTCAGCAATACGTGAACCGTGAACTTCCAGATGTTCAAGCTGGTTTTAGAAAAGGCAGAGGAACAAGAGATCAAATTGCCAACATCCGCTGGATCATGGAAAAAGCAAGAGAGTTCCAGAAAAACATCTATTTCTGCTTTATTGACTATGCCAAAGCCTTTGACTGTGTGGATCACAATAAACTGTGGAAAATTCTGAAAGAGATGGGCATACCAGACCACCTGACCTGCATCTTGAGAAACCTATATGCAGGTCAGGAAGCAACAGTTAGAACTGGACATGGAACAACAGACTGGTTCCAAATAGGAAAAGGAGTTCGTCAAGGCTGTATATTGTTACCCTGCTTATTTAACTTATACGCAGAGTACATCATGAGAAACGCTGGACTGGATGAAGCACAAACTGAAATCAAGATTGCTGGGGGAAATATCAATAACCTCAGATATGCAGATGACACCACCCTTATGGCAGAAAGTGAAGAAGAACTAAAGAGCCTCTTGATGAAAGTGAAAGAGGAGAGTAAAAAAGTTGGCTTAAAACTCAACATTCAGAAAACTAAGATCATGACATCCAGTCCCATCATTTCCTGGCAAATAGATGAGGAAACTGTGAGAACAGTGGCTGACTTCATTTTTCTGAGCTCCAAAATCACTGCAGATGGTGATTGTAGCCATGAAATTAAAAGACTCTTACTACTTGGAAGGAAAGTTATGACAAACCTAGACAGCATATTAAAGAGCAGAGACATTACTTTGCCAACATAGGTCTGTCTAGTAAAGGCTATGGTTTTTCCAGTGGTCATGTATGGATGTGAGAGTTGGACTATAAAGAAAGCTGAGCGCTGAAGAATTGATGCTTTTGAACTGTTGTTTGGAGAAGACTCTTGAGAGTCCCTTGGACTGCAAGGAGATCCAGCCGGTCCATCCTATAGGAAATGAGTCCTGGGTGTTCATTGGAAGGACTGATGCTGAAGCTGAAACTCCAATATTTTGGCCACCTGATGCGAAGAGCTGACTCATTGGAAAAGACCCTGATGCTGAGAAAGATTGAGGGTAGGAGGAAAAGTGGATGACAAAGGATGAGATGGTTGGATGGCATCACCGACTCGATGGACATGGGTTTGAGTGAACTCTGGGAGTTGTTGATGGACAGGGAGTCCTGGCGTGCTGTGATTCATGGAGTCGCAAAGAGCTGGACACGACTAAGAGACTGAACTGAACTGAATCCTAATGATGAGCTGTGTGTTAGGTAATTAGATAGGAACTATAAGGAAACAGGGTTTCCCTCATAGTTTAGCCCATAAAGAATCTCTCTGCAATGCAGGAGAACCAGCTTTGGTTCCTGGGTCGGGAAGATCCGCTGGAGAAGCATATGGCAATCCACTCCAATATTCTTGCCTGGAAAATCTCATGGACTGAGGAGCCTGGCAGGCTACAGTCCATGGGGTCGCAAGAGTTGGACATGACTTAGCGACTAAATCACCACTATAGGGAAACAATAGAAATTGTGAAACAGTCTCCACCAAAAATGACTTCACGTTTGGGAATTTTGAAATATATACTTGTGAAATTGTGCTTTTTGTATAAAACAAATTTTGTATAAAATAAAGGGCTTTTGTGGGTTTCCCATTTGGGTCAGTGGTAAAGAGTCCACCTGCCAATGCAGGAGACATAAGAGATGTGGGTTCGATCTCTGGGTCAGGAAAATACCCTGAAGAAGGAAATGGCAACCAGCTGCAGTATTCTTGCCTAAGAAATCCCATGGACAGAGGAGTCTGGTGGGCTACAGTCCTAAGTCTCAGAAGAGTCAGGTACGACTTAGGGCTAAACAACAAGAAAGACAACAAAGGCTTTTGTATAAAAACATTAAGTATAGTAAGTTGTAAAAGATCAACATGTGAAATTAAAAAAAATAAAATTTTTGTTATAGAAATTTAGTTATATGCATGAGAATGGGTATATAAAATAATTTTTAGAATCAACTATTATTTCAAGGTATATTGTTGGATAATGCACTGTCTGTAAAATGGGAAAGAGGATGTTCTATAAATAATTTTGCAATGTTAATCTCAAGAACTTCCCATTCTTATTCATTTGGATATAACTATGAATTAAACCAAGCAAACATTCTTTCTGATCACAATGATTATTTTTGTGGAATCATAAGACTAAAAATATCTTTTTCTTTTTGTGTCTTTAGTCAGTATATTTTTCAGGATTTCAAAATTACCTTTTTTTTAGTAATATTTAAATTGCTTTTTTTATAGTGTACTATTTTCTTTTTTAAAAGGTTTGTGTATGTGTATTCTTGCTTTTAATTAAAAAAAAAAAATTAGGTCAACATCTTCATCAGTAAAACTGAAAAAACTCCAAACATTATCAAACTGCTCTTTCACATAATCAGTCAATAAACAACATTACACCCACTTATATTTTTCATGACTTTATGTACATTGTCATCAAATTGACTGACAGTAACAATAATAAAACAACAAAGCATAGATAAATAGCAGAGAATAGAAACTGAAACATGAAACCCATATTTTCCTGGGGTTCTCACAGGCTATTCACTAACAGAAAGAATGATGAATATGATAACATGCATATCAATGAATTTCCAACAACACTTTGTGCGTTTTGTTCACACTCATATTTATCCAGTTGATTAAGGCAATTTGCATAATTTAGAGGTAATTTCTTTCTGAAAGCCATGATAAAATGCTCTGATTGCAGTTTGTTGAGCTCTTCACATGTGTAAGTTTTTTAAGGATGCCTAGAAATAAGCGAAGAAAAAAGGTGAAAATATTTCTAGACTCCAAAAGCAATGTTTTTAGAAATCTGTAATTTTTCTCCTTAAGTCTTCAAAACGTGGTGGTGGTTTGCGCTAATCCATGCAGGCTCTTTGCCACCCCAGTGGACTGTAGCCTACCTGAGATTTCCCAGGCAAGAATACTGGAGTGGGCTGCCATTTCCTTCTCCAGGGGATCTTCCAGCCCAGGGATTGAACCTGCATCTCAAATGCGTGTCTTCTACATTGCAGGCAAATTCTTTACCACTTAGCCACCAGGAAAGCCCAAGTCTTCAAAATGTAAAAGCCTATATATCAAATGTATGACTGAAATAATAGTCCAACAGTTCATTTTGTGTGTGAGTATGTAGGCAGACTCTAAATAGTCCTCAATGATCTCCATTTCATGATAGCTATGCCCTTGTTTATCTCCTCTTTTTGACTGTGGGTTGGATCTAGGTTTAATAACTCATTTTTAATGGATCAAATATGATAGATATTACAGATTGGCTTATACTGCTTTGAGAGATATCTTTTTCTGTCTCTCCGAATTCTTCATTGTTAGGGAAACTAACTTTCATATTATGTGCATCCCTTCAGAGAGATCGATTTGGCAAAGATTTGATATCTGTGGCCAGTACTGTACCAGAGACCTACAAACCTCCATGTGAGTGAGTTGGAAAGTAGATCTCCCCAAACTAAGCTTTCAGATAAGGCTCCAGCTCCAGCCTATAGCTTAGATGCATTTCTCAAAAATTTTTGAATCAGAAGCACACAGCTAATCCATGCCATGGGAGAATTCTTGACTTATAGAAACTGTGATATAATAAATATTTGTTATTTTCAGTTGCTAAGTTTAGGAACAATTTGTTGCTCAGCAATAGATAGGTGTTATCTCTACATACAGTTCTATGAAGACATAAAGACCTTTTAGAACTAACACCAGAAAAAGATGTCCTTTTCATTATAGGAAATTGGAATGCAACAGTAGGAAGTCAAGAGATCCCTGGAATAACAGGCAAGTTTGGGCTCGGAATACAAAATAAATCAGGGCAAAGACTATGAGAGTTTTGCAAAGAGAATGCAAAAGTCAAAGCAAACACCCTCTTCCAACAACACAAGAGAAGGCTCTACACATAGGCATCACTAGATGGTCAATAACAAAACCAGATTGATTATATTCTTTACAGCCAAAGATGGAGATGCTCTATACAGTCAGCAAAAAATAGACCAGGAGCTGACTGTGGCTCAGATCATGAACTCCTTATTGCAAACTTCAGGCTTAAATTGAAGAAATTAGGTGAAACCACTAAAACATTTAGTGAAAGTGAAAGTCCCTTAGTCATGTCTGACTCTTTGTGACCCCATGGACTGCAGCCAGTCAGGCTCCTCTGTCCATGGAATTCTTCATGTCAGAATACTGGTGGGTATCCTGGAGTGGGTAGCTGTTCCATTCTCCAGGGGATCTTCCTAACCCAGGGATTGAACCCAGGTCTCCTGCATTGCAGGTGGATTCTTTACCAGCTGAGCCAACAGGGAAGCTCAAGAACACTGGAGTGGGAAACCTATCCCTTCTCCAGGGGATCTTCCCAACCCAGGAATTGTACCAGGATCTCCTGCATTGCGGGCAGATTCTTTACCAGCTGAGCTACCAGCGAAGCTCTGACCATTCAGGTATGACCTAAATCAAATCTCTTAAGATTTTACAGTGGAAATTACATATAGTTTCAAGGGATTAGATCCAGTAGACAGAGTGCCTGAGAACTATTGAAAAAATTCATAACATTTTACAAAAGATGGTGACTGAAACATCCCCAAGTAAAAGAAATGAAAGAAGGCAAAGTGGTTATCTGAAGAGGCCTTACAAATAGTTGAGAAAATAAGAGCAGTGAAAGGCAAAGGAGAAAGGGAAAGTTATATCCATCTGAATGAAGAGTTTCAGAGACTAGCAAGGAGAGATAAGAAAGCCTTCTTAACTGAATGATGCTAAGAAATAAACGAAAACAACAGAATGGGAAAATCTGGAGATATCTTCAAGAAAATTGGACGATACCAAGGAAATATTTCATGCAAAGATGGACACAGTAAAGGACAGAAATGGCAAAGACCTAAGAGAAACAGAAGATATTAAGAAGAGGTGGCAACAATACACAGAAGAACTACACAAAAAAGGTCTTAATGACTCCAATAACCAGGGGGGTGTAGTCACTCATCTAGAGTCAGACATCCTAGAGTGTGAAGTCAAGTAGGCCTTAGGAAGCATTACTAAAAACAATGCTTTGGATCACAATAAACTGTGGAAAATTCTGAAAGAGATGGGAATACCAGACCGCCTGACCTGCCTCTTGAGAAATCTGTATGCAGGTCAGGAAGCAACGGTTAGAACTGGACATGGAACAACAGACTCATTCCAAATAGGAAAAGGAGTACGTCAAGGCTGTATATTATCACCCTGCTTATTTAACTTATATGCAGAGTACATCATGAGAAACACTGGGCTGGATGAAGCACAAACTGGAATCAAGATTGCCAAGAGAAATGTCAGTAATCTCAGATATGCAGATGACACCACCCTTATGGCAGAAAGTGAAGAAGAACTAAAGAGCCTCTTGATGAAAGCGAAAGAGGAGAGTGAAAAAGTTGGCTTAAAAATTAACACTCAGAAAACTAAGCTCATGGCATCTGGTCCCATCACTTCATGGCAAATAGATGGAGAAACAGTGGAAACAGGCGCTGACTTTATTTTTCTGAGCTCCAAAATCACTGCAGATGGTGATTGCCGCCATGAAATTAAAAGACACTTAATCTTTGGAAGGAAAGTTATGACCAACCTAGACAGCATATTAAAAAGCAGAGACATTACTTTGCCAACAAAGGTCCGTTTAGTCAAGGCTATGGTTTTTCCAGTAGTCATGTATGGATGTGAGAGTTGGATTATAAAGAAAGCTGAACACTGAAGAATTCATGCTTTTGAACTGTGGTGTTGGAAAAGACTCTTGAGAGTCCCTTGGACTGCAAGGAGATTCAACCAGTCCATCCTAAAGGAGATCAGTCCTGAGTGTTCATTGGAAAGACTGATGTTGAAGCTGAAACTCCAATACTTTGGCCACCTGATGTGAAGAGCTGACTCATTTGAAAAGATGCTGATGCTGTGAAAGGTTGAAGGCCAGAGAAGAACAGGATGACAGAAGATGAGATGGTTGAATGGCATGACCAATTCAATGGACATGAGTTTGAATAAACTCCGGGTGTTGGGGACAGGGAGGCCTGGTGTGCTGCAGTTCATGGGGTTGCAAAGAGTTGGACATGACTGAGCTACTGAACTAAACTACAAACAAAGCTAGTGGAAATGATGGGATTCCAGTTGAGCTATTTCTAATCTTAAAAGATGATGCTGTTAAAATGTTGCACTCAATATGCCAGCAAATTTGGAAAACTCAGCAATGGCCATAGGTCTGGATAATGTCAGTTTTCATTTCAATCCCAAAGAATATATGCTAAAGAGTGTTCAAACTACTGTACAATTTCAGTCATTTCACATGCTAGCAAGGTAATGCTCAAAATCCTTCAAGCTAAGCATAACATTTCTGAAATATGTATTTGCTACAAAAATCAGCAAAACAACAACAACAACAACAACAATGTATTTTGAGACACCTAGAAAGGATTAGGGCTTCCCAGGTGGCTCTAGGGGTAGAGAGCCCACCTACTAATGGAGGTAGACATGAGAGGCAGGTTCATCTGATCCCTAGGTTCCTAGTTCAGAAAGATCCCCTGGAGAAAGGAATGGCAACCCACTCCAGTATTCTTGCCTGGAGAATTCTATGGAAAGAAGAGCTGGCAGGCTGTATTCCATAGGGTCACACAGAATCACAGAGTCAGGCATGACTGAAGCAACTGAGCATGTAAGCAGAAAGGATTAAGAGGATAAAAGAAGTAGGAAAGGTTGAGATAAAATAACATGAATAGTATACAGGTACAATGTGGAGAAAAAGCTGAAATTAAAAAAAAAATGAGTGAAAGAAAAGTTTTAGGGAAATTCAAATAGCAGTCATTATGTTGAGCAAGAAAAGCCAGACAAAATACAGAATACTATAAGATTCATTTGCATAGAATTATATAACTGGTAGAGCTAATCGAAAGTATCAGAAGCATATCAATGATTACATTGGCCTAGGATGGCAGGAGTTTACAGCAGATAGGTATGAGAAATCTTTCTGGTGGTGAAAAAGTATTCTATATTTCCATTGTGTAATGTTTACACAGATATATATATTTGGCACAACTCTTTGAATTCATTGATTTGATATTTTTAATTGTATATGTTATATGTCAGCAATTTTGATGAAAAATAATGAGATAAATTATATATTGAGATTAAGTTTAAACTTCATAGGAAAATAAAACTAGTAGAAATAAAGATATCAGAGAGGAGGAAAGCACTTAGGTGCTAAAATAATTTGCATATATGTCAATTAGTGTTTAGTACATTCCATACAGAATGAATGAAATACCTCTTAGGTGAAATTTCATCCTAGTAAAATGGAAAAATAAAAGCATAATATTTTAAAAAAATCTAAGCTTCAGAGACGAGTGATTAGTACCTTATCACTTCAAAAGAAGCCACACTGACTTCCTATAGTCAATGCTTAATGGAACAATATCTTTGTTTTGAAAAGAAGGAGCTTAGTTATTTTTCTCATTTATTACCACAAAAATACATTTTTAGCTGGTAAAAAAGCAGAAAATAACCAGTTTTAATGCCCATGATAGAATATTTGAAAACATTTCATGAGTACATAAATATGGATTATAACTTATAAATCAAGAAATTACAGAACAGGAACTTGATGGTGATTATTAAACTGAGTTTAAATGATTTCTGTGATTGTGATTATAAAATAAATGCAAATATTAAAATAAATTCTTAGAATGAAAGATTTATCTGAATTAATATAATCTGTTTATAAGTTACAGATTGTAAAAAACTGAAATTTTTATCAAATTCTCATTTCATTAATGATTTACCATTATAATGAACACTGCTAAGGACCAAATATATACTGTTTTTAAGATACAAAAGTCAATGGTATACATATGTTAAAGCTGAAAAGTCAGGAAAGTTGGAGGGTGAGAGGTATACTTCTCCCTGTAAACTATCCATAGGAATGATAAACTCCAAATCTCACTCTACCTTGGTGCACAGCTAAAAGTAATGATAGAGTCACTAGCCAGTGGAAGGACAACTTCTCTATTCTTTGTGGTAAGGTTGTGGAATAAACCACCAATTTTATGGCTGCTTTTAGAGGAACTGAGTGGCTTTCCTTGCGGCTCAGATGCCAAAGATCCTCCTGCCAATGCAGGACACTCCAAAGGCCTGGATTTGATCCCTAGGTCGGGAAGATCCCCTAGAAAAGGGAATGTCAACCCACTCCAGTATTCTTGCCTGGAGAATCCCCACGGACAGAGGAGCCTGGCAGGGGTCACAAGTGTCAGACATGACTGAGCGACTAACAGGCTTTCAATTAAATAAAATGGGTTGAATCCCATAAAACGTGGGGAAGACTTGCCCCCACAATCTTACAACACAATAATCGCATTGACATTGAACATCACAGAGCATCAGTTCAGGATTCCCTGTTCACCACCAATTCTCGGAGTTCACTTAAACTCATGTCCATAGAGTCGGTGATGCCATCTAGCCATCTCATCCTCTGTCGTCCCCTTCTCCTCCTGTCCCTAATCCCTCCCAGCATCAGGGTCTTTTCCAATGAGTCAACTCTTCGCATGATGTGGACAAAGTATTGGAGTTCACTGAGCTTCAGCATCAGTCCTTCCAATGAATACCCAGGACTGATCTCCTTTAGAATGGATTGGTTGGACCTCCTTGCAGTCCAAGGGACTCTCAAGAGTCTTCTCCAACACCTCAGTTCAAAAGCATCAAATCTTCTGGCGCTCAGCTTTCTTCACAGTCCAACTCTCACATCCATAATGACCACTGGAAAAACCATAGCCTAGACTAGATGGACCTTTGTTGACAAGGTAGTATCTCTGCTTTTCAATATGTTATTTAGGTTGGTCATAAACTTCCTTCCAAGGAGTAAGCGTCTTTTAATTCCATGGCTGCAATCATCATCTGCAGTGATTCTGGAGCCCGAAAAAATAAAGTCTGACACTGTTTCTACTGTTTCCGCATCTATTTCCCATGAAGTGATGGGACAAGATGCTATGATCTTAGTTTTCCGAATGTTGAGCTTTAAGCTAACTTTTTCACTCTCCACTTTCACTTTCATCAAGAGGCTTTTTAGTTCCTCTTCACTTTCTGCCATAAGGATGGTGTCATCTGCATATCTGAGGTTATTGATATTTCTCCTGGCAATCTTGATTCCAGCTTGTGCTTCTTCCAGCCCAGCGTTTCTCTGATGTTCTGCATATAAGTTAAATAAGCAGGGTAACAATATACAGCCTTGACGAACACCTTTTCCTATTTGGAACCAGTCTGTTGTTCCTTATCCAGTTCTAACTATTGTTTCCTGACCTGCATATAGATTTCTCAAGAGGCAGGTCAGGCGGTCTGGTATTCCCATCTCTTTCAGAATTTTCCACAGTTTATTGTGATCCACACAGTCAAAGGCTTTGGCATAGTCAATAAAGCAGAAATAGATGTTTTTCTGGAACTCTCTTGCTTTTTCCATGATCCAGCGGATGTTGGCAATTTGATCTTTGCTTTCTCTGCCTTTTCTAAAACCAGCTTGAACAACTGGAAGTTCACGGTTCACGTATTGCTGAAGCCTGGCTTGGAGAATTTTGAGCACTACTTTACTAGCGTGTGAGATGAGTGCAACTGTGTGGTATTTTGAGCATTCTTTGGCATTGCCTTTCTTTGGGACTGGAATGTAAACTGACCTTTTCCAGTCCTGTGGCCACTGCTGAGTTTTCCACATTTCCTGGCATATTGAGTGCAGCACTTTCACAGCATCATCTTTCAGGATTTGAAAGAGCTCAACTGGAATTCCATCACGTCCACTAGCTTTGTTCATAGTGATGCTTTCTAAGGCCCACTTGACTTCACATTCCAGGATGTCTGGCTCTAGATCAGTGATCACACCATTGTGATTATCTGGGTCATGAAGATCTTTTTTGTACAGTTCTTCTGTGTATTCTTGCCACCTTTTCTTAATATCTACTGCTTCTGTTAGGTCCATACCATTTTTTGTCCTTTATTGATCCCATCTTTGCATGAAGTGTTCCCTTGGTATCTCTAATTTTCTTGAAGAGATCTCTAGTCTTTCCCATTCTGTTGTTTTCCTCTATTTCTTTGCATTGATCGCTGAAGAAGGCTTTCTTATCTCTTCTTGCTATTCTTTGGAACTCTGCATTCAGATGTTTATATATTTACTTATCTCCTTTGATTTTTGCTTCTATTCTTTTCACAGCTATTTGTAAGGCCTCCTCAGACAACCATTTTTCTTTTTTGCATTTCTTTTCCATGGGGATGGTCTTGATCCCTGTCTCCTCTACAATGTCAAGAACCTCATTCCATAGTTCATCAGGCACTCTATCTATCAGATCTAGGCCCTTAAATGTATTTCTCACTTTCACTGTATAACCATAAGGGAACTGATTTAGGTCATACCTGAATGGTCTAGTGGTTTTCCCTACTTTCTTCAATTTCAGTCTGTATTTGGCAATAAGGAGTTCTTAATCTGAGCCATAGTAATCTCCTGGTCTTGTTTTTGCTGACTTTATAGAACTTATCCATCTTTGGCTGCAAAGAATATAATCAATCTGACTTTGGTGTTGACCATCTGGTGATGTCCATGTGTAGAGCCTTCTCCTGTGTTGTTGGAAGAGGGTGCTTGCTATGACCAGTGCGTTCTCTTGGCAAAACTCTATTAGTCTTTCCCCTGCTGCATTCCATATTCCAAAGCCAAATTTTCCTGTTACTCCAGGTGTTTCTGGACTTCTTACTTTTGCATTCCGTTCATCTATCATGAAAAGGACATCTTTTTGGGGTGTTAGTTCTAAAAGATCTTTTAGGTCTTCACAGAACCATTCAACTTCAGCTTCTTCAGCGTTACTAGTTGGGGCATAGACTTGGATTACTGTGATATTGAATGGTTTGCTTTGGAAACAAACAGAGATCATTCTGTCATTTTTGATATTGCATCCAAGTACTGCATTTCAGACTGTTTTGTTGATCATGTTGGCTACTCCATTTCTTCTGAGGGATTCCTGTCTGCAGTAGTAGATGTAATGGTCATCTGAGTTAAATTCACCCATTCCAGTCCATGTTAATTTGCTGATTCCTAGAATGTCGATGTTCACTCTTACCATCTCCTGTTTGACCACTTCCAATTTGCCTTGATTCATGGACCTGACATTCCAGGTTCCTATGCCATATTGCTCTTTACATCATTGAACCTTGCCTCTATCACCAGTCCCATCCAGAACTGGGTGTTGTTTTTGCTTTGGCTCCATTCCTTCATTCTTTCTGGAGTTGTTATTCCACCGATCTCCAGTAGCATATTGGGCACCTACCAACCTGGCGAGTTCATCTTTCAGTGTCCTACCTTTTTGCTTTTTCATACTGTTCATGGGGTTCTCAAGGCAAGAATACTGAAGTGGTTTGTCATTCCCTTCTCCAGTGGACCACATTCTCTCAGCCCTCTCCACCATGACCCTCCTATCTTGGGTGCCCCACACGGCATGGCTTAGTTTCATTGAGTTAGACAAGGCTGTGGTCCTAGTGTGATTAGATTGGCTAGTTTTCTGTGATTATGGTTTCAGTGTGTCTGCCCTCTGATGCCCTCTCACAACACCTATCGTCTTAATTGGGTTTCGTAAGAGAAACATGGGGTACCTTGAACATGGGGTATCTTCACGGCTGCTCCAGCAAAGCGCAGCCACTGTCCTTACCTTGGATGAGAGGTATCTCCTCACGGCTGCTTCTCCTGACCTTGAACGTGGAGTAGCTCCTATTGGTCCTCCTGTGCCTGCACAGCCATGGCTCCTTGGACGTGGAGTTGCTCCTCTAGGCTGCCTCCCCTAATAAGTGATTAGTGACCTCTAAAAGCAAAACTATGATACACTATTTTTTACTATCAAGAACACAAATTTATAGAAAGTTTTATGTAACACTATGGTTTAAAAAAAATCCATAAGCAAAAATAACTGCATAGGGATAAATGGAGCCTGTGGAAACCATGTTTGTATCCTGAAATTGTGAAGTCATGGGAAAAAGCCATATTACTCTCTGCCTCAAAGAAGGGTATTTATGTTAGCTCCTAGAAGGAACTGGGCCCCAGGATGAATACAGAAGGAATATGCACCAACTGTGCACCTTTGTGAACAATGAATATCAAGTGAGACATGTTGCCACCTTGTTGCTAGAAATAGCTATCATAGAATGAATGCTGAAAGATGGCTCAGCCTACTAAATTGGATTGGCCCAAGTATCATCAGTCATAAGACTGCTTAGTGTTTTGGCTAAAGATCCCATTAGGAAGACTTTCTTTACAACTGACTGTTCTGTAAATGAAAAATAAAATATTTCACAAGCAAAATAATTTTAAAATCTGTTATGATTTTCTACCATTTGGTTAAGTAATTCTAATTCTTGGTAGTTATCTTTGAGCAAGATCAGACAAGATCTTGACAATGCTTTCTATGAAATGTATTTAACCCAAAAAAGAATACAGTAATTAGAATGTTAAGATTTAGCTATATGATGGAAATATTTTGAAACCATGAAGTGTGAATCTAATCACAAGACAAATATTCTCAGTACAATGTGTTTTCAACATGTTTTTAAGGCTATAAAACTATGTACACAAGGTGATCCCAAATTTGAAAAAATATAAATGGAAAATAAAACTGTTCATTTACCTACATGTCTACTTATATGTCTGTCTACTTATCCATCTATCATTTCTTGCTTTCTCTCATAGGAGATTTTTATTTAATTCTTTATATTTTAAATATTTTATCTTTTTAATTATGAATAAGTCTTTTACATATTCTAAAGAATAACGATATCAAACAGATATTAGAATTTTTATATAGAAAAAGGTTGGACTATTTAAATGATAGATTTTATTTTTACTGGAGAACTGTTAATTCAACTGTTCAACCACCAGAAAAGAGTAATTTGGCAGTAGAAAATCCTGATGACAACAGTGAACATAGTGGACATTTAATATGTTGCATAATTGACAAGTCAAGATGAGGCATTAAGCAGAAAAGTAATAAGGGCATGGTATACCAGGTATATCAAGTAATCATATTTGCTTCCTGCTGCTGCTGCTGCTGCTGTGAAGTCGTTTCAGTCGTTTCCGACTCTGTGCGATCCCATAGGGCTGCCCTAAAACAATTGTACGAGTTAAAACAGACCCGCTTGCTTAAAATAATAGAAATACATTATCTCATGGTTCAGGAAGCCAGAAGTTCAAATCAAGTAAATCAAGGTTGATATCTTCTGAAAGCTTTGGGGGAGAATTTGTTCTATGACTCCTAGCTTCTAGTAACTGCTGGCAGTCTTTGGAGTTCCTTGCTTTGTAGCTGTGTCACTCCAGTCTCTGCCTGTATCTTCACACTGTTTTCTTCTCTGTGTTATCTGTGTGTCTGATTTTGAAGTTCCTCCTCTTTTCTCCTATAAAGACAGCAGTCATATGATTTCATCTCGTTATCTCTTTATTTACATCTGCATAGATCCTATTCCCAAGTAAAGCCACATTCTCAGGTTCCAGGTGGATATGAATTTGGGGGGATATCATTTAGTCCTGGTGGCTCCTTGGTAAAGAATCTGCCTGCAACATTGGAGACCTGGGTTCAATCCCCAGGTTGAGAAACCCCCTGGAGGAGGGAATGGCAGCTCACTCCAGTATTCTTGCCTGGAGATCTCCAGGGATGGAGGAGCCTGGCAGGCTGCCGTCCATGGGGTCGCAAAGAATTGGACTGGACTGAGCAACTAAGCATACATACAGCACATATCATTTAATCAGGGTTCCCCAGGTGGTGCAGTGATAATGAATTCTCTTGCCAATATAGGAGATGCAATAGACATGGGTTCAATCCCTGGGTGAGATTAGATATGGTGGGAGTAGGAAATGCGGATAAGGCAATGGCACCCCACTCCAGTACTCTTGCCTGGAAAATCCCATGGACGGAGGAGCCTGGTGGGCTGCAGTCCATGGGGTCGCTAAGAGTCAGACGCGACTGAGCGATTTCACTTTCACTTTTCACTTTCCTGTATTGGAGAAGGAAATGGCAACCTACTCCAGTGTTCTTGCCTGGAAAATCCCAGGGACGGGGGAGCCTGGTGGGCTTCCGTCTATGGGGTCGCACAGAGTCGGGAACAACTGAAGCGACTTAGCAGCAGCAGGAAATGCAACTCATTCCAGTATTCTTGCCTGGAAAATTCCACAGACAGAGGAGACTGGCAGGCTACAGTCCCTGAGGTTGCAAGAATCAGACATGACTAAGCACAGCACAGCATCATTTAATCTACTAACATAATAGATTACTAGAAGTATGGAAACTATCATTATCTCCTTCTCTGGCAACAAAGAAAACAAGAATTTATTTATTTTTTAAAATTCTAATATTTTAAGTTTTTAATATCTTTAATGATATGACAAAAGTTAAAATATGTGCTTCTTTTAATGACATTACAATGAAATTGCAAGTGTTGATATTGCAAAAATATATAGAAAAGCCTAAAACTTTAATTATAAAATATAAGTTCATGAATAATTGTTATTACTTATTGTTTTGATATATAACTTTTATCTCTGTAATGTTGAATGATTTGCTTTTACTTGTCAACACTTTTAAATTTTTAAAATTTTAAAATACTTGTAATAAAATGGTATGAAAAGTTATTTTCATCTCAATAAATATTTCATGGTTTAACATTACTTATTTAATCACATACACTGGTAATAAATTAATCAAACAAAGAAAGTGAAGGCAATAAAATTCATAGATCTTCAAAATATGGCATTACTAATTAGCAAATTAATATGAATTTGAATATACTATAAATTGTTACAATGGTCTTGATAGCATTGATATTTGTTAAGTAGAAGCCACTGCCAACTCTTGATCCCTGAAGCTTAAATTTGAGATAGCAGCATTACAACGACAGTTATAGTTATTTAAGAGTGGCTGTTTTAAGAGAGAATATCTTGGAGCCTCAATTTCATTAAATCAGGTGAAAACAAGATTAGGCATCAGTGTACTCAGGAGGCTTCTCTTTTTTAACCAGAGTAGTTTCTTGACCAAAAAGGTTTGTTTTTCTAATACATGGTCACCTTCAACCTTTTCTGTAACAATTACTGTCGCTTCTGGAGAAGGCACCCCCTTGTAAAGCCCATTCCAAGATGCTTACATTTTAATATGTGTGGACTGAGCACCCTTCTCTGACATAAAAAGAGTTAGAGCGTTATGTGTGCTCTGCAACTCACTGCATGATTTTTTTCCCCCTTTAATTACGGGACCTTTAAATTTATAATACATGCTGTCAATGAGGTGATGTCTGAGTCTATGCACTTGGCACTATACTGGTATTAAAATCGCTAGCATAAACTAAACAGAGACTATTTGCCAACATAAATAGATATGACATTATTAGAATCTATCCTATCTTTCACCTATCTTCAGATATGTAAATCATATTATTTCAGTTTGTATTTAATACTATGCAAACTAGAAGAGCACAGCATTTCTTAAGACAAAGACATCTGCCTATCTTGCTGAACTTCTAATTTGTAGAAGGAAGAGTTTTGTGAAAGTACCAAAAATATTCCATGGAACATAGAAAATTATGTCTATGTTTAATTCCAATGGGAATTACACATGAGGAATATAAAAAGATTATTTTTACCACCAGAGATAATGCAGGAAAATACAATTTATGCTTTATTATGTTTTTCCTTGGTCAATGGTAATATGTTCTGGTGTGTTGAACTTTCTTAAATCCTAAAAAATTATACTGCCTTTGTTTTATTTTATTTAGATGTTTTAGTATGTCTTTGGTTTGGTGACAATATATTTATGAGACACAAAAGAGAAAAAAATGTTAGTCCATATGTTTCTCTGGAAAGAAATCCAAGAAGTAATATTAGAAAAACCATTAAAAAATTAATGGATTACAGTTGATTTGCAACGTTATGGTAGTTTCAGGTGCACAGCAAAATGTATCAGTCATACATATACATATATCCAGTCATTTTTAGATTCTTTTCCTATATAGGCATTACAGAGTACTGAGTAGAGTTCCCTATGCTATACAGTAAGTCCTTATTAGTTGTCTATTTTATATACAGTAGTATGCATATGTCAATCTCTATCTTCCAATTTATCCCTTTCATGCTGGTAGCCATAAGTTTGTTTTCCACATCTATTTCTATTTTGTAGATAAGCTCATTTACAGTATTTTCTGCTTTGAATGCAGTATTAATTTTTTCCTGAAAACCAAAAGAAAAATTACTGATCTGGCATTGCAAAAAAGCAAATTCATCAAAGTGTAATAATTTGTTAAGTAGGATTCAAAGTCAGAAGGAGGTCCAATATTTATGTTATGTAATCTGTAAACATTAGTCTTGAGACATGGAATCTCGACAAACAAGGATGTCACAGTCATCAGAGATTCCAGCGCTCCAGGTCACTCAAGAAGAAAAAGAACACCTGTGATCTGTCAGCCATCAGGCTGCAGCCACTCCCTACCAGGAGCCCTGAAAAACTCAGGATGTGAAAAATCACAGGGTACTGGCCCCAGTAGCTGAGATGCATATGAAAGGAATGATTTCACTGAGCCCAGACTCTTGCATCTTCCTATACAAAGAAAAGAACCAAATTCCTTAACTTGAAATATCTGGTTTTCTTTAATTCACAATAATCTCTTGATGTTCAGGCTCCCTGTCCTTTGTTACAAACTGCTGTTTAATCTGACTCCTCCCCCATCCCCAACTCCTGGCGTCCTTAGAGCAGTTCTCTCAGGATTATTTGAGATACTGCCTCCCAGGCTTAAGTCCTAAGTATTTCTGCCGAATAAAACAGAGCTCTCAACTTTTAGGTTGTGACTATTTTTTAAGTCAACAGCCTGTAGTTTTGCTATTTTCCTCGCTATATTTAATGGCAAGGAAGTCTTGTGGAAAAATGTTCATTTCTGGACATGTTTACTATTCTTCAGACCATGCCTCTCATTCCAGCTCTGGAGCAATTTACTTTGTATTCTTGTTGTCAGCAGTTTAATTAGATTCAGGCAGGGATATTTTGGTGCTTGTATTCTGTGTGTGTTGTTATTAATTGTTTTATTTTCATAAATTAATTCTCATTTTTGAAATAAATTTCTAGTAATATATAGAAATTTGGCAATTAATTTCAATTGTCTATAATGGATATCTTTGCAACCTTACAAATATTCCCAAAGTTTGTGTTTGCTTATACTAATTAAATCAGTGCTCTTTAAAATTTTTTATTATTCACAGTAAAATAGAATACTAACACATATTCATGATATACATACATTTATTTATTATAAATTATATCTGATTACTAATATAAAGGCATTATAAGACAAACATTCAAAAGAGAAAATTTAACATAATACAAACACATATACATATTAAGACGTAGTATGGCTTATTTTCCTGTCCTGTAATTTTAAAATTAATAAAAACTAATCTTATTTAATTTAATAAAATTAAGTTATTATTTAATTTAAGGTGTAACATTAATTGTGTGCACCTCATTGCTTACTTTTAGAGTGATGTTCCCTTATAATTACATCTGAGATTGGTTCTCTTAATTGCATATAGGTGTTAGGTTTCATAAGACATGAACAAGTCACATCGCAAGATGTAAACAACAGGTTACTTGAAAATGTATTGCAGGAAAGAAACTTACCATCATTGAAAATCTATTATGTGCCCATTATATAATTGGTACTCGCACGTGTCATTTAATCCTTACAAATTCTTATCAGGATATCATCTTTATTCATAGTTTTCAGTTTAGACCAAAGTAACTTAGAATTTTCTCCAATAACAGAGAAGTGTTACATTGGAGAATAGGTACATAGTCAGGTTCTTTCCGGTGATGAAAAAAATTAACTTAACTTTCACTGTTTGAACATCCGGGTAATTGAATCATTAGTTCCAATTACATGCAGAAACACTCTTACATAGCCTGCTGAGGATAAGTATTTTCCAAAGGATCCTCTACATATTTCCCTCTTCTCAATGTTCCTCTGCAAGACTACTTTTGGATACTCTGTTCTTTTAATAAAGAAGAGGAGTATATGATTAATGTTAAGTTATTAAGATAGCTCTGTGTTTATGTGTTCTTGGGTGACTTTAGCTGTCATCCCTTTCTGTGTGATGAATTGTTGATCCTTTTGTAGTGTTTTCCAATCTACCCTAGCCAAGAGAGTGCTGTCTCAAA
Source organism: Bos indicus x Bos taurus (assembly GCF_003369695.1). Classification (NCBI taxonomy): domain Eukaryota; kingdom Metazoa; phylum Chordata; class Mammalia; order Artiodactyla; family Bovidae; genus Bos; species Bos indicus x Bos taurus. Next base: position 82,536,712 of record NC_040077.1, on the reverse strand, counting down.
TGGAGGTAAATTAGAATTGATAGGTTTAATGTTGACATTTGTCAGCCTTTGCTTTCAGGGGCACAAACTGAGTGATTTACCTGAACACATCATAGTTGTTTAAACCAGGTAATAATCGCTTGTTGGGAATCAACAAATGCTCGAATTGTACAAATATTTGAATGAATGCTGTTGCTTATTTTTCTTCCAAAAAGTCTTTCAGAAAAAACAAGGAAATACAGTAAAAATTCAATTGATTATGTTGTTTTAAATAAAAATGGATCAGATTATTTCATTTATTATGGAAGGATTTGAAAATTTTTGAGTGAATGAAAGATAAAGGTTAGTCTAGGATACCAGTCTTGACAATTTCCCATCATTTGTGTATTTCTTTTACTCCTTGGTCATGGGATTTATAGAGGAACTAGAAAAGTAGGATAACATATACACTGATAGGAGCACTACAATGAATTACAATGAAAAAAAGAAGAAAAGGATTTGTACCCAAGACACATTGTCCCCCAGGTTTTTGGATATTTCTTCATCTCATTGTTTTAGATCTTTGCTTTTCCTAAAATTCATTGAGACATAGGGGTGATTCTAAAACTATTATTTACATTATAGTGTGATTTTACTTCATATTGTTTTGAAAAAAGTTTAAATATGGAGAAAAATAAGTGGGCTCAGTAGTTGTGGTACACAGACTTAGTTGCTTCTTGGCATGTGGGATCTTCCCAGACCAAGTAAAAAACCTCCTGCTTTTGAAGGCAGATTCTTAACCACTAGACCACTAGGGGAGTCGGATACTTGCAATTTTAAAAGGAAACACATCTTTAAAATGGAGAGGTTCTCTTGTCCTTATCTTAAACAAATGATCGTTGTTATTAATTATATAACCTAACCATAAACATCTGTTTATGTGATGGTGTATAAAATGTGGAATAATTTATGAAGTATCCATGTCCAAAACTGTTAATCTGAATCTGATTATGCTTTTGGACATAACTCTCAGTTTATATAGCAAAATCCAGATGAAGAAAATAATTTAAATTATATAATAGACATAAAAAAGTCAGAGTCATAAAAAATAAAGTGGTACTATTCTGAGAGATCTAAGAGTCTCAGGAAACAAAAGCAGTGCATCAACTATGATAGAATCCTATTTGAAAAAGACAGTTAAAATTAATATCTTGTGTTTATGAAAGAAAAGTCTATCTTTTTAGAAGATGCATACTGAATTTCAGGTGACTTTTTCTGATGTCTACTTTTATTGGTTAAAATGTATATATGTGTATAAACCAAATATGGAAAATAATAATCTTGATTTAGTTAGCACATAGTTTCACAGTATCAGCCAATTTTACTATTTGAAAAATTTTATAATAAAAATATTAGAAAATAAAACCAAACTATTATTTGGATTTGGAAAAACATCCTACTATATCAGTTTCACTTGAAAAGTTTCAGTCCATCAACCTCATACCACTATGGCCTGATTCATTGTAAGAATACCTAACTTTGGATTATTTTAAATTCCCATAATACTTAACTTACTTAACAATTCAATTCTCTCTAAATATGATTGTACCGTTTCATTCCCATGACATTGCTCATCCTCTTTTAACAAACACAGAACAAAAAACCCCAATTCTTGTTTCATTCTCAGTGGATGTATAGTTTTTCTTCCTTGATCTTCAGACATAAAAAAAAAAAAATGTTTATTTCTCCATAGTGTGTTTTGTATTACAATACAGTTTTTAGATGTATTTAGTTGCTCACATTTTCACTTGTTTTGTATTGTGTTCTTATATACCAGGATATGTATTATTTTTCCCTCCATCTTATATGTATAAGATACTATGTGTACATGTTTTAAAGAGAATAATACCAAATTTTGTGATTTAAAATCAAGTCAATTGCTTTCATGTACTGCTAATGGGTTCTAAAGTTGCTCAGAATCATATAGTAACACGACACTTTGTACCATAATTCTGTGCATTTCCTTAAAACAATAATTCAAAGTAAGGCAAAGCTAAAATTTTATTGCAGTATCATTTCTAATAATAAAAATATTAAATTTCTCAATATTTAATCTTAAGATAAAGGCTTAAGAAAAGTTTTAATCATTGAATATTACTTCATATATAATATAAATAGCAACAGTAAAAAACAGAATCATTAAAACCTGCTGAACACATGATAAAGTGTTGACATAACAAAATATAAAATTGAATCTACCCTATTATAGTAAGAGGTTCAAGTTTAAGGCTAAGTGGTGAATTTCAGAACAATAACCATTTTATTGTGTTATAGGAATATGCAGTTGATGGTTCTTAGCACCAATTTGTATGAGATAATCTATGGGCTTTTGGAGGGATGATACACATCTATTCTAACTGTGAAAAAAATCGTTACCAGTTAAGAATCCATAATAAAGTGCAAAGTGGAGGCCAAAATCTTAAAAATACATCAAGCGCTGAAAATGTGAAAGACTAGGTAAGCTATTACTTCTGGCAGACACAGTGTATTTGTCAGCTCAAGCTGCTTTAACAAAATACCATAGACTGGGTGACTTAAGCAATGGATATTTAACCTCACAATTCTGGAAACTGTTGTAAAATAGGGCGCCAGCAATGTGGTTTTCATTCTGAGGTCTCTTCTCATGACTTGCAGGTGCTGCCTGCAAGCTGTTTCTAACATAACTCCTTTTTTGCCTGCACAGAGAGCAAGCTCTCCCATGTGTCTTTTTTTAAGGACCTTAATCCCATAAAATTAGAGCCCCACCCTTACAACCTCACTTCACTTTCTTACTCCAAATACAGCCACATGGGGGTGGGGGGATCAGAGTGTGGGTGCCAGTTTAAGACTTCAACATATGAATTGGAAGGAGGGGCACAGAATTTTACATATAGCAACATTTTATACTATCATTCCTCAAGAATATATCTTTAACTGCTGACCTTATTATGACATGTAATTCTGATAAAGAATTTTAATCTGGTGAGATACTTCTGTGATTTTATAGTGAAGGTCAATAGTAAGGTCATATTGAAATCTTGGGGATTTGATTTGCAGCCAAATACAATTGCCTAATAAAAAAATAAACTCAATTTTTGTCCTAGCATGTTAATACTATTTTTTACAAGTACTAAGCCTAGACAAAATATATTTTTAAAAACCATATACTACTTTTTTTCTATTCTTTATTTCAGATATTCAACTTTTTTCATAGATCATACAACTATAAACACTCATCTTAGAGTATGAAAGAGCAGAAATAGCCAAATAAATATCTAAAAGTAACAAAAGACCTCATGAAATTATAACAGCTTAATGTATTAATGTAATACAGACTGAAGCTGTAGAAGTCAAAGAATATCCCAGGATTAGCTTTTGGATGTTGCATCCTAGATAAGTGTGTCCTTGTTTTACTTCCTAAGTTACTGTAGATCAGTCTCACCTGCTGAGAGGTTGAATTTTATGAGAGTGTGTTGAATAAGCCCTGAAGTCTTTAAGAAAAGAGCTTTAGGGATTGTTTTATTTCCCATTCTTTACTTGTGTCAAAAACATAATAAAGACAAATCTCTACAGTATGGTAGACACACACTGGGCAGTGAATTGCTATTGGGATCTGTTTATTTTTATAGTAACTATAGAAGCATTTGCAGTTCAGCTATATATCATAGGTAATATGTTTTTAAAATATACAAAAATGGCTAGAAATGCAGTACAGGTTTCCCCTGCTATTTGAAAGCAGAGCATTCCTATGAAAACTTTTCTAAGCTGAAATGGTACAAAGTGAAGAAATAATTACCTTATACATTGTTGTTTAGTTACTAAGTCATGTCCATCTCTTTTGCAACCCCATGAACTGTAGCCCACCAGGCCCCACACCATCCTTGGGATGTTCCAGGCAAGGATACAGGACTGGATTGCCATTGTAGTCTCCAGTGGATCTTCCCGACCCCAGGGATAGAACCCATGTCACCTGCATTGGCAGGCGGATTCTTTACCTCTGAGCCACAAGGGATGTCCTACCTTATATACATCTTGATAACAAATGTACAAAATAAACTAAGATGAAGCACAGATGCTCACAGACACAGTTCAAAGCTATGGTAGCTTGATGCTGAGATGCTGAGTATAGCTCCTGGAGAAGGCGCCTGGTGGTGCCACTAGCTCTTCTCAAGGTACCTGCTACCTCAGTAATAGCTGCTGCAAACAAGAAGTGAATGCTATTTTAAATTCTCATCCTTTCTGTAAAAGCAAATTTCCACTTTCAATTTCCTTTACTTAGTGAAAAGAGGTCATAACATAGGTCTTTTGTAAAAGCAAACTTTCAAAAAGTGAGGGATACCTGTACTTGGCGTTGAAAGTATTTACTTACAAGCCATGTGATTTATTGGATATGTTTAAACATTTCTTCCCAGGAGATAAAAGACAACAGTAGTAGAATCATTAGAAGTGAAATTAGCAGTGAAATAGTATTGGGTGGTTATAGTAGAACTTAATCTTTTATAAATATATAGATATACTGTGGTTATAAATATTTGAAAATATATATAGTATAGGCACAGATACCTTACAAATATTGACATAGATATACTTATGATTATATATTTCTATTAATATATCCTGCACTAACTTGGCCTTCCATTAGTCAAAAAAGAAAAGAAAGAAGTGAGCCATCTCATTCTGATTGCTTATTCTTCTCCAGAATCTGTCTCCTGTTTTTATTCTTTCTCCCATGACTTCAGGGTGTTTTTTTTTGTTGTTTCTGCTTCTATTTTTCATGTCTTTTCCTTTTCAAAAAACGTTTTAACTCTATACAATTTTAGAGTTGCTATTTGTAGAAGGTATGATCAAAAAGAACTTATTCAGCATACTGTACTACTACTAAGTCGCTTCAGTCGTGTCCGACTCTGTGAGACCCCATGGACTGCAGCCTACCAGGCTTCTCCGTCCATGAGGTTCTCCAGGCAAGAACACTGGAGTGGGTTGCCATTTCCTTCTCCAATGCATAATAGATTAGAATTAAACCTCAAATTTAACATGCCAAAAGAAATTGCTTATATACCTCATTTCTGTAGTGCTATACAGGAAATCATGAAGACTTTTGAATATTTTCTGATATTCATGTTTTCACAAATTCTAAATAAATAGATCATGTACTGAGAAAAAATCAGAGCTAAAAAGAACAAATACAATTCACATACACAAAAGTTTAATTCTGTAGCTTTTACCTTATGGCATACTTGGAGTGTTATGAAAACAATGATTTAAGTTATGAATAGTGACATTTCAGAATTAATGAATGGTAAATAAGCTGTTCACATTTGATTTTATCCATAGCAGAATGATATTAATGAGGCTTTTTAAATCAACACAACAAAGCACTGCTTCTTTTATAGGACTTTACTTAGTGATTGCTAAAATATGTTTAAACTTAGTTTTTAATATTAATTCTCCCTATGTATAAAGAATAAAATTCATAATAGAATTTAAAACTTAAAACACAATACTTTGCAATCAAACAGACATGATTTCAATTTCCAGCTCTGTCAGTTACAGTCCGTAAAATTTTGGCAACTGCCTTAATTATTCTAATCTTCATTTATAAAATTGTGTACAAAGGTATATTATACATAGATTTTACTGTAAATGAGAGTAGAATTTAGTCAAGTATCATATTGATCTTACATCTGCATATCATTCATTGGTGTTATTCACTGAAAAGCAAGACTATTGAGAATGTAGTTTAAACTGTATATTTCTGAAGTTATTGAGTCATTAACCTTTAAATAGTAGAGCTATTTTGGTATAATGTAAATAATTTTATAAATATAAAGAATTCTGATTATATTTGTCCCTTTCTATGATTTTTCTCAATTCTATCTTTAGTTACATATACTTCTCTCATCTAAAATACACATAAAAATTACATGTATTCTCAGCCTATAGTCCTTATGGGGATTATAAATTCTTTATTGTCCCCTTATGCTATGGTGGTTTGAATCCTGACAGAATCAAATGTCTTCACTATAGTTTGTCTTCAAAATATGTGTTTATAGCCTTAGTTTCTCTTTTTTTGTGTGTGAATCCTGTAATGACAGTTTAGGCAATTCAATTAATTTGTTTTCACTAGTAAATATGTGACCAGAAAATCTATTGCAAATAAGAAAAAAAATGTAGAATGCAGATGATAGCGAGCATCTCTAATTTTTTTTCAAAATATCTCCTATTAATTAGGGTAAACTTTGTTAGAATCTGGAAATAAATAAGTTGCTTTCAAATATTTTAATTCCAAAATGTACAAATACACATATGTGCATGCATGCTCAGCTGTGTGTGACTCTTTGCCACCCCATGGCTTCACTGTTTATTGAATACTGGAGTGGGTAGCTATTTCCTAGTCCAGGGGAACTTCTTGACACAGGGATCGAACCCACATCTCTTGCGTCTCCTGCATTGGCAGGCTGATTCTTTAAGTAAAATTATGTGTAAGCCGCTGTGCCATCGTGTAAACAAAAGTATGTGTTTATTTGCTATAAAAGTAAATCAAAGCTATTCTTTTCTCCTTTCCTAAACAGAAAAAGAAAATGTATTGTGTTATTTAAACTTTGAGAAATGCATGAAGTATTTTTAATAAGGTACTGTAGGTCTATGAATGTTGGATGAGAATGGGGTCACTAGCTGTAGATATCTAAGGCTTCTATTTATAGTAATAAAATTTACATATGTTTATCTTAAAAAAGTCTTATTTCCCTCTTAATCTTATAATTTAATTATCTTTAAATAGCAGTTTATGTGAATAGTTTACAAGACTCTTAACTACAATATAGCATGTTAACGAGTATTGTGGATAATGAAAACCAAACTGGCACACAAAGTTAATTTTATTAAATTGTCTTGTATTTGTTTTCTCTAAATAGTTGCACATCAGAGAAACTTGTCTATTTAGTTGCTTGAGCTAATAATGCCACATATAATTAAAACTACTCTCTAATAAGTGCATTAATGCTTATTATTTTATTTCCAACAATTACGCCTTTGGTTAAGTAACCTACTGGCCATTTAGTTAAAAGGCATATTACATTTTGATGCTTGTAATTTGAGTCTGGTGCCACAATGAGTGGCTGTTTTTGTTGGGTTAGAAAATTTGAAAACTTTTGACTTCTAAATAGTTAAGAAAATAAGAAAACTAGTAATGCATTTTATTCAGAAATCTGCAACAAAATGGCAAGGCATTTAGGGTTTCTCTCCCACAATCCAGTATAATTTCTGCTTGGAAATATTTTCACAGAAAATTCAATAATTAAATGTAAGGATAATACTAAGTAAGAAATACAGAACAGAGTCTGCTGTGATGAGCTTTCATAAATTCTAAGTTAAGTCCAATGGTAATATGCCAGACTGCTAAAAAGAAATTATATATTGAGTTAATTAACACATAGTTTTGTCTAATAGTTTTGGCCACTAAATAAATGTAGATGCTTTCTAAATAAACAGAAAAATCATATAAATGAATTCAGTAGAGTTTGTTACACTTTTTCCATAACAATAAATTAATATAAGGTGTCATGTTAATTTATGTTTGTGAAATTAGGAAAGATTAGCTCAAATGTCAACCAAGTGGCACTTTGAGTTACTGTGCTTCTGGTTCATCATCCAATATTCCTCTTCCATATGGAAAGTGTAAACATACTTCCCATTACGTATATTATGCATCTGTAGAAAAGCTACACTAAAGATAAAGCCATAAATTTGAGAATTCTGATAATTAATTAGTCATGAGTTTTCAACAGTGCAGCACCTGGAAAGAAGAAGGTTGATACCTTTTCTAGTTCCCCTGTAAATCCCATGAGCAAGTAGTAAAAGAACACATAAAATAAAGCATTGTTTCATAAAAATATAAATTTGTTTATCAATTCCTCCAGCATATAATTATTATACATCTATCTGATGTCACACCCTGGGCTAAGCACTTTAGATACAAATCTGAATAAATCAAAGTTCTTATATAAATATCTCTATAGTCAAATGAAAGAAACAGCCTTGTAATTAAGTATGGACAACAAGAGTAGTTTCAAAAGGAGATACTAATACCACTTAAGAAATTAGGTTTTTGATCAAGAAAGACTTCACAGTATAGAAAAGATTATAATAGGATCTGGAAGAATTTATAATGATCTAGAAGATGATTAGAGTTTATAACATCCATGTGCTTTAAAAGAACAGGATGGGACAGATAATCCCAGAAGAAGTAATAACATCTGGGAAGGTTCAGAAATATGAAGCAGAGTGGTATCTTTTAGAACTTGCAAAATCAAGTTAATGTTAGGGAGATAGGAAATTCATGGTCAATGAAGGATATTTTCACCATAAGTATACATTTAGTAAAGGAGAACCACTGAGCACTTGAAGCAATTGAAACAAAATGTCTCTTTTACAAAGTTTCCCTGGTGGCTCAGCAGTAGAGAACCTGCCTGCCAATGCAGAAGATACAGCTTCAATCTCTGGTTTGGGAAGATGCCCTGGAAAAGGAAGTGGCAATCCACTCCAGTTTTCTTACCTGGGAAATTCCATGGACAGAGAAGCCTGGAGCGTTACAAAACATGAGGTCGAAAAGATTTGGACATCATGTAACAACTAAACAACAACTCTACTGGCAGTGTGGTAAGATGAACAGGGAAAATGCTTAAGATATGGAGACCTGTTTATAGTTTGTTAAATTAAAAAAATCACTGCAGGTGGTGACTGCAGCCATGAAATTAAAAGACGCTTACTCCTTGGAAGGAAAGTTATGACCAACCTAGATAGCATATTCAAAAGCAGAAACATTACTTTGCCAACAAAGGTCCATCTAGTCAAGGCTATGGTTTTTCCAGTGGTCATATACAGATGTGAGAGTTGGACTGTGAAGAAAGCTGAGTGCCGAAGAATTGATGCTTTTGAACTGTGGTGTTGGAGAAGACTCTTGAGAGTCCCTTGAACTGCAAGGAGGTCCAACCAGTCCATTCTGAAGGAGATCAGCCCTGGGATTTCTTTGGAGGGAGTGATGCTGAAGCTGAAACTCCAGTACTTTGGCCACCGCACGCGAAGAGTTGACTCAGTAGGAAAGACTCTGATGTTGGGAGGGATTGGGGGCAGGAGGAGAAGGGGATGACAGAGGATGAGATGGCTGGATGGTATCACCGACTCGATGGATGTGAGTCTGAGTGAACTCCAGGAGTTGGTGATGGACAGGGAGGCCTGGCGTGCCGCGATTCATGGGGTCGCAAAGAGTCGGACACGACTGAGTGACTGAACTGAACTGAAATTTAAAAAAGAATAAGAAGATGAAGGACTGAAGTCCATAATTAAGATAATGGAGGGAAGAATATAAACAGGAAAAATATTAAACAGAAAATAACTAGCACAACTTAGAATTTAAGCCTATCCCCTGGAGGAGGAAATGACAACCCACTCCAATATTCTTGCCTGAAAAATCCCATAGACAGAGAAGCTTAGTGGGCTACAGTCAAAAAAGGGTTGCTAATAGTCAGACAAGACTGAGCAAGTGTGCAGTTCCTGCATCAAGCTGAGCAGTTCCTAGTCAACTGAGCATGAGCCAAACAGAAGCACCCAATCCATTCCTGCTTTAAAGATGATTCCTCTAATGGAAAACAATGTTTAGATTTTCCATATACCTGGCCAAAACTTTGTACTAACTCAGCTGTAATTTGAGTCATTTCCTATCCAATATTTCCTATTCTTATAATCTTTTTCTTTCCTAGGTGGCAGGAACTGTTGAAGGATCTCTCTACTTCTCTCTGCCCCGTCCTTCTTTATCTTTCACAGATAGTTCCTGACAATAAATTTCTTGCACATCAAAACCTGTATTGGTATCTGCTTCTAGATACCAATCTGAACATCTTTAGAAAACCACATCTTTAGGAAACTAACTGCAAATAAAAATATATGTAAATGAACTTGTCTGTTTCGTTAAGTAGTCAATATATTATCAATACAGAAACAGAATGACACTCTCAAACATCAGATATTTAAGGAATCAACATATATAAACTTCAAAAAAATGAGCTTGTCAGCATATGTATATTTAGAACTGATATGAGTATATTTGTTAATAAATTGCCTAAGTATCATGTCTAAAATCATTTATTTTGTGTTGTTAATTTTTTTCCTTCTTTTTTAAATTTTTTTAAAAATTTTATTTTATTTTTAAACTTTACAATATTGTATTAGTTTTGCCAAATATCGAAATGAATCTGCCACAGGTATACCTATGTTCCCCATCCTGAACCCTCCTCCCTTCTCCCTCCCCATACCCTCCCTCTGGGTCATCCCAGTGCACCAGCCCCAAGCATCCAGTATTGTGCATTGAACCTGGACTGGCGACTCGTTTCATACATGATATTATACATGTTTCAATGCCATTCTCCCAAATTTCCCCACCCTCTCCCTCTCCCACAGAGTCCATAAGACTGATCTATACATCAGTGTCTCTTTTGCTGTCTCGTACACAGGGTTATTGTTACCATCTTTCTAAATTCCATATATATGAGTTAGTATACTGTATTGGTGTTTTTCTTTCTGACTTACTTCACTCTGTATAATAGGCTCCAGTTTCATCCACCTCATTAGAACTGATTCAAATGTATTCTTTTTAATGGCTGAGTAATACTCCATTGTGTATATGTACCACAGCTGTCTTATCCATTCATCTGCTGATGGGCATCTAGGTTGCTTCCATGTCCTGGCTATTATAAACAGTGCTGCAATGAACATCGGGGTACATGTGTCTCTTTCCCTTCTGGTTTCCTCAGTGTGTACGCCCAGCAGTGGGATTGCTGGATCATAAGGCAGTTCTATTTCCAGTTTTTTAAGGAATCTCCACACTGTTCTCCATAGTGGCTGTACTAGTTTGCATTCCCACCAACAGTGTAAGAGGGTTCCCTTTTCTCCACACCCTCTCCAGCATTTATTGCTTGTAGACTTTTGGATCGCAGCCATTCTGACTGGCGTTAAATGGTACCTCATAGTGGTTTTGATTTGCATTTCTCTGATAATGAGTGATGTTGAGCATCTTTTCACATGTTTAATTTTAATGAGCTGTTTTGAAATATTAGTATAATATTACTGGAATAAATACTATCCTTTTCTTGAACTCCCACCTAATTAGCATTTAATTTTTTATAAGGAAGACTATATGATTTTAATAATGAGTTGCTACCATTTATAGGTGAAAATAAATTCATTCCCTTATGTTCTTTATCTTAATTTTTAGCTCTGAAGAAACTTTGAAAAAGTAGAGTGAAAAAAACCCGAATCTATTGTGAAGTAAGTGCACTCTAAAATATAAATGTATAAAATAGTTTAAATGCAAAAGAAGTAAAGTATATTTTAGATATATGATATAGGTGACATATATCTTACAAGTTGACTAAATTTTCAAACAATGTAATCCCAAGAATATACTTTAAATGATTAACAAAAGCTTCATAAGAGAAAGAATAGATAAAAATATAGAAACTCATCACTGTATATCATTCTACTAGCAAGAATATACAGTTTAAGAAAGCATTAGGTTAAATGATTGTTCTATCAAAGGTGGATATATGCTAAATTGGACAGCAATAACTTAACTCTGATAGTCATTGAGAAATTTACATGTAAAAAATAAAGACAGTTTTAGAGTATGGTGCTAAAAGAGACAGATAATTAGATTTTTTCACTAACTGTTTATTATAGGTATTGCAACATTTTTAAATTAAAAATTTTATTTCAATAATTGTAGATTACTATGCAATTATAAAATGAGACAGATAAATTCCTTGTATAATTTGCTGAATTTCCTCCAGTGGTAATATTTTGCAAAATTATATTAGCCAAACAGTTCAGTTCAGTTCAGTTCAGTTACTCAATCATCTCCAACTGTTTGTGACCCCATGGACTGTAGCACACCCAGGCCTCCCCATCCATCACCAACTCCCAGAGTTTACTCAAACTCATGTCCATTGAGTTGGTGATGCCATCCAGCCATCTCATCCTCTATCATCCCCTTCTCCTCCTGCCTTCAATCTTTCCTAGCATCAGGGTCTTTTCAAATGAGTCAGTTCTTTGCATCAGGTGGCCAAAATATTAGAGTTTCAGCTTCAACATCAGTCCTTCCGATGAATATTCAGGACTGATTTCCTTTAGGATGTACTGGTTGGATCTCCTTGCAGTCCAAGGGACTCTCAAGGGTCTTCTCCAACACCACACTTCAAAAGCATCAATTCTTTGATATTCAGCTTTCCTTATAGCCAATTCTCACATCCATACATGACAACTGGAAAAACCATAGCTTTGACTAGCTGGACCTTTGTCCGCAAAGTAATGTCTCTGCTTTTTAATATGCTGTCCAGGTTAGTCATAATTTTTCTTCCAAGGAGCAAGTGTCTTTTAATTTCATGGCTGCAATCACGATCTGCAGTGATTTTGGAGCCCCTCAAAAAAGTCTATCACTATTTCCACTCTTTCCCCGTCTATTTGCCATAAAGTCATGGGACCAGATGCCATGATCTTAGTTTTCTGAATGCTGAGTTTTAAGCCAACTTTTTCACTCTCCTCTTTCATTTTCATCAAGAGACTCTTAAGTTCTTTGCTTTCTGCCATAAGGGTGGTGTCATCTGCATGTCTGAGGTTATTGATATTTCCCCCTGAAATCTTGATTCCAGCTTGTGCTTCATCCAGCCCAGATCAAGATACTGATATTGATACAGTTCATTCATCTTATTCTGATTTCCTCAGTTTTGCTTGTATTTGTGTGTGTATGTCTGTATTAAGATTTATACAATTTATCCCTTATGTAGGTTTGAGTCTTTACCACCACAATAAGATCTGAACAATCCCAATACTACAAGGATTCCCCTGGATTCCTCTTGTTGTCCTCTTATAACCATAACCACTTCTCTCTGGCCTCACTCTATTACCACCACTGCCCCCATCACCACCACCACCCACCAAACTTTCCAGTAAATATAGTTCCCTAGAGATCCACTCAAGTTGTTGAGTATGAATAGTTTGTTTCTTTTTATTGCTTTGTAGTACCCATGGTATATAAATACCATAGTTTGCTTAACTATTTACCTGTTGGAGGACATCTAGGTTATTTCCAGGTTTTGGCTATTACAAATAAAATTTGTATAAGTATCATTTATATTTTAACTTTAACTTTAATTTTTGTTTCAACTTTGAGATTTTTTGTTTGTTTGATGTGTGAACACAAGCTTCTATTCCTCTGGAATAAATGTCCAAGGATGAAACTGCTGGTTCATATGGCAATTACATGACTGGTTTTAAAGAAGTTGTCAAATTGTTTTTCACCAACAAGTATGAGCAATCCACTTCTTGATATCATTTGGTGTATGCTGTTTTTATTTTTTATTTTAGATATTCTGATAGGTTTGCAGTAATATCTTATAGTGGTTTTAATTTACATTTCCCTAATGGCTGGTAACGTTAAATATCTTATGTGTTTATTATCTACCTATCTTCTTAAGTAAACTGTCTATTCATGTCCTTTGCCTGTTTTCTAATTGGATTTTTTGATCTTTCTTGGTAACATTTTGAGAGTTCCCTGGACTGCAAAGAGATCCAACCAGTCCATCCTGAAGGAAATCAGTCCTGGGTGTTCATTGGAAGGACTGATGTTGAAGCTGAAACTCCAATACTTTGGCCACCTGATGCGAAGAGCTGACTCATTTGAAAAGACCCTGATGCTGGGAAAGATTGAGGGCAGGAAGAGAAGGGGATGACAGAGGATGAGATGGTTGGATGGCATCACCAACTCAATGGAGATGAGTTTGGGTAAACTCTGGGAGTTGGTGATAGACAGGGAGGCCTGGCGTGCTGTGTGGTTCATGGGGTCTGAAAGAGTCAGACACGACTGAGCAACTGAACTGAACTGTACATTCTATATACTAGTCCTTTGTCATATGTGTGGTTTCTAAATAATTTCTCTTAGTGTGTATATTGTCTTTTTCCTTTTCACATGGGTGTTTACAGAGCAAACATATTAAATTATCATGGAGTCTGACATCAATGCTTCCATTTATTGATCATGGATTTGGTGTCAAATCAAGTAACTTTTTCTTAGCTATCCCAAAAACTTTTTCTAAAGTTTTTTTTTTTTTTTCTTTTTTGCTCTAAGATTTACAATTTTACATTTAACTCCATGACCTATTTTGAGTTAATTTTGTATAAGATGTGAAGTTTATGTTGTTCTTGTTTTTTGTTGTCCTTGTTTTTGCCTCTGGAATGTGGGAGACCTGAATTCTATCCCTGAGTTGGGAAGATCCCCTGGAGAAGAGAAAGGCTACCCACATTAGTATTCTGGCCTGGAGAATTCCATGGACTGTATCGGTCATGGGGTCACAAACACTTAGACACAACTGAGAGACTTTCACATTCAGGTCACGTTCATTTATTCCAGTGTCATGTGTTGAAAACACTTCTTCTATTTCCATTGAGTTCTTTTTACACTTTAGTAAAGAATTAGTTGAACATATTTTTAAGGGTCTCTTTCTGTGTCCTCCCTCATATGCCATTGTTTTATATTTTTAACCCCCTTCCATCACCATATTGTTAAGATTATTATAAGTCTTAATATTTGGGAGAGTGATATTTCTCATTTTGTTGTTGTTGTTAAGATAGTTTTAGCCATTCTGGGACCTGTGTCTCCCTATATAAACTTTAGATTATGCCTGTCTATTTACAAAATAACAAAGTGAAACTTTCAGGGATTTTAAAAGCAGTCACTTTGAAGTTACAGATGAATTTGCAAGAATTGACATCTTTCTTACATGGAGATTTCGATACATAAACATGGCATGCCTTTCTATTTATTTGGATCTTCTTTAATTTCTTTCACTAACATTTTGCGATTTCAATGTAGAGTGTCTGCATATGTTTTGTTAAGCATATACCTAAGTGTTTTATAATCACAAGAGTCCTTGTAAGTGGAGGTAGAGGGATATTAGATATATTTGGAGGAGAAGATGATGCCAAGATGGAGGCAGAGGTTATAGTGACATGACCACAACCTAAGGAATGTTGGTAGTTGCCAAAAGCCTTAAAAGCCAAGGAATAAATTCTCTCCTGGAGTCTTCAGAAGGAACTCACTCTAATGACACCTGGATGTTAACCCCATAAGACACAGAATTATAAGAGAATAAACCTGTGTTTTAAGCCACTAAGTTTGTAAAAGTTGGTTACAGCAACAATGGGAAATGAATACATATTCCATTCTCTTCTATTTTCTGGAAGAGACTGTACACAATCAATGTTAATTGTTCTTGAAACATTCAATAGAACTTTTTAATGAAGCTAGAATTGGAGATTTGTTTTGAAATCTTGAAGTAAATTACTAACTATAAGCTATTTTATCTTGTTCACATTGGTTTTGTTTTAGTTGTCTGGTTTTTGAAGAATTTGTGAGTTTCATCTAAACTGTTTAGTTTATTACTGACTGCTTTTATTACTTGTAGCATTCCCTTATTTCTTTGTGTTTAATCATTTTTATATTGTCTTGGCCATTCTGCATGTAATGTGGAATCTTATTTCCCTGACCAGGAATTGAACCTGTACCTCTTGCATGAAACACAGAATTTTTACCACTGTACTGGCAAGGAAATCCCTCCCCTATCATTTTAAATGGCTTCAGTCTTTGTGGTGATATGCCCTATTTAACTCCTGGTATTGGTAATTTGTGTCTTTTCTCTTTATACTGCTGTCAGTTTTACTAGAGGTTTATCAATCTTATTGATCTTTTCAAAACTCATCTTTTTTGTTTCATTGATTTTTCTCTATTATTTTCCTCAATTCAACTAGTGTTTTCTGCTAGTATCTTTATCATGTCCTTCTTTCCAAATGTTTGTGTGTGTGTGCTCAATTGTTCAGTTATTTCTGACTCTTTGTGACCATATGGAATATAGCCC
Source organism: Bos indicus x Bos taurus (assembly GCF_003369695.1). Lineage (NCBI taxonomy): Eukaryota > Metazoa > Chordata > Mammalia > Artiodactyla > Bovidae > Bos > Bos indicus x Bos taurus. The sequence goes on along the minus strand of NC_040077.1, from coordinate 82,520,753 downwards.
ACCGGGTTCTTCTTTCCATGGGATTTCGCAGGCAAGAATACTGGGGTAGATTGCCATTTCCTCCTCCAGGAAATCTTCCTGACCCAGGGATCAAACCCAGGTTTCCTGCATCTTTTGCATTGGAAATTGGATTCTTTTTTTATTTTTTTTAATTTTTTTTTCTAATTTTATTTTATTTTTAAACTTTACATAATTGTATTAGTTTTGCCAAATATCAAAATGAATCCGCCACAGGTATACATGTGTTCCCCATCCTGAACCCTCCACTGAGACACCTGGGAAGCTTTCTTTCCAATTACTTTGGATTTATTTTGGTTTCAATTTCTAGTTTCTTGTAGTAGAATACTGTAACATTTTGAACTAAATTTTATTTTTTTTAATTTTATTTTTAAACTTTACAATATTGTATTAGTTTTGCCAAATATCAAAATGGATCCGCCACAGGTATACACGTGTTCCCCATCCTGAACCCTCCTCCCTCCTCCCTCCCCATACCCTCCCTCTGGATCCTCCCAGTGCACCAGCCCCAAGCATCCAGTATCGTGCATCGAACCTGGACTGGCATCTCGTTTCATACATGATATTATACATGTTTCTAAATTTTATTATTTGATAGTCTACTTAAATTGTGTTATTCATTTAGTTCAATTAAAAGACAATAACTTATAGGAGATAAAATGGCTAATGGAATGAAAATATTTACAGCTAAAATTTTTAGTTAATTTTTTTTCATTTTATTTTATTTTATTTATTTTTTTAAAAGATGCATTTAAATGGCTGAAAATGAGTTTCTTTTAAGCAATAGTAAGTATGATCATTCTCCACTCCATAATCAATGGTCCATAATGCACTACCAAGTATATAGATGGCAGAACCATTGGCAAAGATCTGAGAATAGGCAGAATAAAATAAAAGTAGTGGTCCATGTCTGACAATCAGAGGAGATCCAGCTGGATTGAGAACAGGGATCTAAATTCTTGGCAGAAGTGAAGCTCAAGTATTGGACATGCATTCTGTAACAGTGATAGATATATGGAATCTCAAAGCATGAGCCTGTATCTGCCTGATTTTCAGGCAGTCTAGCAAAATAACTCAAAGAATAGGGCTCTTTAAGGCCAGGAAATTTTCACTAGAGAACATGATAGATTCTGAAACCAGAACTTAAAGTCAATAAAAAAATGAGTTAAAGGTAGTCTAGAATGGAGCTAAACATAAATGATACCATCATCTGTCAGTTGACTGGTCAAATTTGAAGAGTTGGGGAATGGATGGATAGCATCAAGGAAAAAGTCAGAATCAGATTATGTGACAAAACATAGGTAGGGAAAGATCCCTTAAAGGGGGAAATGGCAACCCACTCCAGTATTGTCCCCTGAAAAATTCCATGGACAGAAGAGTCTGGTGGGCTACAGTTCAAAGGGTTGCAAAAAGTCAGATACAATTGAGTAACTAAGCATGGCATTTAAATGTATATGTTCACAATAGACCTTGAAATCCAGATTTTTTTGACCATTCGATAGCTCCATTTGAACAAAAGTAGATGCTTTTTTTTTAAAATTTTATTTTATTTTTAAACTTTACATAATTGTATTAGTTTTGCCAAATATCAAAATGAATCCATCACAGGTATACATGTGCTCCCCATCCTGAACCCTCCTCCTTCCTCCCTCCCCATACCATCCCTCTGGGTAGTCCCAGTGCACTAGCCCCAAGCATTCAGTATCGTGCATTGAACCTGGACTGGCATCTCGTTTCATACATGATATTTTACATGTTTCAGTGCCATTCTCCCAAATCTTCCCACCCTCTCCCTCTCTCAATCTGTCCAAAATCTGCCCTGTGTATTGCTTTTTTCATTTCAATTGTTGGTAGTTTCATTTTTCCAGCTACTCAGGTGAGCCATCTTTGCTGTCATTCTTAACTTCTGTAGCAGATGCTTTTAGTATCATGTGTCACATTCCTTCTGCTCACCGCTGAGTTCAACTATAGCAGCAGGGAAACATTATATTCAATTTCAAACTCACCTTATCATGACAGGTCCAACCTCTAGTCTCCATAAGCAGGGTGTCTTTAGAGTTCTGCTTACACTTTTAGAATCATATTTTTTAGATTTATAAACTTCTTTATTCACTTAATATAAATGTGTTAATTTTATTGAATAAATTAATATTTTTTGGACGTGACTGAGTGACTTTCACTTTTTTCACTTTCTCATAATCCCAGAAATAGACATATACCTTAATTTTAGAGATGACTTTTTAAATTGATTTTCTTTTGCTGTTCGGATATTTGTCAAGACCTTGCTCCTTGGAAGGAAAGCTGTGACAAACCTAGACAATGTATTAAAAAGAAGAGATGTTACTTTGCTGATAAAGGTCCATAGCTGTGGATTTTCCAGTAGTCATGTATGGATGTGAGAGTTGGACCATGAAGAAGGCTTAGTACTTTCTAACTGTGGTGCTGGGGGAGACTTTTGAGAGTCCCTTGGACAGCAAAAGATCAAAACATTCAATCCTAAACGAAATCGACCCTGAATATTCATTGGTGGGATTGATTCTGAAGCTGAAGCTCCAATACTTTGGCCATATGATGTGAAGAGCCAACTTCTTGGAAAAGACACTGATGGTGGGAAAGATTGAGGGAAACAGGAGAAGGGGGTGACAGAGAGTGATATAATTGGATGGCACCACTGACATAACACAGACATGAATTTGAGCAAACCCTGGGAGACTGTAAAGAAGAGGAAAGCCTGGCATGCCACAGTCCATGCAGTTGCAAAGAGTTGGACATGATTTATTGACTAAACAATAAGTTTTATATTAGATAGAGCTCAAATGAGTGATATGCAGAGTATGGAGAGATGCAATGGTAGAAGCTGATTTGAAGAGAAGTGATATATTAAGGTATTAAGTGGAAGAAATATGAATTTTCTAGACCAAATTAAAATTTAGTTTAAAATTTTCTCTACTGTCTTCTAAATTACATTCCCCAACTGAAGGACCTAGGAGCACATCGTTTTTCAACATTTCTTGTTTTCTATTCTCTCTTCTTCTCTTTACCTCACTCTTTATCTGTTTCCTCTTCTCTTTCCTTCTCTTTTATCCAGTTTTTACTTCTTTCTCACCTTTCATCTTCACATTTTCACTTAATTTTCCATCATTTATATCTTATTCTTCCTGATGTCCTCTGTCATCAGACCAGCATTTGGATTTGAAACTAACAAAACATTTTTAAATGGATAGAAAGTAAAGAAAATGTTTTGCATATTAGAAAACACAGACAGCTTGAATTTTTTTCTTCAGTCTCTATCCAAGTGTGTGTGTGTGTGTGTGTGTGTGTGTGTGTGTGTTTCTGTTATATGAGGCAATGTTAAGTTTCAGTGGTATTTTAAAAGCTCCTGGAGACACAGACTAGAAGTATTTGGGGACCAGTGTAGAGAAAGTATGTGCTATCCATAGCAGAAGGATTTGTAAACTTTACTATTATATTCTTTCTTTAGTGTGATTTCTGGAATCAATTTTGGTATGACTAAAACTTCACAATCCTTCATATAGATATTTCATTTGAATGCACCATTCTTTTTTTTTTTTAATCATTTTTTTTAATTAATTTTATTTTATTTTTAAACTTTACATAATTGTATTAGTTTTGCCAAATATCAAAATGAATCCACCACAGGTATACATGTGTTCCCCATCCTGAACCCTCCTCCCTCCTCCCTCCCCATACCATCCCTCTGGGTCATCCCAGTGCACTAGCCCCAAGCATCCAGTATCTGCACCATTCTTTTTTGATTTTTAGCCTTCACAGAGGACAAAAGACAGATAAATAATCTTTGTTTTTATCATATTTTTAAAGATTTGTACCCTATACCAGTTTTAATAATTCAGACCTACAGAAAACAAGATAACTATCTAAAGCTACAAAGACAATCAAGATGAATATTTTCCTTGTTGTCAGTGACAAAAATCCAAGGAAACATTAATTTCTAAACTTGAACTCTCTCATTCTCTGGTGACATAGAAACAGATTATCAATTCAGTCAGTATGACAGCTGCTTTCTTAATTGGAAGATGTGCTGCAGAAATGTCAGGCAGAATTTGCTGCCTTAGCAATAACACAAAAATTTTCTTTTGTTGTGTACATCCTTAATCATTAATTACCCCAAAAGCAAGACTCTAACAAGCACACTTGTTGCCTTTCATATATCAACATGCACCTTTTTACAAAGAGACAAAAAAAGCTATAAATCTTTCATTAGAATAAAGAATGCAATATATAAAGCAGAAATTCTATCACTCATATTTATAATTTTTCTAACATTTCAATAATATTAGTGTGTTTTCTGCTAGAGAGAGGAATCAAAATCTTATGTATCAACATACATGTCATACTCCTCCACTTTTTTATTTTATTTTTTCCTTTATTAGGTAACATGTCAGCTCATGGAATAATAGTTTAAAAAATAACTTTTATGCAAAACAGAATTCAGTGATTTTTCAAAAATGCTAAACTTGAATGTAAACAAATCACTCTTTTTAAATTAGCTCAATTTTATCACTGGAAAGTACACATGCCAGATGATAATGAAAATATTATTTTTGTTTTTATTGTTACTATGGACACAGGGGAATAAATTTATTAATCTAAGAAAACTTGTGTGGATTATGCAGTGTTAACGTTAGTTGCTCAGTTGTGTCAGACTCTTTGCAACCCCATGAACTGTTCCAGGCTCCCTGTCCATGGGATTTTATAGGCAAGAATACTGGAGTGGACTGCCATTCCCTTCTCCAGAGTTATTTATGCATAGTGACCTAAATAAAAACAATTGCCAGTGATAATATTAAGAGAAGGCAATGTCAACCCACTCCAGTACTCTTGCCTGGAAAATCCCATGAACGGAGGAGCCTGGTAGGCTGCAGTTCATAGGGTCGCGCAGAGTCGGACACAACTGAAGCGACTTAGCAGCAGCAGCAGCAATATTAAGAGAAAGCAAAAGTTTTTTGTTTCCCATTAAAATGATGCATGCAATATGAACAATAAGATTATTTTACTGGGCTTCAGTCTTGTCTCTATACTTAAAATTACTTTCTCTATCACCCCTATTTGCAAAGACAGAATAATTCCCACAGAGTAACTTTTTGGGTACTCTTTTTCATGCCAGTGTCTGTACTCTTGCAGCATGTTCAATAGTAATTTACATCACCTCATTTCTGGCAGCCTGGCTACATTCCAGCAGCTGTCAAGTCTGCAAAGATGGTTGGGATTTGAAGTGAGTTTGAATGGCTTATTATTATATATTTCTCAAGGTTCTGAAAGCTCTACCCTTTAGTTAAAAAGATCAACCTAAAGCCACATCCAGAGCTAACAATAATTCTAACATCTAAATCCTATTTAATAAAAGTGTATTTTAAGAAAATTATATAATCAAATTTCATTATGGGTGAAATATGATACAGCCATAAATGGTTCATTTCTGCAAAATTTGCATTTGAGGTTATAGCTCCTATTGAGACTATTATTAATTATGGTATTCAGAGTGACTTCTGGAGTCTTCAAGGAAATTTGGTCAGGAAAATCTTGATTTGCTATTCAATCTATATTCATAATATTAAGGCCATGAGATTCATGTAGTTCTTTCTACTCCTCCTTTAGCATTATTTTAAATCTCAAATACAGATTTTGTTCTCATTCATTGTTATACTGTACTGTTATATATCATTATATTATTCAATGAGTGTTCTGTAGTCCTCAAAGAAATTAAGAAATCTAGGTGAGGAAAAAAAACAAAAACAATACATGATTTCTTGTTGAGTTTGAGACCACCAAGTAGGATATATATCATTATGTATTTGTGTAGGAGACAGGAAGAATAAAAGAAAAGCAGGCCCCAGCAAGGGCCACAAAAGAAATTTATAATTATTGATAAACTGTATGCTATAAGGCATGAGACTCTTGGAACAAGTCCAGAGGGAACAGTTCGTAATCTTGAAAACAAGATATGATCCTGGGGTCGGAACCGACCCCCAGACTGTTTCTCAACTAGCATCTCAGAGTCACATATTTTACGTATCTGGTGGAAAATCTATAGATAAGAATATTAGTCTTAGTTACTGATTTGTTATTGATGACTGTTTCCTAATTACTCAATGGTTAATGATCGTTTTGTTCTTTGGCCCTGAAGGCCACATGAGTTATAGTCTAACTCCCCGCTTATTCTTTCATTCACGGCTGGAAGTATAATCAAGCCGGCTTGGATTCAGTTTCGGCACCTTCACCTTGGAGCGGTGTTGGTCCCCTGATCCTCACTTTCTTCTGAATTCTTGTGTCTCGTTTCTCATTCTCTCACTGTATTGGGCTTTCGGAAACCCTGCTTGTCGAGCTGGTCTCAACGCATTTTCAATTCCGTGAGATATGCAACACCAAGGGTAAACTGTAGTAAAAACTGTGGTCTTTGGATGATAATGATGCATTGGTGTGGACTCATCAGTTACAACAATTTACTCTAATGGAATATTTTAATGATAGAGGAGGTCCTGCAAGTGTGAGGGCAGCAGGGCAAAGAGACTATCTCTATATGTTCCCCTTGATTTTGCTACTAAATTTGCTCTAAAATAATGAAGTCTTTTTTTTTTTTTTTTTAAAGATAACCTGAGTCATTTAATTCTCTCTTTTCTTGATGTTAAATCTCAGCTAAAAATTTTGAACTCAGTTCATATAGCTTTGCACCACTATTTAAAATATTTTACTGTGAAATATTTCAAGTGTATAGAAATCTTTATAAGCACATAATAAACATCCATATACAAATGATTAAGTTTTTTTAAATTAATATTTGACTTTTAAACTCAAAATTTTTTTCATTTTAGAAAAAAAATTTAGATTTATTTCATTATTTACATGTGTCTCTCTAATGACATGATTCTCTCACAGAAGTAACCACATATCTGAAGTGTATATTTACCATTCTAAATCACACTGTTATACTTTTCTTTTTTACTATATATTAGCATACTCATGGCTTGGAAATGAACAGGGATCATTCTGTCGTTTTTGAGATTGCATCCAAGTACTGCATTTCAGACTCTTTTGTTGACTATGATGGCTACTCCTTTTCTTCTAAGGGATTCCTGCCCACAGTAGTAGATATAATGGTCATCTAAGTTAAATTCACCCATTCCAGTCCATCTTAGTTCACTGATTCCTAAAATGTCGACATTCACTCTTACCATCTTCTGTTTGACCACTTCCATTTTGCCTTGATTCATGGACCTAACATTCCAGGTTCCTATGCAATATTGCTCTTTACAGCATCGAACGCTGCTTCCATCACCAGTCCCATCCACAACTGGGTGTTGTTTTTGCTTTGGTTCCATTCCTTCATTCTTTCTGGAGTTATTTCTCCACTGATATCCAGTAGCATATTAGGCACGTACCAACCTGAGGGGTTCCTCTTTCAGTGTCCTATCTTTTTGCCTTTTCATACTGTTCCTCTGCCTTTTCTAAAACCAGCTTGACATCTGGAAGTTCATGGTTCATGTACTGTTGAAGCCTGGCTTGCAGAATTTTGAGCATCACTTTACTAGCATGTGAGATGAGTGCAATTGTGCGGTAGTTTGAGCATTCTTTGGCATTGTCTTTCTTTCAGATTGGAATGAAACCTGACCTTTTCCAGTCCTTTGGCCACTGCTGAGTTTTCCAAATTTGCTGGCATATTGAATGCAACACTTTCAGAGCAACATCCTTCAGGATTTGAAATAGCTCAACTAGAGTTCCATCACCTCCTCTAGCTTTGTTCGTAGTGATGCTTCCTAAAGCCCACTTGACTTCACATTCCAGGATGTCTGGCTCTAGGTGAGTGATCATACTATCGTGATTATCTGGGTCATGAAGATCTTTTTGTACTGTTCTTCTGTGTATTCTTGCCACCTCTTCTTAATATCTTCTACTTCTGTTAGGTCCCTACAATTTCTGTCCTTTGTTGAGCCCATCTTTGCATAAAATGTTCCCTTTGTATCTCTAATTTATTGAAGAGATCTCTAGCCTTTCCTGTTCTATTGTTTTCCTCTATTTCTTTACATTGATCACTGAGGAAGGCTTTCTTATCTCTCCTTGCTATTCTTTGGAACTCTGCATTCAAATGGGTATATCTTTCCTTTTCTCCTTTGTTTTTTGCTTCCCTTCTTTTCACAGCTATTTGTAAGCCCTCCTCAGAGAGCCATTTTGCTTTTTTGTATTTCCTTTCCATGGGGATGGTCTTGATTCCTGTCTCCTGGACAATGTCACAAACCTCTGTCCATAGTTCATCAGGCACTCTGTCTATCAGATCTAGGCCCTTAAATCTACTTCTCACTTCCACTGTATAATCATAAGGGATTTGATTTAGGTCATATCTGAATGGTCTAGTGGTTTTCCCTACTTTCTTCAATTTCAGTCTGAATTTGGCAATAAGAAGTTCATGATTTGTGCCATAGTCAGCTTCCAGTCTTGTTTTTGCTGACTGTATAGAGCTTCTCCATCTTTGGCTGCAAAGAATATAATCAATCTGATATCGGTGTTGACCATCTGGTGATGTCCATGTGTAGAGTCTTCTCTTGTGCTGTTGTAAGAGGGTATTTGCTACAACCGGTGCGTTCTCTTGGCGGAACTCTATTAGCCTTTGCCCTGCTTCATTCTGTACTCCAAGGCCAAATTAACCTGTTACACTAGGTGTTTCTTGACTCCCTACTTTTGCATTCCAGTCCCCTATAATGAAAAGGACATCCTTTTTGGGTGTTAGTTCTAGAAGGTCTTGTAGGTCTTAATAGAAATGTTCAACTTCAGCTTCTTTAGGATTACTGGTCAGGGCATAGACTTGGATTACTATGATATTGAATAGTTTGCCTTGGAAATGGACAGAGATAATTCTGTTGTTTTTGAGATTGCATCCATGTGCTGCATTTTGGACTCTTTTGCTGTATTGCTTAAAATTCTCCAAGCCAGGCTTCAGCAATACGTGAACTGTGAACTTCCAGATTTTCAAGCTGGTTTTAGAAAAGGCAGAGGAACCAGAGATCAAATTGTCAACATCCGCTGGATCATGGAGAAGGCAAGAGAGTTCCAGAAAAACATCTATTTCTGCTTTATTGACTATGCCAAAGCCTTTGACTGAGTGGATCATAAGAAACTGTGGAAAATTCTTCAAGAGATGGGAATACCAGACCACCTGACCTGCCTCTTGAGAAACCTATATGCAGGTCAGGAAGCAACAGTTAGAACTGGACATGGAACAACAGACTGGTTCCACATAGGAAAAGGAGTACGTCAAGGATGTATATTGTCACTCTGCTTATTTAACTTATATGCAGAGTACATCATGAGAAATGCTGGGCTAGAGGAAGCACAAGCCAGAATCCAGATTGCCGGGAGAAATATCAATAACCTCAGATATGCAGATGACACCACCCTTATGGCAGAAAGTGAAGAAGAACTAAAGAGCCTCTTGATGAAAGTGAAAGAGGAGAGTGAAAAAGTTGGCTTAAAGCTAAACATTCAGAAAACAAAGATCATGGCATCCAGTCCCATCACTTCATGGCAAATAGATGGGGAAATACTGGTTGACTTTATTTTTCTTGGCTCCAAGATCACTGCAGATGGTGATTGCAGCCATGAAATTAAAAGATGCTTACTCCTTGGAAAGAAAGTTATGACCAACCTAGATAGCATATTAAAAAGCAGAGATGTTACTTTGTCAACAAAGGTCCATCTAGTCAAGGCTATGGTTTTTCCAGTGGTCACGTATGGGTGTAAGAGTTGAACTGTAAAAAAAGCTGAGAGCTGAAGAATATATGCTTTTGAACTATGGTGTTGGAGAAGACTCATGAGAGTCTGTTGGACTGTAGGGAGATCCAACCAGTCCATCCTAAAGGAGATAAGTCCTGGGTATTCATTGGAAGGACTGATGTTGAAGCTGAAACTCCAATACTTTGGCCATGTGATGTAAAGAGCTGACTCATTTGAAAAGGCCCTGATGCTGGGAAAGATTGAGGGCAGGAGGAGAAGGGGACGAGAAAGGATGAGATGTTTGGATGGCATCATCAACTCAATGGACATGGGCTTGGGTGAACTCCCGGAGTTGGTGATGGACAGGGAGGCCTGGCTTTCTGTGTTCATGGGGTTGCAGAGTCAGATATGACTAAGCGACTGAACTGAACTGAACTAAACTAAGCATACCCATGGAACCTGTACAAGTTTTTTTTTTTTTTTTTTTTAATTTTTACATTAATTTGTAAGTTGAGTTTTTTTTTATAGGTGTATAGATTTCTAAGGGAGCATTTTATAATTTGCAGTTTGAATGTTAGTGTCCATGTGTATCTATTCAATTCTCATTATTATTCTTCAAAATAGTTTGTAATTTTCTTCAGAGATTTTACATATCTTTTTGTAGATTTATTCATGGAATTGTTTTTGCAATGACATATATATTTTTTTTTCCTTGTTTTATTTTATAAATGCTTAGTTATGGTACCATGCATAGGACCACTGTCACATACTCACTCCACAGTTTAAATGTAATATACATTTTATTAGGTAAATGTTCAGGCAGAGAAGCAACAGGGTAATCACCATTCTACTGTCATTCCACAAAAGAGTTGTTTGTAGGCCAATCCTATCAGGATGCACCACAGAGAAAACTTCAGGAGAGGGGCTCACTCTAACAGTTCTACAAAGAGGAACACATAGAAACTTCCTCATTTACGATTTGGCCTTCTTAGAAGAAGGAGCCTGCAAAGTTTAGGTGCTGGTGCAGTCTAGACATGATTGAGACAACTGAAAACTAATGGGGTAGTTTAAACTGGTGAGGAAAGGAACCCTCAGTGTTTCAGTTTTAGATTGCTAAAATTTGTTTCATTTTAAACATGTGAACTAAGGTAAAATTTTATCAAATGTATTTTTCCTGTACATACCAATATTACCTTTACTGTCATATAGATATTAAAATGTTTCTGTATTCTGATATGTCAGACTTAGTCACTATTTACTTTTTAAAAACTGCTCTATTTGATTTGCTAATGTGTTATTTAAAATGTTGCCATCTCTGTTTAAATGTGAGATTAGCCTGACATTTGTCTCTTGTACTTTCTCCCCATGCTGAGCTTGATATCAAAATTTGCATGTGTGTGTGCTCAGTCACTCAGTCATATCTAACTCTTTGCCCACTATGGACTGTAGCACCAGGCTCCTCTGTCCAAGGTATTTGGACAGGACCCACTCCAAGAATGCTGGAGTGGGTTGCCGTTTCCTCCTCCAGGGGATCTTCTTGATCTAGAGATCAAACCTACATCTCCTACATTGGCAGGTGGATTCTTTACTACTGAGCCACCTGGGAAGCTCATATCAAAATTTACTCATCCTCAAAAGAAATAAGATATGCAACTTTCCTATTGGTATGTAATTTTATTTCATATTTAATATTCATTAATATATTCAGATTTTGCTTTTGTCTTAGTCTTTATAAATTTGTATTTATTTATTTTGCATTAAAATTACTAGCAATATTAACTTACAATTATTCAATGCGTTATTTAGTAATAACATTTACCTGTCTTGAGATTGTTTATCTGATTATTCTCTAATTTTTCTTGATAAGATCTATTAAGGGTTTGAAAGGATGAACAAGAATGAAGGTAAGTAGTGAAAGAAAGACTTAAAGCTACGTTACTGTAGGTAAAGTGTGCAATTTACTTGTTTGAAGAAGGACACTCGAGTACATATATGCAATGGGATATTACTCAGCTATTAGAAAGAATGAAATATGCCTTTTGAAGCAACATGGATGGACCTGGAGATTATCATATTAAGTGAAGTAAGTCAGACAGAGAAAGAAAAATATGTATGACATTATTTATATGTGGAATCTTAAAAAAAAAAAAAAAAGAACTTATTTACAAGACAGAAAGAGACTCAAAGACTTAAAGAAAGAATTTATGGTTATTGTGGGAGAAGGATGAGGGAAGGGATAGATGATTAGGAGTTTGGGATTAACCTGTACACACTACTACATTTAAAATAAATAACCAGCAAGGACCTACAGTATAGCACAGGGAACTCTGCTCATTATTCTGTAATAGCCTAAATGAGAACATAATTTTGAAAAAACTAGATACATGTATAGCTGAAGCATTTTGCTGTAAACCTGAAACTCACACGAAGTTACCAATAAGCTGTGCTCCAATATAAAGTAAAAAAAAATAAATAAATAAAGACTTAGAAATAATTTCTGCTACAGAGAAACAGTCATAATTTGATCAAATTCCCATAAAGACTCCTGGTGGCTTAATCCTTTTGAGGATAGCACAAGATCCTTTATTTGTTTTATTGAGGTTTCTCTTATTCTTATAATCCCATCCAGTTACTTCTGTAGCTTTTGGCTATGTTTCTATTGCTAAGGGCAAGCAAGAAACTCAGCACATTCCCAAGGGTTTAGGAAGAAATTGGAGAAGAAACGAACTGTTTTCCATATTGCATCATTATAGCAGGTATAAGGTCATACCTGCTTAACACACATTTCAGAGTTTGCCATTCTTATTGATCTTCTTAAAAATAGCTTATATATTCTATAACTCTGTCACTGCTGTTTTTCTCTTTACTAATTTCTGATGTTTTAATATTTCTTTCTCTTTAAAATCTTTAGTTTTAATCTATTGATTTATGTTTACCTCTTAAATTCACAGTTAAATTTATTTTCTGCTTTAAAAATATATAATTTGCAAATGGAAGTTATTTAAATTCTGCTTCTCAGTTCGCATGCCTATAATTGCTTTCTTTCTTTTAACTGAATCAGTAATAATGTCAATACAATGTTACGTGGTTGTGGAGATAGTGAACATTCTTAGCTTGTTTCTGACCCTACTGAATGTGTCAGAGGGACAGAGAAGCTAAATGAAGGGGATTCACTGGCCAAATCTGGCATAATTTGAACGTCAACATAATAATGAATTATATTGAATAGTAAAAGAGTATTTGGTGGTACATAATGACTTGAGAAAATGCAAAGCAGGGAAAACTCTTCTTTGCAACTGCAGCTTACAAAATAAATGTAGGAAGAATAATCAAATGAGGAAAACATAATTTTTCAATTCCTAAAAGAATCATGAACTCAAATATCAACAATGGGTGTTAAAACAATTGAGTGTAGGCTATCAGTATATAGGATATTATAACCTCAAACTATCAGCCTTCACTGTGGTCTGGGCAATGAAATTTTTAAAATATTTCCTCGAAATTGTCTAGTGGCAGGGTTGAGAAACACTGATAGAACCTTTTGAGTTAATGGACATGGAAGAATACAAGGGAAAAGAATCTTGTGGTAGATGTCTCTTCTCTATTGCTGTTGTTTTAAGAAGAAATGCATGGATCTTTCTTTCAGTGAGTTTATTTCTTTCCTTTGAGTTTATTTTTTTCAGCTCTCTTTATGAAAAAGATTCTGGACTTCAGGGGAAAGATTAATTTGCTTTGAGTTAGAGTGTAGCTAGTGGAGGTGATGGAAATCCAGTTGATATATTTCAAATCCTAAAAGACAATGCTGTGAAAGTGCTACACTCAATATGCCAGCAAATTCGGAAAACTCAGCAGTGGCCACGGGACTGGAAAAGGTCAGTTTTCATTCCAATCCCAAAGAAAAGAAATGCCAAATAATATTCAAACTACTGCACAGTTTCACTCATCTCTCATGATAGCAAAGCAATGCTCAAAATTTTCCAAGCTGGGCTTCAACACTACATGATCAAAGAACTTTCAGATATTCAATTGAATTTAGAAAAGGCAGAGAAATTGCAGATCAAGTTGCCAACATAAGTTGGATCACAGAAAAAGAAAGAGAATTCCAGAAAAACATCTCATTTTGCTTCATTGATTATGTTAAAGCCTTTGACTGTGTGGATCACAACAAATTGTGGCAATTTCTTCAAGAGATGTGAATACCAGCTGAGCTATTTCAAATCCTGAAAGATGATGCTGTTAAAGTGCTGTACTTGATATGCCAGCAAATGTGGAAAACTCAGCAGTGGCCACAGGACTGGACAAGGTCAGTTTTAATTCCAATCCCCAAAATAGGCATTGCCAAAGAATGCGCAAACTACTGCACAACTGCACTCATCTCACACGCTAGTAAAGTAATGTTCAAAATTCTCCAAGCCAGGCTTCAGCAATACATGAACTTTGAACTTCCAGATGTTCAAGCTGGTTTTAGAAAAGGCAGAGGAACCACAGATCAAATTGCCAACATCTGCTGGATCATCAAAAAAGCAAGAAAGTTCCAGAAAAACATCTATTTCTGCTTTATTGACTGTGCCAAAACCTTTGACTGTGTGGATCACAGTAGTGTGGAAAATTCTGAAAGAGATGGGAATACCAGACCACCTGACCTGCCTCTTGAGAAACCTATATGCAGGTGAGGAAGCAACAGTTAGAACTGGACAGGGAACAACAAATAGGAAATAGGAGTATGTCAAGGCTGTACATTGTCACCTTGCTTATTTAACCTATATGCATGGTACATCATGAGAAATGGTAGAATGAATGAAGCACAAGCTGGAATCAAGATTTCCAAGAGAAATATCAATAACCTCAGATATGCAGATGACATCACCCTTATGGCAGAAAGTGAAGAAGAACTAAAGAGCCTCTTGATGAAAGTGAAAGAGGAGAGTGAAAAAGTTGGCTTAAAGCTCAACATTCAGAAAACTAAGACTGGATGTAACATCCTGTCACATCACTTCATAGCAAATAGACAGGGAAACAGAGGAAACAGTGGCTGACTTTATTTTTCTGGGCTCCAAAATCAGTGCATATGGTGATTGCAGCCATGAAATTAAAAGACGCTTACTCTTTGGAAGGAAAGTCATTACCAACCTAGACAGCATATTAAACAGCAGAGACGTTACTTTGTCAACAAAGGTCCGTCTAGTCAAGGCTATGGTTTTTCCAGTGGTTGTGTATGGATATGAGTGTTGGACTATAAAGAAAGTTGATTGCTGAAGAATTGATGCTTTTGAACTGTTGGAGAAGACTCTTGAGAGTCCCTTGGACTTCAAGGAAATCCAACCAGTCCTTCCTAAAGGAGTTAGTCCTGGGTGTTCATTATTAGGACTGAAGCTGAAGCTGAAGCTGAAACTCCAATACTTTGGCCACCTCATGTGAAGAGCTGACGCATTGAAATGGCCCTGATGCTGGGAAAGATTGAGGGCAGGAGGAGAAGGGGATGACAGAGGATGAGATGGTTGGATTGCATCACCAACTCAACGGACATGAGCTTAGGTGGACTCTAGGAGTTGGTGATGGACAGGGAGGCCTGGCATGCTGCGGTTCATGGGGTTGCAGAGTCAGACACAACTGAGCTACTGGAATGAACCTACCTGCCTCCTGAGAAATCTGTATGTAGGTCAAGAAGCAACAGTTAGAACTGGACATGGAACAATGGACTAGTTCCAAATTGGGGAAGGAGTACGTCAAGGCTGTATATTGTCACCCTGCTTATTTAACTTCTATGCAGAGTACATCATGTGAAATGCCAGGTTGGATGAAGCACAAGGTGGAATCAAGATTTCCGGGAGTAATACCAATAACCTCAGATATGCAAATGGCACCACCCTAATGGCAGAAAATGAAGAGGGACCTTAGGGTCTCCTGATGAAAGTGAAAGAGTAGAATGAAAAAGCTGGCTTGAAACTCAGCAATGAAAGAATGGAGATCATGGCATCTGGTCCCATCACTTCATGGCAAATAGATGGGGAAACAATGGAAACTGTGATAGAGTGTATTTTCTTGGGCTCCAAAATCACTGCAGTTGGTGACTGCAGCCATGAAATTAAAAGATGCTCCTTGGAAGAAAATCTATGAAAAAACTAGACAGCATATTAAAAAGCAAAGATGTTACTTTGCCAACAAAGGTCCTGCTAGTCAAAGCTATTTTTTTCCAGTAGTCATGTATGGATGTGAGAGTTTGACTATAAAGAAAGCTGAGCACCAAAGAATTGATGCTTTTAAACTATGGTTTTGGGTAAGACTCTTGAGTGTCCCTTGGACTGCAAGATGATCAAACCAGTCAATCATAAAGGAAATCAACCCTGAATATTCATTGAAAGGACTTATGCTGAATCTCTAGTACTTTGGCTACCTGATGCAAAGAAATGACTCATTTGATAAGACCCTGATGTTGGGAAAGATTGAAGGCAGGAGGAGAAGGGGATGACAGAGGATGAGTTGGCTGGATGAAATCACCAACTTGATGGTCAAGAGTTTGAGTAAGCTCTGGGAGTTGGTGATGAATAGGGAGGCATGGCGTACTGCAGTCCATGGGGTCACAAAGTGTCAGACATGACTGACTGACTGAACTGAACTGGAGTGTGGCTGGCCTTAGACATGTCTTACTTTAGGTATATGGAATTTCCAAGATTAAGTCTAGATCTGCTGCTGCTGTTTAGTGGATAAAGTCATCTCTGACTCTTTGTTACCCTAAGGACTCTATTCTGCCAGTCTCTTCTGTCCAGGCAAGAATACTGGAGTGGCCTATGTCACCAGTAGGCAAAAATGAGGACACATCATTAAGGTAGTGCTTTTGCTGGCATTGTCCTCGCAATGTCTCTCTTTAGGATTTAAAGACTTATACTCTCATTGAGGGACTAATTGTAGATATCAACATAGCTAATTTTTAACATAGATATACATGTAGTGTTTGCTGTTATAGTTGTTATTATTGTAATAGCCTTCATTCAATTTGCAGCTCATATTCCTTAGGCAATCTCTCTGCTGCCTTTTTTTTTTTAATTTTTTTTATTTTTAAACTTTACAAAATTGTATTAGTTTTGCCAAATATCAGAATGAATCCGCCACAGGTATACATGTGTTCCCCATCCTGAACCCTCCTCCCTCCTCCCTCCCCTTACCATCCCTCTGGGTCGTCCCAGTGCACTAGCCCCAAGCATCCAGTATCATGCATTGAACCTGGACTGGCAATTCGTTTCATACATGATATTTTACATGTTTCAATGGCATTCTCCCAAATCTTCCCACCCTCTCCCTCTCCCACAGAGTCCATAAGACTGTTCTATACATCAGTGTCTCTTTTGCTGTCTCGTACACAGGGTTATTGTTACCATCTTTCTAAATTCCATATATATGCGTTAGTATACTGTATTGGTGTTTTTCTTTCTGACTTACTTCACTCTGTATAATAGGCTCCAGTTTCACCCACCTCATTAGAACTGCTTCAAATGTATTCTTTTTAATGGCTGAGTAATGTACCATAGCTTTCTTATCCATTCATCTGCTGATGGACATCTAGGTTGCTTCCATGTCCTGGCTATTATAAACAGTGCTGCGATGAACATTGGGGTACACGTGTCTCTTTCCCTTTTGGTTTCCTCAGTGTGTATGCCCAGCAGTGGGATTGCTGGATCATAAGGCAGTTCTATTTCCAGTTTTTTAAGGAATCTCCACACAAAAGTCCAGAGATAAATCCACACACATATGGACACCTTATCTTTGACAAAGGAGGCAAGAATATACAATGGATTAAAGACAATCTCTCTAACAAGTGGTGCTGGGAAATCTGGTCAACCACTTGTAAAAGAATGAAACTAGAACACTTTCTAACATCATACACAAAAATAAACTCAAAATGGATTAAAGATCTAAACGTAAGACCAGAAACTATAAAACTCCTAGAGGAGAACATAGGCAAAACACTCTCTGACATACATCACAGCAGGATCCTCTATGACCCACCTCCCAGAATATTGGAAATAAAAACAAAAATAAACAAATGGGACCTAATTAACCTTAAAAGCTTCTGCACATCAAAGGAAACTATTAGCAAGGTGAAAAGATAGCCTTCAGAATGGGAGAAAATAATAGCAAATGAAGCAACTGACAAACAACTAATCTCAAAAATATACAAGCAACTCCTACAGCTCAACTCCAGAAAAATAAATGACCCAATCAAAAAATGGGCCAAAGAACTAAATAGACATTTCTCCAAAGAAGACATACAGATGGGTAACAAACACATGAAAAGATGTTCAGCATCACTCATTATCAGAGAAATGCAAATCAAGACCACTATGAGGTACCATTTCACAGCAGTCAGAATGGCTGCGATCCAAAAGTCTACAAGTAATAAATGTTGGAGAGGGTGTGGAGAAAAGGGAACCCTCTTACACTGTTGGTGGGAATGCAAACTAGTACAGCCACTATGGAGAACAGTGCTGCCTTTTTTAAAAATATAAAACAAAGAGGAAACTGACCCCTTGGTGGAATTAATAAAGGAAATCAATATAAACCTCTTTAAACTTTTGTAAAGGCAACTATGCTTTTAAAATTCACATGTGTGGTAATTGATAACTTATATATTAGGAGTGTTACAATTACTGATATATGTAATAACTTACAGTAGAGAAAGCATTTTCATAAAGATTTACTAAGAATCTTACGTTCACAGCTGTCATGAGTTATCCAGTGGAAAATACAATACAAATTTTTACAAATTTTTTTTCTGAATAGTATATTATGTGCTTGTTTGACAGATGGACCAAATAACTTGTTCTTTGTCTGGTCTATAGATGTTGTAATTTTTAAAAAAATTTTGTTTATTTATTTTTGGCTGTGCTGTGTCTTCATTGCTGAACAGATTTTTCCCTTGTGGCGAGCGAGGTTCACTCTGTAGCTGTGGTACACAGGTTTCTCATTATGGTGGCTTCTCTTGTTGTGGAACACGAGCTCTAGGGTTTATGGGCTTCAGTAATTTTGGCATGTGGCCTCAGTAGTTGTAGCTCCTGGGCTCTAGAGCACAGGCTCAGTAGTTGTGATACACAGGCTTAGTTGCTCCACTGCATGTGGGATCTTCCTAGATCAGGGATTGAACTACTGCATCGGCAAGCAGATTCTTTGCCACTGAGCCACCAGGGAAGCCCCCAGATGTTATAATTATAGAATTTTCTTTGTATTGCTTTGATACATGGGCTATGTGTGTAAAAGAATATTAGCAAATTCTATACAATCACAAATTTTATAAACAAAAATGAAGTCAAAGTCATGGCTCCTCCTCCATCTAGGTTCAGTTGGCTTCACAAAATGTATAGAATGAACTTCTAAAGGACTGGATCATAGACAGTACTCTACAAGAATGGTATGTCAACCTCAGACACAGTACAGGCACAAAATCAAACATGTCTTTATGAGTTTTGTCCCCAATAGGAAGAATACATGGGTCTGGGAACCAAGGATGATGGTAGGAATGAACTACTTCATTATTTTGACCTACATTATTATAATTATTAAAATAACCTACATTATTTTCCAGTGACTGACTAGAGACTTTTATGCTTTCTCTCCCTACAATTTGCACTTTTCCCAGTCAGAGATCAGAATGCCTAGTGATGGTGTCCTCTTGCCAGGAAATATACTCATTGTCCTATGGACATTCTAGTTATATCTGTCACCAGGCCATCCTGTACTCCTTGTGTCCAGAGACCACCATGACCTAAGTAGAATCACCAAGGTCTCTGAGCCTTCAGGAATAATAATGTTTTGGGTCATACCATCAAGACCTGCTATGTTGACAGCTGAGGAAAGTTTGAAATGGATTTTGCAGGGCAGATAAGTGCAAGTTATAACCCTGAGGTTGATTTCAGTTATGTGGGTTGTGGTTAGTCTTATTAACCTCATTTTTCTATTCTAGTACCAGCTAGTTGAGAGTTTTTTCAGAAATGAAGTGTGGTCTGAATATCTTCTATCCTTCACTCCTTCTCTCTTTTTACAGGTATCAAACTTTGTTATGCTCTGAAAACTCTCCTTACCCACACCCAAGTTTCCCACATATGTAACCCTACCTTGGCATCTGCTTCTCCTAGAACTACAACTTACCCTTAGGCTTTTACCAAATTTTATTCTCTTTCCTCTCATCCTTGTATGCAAATCTTATTTCTCCCAATGAATACCCTTTATTCTTACTCTCTCTTCACACAGATATTGACTTAGTGCAAGTGATTACTGCATTAACCTGGAGTTTTCAGGTGGTGTCATGAGTTCATTACAGAAGAAGTTTTATAGAATAATGTCTCTATCCCATTTCCTAATACATAAGGTCATTTGCTTTTGAGGTTTATTTTTCACTTTAATCAGCCTGACCTTTGTCACCATGGTGAGCTTTCTGTCTTTTCAAGACAAGCTATGGACTTTTGCCCTTTTGTGACTTTGTCTATTTTGATTTTTGCTCCTACAATTCAACCAAATGGAGGGTCATATTTCCCTGTGTCAGAATGATGACTCCTGCTGCTCCTTTTAATGGCTAGTGCCATGGACTATGAGGGATCACTGTGATGAGCTGTAAGACAATAGAGAAAAAGAGAAGAAATTAGAAAGAGAAGTTGATTTCCACACTTTCTGAGCTGTAAAATTCCCTTCTCTGCTTCTCAGGCTACAACTAAAAACACTGTCCATGAGCTCTCCCTACCAGCACCACAGTGCTCATTTCAGACTTCCTCAAATAAGGTTCCCCCACACCTTCTGTCCTGGTTTTATAGTTCCTGCCTACCCCAACCTCCACCCCGCAGCACAAAAACACAGGTGAAACAT
This sequence comes from Bos indicus x Bos taurus, assembly GCF_003369695.1. Lineage (NCBI taxonomy): Eukaryota > Metazoa > Chordata > Mammalia > Artiodactyla > Bovidae > Bos > Bos indicus x Bos taurus. The sequence goes on along the minus strand of NC_040077.1, from coordinate 82,500,140 downwards.
GCATATTGCCTCACAGTGGGACATTGTGAATAGTTGTTTTGAGACTCCGTTAGAGTCCTCTGGGATGTTACTAGTTTCATTTTGGTAGGCAGGCAAGCTGATGGGTTCTGAATGAAAGTGCCATCTGACTTTCTGTGGCAGTGACTCCAACAGCAATTGAGTTTTAAAAGTGTTGGTGGGTGCTATTTGAACTTGTCCCTCCATGTTCCACTCAAGGGTCCATTTAGGACTCAACAGTATCACTATTGCAATTCATTTCTCAAAGACTTTGCTGTAGTTCTTCGGGTTATTTCTGCACACATGTAGCTTGGAACTGATCCTAATATTGTATTCACTTGCACACAGACCAGGGGACCTCCTTTTTCTGAGCCCTCATCTCTGGAATTTCCACCAAGCTCTCCACATTCAAGAGATTTTTTTTCACCAGTTGCTATGGCTGGAAATACATATAAATATATATAAATATATATATATATATATATATACATATATATATACACACATATATATAAACATAAATATATATACACATATGTACATATATCTCCTTTCTTCTTGATCCTCCCTCCCCTCCCTGCATCCCACACCTCTAGATCATCACAGAGCCCCAGGCTGGGCTCCCTGGGTTATACAGCAACTGCTCACCAGCTATCTATTTTATAGTTATGGTAGTGCATGTATCGGAGAAGGCAATGGCACCCCACTCTTGCCTGGAAAATCCCATGGACGGAGGAGTCTGGTAGGCTGCAAGTCCATGGGGTCGCCAAGAGTCAGACATGACTGAGTGACTTTACTTTCACTTTTCACTTTCATGCATTGGAGAAGGAAATGGCAACCCACTCCAGTGTTCTTGCCTGGAGAATCCCAGGGATGGGGGAGCCTGGTGGGCTGCCATCCATCGGGTCACACAGAGTCGGACACAACTGAAGTGACTTAGCAGCAGCAGCAGTGCATGTATGTCTATGCTACTTTCTCCATTCATCCCACTCTCCTTGAGACCCACTTTGTCTACAATCTGTTCTGTATATCTGCCTCTCCATAAGTTTTAGCATTTAGCACTGTCCCAGAGTTCTTCATGAATGATGCTATCTTTAAGGCAAAACAGTGAGAGAGAGAAATTTAACCAACCATTGAATCAATCACCAAATAACAAGACTCTATATATTTTCCATACAACCATGATCCCTTTTCTGATTCTTCAATACAGAAGCACAGATTTTCTCTAAAGTGCTTACACCTACACCGTGGCAATGGCAGTGCAGGTCTGGGATTGCAGCAGACCTCAAAGGAAAAATAATAACAATAATATGGATTCTCTCTTCACAGTCTGACTCATGGGTCCCTTTTCTCCTTGCCCATGATTCAGAAATACTGGCTTCTCTTGGAGACTACTGGCTACCCAGTTGTGAATTTTGTCCACCTTTGAGGGCACAGCTGTGAAATAAAAGAAGGCAAAATAGAAATAAAAATAAAGAAAATTAACTTCATTCAAACTTTTAACTTTCTTCAAATTTTTACTTTTCTTCCAAAGTTTCCTTTCCCAATTTCCCTGCTATTGTTTACTTTTCAGAAACTTCAGGCATTTTGCATGTATGTGTGTGGTGTGTTTCATTTGGCCAGAAGTTTTAGTTATAATCCCTGGAAGAGAAATGCTGCAGAGAGTTTAATTTATCTTCCCCAGAACTGGAATCTTCACCTTAGGGTTATGGGTTTTTATTAAATTTCATATTAACTGTTTATGCTAATTTTACAGTAAAATAAAAGAATGTTACTGTGTTAGATTTCAATCTGATTATTTTATGGAACACTTACCTTATAAGCCATGGATTAATATTTTCTCATTATGAATTTTCAAAAAAACCCCACCATATGCTGTTTATAGATGTACTTTAAATATAAGGGTACAGATATTTTGAAGGTAAGATGCATGAAAAGATGATATATTCCTATGTCTATGCTTATCAACAAAGGGTGATACATCAAGGCAAAAAATATAACTACTAAATATTAAGAAAAAAATTGTAATTATAAAGAGCCAATTCAGGAATTATATACTTTAACATAGCTTCCAAATATACATAAAAGGAAACATTAAAATCCATACATATTGTTGGATATTTTATAGCTTCTCTATTAATAAATATTCAACAAATAAACTATGGTAAAACACAGACTTTTCAAATTTATATAAAACACTTACCATATTCATATACTGGGTCAAAAATTATCTAAAAATAATACCAAATATGTTTTCTGATTACCATTGGTTACTATGATAATCTATTATTTTCATAGACTTGCGAAGGGACAGAATTTTGAATGTTCTGTTAAAATCCTCTAAAGCTGTCAGGGGTGTCAATGACATTATTTTTATTCTATTTGCATGTGTGTGTATTGAAGGAAAATTCAATGTTTATTGCAAGTGCCAAGCAATGATTTCAGAACAACTATTGCTCAAAACTGAACAACAACAAAGAGCTCAAAAAGCCCAAACTCCTCGATGAATTTCAGCAAAGTATTTTTAAAGGTCAAGTGAGGAAGAGGGGTTTGAGAGTGTGTGATCACCTAGTGGCCAAGTCTCTGGTTGATGACTGGGTAACAGGATGGTGTCACGGGGATTAACATGTTCAGTCCAGTAAATCTGGGAGTTACCTGCTCATGATCATCAAGCAATTAAATTCTTCCATTTGGTGGGGGATTTGTTGTTGTTCAGTTACTAAGTCATTTCCAACTCTGCAGTCACATGGACTGCAGCACTGCCAGGCTTCCCTGTCCTTCACTATCTCCCAAAGTTTGCTCAAACTCATGTCCACTGAGTCAACAATGGGGATTTTAGCATCTGTCAAACAATTCAGGAAATGTGCATCAGATACTATTATCTAGGAACTTCAGAGAGACGATAAGGCAGAGAATTTGGGGAGGGAGCTCTCTTGGAAAGGACCCAAAAGGTCCTGCTCAGTTCCAAGACACTCAGGTATTGGTTAGCAGAATCCCTGTATCTACAAGAGGGAAAACTGCACCCACCTTGAAGATGCATCATCTCAGTCCTCCCCACAGGACTCACTCATAATCCCCAATGAATACTGAATCAGTGCCCACCATCTGCTGCTGTGCTAGTTGCTGGGCCTGACCGTGAGTTGGACAGAAATGGTCCCCACTGTTTCTCCACAGTGCAGAAGGATGTTGAGAGGATGTTGGTTTAGTCATGAAAGTGTCTCTTGGGTTAGTGTGTGCTAAGTAACTTCAGTCATGTCTGACTCTTTGCAACCCTATGGACTATTGCCCACTAGGTTCAGCTGTCCATGGGATTTTCCAGGCAAGACAACTGGAGTGCGTAGCCATTTCCTTCTCCAGGGGACCTTTCCAACCCAGGGACTGAACCCAGGTCTTCTGCATTGCACACAGATTCTTTACCATCTGAGACACCAGGGAAGCCCTCCTTGGGTTAGGGTTTCATATGAAATAAGATCAAATCCTTGTAGCTAATTTCTGAATGGATGACTAGGGAGCAAGAGAGGAGAGAGGAACACTTTCTTCCAGTGTTGAGCCACTTTATTATTAACTCCAGCTTCAAACAGCATCCCTAAGGTGGATCAGAAATTGTCACAGAGGTCATTCCCAGGATGGGGGACAGTGTGCAGAGAAGGCAGGAAGCACAGACAGGCTGACCTTGGTGGAGGGCATGTATGGAGGGAGACTCTCAAGTAGGTGCCATCACCCATAGGTGCTCATGCAGCCCTTGACCTCAGGAGCCCTCTGAGCCTCCCACCTGGAGAGAAAGCCTTGTCCAAGGCACGCATCCTGGGTGAAAGGAGTCTTGCTGGGTCCTGTGGAAACTCTTCAGGAAAAGATCATAGCTCATTCTTCTGTAGTTGTGAAAATATCCTTAAATGCAGAACCTGGCCTGTAGGACTCATAGTCAAAGACAGATATTGTAAATAAGCCCCAGATTGAGATTCAATGTCATCCCCCCAACTCTGCTGCACAGATATTTGTGTTGCATATCTAGTTCCAGGAATCTGTTTTTCTTCGTTCTTATTTTGATTGAAGAAATAAACACCCAGAAGGGCAATGATATGCTCAATGGCAGAGTGGAGGACCAGAGCAGTCTGCAGGCTTCACACACTTGAAACAACAAAATAGGGTACTGAAACCAGGCTTGTGTCTGTCCCACTTGCTCTCACTTAGGTTACTGCTTGAGGAATGTCATCTGACAAATCCCTGGTCAGATCCAGTATCTTGGGCAATAATTGACACGCACAGTAAGACAACCCCCTCTCTCTCACCAAAGTACCTCAGGATAACAGCGTGGTTGATGCCGTGGAAAGTCAGCCTTTAGTCTACAAGAGTCAGGAGGTGCCAAGGGCCTTGCAGAGCAAAGGCGGAGGTATCCAGATTCTGTTACAACCTCTGGGAGTGACAGTTGGTAGGTCCTCTGAGCCAACCCCTGTCTAGTGATTGGTACCTATTCTAATATTTTTGCATTTCAATAAGTTTTAACATTTTACAAATAATACATAAATTTTATTTCCTGTAAAAAAAGATGTAAAAGTATATATTGTAAAATGTGAATTCCTCTGTAACTCTTTCTATCCAAATACACACAATCATGTCTTTAATCTTCAAAAGGAATGGGATTTTTTAGCTTGTATTTTCTCTAGATGAAATTCTCATTTTTTTAAAAAAAACCCAAATGAAGTTCTGAATTTACCTTAATTGCTTTTAGCAAGTCACTGTTTTTCTTGGATATTTTGCATATCAAAGTCATATAGATATGTCCTGTTAAGATGAATTGCTGCCTACTTAGTTTTCCCTAGTGTGATTCTAAAAATCATTCACCTACTAATGGCTATAGAAGACATTTCAACTTATTTTATCAATATTACATGGTAATTCAATAATCACATATTACATATGCACACACAAATACACATATCTATTTTAGGTTATGGTCTTGGATTTGTAGCGGTAAATATGATATATGATGCCAGATTCTTCCAAAAATGCTTTAATATCCTCACAAATAAGTATGCCTATCAACAATATGCTTCCTGACATAATTGTTAGCAAACTTTGGGCAGAAACATATCTTTTTGCATTTGCATACTGCTTATTACTTCTGAGATTGAATGTATATTCATAAATGTATTAGTAATTTATGATTCTTTCGTGATTTTTTCCATTTCATACTTTTCTAAACCTCAAAGTAGAAATATGTGAGTACCTTCTACTCCCTTCAGCCTTTGTAAGGAAAAACAAAATCTGGTTTTCTTATTTAGTTGTAAATTTGGGGGAGATCTTTTTTTATCGGACTATTCCTTAATAGTAAAATTAAATTTCAAGAGTAGAATCTGATATTTGCATGGACATAAAAGTAAGAAGATAGAATGTAGTTGGGATTTGTTGTTGTTCAGTAGCTCAGTCATGCCCAACTCTTTGCAACCCCATGGACTGCAGCATGCCAGGTTTCCCTGTCCTTCACCATCTCCCGGAACTTGCTCAAACTCATGTCCATTGAGGCAGTGATGCCACCCAACCATCTCATCCTCTGTCGTCCCCTTCTCTCCCTTCCTGCAGTCTTTCCCAGCATCAGGATCTTCTCTAATGAGTCGGTTCTTTGCATCAGGTGGCCAAAGTATCAGGTGGCCAAAATCTCCCATTTTTTAGTTCTTTTTCCTTAATATTGTACTACACAATAGAAGTGTTTTTGTAATTTACTTGCACTCTGAACACAAGCTGAACAGTGTTTAAAGTATTGGAGCTTCAGCATCAGTCTTTCCAATGAATATTCAAGATTGATTTCCTTTAGGATTGACTGGTTTGATATCCATGCAGTCCAAGGGACTCTCAAGAGTCTTCAACATCAAAGTTTAAAATCATCAATTCTTCAGTGCTCAACCTTCTTTATGGTCCAACTTTCAGATCCATACAGGACTACTGGAAAAACCAGTAGTCAGGATTTAGGTAGATGAATAGAAAAGGGGATTATTGCAAGGTGAGTTAATACCTGATTCTGAAAGCTGATCCTGTTAGTACTAGTCTGGGGGCACTGTATCACCAGCATGAGGTGAGGATCTCTTGATTGTAGGGCCTCTTGGTTCTACGCTGCATACAAGATGAAAATCTGAGTCTTAATTGTTGACTGTTCCCTGGGAGACCTGTAGAGAGATAGGTTGTATTTCTTTCTTTACCCTTTCCTTTTTTAGAGAACTATCCTATCCTTTTTCCTCTCATGGACGGCTGTACTCTAGTGTGTGGTGGTGGTGGTGGTTTAGTCACCAAGTCATCTCTGACTCTTGTGACCCCATGGACTGTAGCCTGCCAGTCTCCTCTGTCCATGAGATTCTCCAGGAAAGAATACTGGAGTGGGTTTCCATTTCCTTCTTCACTCTAGTGTATGGTATTCAGTAATTACTACCACGGATGCATGGATATCACTTGCTTTGTGGCTTGGAGTAGCCTAAGAACAGCTTTTGTGCATTATTCTTATTGTAGAGGAGCCAAGCATGTGCTGCTACACCTGTCCAGAGTCCACCAGCTTCCTCCGTTGCTATCTGGAGAGTTTGGGTGGTACAATCTAGAAGTGCGGAGAGTGGATGTCTGTAGGGCAAATGTGAATCCATGAGAGGCAGGGAAATGTAGGACAATGGTGGGTTGTTTTCTCCCTTCTTCCAACCAGATGGATTTTGCAGCAGTTCATAAAGCCAGTCTCTATCTAATCCTTCAAGAAGGAGCAATCTGACATACCCACAGCAGGAGCTGGAAGGTACCCCATCACATTTGTTCTCCTCTTCTTCTGCCTCAATCTCCCATTTTTTAGTTCTTTTTCCTTAATATTGTACTACACAGTAGAAGTGTTTTTGTAATTTACTTGCGCTCTGAACACAAGCTGAACAGTGTTTAAATAAGGTCTCAATTATGTCTATCTTTTAGACACATCATTAAGATACATCCCAGGAGACACTGAGATAACTTCCATTTGAGAAGGAGTACAATGTCCTTATATTATATATTATATTCTGTCTTCAGAATTCTTTCAGATAGATTAAAAACCTCCCACTGATATTTTGGAAATCTAAAAGGTGTAGTCACGGAAGGATAGAACAAACCAATAACAGATGACAGAAAAGAGAATAATTAGAAATTCAATAGACAGCAGGGGATAAACCTGCTACACAACATTTGGACTGCTAAGTTCTGCCAAATATCCTTAAATCTAAGGATTCTCAGCTACAAAACCAAGCCTTAGTGATCCATGAATCCAATAATGAATGTGCTGAACACACTTGGGCATTTCATTTGCAATTTATAAGCCACCTTTTAACTTTTCACATGCCTCCTGGAAATTGATGTATTCTTGGTGTCTTCTACAAAAGCCAAAGTCTCTATGACTGTCAAGGTTAGAACTAAAAGGTTATAAAGTACTCTCCATCAACTAGCTTGAAAGGGGGTGGGGTGGTGGGTGCTAACTGATTGCTCTTTCTGCCAGACTGTATACTGACATTTTAACACCATTTCTAAAAGGCCAGTATTTACCACTCCTTAAATGTTAGGGAGAGATTAAGACTAGAAGAGGTGTATTTTGAACTGGGACTTCCTAAATTAGAATCTCACTTAGACACTGAGTAGCTGTGTGCCATAGGGATGTTACTTAACTTTCCTGTGCCTCAGTCTCCTCATTTATAAAATGAGCATCATAATAGTTGTGGGGTGTCTGAGATGATGAGATGAAATGCAAATCTTTAAAACTCTGGTTCAGAGTAAGTACTATATACGTTTTAATTATTAGTAGTATTTGTTATACAAATTATTGTAAGATTCTAGCTCAGATGGTAAAGAATCTGTCTGCAATGCAGAAGACCTGGGTCCAATTTCTGGGTCAGAAAGATCCTCTGGAGAAGGAAATGGCAACCCACTCCAGCATTCTGGCCTGGAGAATTCCATGGACAGATCATGGACTCTCAAAGAGTCAGACACAACTGAGCAACTAGCACATAATAATAATACTATGGCCATAAGATTAGTCATAGGCATTCAAAGAGTTATTTAGGCCTAAATAAAACTACTCAGATTAAGGCTCAGCCAAAAATATGTTTAATTTTCTCAAATTATGGCACTGATCTCAGTACAGAATTAAATAAAAATACAGAGAAAGAATACTACTGTTTCCATTTTCACAGCCTTTCTCTTGAAAAATTATTTGTATAATGGCTATTAAATACAATTGTTGCAACAGCTGTAGAGGAATGAAATGGTATAAAAATAAATTACAACAATTATTAAGATAAATATATTATGCAGATAATTGTATCCAAGACATACAATACATGGGTCAATTGTTTTCAACTGGTTTGCAGAGTTTCAGCTGTGAAATCTGCTGCTAGCTTAATGAGGGTAACAGCTTTTTTTTTTTTTTTTTTCTTGGCTTCCTTTAAAATTCTTTATCATTTAATTTTGACAGTTCTAATAATATGTGTCTTGTGAAAGATCTTTTTGCATTGAGATAATTACTGTACTATTACTTTGTGGACTTATACATCCTGTTCCCTTATAGGCTTCAGAAGTCCTCAGGTATTCTTTCTTCAAATACATTTTCTGCTCCCTTCAACCTCTCTTCTTCTGAGACACCCACTGATTTTATGTGACATTTTCTAATAAAGTCAAACAGTTCTCACAGAGTTTCTTCATTTTCCTTTGAAATCTCAGTTTTCACTTCTCTTCCTGGATCATTTCTATCTGAGACTGATTATTCTCTCTTCCATACATTGTATTTTCAATGATTTCTAATAATGCAACATTAATCTCATGTATTGAATTCTTCAGCTTCAGAATTTCTGTTTGGTTCTTTTCTATAGTTTTAATCTCTTTGGTAAAATATTCCTTTGGTTCATTAATTTTATTGCTGAATTGCCTTCAAAAAACTGCTTTTTTTTTTTTTTTTGTCACTAATAGAGTTTCTTTATGACAGTTATTTTGAGTTCTCTGTCAGTTAGTTCACAATCTTCCATGCCTTTAAGGTTGGTTTCTGGAGACCTGTCATTGTCTTTTTGTAGTACCGTGTTACCATGGTATTTCATGGTTCCTGATGAGTCATTTCTCTGCTGACATATTGGAAGTAGCAAACACTTTTCTTAGTCAAAGCTCTGCTTACTTTGATTCTAACAATCCAATGAAAGTGAAAGTGAAATTGCTCAGTCGTGTCTGACTCTACACATGGACTGTAGCCCACCAGACTCCTCCATCCATGGAATTTTCCAGGAAAGAGTACTGGAGTGGGTTGCCATTTCCTTCTTTAGGGAGTCTTCCTGACCCAGGGATTGAACCTGGGTCTCCCACATTGTAGGCAGATGCTTTTACCGTCTGAGCCACCAGGGAAGCCCCAACAATCCAATAGATTGATAATTGATAATTAGAAGCCTGTCTTTTGTTTTTCAGTAGGTGGTGCTATAGCACATGATTTTTGTTTGTTTTTATCTTCTGTTGACTGTCTATAGTAGAGAATTGGTACTTGCTCCCTCCACTGCCTCTGTAAGAGCTGTCCTCAGTGCCCTCATCATCAAGCACCAGAAGGTGGGCACCTCTGTTGCCTCTGAAGTCATCTGGGGTGCAGGCACTGCTACTGCAGCTGGGGAAGGAAGAGGGTAGGATCATGATGCCTTCATGACCTGTGGTCATGAAGACCCCAGGGTCAAGAGCTGGTCAAGATGGGTCAAAATCAAGAGGGGTCAAGAGCTGGTCAAGAGGGGTCAAGGGGGTCAAGTTCAAGAGGGGTCAAGAGCTGGGGTTATGGATGCCTTCATTTTGTTTGGGGTTGTTGAGTTTACAGGCACCTCTGCCACAAGCAGGGAGGCTGGAGTCACAGGTGCCTCCACAGATGGAGGGAACTGGGTTAGGAGCCCTGCTACTGTTGCTGCCTGGTTTCCAGTGATCATGAGCACCACTGTGACCAGGAGGCTCTGGTTGTGTGCAACACCTCTGCTACTACTACCAGGTTGGCTGGGACTGTGGGCTCAGCTGCTGCAACCAAGGGACTGGGATTGTGGGTACTGCTTTTAGTGTTCCCTAGGTTCTGCCCTCCCCATGTGTCCCAATCTACTCTTCTTCAGATACCCAGATGTGTGGCTCTCACTGGTGTCCTGGTGAGTTGGGCAGAGGGAACTTTTTGAGTTATGGATGTTTTGCTAGTGGTGGATTGAAGAGGAGAAGAAGGCATCTCATGCCACCATGAGGCTGACATCACTGCCTTTATCCCTTCATGATTTCTATCAACCCTGTTTTTTATTCCCTTTCTCCTGGAAATCTGAATAAATATATATTGTGGTATCATGATATTGCAAAAAAGTTCTATTATGCTTTTTTCTGTATTATCCATTTTTTTGTGTGTGTCTGTCCAGAAATTTTCTTCTTTTCTCATCCAGATCACTAATTTTCTCACAAGCTGTGACTAAAATACTAAGTTATTCACTGAGTTAAATATATAACTTCTACAGTTTAATTCTTTTTATTTTATTGTGCCCTAATTCTATCCTAAAAATATTGATCCTTGTCTTTTAGTTAAATTAACATAAAGAGCATGGTTATTTTGAAGTCCTCCCCTTTAATTAGGGCTTCCCTTGTGGCTCAGCTGGTAAAGAATCTGCCTGCAATGCAAGAGACCTGGGTTCAACCCCTGGGTTGGGAAGATCCCCTGGAGAAAGAAAGGCTACCCACTCCAGTATCTTGGCCTGGAAAATTCCACAGACTGTACAGGCTATGGGGTCACAAAGAGTCATTTTTATTGTGTGTTCTTTACTTTTGGTTAGTACACTGTGCATGACAAATTACATATAATTTAATGTTCTGAATGGTGAATTCTCACTCTAGAGAGGATTTAAATGTGCTCTGCGAGATGGTTAGGATATAATCACTGGATTCATAAATCCGTTTAATCTTATCAAGGATTGACATGATTTGAACAAGAATTTTAGTCCCTATGAGAGCTGGTCCATTTTCAGTACAGCTTTATAAGTGCATGTCTTGTACAGCCATGAGGTCTCAACTCAAGCAGAGGAATGTTTATTTTTCTTCATTTGCCTTGCAGGCCATGACATGCATTTTCTTTTTTTAACCATGAGATATTTAAAAACTCAGCTTCTTGGTCTCAAGTAAATGGATCAGGTCTCTAGGTTTTTTCTTTCACAATGGATACTAATAATTTTTTGCTGACTCAGAAAATAAAGATTTGTCAAGATCTGAAATAAGAATGCATTGCTTTTTACACCTTTGAACAGAATTTTGACAAATATTGTAGTTTTCAACCACTTTATTAAGATTTAATAATTTAACATAAATGCTATTATTTTAAAGTATATAATCAATGCTTTTTAGTGTGTTCACAGAGTTGTACAATTACAAGAATCATTTAATTTTAGAATATATTCATCACACTACTGCCAATGTAGGAGAGATCAGTTCTATCCCTAATTCCAGAAGATCCCATATGCTGCAGAGCAACTCAGCCCATGTACCACAACTTCTGAGCCTGTGCTTTAGAGCCCATGTGCTGCAAATGCTGAGGCCTACACACTCCAGAGCCTGTGCGCCACAACAGGAGAAGTGACTGAAATGACAAGCCCATGCACCGCAACTAGCGAGTAGCCCCTGCTCACCATAACTAGAGAGAAGCCTGCACAGAAGCAAAGACCCAAAACAAAGTATAAATAAATTGTTTTGCAGCAAAACACAAATAAATAAGTAAAATTATTTTAACAAAGATGGATTTATACTACATGTGGTATTTTATTACTTGTTTCTTTCACTTAGTATAACATGGTTCACCCATATTACTGAATGTATCAATATATCATTCAACCCTTCCTGGACAATATTCCATGATATGAATGTACCACATTTTGTTTCCTTATTCATCAGTTGAGGAACACTTGTGTTGTTTCTACCTTTGGCTAATTTGGATAAGTTTCTATGAAACTGTATATGTTTGGGCATGGACATAAGTTTTCACTTATGTTGGGCATATATCTAGGAGTGAAGTTTTGTGCCAGGTAATAATGTTACATTGAAGAATTTGAGAAAATTTAGAATGTTTTCCAAACTGCCTGCACTATTGTACATTCATTCCATCAGTATATGAGAGTTCTCTACATCCTTGCCAAGCTTTTCATAAAAAGAAAAAAAAAAAAAAAAACAGAAAGGGTGGTTAAAACAACAGAAGTTTATTTTCTCATAGTTCTTGATGCTGGAATCCAAGATCAAAGTGCCAGCAGGGTTGATTTCCTCTGAGGTTTCTCTTCTTGGCTGCTGGTGGACACTCTCTTGCTGCCTCTTTTTGTGGCTGATTCTCTACACACATGCACCCAGTGTCTCCTGGTCTGTGCTGTGTTCTAATCTCTTTTTCTTATAAGAATAACAGTCATATTGCATTAGGGATGACTGGAACAGCCACATTTTAATTCAATTAACTCTTTAAAACTCTATCTTCAAATAAGTCATTGTTGAAGATGCTGGGGATTAGGGCTCCAGCATATGAGTTTGGGAGGAACACAGTCATCTCATAATACCAACAGTGGTTACTCTCTATGTTATTATAGGAATCTCAGTGGATGTAAATTGGTATTTCATTATGCTTACTTTATAATTTATTTATTTTAATTAGTTTAATATTTAATGTATAGATTATTTTAATATTAATATTCAATATTTTAAATATTTGATTAATATTCATTATTTTAATTTATTGTGTTTATTTTAATGAAAGATAATTGCTTTACAGTATGGCATTGGTTTCTCATTATGGTTTTTATTTGCATTCCTTAATAACTACTTATATACAATTTTTTATGTGCTTATTGGACATTTGTATTCTTCTTGGAGAAATAATTATTTGCACTTTTGCAATTGATTATTTGTACATCTATAAATTAGATTATTCTTATATTATTGTAAAAATTTTTCTGTATTCTTTATACAATTCCAAAATAGCATAAATAATTTGGAAATATTTTTTCACTTTGTGCTTTTTAAATTTTTCCTTCTTGACTGTAATATTTTCAGAGCAATTTTTTTAAAAGATTGATGAAGTCAAATTATTTATTTTTTCTCTTATCACTTGTGTTTCTGGTGTTGAAGCTAAGAAATCATGGCCTAACACAAAGTTAGAAGATTTACTCCCATCTCTTCTGCAATTCAGGAGACCCAGGTTCAATCCCTGGGAAGATCCCCTGGAGAAGTAATTGGCTATCTACTTTGGTATTCTTACCTGGAGAATATCTTGGACTGAGGAGCCTGTTTGGAGAAGGCAAAGGCAACCCACTCCAGTACTCTTTCCTGGAAAAATCCCATGGGCCGAGGAGACTGGTAGGCTGCAGTCCATGGGGTCGCTAAGAGTGGGACATGACTGAGAGACTTCACTTTCACTTTTCACTTTCATGCATTGGAGAAGGAAATGGCAACCCACTCCAGTATTCTTGTCTGGAGAATCCCAGGGACAGAGGAGCCTAATGGGCTGCTGTCTATAGGGTCGCACAGAATCGGACACGACTGAAGCGACTTAGGAGCAGCAGGAGCCTGTTTAAGCTTTTTAATTAATTTTCAGAGACTTTTAATGATTGTCTTTGCTGTTTCTGACCTGCTTAAAATAAAGAGTTCTTTTTAAATGCATTATTTCTATCAGTCTATCAACAAGTATCTCAGTGTCCAAACAGTAAATGTATTGAAATCCAAGTGTTCCTAATTATTCATAATAACCAAGTAACTCACATAACTCACGAACCTAACTAATTTAAAATGTTCCCTTTGGCAGTGTATGTTGTTCCTCAAGTTACTATAAAAATAATAAGTTGATTAGCCAGGAGCAATGCCATGATTATAAATTAGTTATATGGTAATTTAAATAACTAAACAATGCATGTGGAAAAAAGTATACCTACTTTATATTCTGGGGATTTCCTCCGACAGAGGCAGCCCTTATTAGAAATGGCAAAAGCAGTAGGTAGACAGTGCCAAAATGACACAGCCAGTGCATTCAAATACAGACAGTATGCTTGTATTTAATAAGCACAGCAGGTGAACAATTGAATTTGAAAGAGAAATTAAATGGGCTGACCCAAGTGCTAAGGCATTTATTGTGTAGCTCTGCACTTTCTGTTCTATGATTACTGCAAAGTTCTTTTGTAAACCAATATGAAGAAACACTATTAGAGCAATTGTGCATCAATTAAGTATTGTAGCCACAGGAGGAAATACAAACAGATTTTTAAAGGAAGTCAAATTCAATCTGCTCTTATGTTGAAAGCTCTTGTCCTCTCTAATCTTTTATTCTTTATGCTGTATCTATTATGAATTGAGTATTTTCTTGCACTCAGACCATTTCTTGATGGTTGATAATACTGTAGAGTGAAAAATTTCTAGGACTAGATATACTACTTTTCAACGTATCACACTTTTCCAAAAAAATTTTTGACCCTCTTGGTGTCATTTCTCTTATTAAGTGTTCATTTGTTCTATTCTTCCTATTGGATAACATGATTAAAACTTCCAAATAAAATCTTTTGGCCATTATTGTGAATAGGGTATTGACTTTGAACACTTGCCTTTCCAAATCCAGAAATCACTAACTTACTATACACATGTGAAAAGGTCAAATATTATCTTAAAGAAAAGACTGATACCTAGTGAGGAAGACAGAGCTGGAAAATTGGCAGAAAGGTGGTAGGTTCACTTATGGTATTTTATTATTGACATCTAACCATGATACTAGACATTTATGGAGCCCAATAGAATAATCAAGGAGTTACCCAAAATGTGTTCTGGCCATAACCCATGTCTTAAATAGAATAAAAATAACTTGAGTTTAAAGCAGGATTAAAGAGTTTATCTAAAAGAACAGTGGAAGGTATGAAAGCAGGACACAGAATGTCTCAAGTAATTATAAAGATACATCTAGTCTCTAGATACTTTTTACAAAGCTGTTTTTGTGATTTATGGCAGGTGCTTGTTTATAAACCCATTTCTGCCCAGATACAGTGAAAAACATTTATCATTCTGCTTGGCCTTCCTTATTAGATAAATGTCACATAAACATAACCTAAATCTGGGATCTCACTAGGCTGGCACATAAGCCGGTGGCAACTCTTTGACTACCTTCATTTTTCTGTTGACCTCCGGAAGCCAAGGAGTATTTGACAATGAGTATCCTTAACACCTGTGCCTTATTTGCCAAGCAGGAAAATAACAAAAGCCATTCAGAGTGGTGGAGGTCAGCAAAGTATTATTTATCAACAAGAGGCAACTCAATATTGATTTTGTTTTAAACATTGTACCCTGCAGCTGTTTTCAGAAAGTAATTCAGACTAACTGATATAAAATATTTTATAGCTTAAAGACATATGTATTTTGACAAAATAAAATTAATCAATAAAGATGTCAGTCAACTTGAATCCAGACAGTAAGTAAACTCTCCACTCAAAAGAGTGGGACATTAATTATAGTAACGTTTAAGATTGTGAGAAATCTTATTTTCCATGGGGTCGTCCACTACCCTAAGGTGACCTTACTTTTGAACTGTCATTCTCTTCTTTGGAATAATTGCTAACTAATATATAGAAATTTAAGGGTGTTAAATATGACTTATCTTTAATGATTTACAGTGTCTTCTCAGGTGGCACAGTGGTAAATTATTCGCCTGTCAATATTGGTTCAGTTCCTGGGTCTGGACGATTCCCTGGAGGAAGAAATGGCAGCCCACTTCAGTGTTTTGTCTGGAAAATTCCACGGACGGAGGAACTTTGTGGGCTACACTCTATGTCTGAGGGACAGAGCACACACACACACGCACACAATGTATCATTAATGATGTGAAAGTGTCACGAACATTTAACTATAAATGACTAAGAATATAAAAAGAAGAAAGCCAGCTTAAATCTGTACAATATATGACAGATCATGAAGACGATTAATATATTAGAAACTTGAGACTAAATTAATTGTGCAGGTGACATTGCTATATTAGTATCTTGATTGTTGTGTCTCTAAAAAGAAAACATTAAAAACTTAGAGGTTGGAGGGTTGAGATAATTGATAAATTCGTTATCATTTTCACTTAACATTCCAAGTCTATCCATATGATTTAATACATTAAACATGATGCATAAATATTCTCTAATACAACTGTTAAAGTCTAAAATAAAGTACAAATTATGGGTTTTTCTTATCCTTTTTGAAAAATGGAAGAATATCCTACTTATATGCTCTATCATATGAAGAATGATCACCAAAATAATTTCCAACAGATATTTTCATCTAATTATGTAACCATTGCCCATGTAGGATGAATAAAAAATGAAAAAAATAAGTTTGAAAAGAAAAACAAAATCTTTGAAATGAAGAACATTTGGATTTTATGTTTCAGTCACTTTATAAAAATCATTTATAGAATGGGATAAATATATGATATATTTATGTAATAGGTAATATATGTTAATGAAGGTAACACATATATTAATATATGCACATGTATATTTTAATGCACTTATTATACAACAGCTACTAATTTCAATGTCTACTAAGGTTTTTCATCATTGCAATAAGAAATATACTACTTTAATTTATTCTTCTTTATTAAGATTTATACTAAATCATTTTGAGAATACTTAGTCAAGGCTATGGTTTTTCCAGTGGTCATGTATGGATGTGAGAGTTGGACTATGAAGAAAGCTGAGCATCGAAGAATTGATGCTTTTGAACTGTGGTGTTGGAGAAGACTCTTGAGAGTCCCTTGGACTGCAAGGAGATCCAACCAGTCCATTCTTTTTTTTTTTTTTTTTTTTTAATTTTTATTTTTATTTTTTTTTATTTTTTCTCTAATTTTATTTTTAAACTTTACATAATTGTATTAGTTTTGCCAAATATCAAAATGAATCCGCCACAGGTATACATGTGTTCCCCATCCCGAACCCTCCTCCGTCCTCCCTCCCCATACCATCCCTCTGGGTCGTCCCAGTGCACCAGCCCCAAGCAGAAGGAATGATGCTAACTCCAGTTCTTTGGCCACCTCATGCAAAGAGTTGACTCATTGGAAAAGATTCTGATGCTGGAAGGGGTTGTGGGCAGGAGGAGAAGGGGACGACAGAGGATGTGATGGCTGGATGGCATCACCAACTTGATGAACATGAGTTTGAGTGAACTCCGGGAGATGGTGATGGACAAGGAGGCCTGGCGTGCTGCAGTTCATGGGGTCGCAAAGAGTCAGACATTACTGAGTGACTGAATTGAACTGAACTGAACTGATGGCTGATTCATGTTGATATATGGTAGAAACCAACACAATATTGTAAAGCAATTTTCCTTCAATTAAAAATAAATTAAAAAATAAAAATAAAAAAGAAGTAAAAGAATCATTTTGAGAATCTAAAACCCCATACAAAGGCATGAACAACTAAGCAAATAAACAGACTTAAATTTTCATAAATTTAGTTACTGTTCATTTTTAAATTTTTATTTATGCATTCCTGTTTAGAATAATAATAAATACATATGTATTTAAGTACTCCCAAAGAGCATTATGTAGAAGGAAATGGCACCCTACTCCAGTATTCCTGCCTGGAGAATCTCATGGACAAAGAAGCCTGGTGGGCTAGAGTCCATAGGGTCACCAAGAGAGACACGAATGAAGCACCTTAGCACAAAGAACTTTGAGGTCCTGCTCAGTCAAGGATTTAGAAAGAAGATAATCCTCACACTAGTAGAAAATTATGAACTTGCTTGTAATACATGAGATCTCTGCTGTGCAAAAGTCATTTTCATGAGTATGATGTCTACTTGTTCATCAAGATTTGATAAAATGCAGATGTAAATTTCTAACATTCCTAAAACCATGTAATTCAGAGTGGGGATGCTAAATCACAGGTTTAGAGAAAAGGAAAAGCATTGAGACAGACACATTCAGAAAATAACTAGTTTTAAAGAAGAAGCAACCTGCATTAAGGAATCTAATTCTTTCATCAACTTCTCAAAAATCCTACTATGAAACAGAATGTTATATTATTTCAACATCATTAATCATTTGATTAAAATCTCTTCAAGGGCAAGATGAATTTTCACACACCTTTGTATTCACATTATGAAACAGAAACTTGGCATATTTAAAATTTTTAATTTGTGCTATTATGCCAGGAAGCATTTGCTAGATCACCACCTCTTAAAATTCACTGCCTTATAGCACCAAACATTTATTTCTTGCTCTCCTACTTTCAAATTATATTGAAGTCACTTAATCTAGCTGGGCATGCCTGGGCTTGGATAAAGAGTGCAGATAAGATTTGGGGTTTCTCACCATGTACCTTATCTTCCTTGAAACAAAATCTCCACAAGTCATCTTGTGGCAAATTCAGGAATTCAAGAGTGAAACACTGAGGTCAACTTCATGTACCAGAACCACACACATAATTTTCTCTCTCTCTCTCTCTTTTTATTTTAAGAGACAGTTTTTTATCTCTAAACGTAATGAGTAATTTTGGTGCCTTCAATTTCTATGGCACAATGTCCTTAAGCTTTCTGGGAGTTATTTTGTGAGCCAGAAAGATCCACTGGACACCTTCAGAGGTCTTGAAAATGAGTGTGACAACCATGATATTAACTCCATCTTTCTATGAAGTTTTTTCTTAATGACCACAATTTGATTATTTACCAACTCTGAAATGTTAAGTCTATCCATATGTCCTCTAAATTCTGCTTGTAAACTTGCCATTCCTTTTGGTGTTCTTCACTTCCTATTTTCCTGGTAGATAAAACCAGTTTCAGGTTTAATATTTGGCCACAAAATTTACTCACCCAGAGCTACAGGTTCATTATGGACATGTTTCCTATCACTTGTTTTTATTTTTATTTTTTTTTTTAATCTATGAAGACTACTGTTTGGAATATTTTTAGGTCCATCCCCTAAATTGAGAAGGTGGTACAGAGGAATCCTGTATACCTTCTGCTTTATACAAACTTCCACCTTTAAAAAAAATCCTCAATAACAACAGGGTATTTCATACAATTCATAAATCTTCTCTGATGGCACCGCTGGTCACAATCATGAAAAGTCTCTGGAATGAAATTAAAATATTTTTCTCACACCATATACAAAAATAAACTCAGAATGGATTAAAGGCATAAATGCAAGACGAGAAAAATCAAGACTCCTAGGCGAAAAGATTAGCAAAAGCAACCCAAGTTAGCAACTTGGGTTGCTTTTGCTAATTATGATATATTTATTATTCCCAATACCTAGAAAGTGTGAAAAATTTAAGTGACTAATGCCATCAAATTCTATTTTTCATCTCAAGAATTGCATTTATTATGTAGCTAGTTTGGGGCAATTTAAAATTCTTAGATCTAAGCTGATGGCATGTGCAAAAATTTTATAAGAACAAAATGTAATGAAAAATCACTTCATTCCCTTGAAATATATTGTAAATAATACATAAAAGAAAAGGGGTTAGTCTGGGGAAAATGGCACATTACCTGCCAATTATCCATATTACTTTTATATGTATCTATATAATTTATAACCACATAGTGATCTTCACTGTCCTCAAAAATATTTTGAACACTATTTATATAAAGTGTTGTATTAGATTTCATAAATTTGGATAAAATGTTGGATGGCATCACCAACTCAATGGACATGGGTTTGGGGGGACTCTGGGATTTGGTGATGGACAGGGAGGCCTGGTGTGCTGCGGCTCATGGGGTCGCAAAGAGTCAGACACGACTGAGCGACTGAACTGAACTGAACTGATCATGAAAATTGCTTGTAAAAAAAATAAATAAAATAATGGATATGTATGAAATATTTTAACTTGTTCTCTTCTATATTTGAATAGATAGTTCTTAGGACTAGAGCCAATTCACTTGAAGCGTGCTCCTCAATCATTCTGTACGAATTTTACTCCAGGAATTTATGACTTCACAGTTACTATATCCTTTCCAGGTGACCTAAAATTGACAAGCAAGTCACGATCATTTCTGGCATTTGAAATAGAGTAAAAAATAGTTCCTTCATTCCTTTCCAGAAACCACTGTATAGATTTATTTGCTTTTTTCTTGTGCTTTACAGTTAGTAAGTTTGTAAGATTAATAACAAAAAGATAATACACCCCTATTTTTTCACTCTCATATCATTGTACTTAGTAAAGATTTTTCTACATCATGATTCTTTAAAAAAACATTTTCCTCTATAAAACTACTGGGATGAAATAAACTTGTTACAACATTATAAAAATTTGATTTTACTTTTAAATATATCAATGATCAGTAGTATTTGGGTTATAATTTATCCACACTATTAATTACAATGATATGTGTATAAATGTGTGAATATCAGCAACATATAAATATGCATTAATTATCATTTTAAAATTTATTTACATTAATTATCCTAATAATAAAAATATATTTTATTAATTTCCTAAGAAAGAAATTCAACAGAAAAGATATCTAATACAAAACTAATGATTCTAAATGATAAAAGAAAGGAAAAGCAGAGAAATTAATTTCAACTTGCCTTGTTTATGGCAATAATAATGATTTTTATAAAGTTATTAATAAAATTAGCAATGCCTAATAGCAAAAGTAACAGCAAATATTCATTAAATACCTATTATGCCTAAGGACTCTTCTAAATGATGAAAAAAAAAATATATATATATTTGAGAACCAGGTATATAAGGTGTTAGCATTTATGAATCTTACTTTCTGATAAAAAAACATACACACAAAATAGTAATAAATTAATAAACATGACCACTAGATATTGATAACTGTTAAAAAGGAAACAAACGTGAGTAATTTGTTCATTATGGAATATTAAACTTCATCTGCTTCAGTTCAGTTCAGTTCAGTCACTCAGTTGTGCCCAACTCTTTGCAACTCCATGAACCACAGCATGCCAAGCTTCCCTGTCCATCACCAAACTCCCAGAGTCTACCCAAACCCATGTCCATTGAGTCAGTGATACCATCCAACCATCTCATCCTCTGTCGTCCCCTTCTCATCGTGCCCTCAATCTTCCCAGCATTAAAGTCCTTTCAAATGAGTCAGCTGTTTGCATCAGGTGGCCAAAGTATTGGAGTTTCAGCTTCAGCATCAGTCCTTCCAGTGAACACCCAGGACTGATCTCCTTTAGGATGCACTGGTTGAATTTCCTTGCAGTCCAAGAGACTCAAGAGTCTTCTGAAACACCACACTTCAAAGGCATCAATTCTTCCATGCTCAGCTTCTAGCATCCATACATGACTACTGGAAAAAACACAGCCTTGACTAGATGGAGCTTTGTTGACAAAGTAATGTCTCTGCTTTTTAATATGCTGTCTAGGTTGGTCATAACTTTCCTTCCAAGGAGTAAGCGTCTTTTAATTTCATGGCTGCAATCACCATCTACAGTGATTTTGGAGCCCAGAAAAATAAAGTCTGACACTGTTTCCACTGTTTCCCCATCTATTTCCCATGAAGTGATGGGACCAGATGCCATGATCTTAGTTTTCTGAATGTGGAGCTTTAAGCCAACTTTTTCACTCTCTTCTTTCACTTTCAAGAGGCTCTTTAGTTCTTCTTCACTTTCTGCCATAAGAGTGATGCCATCTGCATATCTGAGGTTATTGATATTTCTCCCAGCAATCTTGGTCCCAGCTTATGCTTCCTCCAGCCCAGAGTTTCTCATAATGTACTCTGCATATAATTTAAATAAGCAGGGTGACAATACACAGCCTTGACATACTCCTTTTTCTATTTGGAACCAGTCTGTCCCCTGTCCATTTCTAACTGTGCTTGTTGACCTGCATACAGATTTCTCAAGAGGCAGGTCAGGTGCTCTGGTATTCCCATGTCTTTCAGAATTTTCCACAGTTTATTGTGATCCACACAGTCAAAGGCTTTGGCATAGTCAATAAAGCAGAAATAGATGTTTTTCTGGAACTCTCTTGCTTTTTCCATGATCCAGCGGATGTTGGCAATTTGATCTCTTGTTCCTCTGCCTGTTCCTCTGCCTTTTCTAAAACCAGCTTGAAAATTGGAAGTTCACGGTTCATGTATTGCTGAAGCCTGGCTTGAAGAATTTTGAGCATTATTTTACTAGCATGTGAGATGAGTGCAATTGTGCGGTAGTTTGAGCATTCTTTGGCATTGCCTTTCTTTGGGATTGGAATGAGAATTTACTTTTTCCAGTCCTGTGGCCACTGCTGAGTTTTCCAAATTTGCTGGCATATTGAGTGCCATACTTTCATGGCATCATCTTTTAGGATTTGAAACAGCTCAACTGGAATTCCATCACCTCTGCTAGCTTTGTTCATAGTGATGCTTCCTAAGGCCCACTTGACATCGCATTCCAGGATGTCTGGCTCTAGGTGAGTCTGAGTGATCACACCATTGTGATTATCTTGGTTGTGAAGATCTTTCATGTACAGTTCTTCTGTGTATTCTTGTCACCTCTTCTTAATATTTCTGCTTCAAAGACACAGAAATGCTAGATGAAATTAATGAAGTAGAAATTCCCAATTGAATGAGATCAAGGAAATAGAAATCTCCCAATTAATAAATACAAAGAAATAAGAACATCAGAGAAATATGTGCTGGCTGAGGGTCATCAGAGAAATTGAGATATGTTTAATACTTATTAGCTGAAAATGGAGTTTTAATGTTTCAGGAGGAAGGAAAATTGTAACTACATACTTTATGTTCACTGGATTCAAGATCTTACCCTATCAAATAAAGTAAGGAGTCACAAACCATTACTACACCTTAACTGGAAACCGGAAAAAAACTGCAGTTTTAGAGAAAGAAAGCAATAAATGTTTATAGCAATTAATTTATAATAGCCTCAAATTGGAAAAAAAATACAAATATATTGCAAGGATGACAGGTTAAACAGATTGTGGTAATGCTCACATTACTCAAATATTTTGAGACAAACACAAATGAAAACACAACTTTCCAAAACTTATGGAGTAGTGCAAAAGCAGTTTTATGAGGAAAGTTTATAGCAATAAATGACTAAATTAACAACAGATAAATACCTAAATTAACAACAATAGCAAAGATCACAAACAACCTAAATTTACACTTCAAAGGAAGTAGAAAATAAGAACAAGCCTAAAGTGACTAAAAGAGTAAAAATAATAAAGACTAGAGAAGAAATTAATAAAATCAAGACTATCCCCACTCTGACTGTGTTGCTGATGCTGCTGCTGCTGCTGCTAAGTCGCTTTAGTCCTTTCCGACTATGTGTGACCTCATAGACGGCAGCCCACCAAGCTCCGTCATCCCTGGGATTCTCCAGGCAAGAACACACTGGAGTGGGTTGCCATTTCCTTCTCCAATGCATGGAAGTGAAAAGTGAAAGTGAAGTTGCTCAGTGGTGTCCGACTCTTAGTGACCCCATGGACAGCAGCCTACCAGGGAACTCTGTCCATGGGATTTTCCAGGCAAGAGTACTAGAGTGGGTTGCCATTGCCTTCTCTACTCTGACTGTGTGGACCACAACAAACTCTGGAAAATTCTTAAAGAGATTGGACTACTAGACAACATGACATGCCTCTTGAGAAATCTGTATGCAGGTCAGAAAGCAACAGTTAGAAGTGGACACAGAACAAGTGACTGGTTGTTGTTGTCAAATAGGGAAAGGAGTACGTCAAGGCTGTATATGTTCACCCTGCTTATTTAATTTATATGCAGAGTACATCATGAGAAACTCTGGCTGGATGAAGCACAAGCTGGAATCCAGATTGTCGGGAGAAATATCAATAACCTCAGATATGCAGATGGCACCACCCTTATGGCAGAAAGTGAAGAAGAACTAAAGAGCCTCTGATAAAAGTGAAAGAGGAGAGTGAAAAAGTTGGCTTAGAGCTCAACATTCAGAAAACTAAGATCATGGCATCCGGTCCCATCACTTCATGGCAAATAGATGGGGAAACAGTAGAAACAGTTTCTGACTTTATTTTTCTAGGCTCCAAAATCACTGCAGATGGTGACTGCAGCCATGAAATAAAAAGACTCTTGCTCCTTAGCAGGAAAGTTATGACCAACCAGGGCAGCATATTAAAAAGCAGAGACATTACTTTGCCAACAAAGGTCCGTCTAGTCAAGGCTATGTTTTTTCCAGTGGTCATGTGTGGATGTGAGAGTTGGACTGTGAAGAAAGCTGAGAGCCAAAGAATTGATGCTTTTGAACTGTGGTGTTGGAGAAGACTCTTGAGAGTCCTTTGGACTGCAAGGAGATCCAACCAGTGCATCCTAAAGGAGATCAGTCCTGGGTGTTCATTGGAAGGACTGATGCTGGAGCTGAAACTCCAATACTTTGGCCACCTCATTCAAAGAGTTGACACATTGGAAAAGACTCTGATGCTGGGAGGGATTGGGGGCAGGAGGAGAAGGGGATGACAGAGGATGAAATTTCTGGATGGCATGACAGACTCCATGGACATTAGTTTGAGTGAACTCTGGGAGTTGGTGATGGACAGGGAGGCCTGGTGTGCTGTGATTCATTGGGTCGCAAAGAGTCCAACATGACTGAGTGACTGAAATGAACTGAACTTAACAATGAATTAACTGAAAAAAAATTTTTTTAAATCTCATTATAATGTCATATAAAACTGAAAAATACTTAGAAATAAATTTAACTGGGGAGATAAATGATAGATACATTTAAAACAACAAGATATGCACACAAACTTTGGAGAATACCCAAACAAATAGAGAGTTATCCTGTGAGCATGGATTGAAAGAATTACCATTATTAAAATGGCCATACTACACAAAGTCATCTATAGATTCAATGCCATCCTTATTAAGATTCCAATGACACTTTTACAGAAATAGAAAAAAAAACATTAAAATTTGTGTTGAACTAGAAATGACTGTAAATAGCCAAAGCTATTGAAGGGAAGTAGGAGACATCCTACTTCATGATTTCAAAATATATTACAGAGAAATTTTGCCATTTTTGATGGCATGAATGATCTTTGAGAGCATTAGGCTAAGTGAAATAAGTCAGACAGAGAAAAACAGGTAATATATGATTTCCATTTTATGTGGAATGTAAAAAATTAAACACATAGTGTGTAGGGGAAATGGGTAAACGTGGGCCAATAGTACAAATTTCCAGTTATAAAATGAAATTATTCTGGGGGTGTAAATGTAGGTAATGCTAGTGGTAAAGAACCCACCTGCAATTCAGTAGACACAGGAGATACAGGTTTGATCCTTGTGTCCTCCAGGAAGATATCCTGGAGGAGGGCATGGAAACCCGCTCCAGTATTTTTGCCTGGGGTATCCAATGGAGAGAGGACCCTGGAGGCCTACAGTCCATAGGGTCACAAAGAGTTGGACATGACTGAGGTGACGTAACATGTAACACAATGTATAGCATGGTAACTACAGTTAAAGCTATTGTATCAAGTATATTTGAAAGTTGCTAGGAGATAGATTGTAAAAATTCTCACCACACAAAAATATAACTATGGGGAGTGATGGTTGTATTAACTAACCTGATTATAGTAATTATTTTGCAATAAATACTTCAATGAAATAAATATTTCAATGAAGTTAAAATATGCTCGTTCCTTTAAGGGAAAGCTATGAAAAACCTAGACAGCATATTTGAAAGCAGAGACATCACTTTTCTAATAAAGGTACATATAGTCAAACCTATGGTTTTTCCAGTAGCCATGTGAGAGTTGCAGCGTAAAGAAAGCTGAGCACCAAATAATTGATACTTTTGAATTGTTGTGCTAGAGAGGATTTTTGAGAGTCCCTTGGAAGGCAAGGAGATCAAACCAGTGAATCCTAAAGGAAATCAACTTTAAATATTCATTGGAAGGACTGATGCTGAAGCTAAAGTTTCAATATTTTGGCCATCTGATGTAAAGAGATGACTCCTTGGAAAAGACAGTGATGCTGAGAACGATCAAAGGCAAAAAGAGAAGTGGGCAGCAGAGGAAGAGATGCTTAGATAGTATCACTGACTCAATGGACATGAATTTAAGCAAACTGTTAGAGATAGTGAAGGACAAGGGAGCCTGGAATGCTGCAGTATATGGGGTTGCAAAGAGTCAGACAAAACTGAGAGACTGAACAACAATGAACAATATATTTCAAAACAGTACACAGTATATCTTAAACTTACACAATGCCACTTCAATTCTATCTCAATAAAGCTGAAAATTAATTTTAAAATTTCTTGTTCCTAAAGGTTTAATACAAAATGAGCCTCAAATATCAGGAAAAATAAAAATAATTGTAAAAATACTGCTGGAGCAAATCAATAAGCAATTCAAAACTACGATGACATATGCACACTGTATCTGTGTGTGTGTTATTTGCTCACTAGTGTCAGACTTTTTGTTATTCCATGGACTGTAGCCTGCACAGAAAGCTCTTCTGTTCATGAAATTCTCCAGGCACAAATACTGGCTGCTGCTGCTGCTGCTAAGTCACTTCAGTCATGTCCGACTCTGTGCGACCCTAGAGATGGCAGCCACCAAGCCCTTGTCCCTGGGATTCTCCAGGAAAGAACACTGGAGTGGGTTGCCATTTCCTTCTCCAGGGGATGTTCCTGTCCCAGGGAGCGAATCCTTGTCTCTTGCATCTCCTGCGTTGGCAGGTGGGTTCTTTACCACTAACAACACATGTGTTAATGAAATTTTTTTCAGAAATAAATAAAACTTGTAATAAAGCAGGTGGAGATATTTCATTCATCCAGTCTTCAAATATTCAACTATGCCAATACTGGGAATTGGCACTGGATTGGGAAAACTCATCCCAGAGAAAGGCAATGTCAAAAAATGCTCAAACTACCACACAATTGCACTCATCTCACATGCTAGTAAAGTAATGCTAAAAATTCTCCAAGCCAGGCTTCAACAATATGTAAACCATGAACTTCCAGATATTCAAGCTGGTTTTAGAAAAGGCAGAGGAACCAGAGGTCAAATTGCCAACATCTGCTGGATCATTGAAAAAGCAAGAGAATTCCAGAAAAAGATCTATTTCTGCTTTACTGACTATGCCAAAGCCTTTGACTGTGTGGATCACAATAAACTGGAAAATTCTGAAAGAGATGGGAATACCAAACCATCTGACCTGCCTCTTGAGAAATCTGTATGCAGGTCAGGAAGCAACAGTTAGAACTGGACGTGGAACAACAAACTGTTTCCAAATAGGCAAAGGAGTACATCAAGGTTGCGTATTGTCACCCTGCTTATTTAACTTGTATGCAGAGTACATCATGAGAAATGCTGGGCTGGAGGAAGCACAAGCTGGAATCCAGATTGCCAGGAGAAATATCAATAACCAGATATGCAGATGACACCACCCTTATGGCACAAAGTGAAAAAGAGCTAAAGAGCCTCTGATAAAAGTGAAAGAGGAGAGTGAAAAAGTTGGCTCAAAGCTCAACATTCAGAAAACTAAGATCATGGCATCCGTTCCCATCACTTCATGGAAAAATAGATGGGGAAACAGTGGAAACAGTGGCTGACTTTATTTTTCTGGGCTCCAAAATCACTTCAGATAGTGACTGTAGCCAAAAATTAAAAGACGCTTACTCCTTGGAAGGAAAGTTATGACCAACCTAGACAGCATATTGAAAACCAGAGACATTACTTTGCCAATAACGGTCCGTCTAGTCAAGGCTATGTTTTTTCCAGTAGTCATGTATGGGTGTGAGAGTTGGACTATAAAGGAAGCTGAGTGCCAAAGAATTGATGCTTGTGAACTGCGGTGTTGGAGAAGACTCTTGAGAGTCCCTTGGACTGCTAGGAGATCCAACCAGTCCATCCTAAAGGAAATCAGTCTGGAATGTTCATTGGAAGGACTGATGTTGAAGCTGAAACGCCCATACTTTGGCCACCTGATGTGAAGAACTGACTCATTTGAAAAAACTCTGATGCTGGGAAAGACTGAAGGTGGGAACAGAAGGGGACGACAGAAGATGAGGTGGTTGGATGGAATCACCGACTCAATGGACATGGGTTTGAGTAAACTCCAGGAGTTGATGATGGACAGGGAGGCCTGGCATGCTGAAGTCCATGGGGTCGTGAACAGTCGGACACAAATGAGCGACTGAATTGAACTGAATTGGGAAACCTACTTTCCATACAACTCTTAAAAGTGTACATCTGTTCAAACTTTCTGGAGGACAATTTGACAACACTCGTAGCCCTCTTGTCTGACATGATCTGGATAAGTTATCAGTAGGTTAATTATGTTTCTGACAATGCTACATTAACAGTCTTAGGCAAAAACAAATAATGTGTCTATCAACTCTCAGCTGTAGGACCAAGACTTTTTTTTTTGTATATTAATTCTTTGTATATGAAACTCTAATTAGAGCTTATCACTGCTTTGTTTTCTCTTGTTTTTACAAAAATGCACTTAGATTCATAGGCTATAGAATCTCATACCAAACACTTAAAAGTGTTACAAAGCCATATTCAATGAAACCTCAGGATGCTTTTCAAATTTTTATCAATCTTTTATAGATATCTTACCTATATAACAAGTAGTTATATAATAATTTAGTAATGTTCTATTATTTAAATTACTATTTAAAAATATTCAAAGATGTTCTCACAGATATATTTTTATACTTATTTAACCCATTTGTTAATTGCAATTGCAAATAAAATTATTTAGTAAATATATATAACTGAAATAATTGTTTTGTACACAAATGTGATAAATTCAGTACCTAGAATGTAAGTACACATTCAGAATAGAGGGTGGCCAGTTAGCCATTGACATTCAGTTTAAGCATTCAGTATTTATGTAAAGATATTTGAAAGCACCTACTCAGCAAACATGAGTTTGAGCAAGCTCCAGGAGATGGTGAGGGACAGGGAAGCCTGTTGTGCTGCAGTCCATGGGATTGCAAAGAGTCGGACATGACTGAGGACTGAACCATGTCAAGTTAGTTGAAAGTTGAATTTGTGAATCACAGTTCTTAAAATGTCATTGATACTTGAAGTTATATAACTTTCTTTGTGGTTCATATGATGAAAATATCTGCCTGAAATGTGGGAGAACTGGGTTCAGACCCTGGGTCAGAAACATCCCCTAGAGAAGGGCGTGGCAAACCACTCTAGTATTCTTGCCTGGAAAATTCCCATGAACAAAGGAGCCTGGTGTGCTAGAGTCCATGGTGTCACAGAGAGTCAGACACAACTCAGTGACTAAGCAGCCACAGAAGTAAAAATGATAAAGATTATGAAATTGAGTTCCATCACTTCATTGCAAACAGATGGAAAAATGTTGGAAACAGTGACAGACTTTATTTTCCTGGGCTCCAAAATTACTGCTGATGGTGACTTTAGCCATGAAATTAAAAGACACTTATTTCTTGGAAGAAAAGCTATGACAAACCTAGACACTATATTAAAAAACAAAGACTACCTTGCTAAAAATGGTCCATCTAGTCAAAGCTATGGTTTTTCCAGGAGTCATGTACGGATGTGAGAGTTGGACCGTAAAAAAGGATGAGTGCCAAAGAATTGATGCTTTTGAACTGTGGTGTTGGAGAAGACTCTTTAAAGTCCCTTAGGCAGTAAGGCAATCAAACCAGTCAATCCTAAAGGAAATCAACCCTGAATATTCATTGGAAGGACGGATGTTGAAGTTGAAGCTCCAATACTTGGGCCACCTGATGTGAAGAACTGACTCATCAGAAAAAACCCTGATGCTGGGAAAGATTGAAGACAGGAGGAGCACGGATGGACTGAGGATAAGATGGTTCAATGACATCACTGACTCAATGGACATGAATTTGGGCAAGCTCCCGGAGATGGTGAAGGACATGGAAGCCTGATATGCTGCATTCCATGTGGTTGCAAAGAGTCGGATATAACTGAGCAACTGAACAAAAAGAACAGAAGCATATTTATAATTGTACATAGAAAACCTTCATTAAAATAACGCTGCTTTAAAATAAATGGAATATGTAATTAGTTTCAATTATTTTTGGAATACAATCAGTTCAGTTCAGTTCAGATGCTCAGTCGTGTCCTACTCTTTGCGACCCCATAAACTGTAGCAAACCAGGACTCCCTGTCCATCATCAACTCCCGGAACCTACCCAAATCAAGTCCATTGAGTTGGTGATGTCATTCAACAGTCTCATCCTCTGTCGTCCCCTTCTCCTCCTGCTCTCAACCTTTCCCAGCATCAATGTCTTTTCCAATCAGTCAGCTATTCACATCAGATGGCCAAAGTATTGGAGTTTCAGCTTCAACATCAGTCCTTCCAATGAATACCCAGGACTGAGCTCCATTAGAGTGGACTGACTGGATCTCCTTGCAGTCCAAGGGACTGTCAAGAGTCTTCTCCAACACCATATTTCAAAAGCATCAATTCTTTGATATTCAGCTTTCTTTACAGTCCAACTCTCACATACATACATGACTACTGGAAAAACTAGGGCCTTGTCTAGATGGACCTTTGTTGCCAAAGTAATGTTTCTGCTTTTTAATATGCTGTCTAGGTTGGTCATAACTTTCCAAACAGAGTAAGTGTCTTTTAATTTCATGGCTGCAATCACTATCTGCAGTGATTTTGGAGCCCAGAAAAATAAAGTCAGCCACTGATTAAACTGTTTCCCCATCTATTTCCTATGAAGTGATAGGACCAGTTGCCATGATCTTAGTTTTCTGAATGTTGAGCTTTAAGCCAACTTTTTCACTCTCCTCTTTCACTTTAATCACAAGGCTTTTAAGTTCCTCTTAACTTTCTGCCATAAGGGTGATGTCATCTGCATATCTGAGGTTATTGATATTTCTCCCAGCAATCTGGATTCCAGCTTGTGCTTCCTCCAGCCCAGCATTTCTCATGATGTACTCTGCATATACGTTAAATAAGCAGGGTGACTATATAGAGCCTTGACATACCCCTTTTCCTATTTGGAACCAGTCTGTGGTTCCATGTCCAGTTCTAACTGTTGCTTCCTGACCTGCTTACAGGTTTCTTAAGAGGCAGGTCAGGTGGTCTGGTATTCCCATCTCTTTCAGAATTTTCCACACTTTATTGTGATCCACACAGTCAAAGGCTTTGGCATAGTTAATAAAGCAGAAATAGATGTTTTTCTGGAAATCTCTTGCTTTATCGATGATCCAGCAGATGTTGGCAATTTCATCTCTGGTTCCTCTGCCTTTTTTAAAACCAGCTTGAACATCTGGAAGTTTATGGTTCACATATGCTGAAGCCTGGCTTGGAGAATTTTGAGTATTAATTTGTTAGCATGTGAGACGAGTGCAATTGTGCGGTAGTTTGAGCATTCTTTGACATTGCCTCTTTTTGGATTGGAATGAAAACTGACCGTTTCCAGTCCTGTAGCCACTGCTGAGTTTTCCAAATTTGCTGAGATACTGAGTGCAGCACTTTCACAGCATCATCTTTCAGGATTTGAAATAGCTCACCTGGAATTCCATCACCTCCACTAGCTTTGTTCGTAGTGGTGCTTCCTAAAGCCCACTTGACTTCACATTCCAGGATGTCTGGCTCTAGGTGAGTGACCACACCATTGTGATTAACTGGGTCATGAATATCTTTTTTGTACAGTTCTTCTCTTTATTCTTGCCACCTCTTCTTTATATCTTCTGCTTCTGCCAGGTCCATACCATTTCTGTCTTTTATTGAGCCCATCTTTGCATGAAATGTTCCCTTGGTACCTCTAATTTTCTTGAAGAGTTCTCTAGTCTTTCCCATTCTATTGTTTTCCTCTATTTCCTTGCATTGATTGCTGAGGAAGACTTTCTTATCTCTCCTTGCTTCTTTGGAATTCTGCATTCAAATGGGTATATCTTTTCTTTTTCCTTTGCTTTTTGCTTCTCTTCTTTTCACAGCTATTTTTAAGGCCTCTTCAGACAGCCATTTTGCTTTTTGTGTGTGTTTCTTTTGCCTGGGAATGATCTTGATCCCTGTCTCCTGTACAATGTCACAAACCTCCATCTATAGTTCATCAGGCACTCTGTCTATCAGATCAGTCCCTTAAATCTATTTCTCACTTCTACTGTATAATCATAAGGGATTTGATTTAGGTTATACCTGAATAGTCTAGTGGTTTTCCCCACTTTCTTCAATTGGAGTCTGAATTTGGCAATAGGATTTCATGATCTGAGCCACAGTCAGCTCTATGTCTTGTTTTTGCTGACTGTGTAGAGCTTTTCCATCTTTGGCTGCAAAGAATATAATCAATCTGATTTCGATGTTGGCCATCTGCTGATGCCCATGTGTAGAGTCTTCTCTTGTGTTATTGGAAGATACGACCAGTCCGTTCTCTTGGAATACAATACAACCATGTTAATCAACATATGTACAGTATGGAGAAATGCATATCATAGTTTTTGTGTGTGTGTGTACTCAGTCATGCCTGAGTCTTTGTGACCTTTTGGACTGTAGCCTGCCAGGTTCTTCTGTCCATGGGACTTTTCAGGCAAGATTACTGGAGTGGGCAGCCATTTCCTACTCCAGGGTTTCTTCCTGACCCAATGATTGAACTCGCATCTCCTATATCTATTTCATTGCAGACAACTTCTTTACTGTCTGATCCACCAGGGATGCCCTATATTTCATAGTACTAATAGTTATTTACAAAAACATAAGTGTGGTTTTTACTTTGTGTTATTGTTATTTATGTCTGCTCTAAAACATAAATATGTTTTTTTATGATTCTCCTGCAATAAAAGCAGTGAATTCACTTATGTTTTCTATAAAATTATAAAAAAGTAAAATAACTTGCAAAAGAAATATTTTTGTTGCTTTTCCTCTTTTTATCTAACTCTTTTCTTCTCTGAAATTAACATGTGATCAGAAAGTTCCAAAATTAGTATATGTTTTTTTCCCCCTTGTAAAGATAAAGAATAAAATCATCTCTAAGTTTTTTAATGTAAGAACTGATCAGAGAATTTTCAGAAAAATGGTCAGCTTCTGACTGTGTGCAAGAAACTTAGAAGCACTGCTGGCATGTAGCCACAAAATTGGATTCAAAACTAGGTTTGTTAAGTTAAACAAAAAAATGATTCCATGGGAGAATTACATTAGGCAAGCTCATAGAAACTAGGATATACATCAGAATGGCAACTTATTTTTTTTTTGATAGAAAATATTGCTATCAATTAACGAAACTAATAAGGTCAAGTTGACTTATTCTAAGTGGAGATTCCTTAGAGATCAAGATGTATCAGAAGATTAATTGGTAGTAAATAGAAAAAAAACAAAAAAATGAAGTATGGATTTTATGTTTCTCATGACTATAAATGAAATTGTACTGCAATTTATTGATACATCAACATTCTCAAGACATGTAGCTTTGCATATGGGACTAAAGTTCTTGAAGATGATTGTGCTGTACTTTTTTATTGAATAATTCTTTATTTAGCTCTCAAAGTAAGTGTTTTGAAATCTTACTTTTTTATGGCTCTATCATTTATCATGCATAATTCTAAGTAATACATATAAAAATATATAAAAATATTCTTGCCTTTAGTGAAATATTCAGTTCAGTTCAGTTCAGTCACTCAGTTGTGTCCGATTCTTTGCAACCCCATGAATCGTAGCACACCAAGCCTCCCTGTCCATCACAAACTCCCAGAGTTCACGCAAACTCATGTTCATTGAGTTGGTGATGCCATCCAGCCATCTCCTCCTCTGTTGTCCCCTTCTGCTCCTGTACCCAATCCCTCCCAGCATCAGAGTCTCTTCCAATGAGTCAACTCTTTGCATGAGGTGGCCAAAGTACTGGAGTTTCAGCTTTAGCATCATTCCTTCCAAAGAAATCCCAGGGCTGATCTCCTTCAGAATGGACTAGTTGGATCTCCTTGCAGTCCAAGGGACTCTCAAGAGTCTTCTCCAACACCACAGTTCAAAAGCATCAATTCTTCGGCGCTCAGCTTTCTTCACAGTCCAACTCTCGCATCCGTACATGACCACTGGAAAAACCATAGCCTTGACTAGACGGACCTTTGTTGGTAAAGTAATGTCTCTGCTTTTTAATATCCTGTCTAGGTTGGTCATAACTTTCCTTCCAAGGAGTAAGCATCTTTTAATTTCATGGCTGCAGTCACCATCTGCAGTGATTTTGGAGCCCCAAAGTTATAAGGTCTGCCTCTGTTTCCACTGTTTCCCCATCTATTTTTCCATGAAGTGATGGGACCAGATGTCATGATCTTCATTTTCTGAATGCTGAGCTTTAAGCCAACATTTTCACACTCCACTTTCACTTTCATCAAAAGGCTTTTTAGTTCCTCTTCACTTTCTGCCATAAGGATGGTGTCATCTGCATATCTGAGGTTATTGATATTTCTCCCGGCAATCTTGATTCCAGCTTGTGATTCTTCCAGCCCAGCATTTCTTATGATGTACTCTGCATATAATTTAAATAAGCAGGGTGACAACATACAGCCTTGACGTACTCCTTTTCCTATTTGGAACCAGTCTGTTGTTCCATGTCCAGTTCTAAACTGTTGCTTCCTGACCTGCATACAGGTTTCTCAAGAGGCAGATCAGGTGGTCTGGTATTCCCATCTCTTTCAGAATTTTCCACAGTTTATTGTGATCCACACAGTCAAAGGCTTTGGCATAGTCAATAAAGCAAAAATAGATGTTTTTCTGGAACTCTCTTGCTTTTTTCCATGATCCAGCGGATGTTGGCAATTTGATCTCTGGGCCTTCTGCCTTTTTTAAAATCAGCTTGGACATCTGGAAGTTCACCATTCACGTATTGCTGAAGCCTGGCTTGGAGAATTTTGAGCATTACTTATTAGCGTGTGAGATGAATGCAATTGTGCAGTAGTTTGGCACATTTGGCATTGCCTTTCTTTGGGATTGGAATGAAAACTGACCTTTCTCAGCCATGTCCAACTCTTTGCAATCACATGGACTGTAGCCAGCCATGCTCCTCTGTCCATAGGATTCTCCAGGAAAGAATACTGAAATGAGCTGTCATTTCCTACCCAGGGAATCTTCCTGACTCAGTGATAGAACCTGTGTCTCATGCCTATGAGCACTGGCAGCAGATTGTTACTACTGTGCGACCTGGAATGCCCAATTTGTAAATACCCATCTGATAAACCAAAGTTCCTCATACTGATCAGTTCATTCTGTCATTAAAAAATGACAAAGACTAGTTCATTTAAATGGAGAAGGCAATGGCACCCCACTCCAGCACTCTTGCCTGGAAAATCCCTTGGATGGAGTAGCCTGGTAGGCTGCAGTCCATGGGGTCACTAAGAGTGGGACACGACTGAGCAACTTCACTTTCACTTTTCACTTTCATGCATTGGAGAAGGAAATGGCAACCCACTCCAGTGTTCTTGCCTGGAGAATCCCAGGGACGGGGGAGCCTTGTGGGCTGCTGTCCATGGGGTCGTACAGAGTCGGACATGACTGAAGCGACTTAGCAGTAGCAGTTGATTTAAACTGGGCTTGTCTGAAGAGATTTTCCTACTCTTTCCTACTCTGAAGTATACTGAGAGTTACTACAATACCAAAAAGTGTATTGAGTTAATTATAAAAATTAATAAGATGCACAGGAGGAAGTCACATTTTTTTCTACAATAGAATCAGATTTTAATAGAGAATCTAAAGAACCACTCCTTATTTTATTTTATTTTTCTTTAAATGATTTGTATTGCTTTCACTATGTTTCTAAATTCACACATGTAGTTCTTTACAGGAATCCATCAGTTTCACTCATGTGGTAAGTTCAGTGTTGATTTTCATTAGTATTCTGAAATTGGGAGTGTTGCTGATTTAACAACCTGCTCTTATAAAAGAAACTATTATTCAATATGATGGGACCTGCTGGGAACAATTTCTTAGATCGTATCACACATGTTGTCAATGGTAAAATGTGGATACTGTGACAGATGGAATACACAATTTATTGAAAGACATTCTTGCTATTTAAAATTGTATATGTGCATCCCAATATTGAGAAAATTGAGATTTTTTCCTCTGGATCTTAAGAATAACACAGGACACAATGCCATAATTTTGATGATTATTTTTTTTAATCTAGATCCACACTAGAGTATTGTATTCAAAATATTTTTAAAATAGCTGGTATTATTTATCTTATTAGTCTACCTGGTTTAATATTGACTACAATGACCGTACCTGTCGAGAACATTCATAGGAAGTAAATATAACAGCCTACTTCCAACATTCCCATGAATATGTAAAGCAGATGCCTGAAGTCACCTGACATTATTTACTACCTTTATTAGTACTTGTATCAAATTTCAGTAGGAACTGAATCTATCATGCTAAAATTTATTTCTATAGGTATACAATTGCTCAATTATTAATTAACCAAATTATTCATTCCAGTGTTTTCCAACTTCTTCCATGTGGAACTAATCTATGTCAAAAGGGCCACTGAATTTTAAAAATTCTGGTGAACAAAACTTAAGAGAAATTTAAACTTAGATTTTCTCATAGCTTTTGTTATGCTATTAGCTATTGTGCATTTTCAAACAGAAGTATAAAATACAGCATATTCCAACATTATTTCATCTTGGGAAAACTAATTCATGCAGTATCTTTTGCAACTAGAAACTTTGAATGTTGATTTACTCATTTATAGCTTTCTGGAATTATTTAAAATAGTTTATGATAATAAAACTATTAAAATATAGGATAAATCAAAGTTAAGAGAGTAGTAAATTCTAGAATAAATTATAACCTACAGTAAACAAGA
This sequence comes from Bos indicus x Bos taurus, assembly GCF_003369695.1. Taxonomy (NCBI): domain Eukaryota; kingdom Metazoa; phylum Chordata; class Mammalia; order Artiodactyla; family Bovidae; genus Bos; species Bos indicus x Bos taurus. Next base: position 82,463,416 of record NC_040077.1, on the reverse strand, counting down.
ACAATTTTGCAATCCTTCATGCCATTTATCAGTGGTATGCTGTATATAACATGAGTTACTCTTGAGAGAGGGAAAGAATAATGGAGAATGGCTTTATTCATGAACTCCCTCACCTTGCCATTAGTTCATGCTTGGCTTTTTTTTTTTTTTTTCTACCACAGAGGAATTTGTACTATGGACACAACAAGTTACTGCACAGGAAAAATGTTACACTAACCTAAAAATGAGACCAGAATTGCCCTCAAGTGGAGAGTCCCAGCAGTGTAGCTGCCATATGTCAGGCTCAAGGCAGTTAAACTGTAGGAACTACTATATTTTCACATTTTTAATTTGTGGTTCTAATACATATGGAGTTCTATTTCCACATACTGCAGAAGAAGTTATTTGAAGAAAGTATAAAGTCATGACTGAAGATTATTTGCATACTCTATTAAAATTATTTTACAAGGACTTGCTAATAGGATTTTCTATATGAGAAGAAAATGTTTTTTAAATGAATATCAGAAATAGTGATTGTATAAAATAATTCTTTCTGTCTTCTTGAATTGCTATGGAGTCACCCTGACTCCATAGTTGAATGCTATTTAGTGCTGTCAGAAATAGCTCTTTCTCTTTCATTTTCACTTATTACACTTTTAAGTGACATTTCAAATAAAACTTATTTGAGGAAAAATTAATCTATAATAATGTGGGAGATACTTAAAATGTCATTTGGTGAACCTTTTCTGCTAGAAAAAGCATACATGGGCAATCATCAAAAATATAATTTCTACAAACCTCACAGAAACATTTAAGAGTAATAAAATTTGATGAGATTATGTCTGTTATGAATAAATAACTCAATTTCCTTATATATTCTAAAATATAAGGAAAACAAATTTGACATCAAATTATTTTTTTAATTAGTTAAAAAGACAATGTTAGCTACTTTCAGAAGGTAATATTTACTGGACATATATATTACTTACATGCAACCAATGCACAGTTTTAGACTCTAGAAATGTGATAAAAGTTCTAGGTTCTGAAAGCTATCTAAGATTGTTATTGAATATTTTTGAAAATTCTTATGGTTTTTATAATTAAGTATCTTAGAATAAATGAGATATCTTTAATTCTGGTTCTCTTGATTTTGCTTCTTTGGCAATGAAACAATGACTGAAAATAAGCTAAATTTTGGGTTCTGCAGTAGCACAAAGAAACTCCTTCCATTAAAATAATCACAAGCTGTGAATGTATGTCCAAGGCTGGCATTTTACTACACTCTAATGTGTCTGTTTGCACTACTTTTTTTTTTTTTAATGTCTGTTAGTCACCCATGGCACCCCACTCCAGTAGTCTTGCCTGGAAAATCCCATGGACAGAGGAGCCTGGTAGGCTGCAGTCCATGGGGTCGTGAACAGTCGGACACGAGTGAGCGACTTCACTTTCACTTTTCACTTTCATGCATTGGAGAAGGAAATGGCAACCCACTCCAGTGTTCTTGCCTGGAGAATCCCAGGGACAGGGGAACCTGGTGGGCTGCCGTCTATGTGGTCACACAGAGTCAGACACGACTGAAATGACTTAGCAGTAACAGCCACAGTCACCCAGTCATGTCTGACTCTGTGACCCCATGAACTGTAGTCCGCCAGTCTCCTTTGATCGTGAAATTCTCCAGGCCAGAATACTGGAGTGGGTAGGCTATTCCTTGTCCAGGGGAATCTTCCCAACCCAGGGATCAAATCCAGATCTCCTGCATTGCAGACAGATCCTTTACCATCTGAATCACCAGGGAAGCCCATCTGTTTGTACTATGAGGCCACCAATTTACAACGGATGTCTCTTAATCCACAGAATAAGCTAATTTTAATATAATTATAAGGAGGTAGATTATTTATTTTGGAAGACAAACACATAAAACATCATTTGGACTAATAAGAATGATCTTCTTCTCAGGTCTCAACAATGACAGGTAAGGTATAAATAAGCCAAGAAGCTTTGCTGCTGCTGCTGCTAAGTCGCTTCAGTCGTGTCTGACTCTGTGTGACCCCATAGACGGCAGCCCATCAGGCTCCCCCGTCCCTGCAATTCTCCAGGCAACAACACTGGAGTGGGTTGCCATTAGAAGAATCATATATAACTTTAACTACGTACTTTTTCAGATTATTGTTAAAAGACCATGTTGTGTCTTTTATTTCAGGAAAAAAGAAAGACAGTTAGTATTTGAGGTAATGCTAACCTGAAATCTGGCAAGTGTGGCTCTCCCTAACTTTGACATTGTCCAGCCAGTCTCAGAGGCAACCAGATCTCAAAAAGGCCTTGTACTGCCATGCCTTGTACAGCAGTGCCACTAGGTTTTAAACTCAGATAAATTTAGTAGAGCAGACATTTTTTTTTCCATTTTACTTCACATTACACATTGGGCTTGGGTGAATAGTGATTTTATAATCAAATATTATAGCCTAAAACATAGACTTTAATCGTTAATTTCATTAAAGAATGGTATCAACCTACAAAATAATATTTAAATTAATTTGTGTTTCATTATAAATACCCCATACGGTTCACTTTATTTTCTGTTTTTGTTTTATTTTTAAGTAAGTCAAGCAAGCAATCATTCACCATAAATTATCTTTTATAGGGCTTCTCTGGTGGTCCAGTGCTTAAGAGTCTGCCTGGCAATGCAAGGGACCCTGGGTCAATCCCTGATCTGGGAGGATTCCACATGCCATGGAGCAACTCAGCCTCATAGAACTCATGCTGCACAATAAGAGAAGCCACTGTAATGAGAAGCCCACTTAGTGCAACAAAAAGTAGCCCCAATCACGGCAACTAGAGAAAGCCCACATGCATCAACAATGACACAGCACAGCCAAAAATAACTAAATAACTACATAAGTATACTTTTTAAATATCTTAAAAATGTCACATAAGTAATGAGCAGAAAGGAAATATTTAAAAAATTAATTTCCTTTTTTTTCTGTAGACAAAAGGCTTGAAAAGTTTTCAAGGAGTGAAAATTCATCAGAGTAGTAAGCTTCTTGGAAAAATTGGCAACATAACCAACAAAGTATATTCTCCCATTTATTTTTTATATTCATTTTATTCATATGTCTGTTCGTTCATTCAGTGACCAATATTTATTTACTTACCACATGTAAGGAATTTTGGGGGTACTGAACGCACAATGAATCATGTTCTGGTAAACAGAAGAAATGCCCTTAAGAGGCAAATATGGCCTTACTCTTATAAGACATGGTGCTCTAAACTAGGAATGTTGATGCACACATCCCAGAAACTGACAAACATGTACTAATTATAGTGTTCTGGCAAGGTTGGATTGAAAGAAAACCAAATGACTGTCTTGGCTCACAAAACTAGTGGACTTCTTGGGAGTCAGGAAAATCTTATTAACATTTCCTGATTAAGAAGCAAAGGAGCTGAAAGAGAGGGCAGAAAGTAGTGATATTGGGGAAATAAATTCTTGTTACTAATCTATTAGCAAGCTTCCCTGCTGCTTGAATGTGAAATGAAGGGAATTTGGGGTTATAAATAAAAATTCACATATTTATTTAATAATATATACAGAACAACGATCATATATCTGTTTTGGTTTCTGATAATATAGTAATGATCAATGATCTGTTGTTTTCATACAGCATATTAGTGGATAAGATTGGTAGCCAATATAACAACTTATAATGGACAAAGAAAAACTACAATATAAAATAAATTCTATGCAAAATTAATGGGACAAGTGAAACTAGCTGAAAGCAGGACATTAAATAAGGTGGTGTCCTTCACACCTTTTATAAGACCTATGAACAGCAGGCACTTTAGTCTCAAAACATATTTCTCAGAAGACTTTGTTTTTTGAGTCCTAAATGAGATTAAGGCTTGGAGAAGGACATAAATCCATAACAGATTTGGAAGGCAGAAGTGAGACAGAGGCCATCTTCCTGCTGTGGCAATTGGCTACTGATTCTGACAGGCTCAAAATATTCAGTGGCTGGATGCCTAATCACCACCTTCATGTTGGGACGAAGTCATGACAGTGCCTAAGGCATCAGCAGTAGTGGCAACATCGTGGCCACCAACTTGTGGCAGTGGTAATTGATGTCAAACCAGTATCATAGCCTTTTTCAATTTCTGTTCCTCTCGTCCTCCTGGAGATTATTTTATGACCTCATTTCTTGTATTAAGTCTTTTCTTCTCAAAATGTCTAGAGACATTTTTATTTCAGTCAATAATTCTGAATGCTAGTAAGTCATCAATAAATGCTTGCCTTTCTATTCATCCCACCCTCCTCCAGCTCCTGACAACCAATTTTCTACCCTGTAAGTTTGACTTTTTAAAATTCTAAACATAAATGAAATCATCCAGTATCTATCTCTGACTTCTTGCACTTTGCATAATATCTTTAAGATTCACCCAAGTTGTCACAAATGCTAATATTTCCTTCTTTCTTAAGGTTGAAAAATATTTGAATAATCTATGGGTTAAGACTCATTTGCCTATACTTAGATCTCAAGTATATTCTCCTATTATTCTTAGAAAAAAACTACAGTTTAACATTTTACATCTAAGTCCAGGTTTAAAAAATACATAATTTTTGTATGAGATCTGAGATTTACATTGGGTACATACTTTTACCTACAGATAATAAGTTGTTTCAAAACCATTTATTGAAAAGATTCTCCTTCTTCCTCTGAATTGTTTTAGTACCTGTGTGTCAAAATTTAATTGTTTATACTTGTGTGGATCTATTTTATAGTTCTTTACCCTGATCCATTGATCCATTTATCTATGAGTTTTTCTTTCTGAAAATACCACAATGCCTTGATTACTATAGCTTTTGTGTGTGTGTGTGTGTGTTTGTGTGTGTGTATACGTACATGCTCTGATTTTCCTAGTGTTGTCAGAGAGACTGCTGGATGAATCATGGGAGTGATGATCCTACCTGTCCTGATTTCTGTTGTAGGTAGAGGGACAGGAAATGTCAAGTCAGGGTTTCTTTTGTTCAGGGAATGTGAAGACATTTTGGCATTGTTGTTCTTCCAGCCCTGGACTTCCCTGCCTTACCACCTTTCAGAGTTCTCATCCACTTGTCTTCTGTGTTATTTCACAGTTATTAGTTTTACTAAGCACTCTAATATGCCAGCATATTTGGAAAACTCAGCAGTGGCCACAGGACTAGAAAAGGTCAATTTTCATTCCAAGATCAAAGAAAGGCAATGCTAAAGAATGTTCAAACTACTGCACAATTGCACTCATATCACATGCTACAAAAGTAATGTTCAAAATTCTCCAAGCTAGGATTCAACAGTACGTGAACAGCAAACTTCTAGATGTTCAAGCTGGATTTAGAAAAGGCAGAGGAACCCGAGATCAAATTGCCAACATCCACTGGATCACAAAAAAGCAAGAGAATTCCAGAAAAACATATACTTCTGCTGTATTGACTAAGCTAAGGCCTTTGACTGTGTGGATCATAAAGACTGTGGAAAATTCTTTCAGTTCAGTTTAGTTCAGTGCAGTCACTCAGTCATGTCCAACTCTTTGCGACCCCACAAACCACAGCACATCAGGCCTCTCAGTCCATCACCAACTCCTAGAGTTAGCCGAGCCTCATGTCCATTGAGTTGGTGATGCCATCCAACCATCTCATCCTCTATCATCCCCTTCTCCTCCTGACCTTAATATTTCCCAGCATCAGGGTCTTTTCCAATGAGTCAGCTTTTCACATCAGGTGGCCAAAGTATTGGAGTTTCAGCTTCAACATCAGTCCTTCCAATGAACACCCAGGACTGATCTTTAGAATGGACTGGTTGGATCTCTTTGCAGTCCAAGGGACTCTTAGAGTCTTCTCCAACACCACAGTTCAAAAGCATCAATTCTTCGGTGCTTAGCTTTCTTTATAGTCCAGTTCTTTAAGAGATGGGAATTCCAGACCATATTACCTGGCTCCTGAGAAATCTGTATGTGGGTAAAGAAGCAACAGTTAGAACCAGACATAGAACAATGGACTGGTTCCCAATTATTAAAGGAGTACATCAAAGCTGTATATTGTCACCCTGCCTATTTAACTTATATGCAGAGTACATCATGCCAAATGCTGGGCTGGATGAAGCACAAACTGGAATCAAGATTGTCCGGAGAAATATCAATAACCTCAGATATGCAAATGACACCACCCTTATGGCAGAAAGTGAAAAAGAACTAAAGAGACTCTTGATGAAGGTGAAAGAGAGTGGAAAAGCTGGCTTAAAACTCAACATTCAAAAAATGAAGATCATGGCATCCAGACCCATCACTTCATGGCAAATAGAAGGGGAAACAATGGAAATAGTGACAGACTTAATTTTCTTGGGCTCCAAAATTACTGCAAATGGTAACTGCAGCCATAAAATTAAAAGTTGCTTGCTTCTTGGGAGAAAAGCTATGACAAACATAGAGTATTAAAAAGCAGACAAGGTCCGTACTTTGCCAGCAAAGGTCCATTTAGTCAAAGCTGACGCTCCAAAATCATTGCAGATGGTGACTGCAGCCATGAAATTAAAAGGCGCTTACTTCTTGGAAGGAAAGTTATGACTAACCTAGATAGCATATTCAAAAGCAGAGACATTACTTTGCCAACAAAGAGTTTGTCTAGTCAAGGCTATGGTTTTTCCAGTGGTCATGTATGGATGTGAGAGTTGCACTGTGAAGAAGGCTGAGCACCGATGAATTGATGCTTTTGAACTGTGGTGTTGGAGAAGACTCTCGAGAGTCCCTTGGACTGCAAGGAGATCCAACCAGTCCATTCTGAAGGAGATCAGCCCTGGGATTTCTTTAGAAGGAATGATGCTAAAGCTGAAACTCCAGTACTTTGGCCATCTCATGCTAAGAGTTGACTCATTGGAAAAGACTCTGATGCTGGGAGGGACTGGGGGCAAGAGGAGAAGGTGTCGACAGAGGATGAGATGGCTGGATGATAGCACTGACTTGATGGACGTGAGTTTGAGTGAACTCCGGGAGTTGGTGATGGACAGGGAGGCCTGGAGTGCTGCGATTCATGGGGTCTCAAAGAGTCAGACACGACTGAGTGACTGATCTGATCTGATCTGATCTGATGGTTTTTCCAGTAATCATGTTTGGATGTGAATGTTGGACTATAAAGAAAGCAGAGCACCAAAGAATGATGCTTTTGAAGTGTGGTGTTAGAAAAGACTCTTGACAGTTCCTTGGACAGTAAAGAGATCAAAATGGTCAATCCTAAAGGAAATCAGTCCTGAAAATTCATTCAAAGGACTGATACTGAAGCTGAAATTCGACTCATTGGATGAGACCCTGATGCTGGGAAAGATTAAAGACAGGAGAAGAGGGGGATCACAGAGGATGAGATAGTTGGATGGCATCACTTACTTGATGGACTTGAGTTTGAGCAAGCTTCAGGAGTTGGTGAAGGACAGGGAAATCTGGCAGGCTGCATGCCATGGGGTCACAAAGAGCCAGACATGAGTGAGCCACCGAAATGAAGCACTGTATCCTATCCCGTCCATACCAGAAATAGACATACTTTTAAGTATAACTATGAGTTAGTAGGGGGATGCAGAGGATAAGATGGTTAGATAGCATCATCAACTGAATAAACATGAATTTCAGCAAATCTGGGAGATAGTGGAGGACACAGAACTCTGGAGTGTTGCAATCCATGGCGTTGCAAAGAGTGGGGCATGACTTAGTGACTGAACAATGACAATGAGTTCACTGAGTTGGCATAATAAATTTCTATCAACGATTTGTCTTTAGTCAACATTTGACATAAAAAATGATGATTGGAGCAACAAAAATATTAGAAGTAATTGTCATAAATAGTGCAGTACACTTACTTTGCTTTTGAGTATTTGAAAGATAGACTTTCCACAAAATACCAGACAACTGTAAAGCAACTATACTCTGATAAAGTTTAATTTAAAAGAAGATGCAGAGTCTCATGATTTCTCTGGTGGTCCAGTGGTTAAGACTTCATGCTTCCATTGTAGGGGATGTGGGTTTGATCCATGATTGGTGAACTAGGATCCAAACAAACAAAGAAAAAATACCAGATATAGTTCCATTTGACTATTATTCCATTTGACTATTATTTCACTCTCATCATTTACCTTCTCCTATATTTTTGAATTGAGTGATAAATATCTAATTTTAAATATAATGCCCTTGGTTTAGTATTACAATAAAAATTATACTTAAAATTTATTTTTGGATAATGACATTTAACTATTTTTTTTATTTCCTAGTATCTAAACTATGGCTATACTGATAACTTGGGATAACTGCACCTGTTAAAGTCTAAATTTCAAATACTGGAATTGTTTACCATGATAATGCAGCTCAGTAAACTACAATTTGGATGAGCAAAGAAAAATTTCTTTGGTCCTGTGATGATAAGTATTTTGCAAACCTGTTGCTTTTAGATGAAACAATAAAGGTATTTCACAAACTGACTTAGATCAAATGAAACAGGGTTGTAAAGTTCTTTTCATTAGAAACACCTTGTTTCAAGTCCATAACTGGAAGAAAATTAAGTTCTATTGGAGGTGCAGACTTACAGATATGAAAATAAAAGTGGAAGTGAAAGTGTTAGTTGCTTAGTCATATTCAACTCTTTGCAACCCCATGGATTGTAACCCATCAGGTTCCTCTTCCTATGGAATTCTCCAGGCAAGAATACTGGAGGGGATTGCTGTTCCCTTCTATAGGGGACCTTCCCAACCCAGGGATTGAACCCCTGTCTCCTGCATTGCAGACAGTTTCTTTTCTGCTTGAGCCACTAGGGAAACCCAGATATGAAAATAACCCTGCTTATTTCAGTCAGCTGTTACATTTTAAAGATGTTTATTTGGTATATAAGGACTCTTAATTTATATTATTTGTGTCCTGCCATCCTCTTCCTATAGGAGAGAGCTATGGTTACACAATTAGTCAAAAGTTCATCAAGAATAATAGGCAATGTTTGCAAACACCAGATATCATGGAATTTACTAACCTAAAATGTTTTCTCAATATTTCTCTTTGAAATTTACCAGGAAGTGACAAAAATAGGTGCCTGTGAAAGTGTTCTCACTGAGAACAATTAATTGCGTAGTATTATTGTTTAGTTCATAAAATCTAGGTAAATTTTATTCATTTATCTTTATGAATTTCATTAATGCAAAATAATTTTTAAATTTAAATGACTTTTCCTTGGTAAAATGTTTTCTAAGAAACTATGTTGTTAATAAGAATGGTTATCATTCTATATTTAACTATGTATTTTTCTAGCTAAATTGTTTTTCTTCAGCAAATTTTACTAATTTATACATTTCCCCTTGACACAGTAATAATGACAAACTCAGCATTTATTATGTTCTTACCTGTGTCTTATATATATCAGTGAACACATAGATTAGTCCAAATAATCGCAAGTGATTTCAACTTGGCTACAACATTTCTGTGATTCAGTATGATTTGATAATATTGTCAGTTACTAGTAACCAACAACAAAGAGATGTTTTATGCTGGGTTGTAACATTAGCATGAGAAAATAGAAAATAAACCAAATTAAAATGTGTCAATAAGCAGTGTCTTTAAAGATACTTTTAAACTCCCATACAGCTTCAATGCAAAAGTAGAACATCATAAGTTCTTAGAAAGATTTAGAGTAATGTTATCAAACTGCATAGGATCACTTTAAAAAATCCCTCATCATTTTTGCTAGACATATGAGTAATTTCAAGATACCAAAGGTTAAATGTATACCTGAAAGGAGATAAGCATTGTGCTATACTCAGATGCTGAATGTGAAGGAGCCCAGGATGTCCATGCAAGCCATAACTATTGTAAAATGTGGACATAAGTTTGAGCAAACTCTCGGAGATGGTGAAAGACATGGAAGCCTGGTGTGCATGGGATTGCAAAGAGTCAAACACTACTTAGTGACTGAACAGCAACTGCAAAGTAGATAATCAGAGCTCCCTTGAAGAATTTATCTTTCTTATATAAAAAATTCTCAAAATGCAAAAGTACTCTTGGCATTGACAAAACAAAATATTCATACTCAGATTAATAAGAAAAATTGCATTAACATGGTAAACCAATATATGTATTTTTTTTGCATATCTTAAGGAGGAAATGTATCAAATTACTTATGGCAAATTGTATCATTTTTCTTAAATATGGTATGGACATATTATTCACAAATTATTCTATTTGTCCCCAGAATTGCCTGAATTTGGTAATTACTATCTAAAGTTTGTTTTGTTTGTTTGTTTGTAGTTTTTTTGTTTTTTTTTCTAGAAATAAGGACCAGAATACGGGCCACAATCCCTATGTTTGGATCCTAGCCCTAATACCGTCTATTTGAACTTGGTAAGGTGTTTACTTCGGAGAAGGCAATGGCACCCCACTCCAGTACTCTTGCCTGGAAAATCCCATGGACAGAGGAGCCTGGTAGGCTGCAGTCCATGGGGTCCCAAAGAGTCGGGCATGACTCTGCAACTTCACTTTCACTTTCTACTTTCATGCATTGGAGAAGGAAATGGCAACCTACTCCAGTGTTCTTGCCTGGAGAATCCCAGGGATGGGGGAGCCTGGTGGGCTGTCTTCCATGGGGTTGCACAGAGTCGGACACGACTTAAGCGACTTAGCAGCAGCAGCAGCAGCAAGATGTTTACTTAACTTCTGTACCTTATGTTTCTCATATACAAAGAATGATAAAAAGTATTTAATTCATAAGGTAGTTATATGAATTAAAGTAAAAAGTTCATATAAAGTACTTAGAAGAGTGACTGACACTGCAAGAGGTAAATAACTATTTTTATTATTATGTTTTCAGGACATTATGTAATAAAAGTAGCTCTCAGTTACTGTGTTGAGAAGAGTAACTAAAAGTGTTGGTATATCAAGGGTTTACAATCCATTTAGGGAATAGTCTTAAAGGCTGTTACTTATGAAAAAATAAACTAAATATTTCAAAGTGAACTACTCTACAAATTGAATTATTAGAAAATGTCCTTAATCCTCCCACATCATATATAACTTGAATTGTATCAAACTGCACTTGTTTGTGAGCTCTAATACATTTGGCTAGATCTATACACACTAAAAAAGAACTGCAGTGAAGTTGATTGAACTGTATGAAGACATACATCCAATGACACAAATGTTCTTACATTTCTGACTTTTAATTAATAGAAGCCAGTATACTATTTATTTGCTGTGCATGTGCCTAAGCAGATTTTCTTAATTACATATTTTCTAAAGTGTACATTCTACTTCCCTAGCTAGAATTTAATACTCAAGAGCCAAGGAAGGAGAAAAATTTGAAACCCATGCTAGCAATAGGAAACCAGGAATAGGAAGTCAGGAAAATTGCACATCTTCCCTTAAGGCACTGAGATTCCTCTCCCACACTCAGAGACAGCATGTGGCCCTGGCACACCTACAAAAGACCTCCCACTACAATGAGCAAATCCAGCTCTTGAAGCACTTTTGTTTACTGCTGATCTTGAGAATCTCCTCCCCAACCAAGGGACACAGGGAAGCAGCAGTGTTAGAACAGGCAGGCAAGAAAGATCCAGCTAAATTGAATGCCCAGTCCAGAAAATCCCTTTGTCTCCATAAACCCAATAGTCATTTTCTCTCAATTAGAGGTACCAGGCAAGCAAGCAGTACCAGGAAACTTGATCTGGTCACTAGTACACAGCCTAGGATGTACTTTTTATCCCTGCTCAAAGCAGGAGAGATCATGCTACAACTGCTAACAGATCTGGGAAGAACTTTTAAGTCCTCCTGGCTGGTGACACCTTTTCCTCACTAGAGGTACCAGGCAGCCTTGCCTTAGAAGCAAAATCCGTCTTGGAAAATAGTTCTAGCAAAAAACAATGGGAGGTCCACCAGTAAGAGTTAAGCCAAGCAGATGAAAATAGCACCAGAGACCTTGATAATTAGGTTTCATTGGAATCACAGTTCACAAATGTAGACATAGACCTGAATGCTAAACCTAAATAAGTTGATTGCTTGCTGAATAAGTTGTTTAAATAAAGCCAACAGTTTTCAACAGTCTCCTAATACCCAAGATGTCTAAGATGTTTATTAAGAAGTATCCATAAAAAAAAAAAAGTCAGGAAAATCACAAATGAATTGAATAAAAATAATCAACTGAACTTAATGCCAACATAAGTAAGATTTTGGAAATATCTGACAAGAATTTTAAAGCAGCCATCCTAAAAATGCTTCAATACTAATTTCAAATGATCTTCAAACAAAAACTATAAAATCTAAGCAAAGAAATGGATGAAAGGAAAATAATGAAATTTTAAAAAATCACAGAACTGATTTTTTTAAATAAAAAAAATCACAGAAAAATAAAATAAGAAACTTGCTCATTGGGCTCAATAATAAAATAGAGAAAATAGAGGATAAAATCAATGAGCTCAAAGACAGGGCAAAAAGATTTATTAAAAAAAAATAAGATAAATTTTAAAAGCCTAAAGACTTTTGCTGTTATTTAGTTGCTAAGTCATGTCCAGCGCTTTTGCAACCCCATGGACTGTAGCCCACTAGGCTCCTCTGTCCATGGGATTTCTCGAGCAAGAATACTCGAATGGGTTGCCATTTCCTTCTCCAGGGGGATCTTCCTCATCCAAGGATTGAACCCATGTCTCCTGCATTGGCAGGTGGATTCTTTATCACTGAGCAACTTGGGAAGCCAACCTTAGGAGGAAATTTCTGGGAATCTAGAGATTCCCAAACAGTTCTTAGAATTAACACCAAAAGCATGATATATGTAAAAATATGGGATATACTGCACCCAACATTAACAACTTTCCTCTTGAGCAAGACTATGTAAATATGAGAACAATATAAACAACAGATTGGGATAAAATGTATGCAAACCACATATCAAACAAAAAACAAGTATCTAGAATGTATTTTAAAATTCTCAAAAATCACCAATAAAAAGACAAGCAGCCCACATACAAACTGAGCAAAAGACATAAACAGATACTTAACCAATGAGGTTGTACATTTTTATATCTTTTAAACTTTTATAAGTATATAAAAAGATAGCATCACTAGCCATTAGGGGAATGTAAATTAAAACTACCATCAAGTATGACTATATATGTTATTGTGAAATGAAAATATCTCCTGCCATATCAATAAAGAAGAAATGTCACAGCCATCAGTGATTTCTGGCCTCCAAATGTGAATGAACGCTCTCAGAATTGAGATCCAGAAGATGCCACGATCACCCAGGCTGATTGCTGAGGAACAGGGGGAGTGGTCGGCAGGGCACGGAAATGCAAGAAGCAGCTCCCTGACACATCTGCCACTCCTTAAGGAGAACAAGGAAACAGGATTTGGCCCCAGATAGCTCATGGCACCCCACTCCAGTACTTTGCCTGGAAAATCCCATGGATGGAGGAGCCTGGTAGGCTGTAATCCATGGGGTCGCTAAGAGTTGGACACGACTGAGCGACTTCACTTTTCACTTTCATGCATTGGAGAAGGAAATGGCAACCCACCCCAGTGTTCTTGCCTGGAGAATCCCAGGGATAGGGGAGCCTGGTGGCTGCCGTTTATGGGGTCACACAGAGTCTGACATGACTGAAGTGACTTAGCAGCAGCAGCTCATGTGCAAATTAAAGAAATGAATTCAGTGAGCCCAGAGGCTTGCATCTTCCCATACATAGAATGCTAAATTCCTTAACTAGATATCTGATCTTTGATGTTCAGACTAACTGTTCCCTTTGTTGCAAACTTGTGTACAGCCTGACTCCCCCTCCTTGGAAGAGTTTTCTGAGTTACTAAGATGCTGTGTCTTGGCTCAGAGCAAAATAGCTCTCTACTTTCAGGTTGCGACTAATTTTTAGTTGACACTATCATAGCTAAAATTAAAAAATGAATAGAGACAATAAGGATGTAGAGAAAGTGGAATATTCATACACTACAGGTGGGGGATGTAAAAAGTGGGCTGTAGCCTACCAGGCTCCTCTGTCCGTGGAATTTTCCAGACAAGAATATTAGAGTGGGTTGCCATTTCCTACTCCAGGGGATCCTCCCAAGCCAGAGATAGAACCTGTGTCTCTTGCATCTCCTGCATTGGCTTGCAGATTCTTTACCACTGCACCACCTCCGAACATACCTTTTGGGGAAATACAACTCAAGCCACAAACTCTATCTACCTGTCTGTCATTGATGCATTCATGCATCCAACTACTTATCTCACTCCCTATCTATCTTCACCTAATCTACCTAATATTACAGTTGAAATGAAAAAAAAAATGTCTCAGGGACATATATTAGCATGTTTATTACAATTGAAAAACAAGGGTAGATATTTTCTTACCATAAATCTGCTATAAATGTTTCATTTTGCAAAAAGAATTGGCTTTTCAATTAAGATTAGTATGGCCATGTACTGGTGGCTCAGATGGTAAAGCATCCGCCTGCAATGCAGGAGACATGGGCTCAATCCCTGGGTCTGGAAGATCCCCTGGACAAGGGAATAGCAACGCACTCCAGTATTCTTGCCTGGAAAATCCCATGAACAGAAAAGCCAGATAGGCTGCAGTCCATGGGGTCGCAGAGTCAGACATGACTAAGCAACCAACACACTGTAAGTTTCAATTAGTTTAAGTATGTTGATAAAATACCTTTAAAGCATATTAAAAGATAAAAAATATTCTATTGTGTCTTTGACTGTTGTTATTTTATTCTGAAAAAACTGCCATCTACATTCCTTCTATCCGTACTTGAAATCCATGCTGTTTGGACATTATATTTCTCATTTTACTTCTCTTTATGTTTATTCACTTATCCTGATTCCTAGGATCTTTAAAGGAAATATTGCCATCATAACATTTTTATGTTTGCCACAGAAAGCAATTTTTTTATTTGTGCTTTTGCTCTGTATCTTCAGAGCCTCTATCTTTTTTCCAGTGGTTGTAAAATTATTTATGAGATCCATACTTGTCTTTTTATATTTATATTCCTTCAAATAAGAGTAGATCAATTCAGCACCTGCTCTCCCACACACAGTTTTTTTTTGTCAGTATTTGAGGAATTCTTTAATATCTTCTCTGCCCTCCAATCCTTTTCTGTCTAATTATGTTTGAAATCATGCTCTTTATATTTATATATGTTAGTATGGCATAGGGTCTTCCCTGGTGGCTCAGACAGTAAAGAATCTGCTTGCAATGCAGGAGACCTGGATGCAATGTCTGGGTTGAGAAGATCCCCTGGGAAGGGAATGGCTATCCACTCCAGTATTCTTACTTAGAGAATTCCATGGACAGAGGAGCCTGGTGGGTTACAGTCCACTGGGTCACAGAGTCAGGCATGACTGAGCAACCAACCCACACAGTATCGTATAAATGTTATTCCATAAACATTATACACAGAAACTAAATTTCTGTGTCTGAAAGTCATTCCGTATGTTCAGAGACACATTGGATCAGGCTCTTCTCAAGCTGTGGTTGTCCTGGAATCAGGTGCAGCTGACAACTCTCTGCTCACTGCACTTTAATATATAACACATTCACTCAGACACAGGTTTATGTTCTTGCAAATTTCAATCCTTAAAAAATTTCTTTTCTTACACAAACTATGAATTTTTATATTAAATGCACTAAGACCTATTCTCTTCTGTTAGGAGAGAGAAAACATCTCTCCTAACATGTTTTCATTTAGACTGTATCTAAAGAGGTGTAAAAAGAGATCTCTTGGGAAGACTTACTGACTTTCATGCTAATCATGATTTGACATCTGATTTTCTGATCATTGTTATGCCACCCTTCCCCACTTAGGGGAGCTAGTGGCAAGAATTGAACAAGGCTGCCCTTATTTTGATTTAGAGGACAGAGTACAGGTAAATCAGCCATACAAAAGCACTAACGAAGCAATCAGTGGGCATTATTTTAGATAATTCCCTGCAAAGAAATCTTTAAAAATGAGAACATTATCAACAGTTGTCTACAGAATGAAGATGTATTCAGAGTCTACTGGTTTGCTACAACATAAAGATACTTATGATTTTTTATTTAATCTCATTTCAGGAAAGTTCTAAAGCTGTGGGCCAAAAAAATCACTTATATTTTTAAATATAAAAGTGAAGTCAAAAATTCAGTCAAAAAGGAGTATAAATATACAGAGAAAATTAGGACAGAGTGCATGAGAATACAACTTTGCAGGTTAGAAGACAGAGTCAGCATATTTAACAGTCCAAATTAAAAGAAAGAGTTAAATAATTTCACGAGAAAACTAAACCTATCTATTTTTTAGAGGATTTTTTTCTATTATCAATTTCTAGATGTTTCAAGTGTGACATTTTTAGAGAGGATACCATGTGACATAATATATACTTGTCACAGTCTATCTTTAAACAGGTGCAATAAGAGATTGTGTATGGTTATTTCTTGTCATACCCTGAAACAGAAATCAAGGGAGCAGCATTAAAATAAACTTTTAGAAAGGATATTCTGGAAAGTGTAAAAATTATTGTCTGAGAACTTGTAATAGATGTAGCCAGTAACCCAAGCACAGCACAAAATGTTTACATAAAAACAGTACAAAACAGTGATTTCTTGCCTTATTCCCATTGGTTAGATCAACATAACGATTTTCTATTGATACACTGACCACCTGAGATATTGGGGAAGGCATTTATACATTACATTTTAAGTGATTACATATTCAGATTGCCTAGGATAGTCCTGAATTAAGCCTGAAAACTCAGCATAATTAATAGCCCTATTTTATTTTTAAAAGTGCCTAGATTTTGATGATGAATTATTTTGCTCCCCTTTTGATAGGTTTGTGACACAGTCTTCTGTGTCTGTACCATCATGTCACTACTTTTTCAGTCTGATCACTGCTGTGCCACATAGTTTTTTTGTTCCTACTCACTTTTGCTATCACACCTGATTTTTGCCATTACTCCTTTATAAGTTGATATAAAAGGTGATTAACAGCATGTACAGTATTCTTGCCTGGAGAACCCTATGAACAGAGAAGCCTGGCAGGCTACAGTCCATGGGGTCATGAGTCGAACACAACTTAGTGACTAAACCACCACCACCTCTGTGGGGCAGTCAATTGCCAGCGTTCAGATTTTTCCTTGATTTCCTATTAGTTGCATACTTCAACAAGTTACTCCCCTCTGTGACTTGATTTCAGTTCAGTTCAGTTCAGTCACTCACTCGTGTCCTACTCTTTGCGACCCCATTATTTGCAACATGCCAGGCCTCCCTGTCCATCACCAACTCCCTGAGTTTACCCAAACTCATGTCCATCAAGTCAGTGATGCCATCCAGCCATCTCATCCTCTGTCTTCCCCTTCTCCTCCTGCCCCCAATCCCTCCCAGCATCAGAGTCTTTTCCAATGAGTCAACTCCTCACATGAGGTGGCCAAAGTATTGGAGTTCCAGCTTCAGCATCAGTCCTTCCAATGAATACCCAGGACTGATCTCCTTTAGGATGGACTGGTTGGATCTCCTTGCAGTCCAAGGGACTATCAAGAGTCTTCTCCAACACCACAGTTCTAAAGCATCAATTCTTCGGTGCTCAGCTTTCTTCACAGTCCAACTTTCACATCCATACATGACCACTGGAAAAACCATAGCCTTGACTAGATGAACCTTTGTTGGCAAAGTAATGTCTCTGCTTTTTAACCTTCTATCTAGGTTGGTCATAACTTTCCTTCCAAGGAGTAAGCATCTTTTAATTTCATGGTGCAATCACCATCTTCAGTGATCTTGGAGCCCCCCAAAATAAAGTCTGACACTGTTTCCACTGTTTCCCCATCTATTTGCCATGAAGTAATGGGACCAGATGCCATGATCTTAGTTTTCTGAATGTTGAGCTTTAAGCCAACTTTTTCACTCTCCTCTTTCACTTTCATCAAGAGGCTTTTTAGTTCCTCTTCACTTTCTGCCATAAGGGTGGTGTCATCTGCATATCTTAGTCATCTATAAAATGGTGAGGACAATAATATCTATTGTAATTGTGCAGAGTGGAAAACACTGGGAAGCTGGGACTTAATGAGCATGTCACCAGGTGAGTTTTTCAGCCTTGGCTGTACCCAACCTCTCTTTTTATGTCAAACAGTCTGAATCAGTTTCCAGGTTTGGGATTTCTTGAAACATTTCCTTGTTTATAACCTTTCTTTCCACTGTCCCCTCCTGTGACTTCTTGAACCTGTGGCCCAAATTTGCTCTTTACCACAACTCAGTGGAGCCTCCCTCAGGAAATCAATTTTCCTGAGTTACTCAAGAGTCAAGAAAATCCTAAACTGCATGGTGCCAAAAAAGAAGAGAGATTTTACTTTTCTTCACACCAGTGCTAAGGTTCATGGGAAGTTGCAATTTTAAAGAGGAATTATCATGCTAAGGTACAGAAAAATGAAGCAAAAATATCAAGTGATAACCTGAATCAGTATAACGAAAGGGATAAAGAGGGAGGTTATTGGAAACCAATGTCTAAATATATAAAATAGAGTTTAAACTTGACCCACAGAATATGGGGTCTTCAACTACTAATATATATACCAATTTTTGTAAGCAGATAAGGCTGAAACTGTTCACATTCTGCCAGGCTGATGCTTGCATTGTACATCAAAGAGTTGATGAAGTCTAGAGCTAAAGGTACTAGTTCCATTATATATAAAAATGCAAGGAAAGGGCCAGCTAAAAATTGTACCTCTTTGACCTCTAAGCTGTCTAGTTTAGTGCATTTCCTAACTGCTTGTTTTTTAATAATAATGCCATTTTTTCAAAAAAACACATTTAAAAATGAAAACCACCCCCAGGTAATATTTATAATATAAATAATAAACAAGGGGTAATAACTAGACTGTGATAAAATATATTTTGTAGACAAATTACACATATATTTGCTTAGAAAAAAATTGGGAAAAAAGTGAAATAAAAGACAACAAATACATGAGGAAAATCAAGAAAATTTTATAAACCATGGTAAGAACAAAGAACAAGTAAAGTTTGTTCAGATACATCGCTAAATTCATATTGTGTATGTGTCCTGTCTGGGAATGGCTAACACACGGACAGGGGTCTCTAGTGCCAGTCTGCCAAGGGACAAATATTGGCAGAGGCAGATGTAACAAGACTAGTTAAAATGAAGATGTAACTCAGCTGGGTAGAAAAAAAAACAACAAACTTGTGTGTGTGTTACACGCAAAATACTGAAATATTGTTTCTGTATATGACGAGCTATGAGAATTCCAAACCCCTTTTCTGCCAAGGAGTTTGCACATCCAAGAAAGCAGGTGATGCTTGGGGTGACCTTGCTACTGAAAAGAGCCTACAGCAACAACAGGATCTCAACACTGAAGTTTAAGTCTCTCATTGCAATCCTCTAAGCCTTTAGCCCAATAAACTGTTACATTTATCAATTAGACAGAAGTAGCTCATTCAATCTGGCATAGGATAAAAAAGTAAAGAAAGTGAAAAGAAGCAAACAATGCAATAGAGGGTTTACATATTTGTCACTTCTTAGTTATAATAGTCCAAACGAGCACAAAATGCAAGTTATGATATTAAAACCTTCGATGTTTTCAGATGCAGACTATTTAGAGTAATTTTATCCATCTTTCCAGGTCTAAAAAATGGATGGTAGCTCTTAATTTATGTTAGTAAAACTGATAAACTCTATTTAAATGTCACATTTAATTTTTTTCTCTAAGGTATGGTAAAATGATTATGAGGCTTGTCTACTATTAGCAGTGAATATAATTACAGCATTGCTCATAAATTAGTCATGTATTGAGTGTTTAATATTTGCAAAGCAATATACTAAGTGCATTAAGCAGTGTACTAAATGCAGTATGCAGTATATTTAGTTAAATTCTAAGAAAGCTAAGAAAGATAGGTAATACTATCACTATTCTGTGGAGTATAAAGCAGGCTTAAAGAGATCAGTTCAGTTCAGTTCAGTCACTTAGTCATGTCCGACTCTTTGTAACCCTATGGACTGTAGCAAGTCAGCCTTCCTTGTCCATCACCAACTCCTGGAGCTTACTCAAACTCATGTCCATTGAGTCAGTGATGCCATCCAACCATCTATCTAATCCTCTGTCATTCTCCTGCCTTCAATCCTTCCTAGCATCAGGGTCTTTTCCAGTGAGTCAGTTCTTTGCACCAGGTGACCAAAGTATTGGAGTTTTAGCTTCAGCATCAGTCCTTCCAATGAAGATTCAGGACTGATTTCCTTTAGTATAGACTGGTTGGATCTCCCTGCAGTCCAAGGGACTCTCAAGAATCTTCTCCAACACCACAGTTCAAAAGCATCAATGCTTCGGTGCTCAGCTTTCTTTATAGTCCAATTCTCACATCCATACATGACTATTATTTAAAGATGCATAGAGTGTTAGGAAGTAGCACTCCGTTTGAATCTAACAACAGAGTAAAAAGTAAAATCCACCGTACTAATATTACAGACACTGAAAGTAAACCAACCAGAACCTCACTTACACTTTTCCTGACACAGACATATGTTGTATTAAAATACAAACACATTATAGTATTGTGTCCACTGCCCTAAAGATAGCTGACTGGTAGAAAAAGTGAATTAGTTTCCCAATATTGTAAAGATTAAATTATAAAATAAGTAATGCATATACACACTACAATCATATCATTTTGGATTTTAACTTCTATAAATTTATCTATAGGATCATTGCTGAGACAAAGAGTGAGGGAGAGAGATTTGTGTGAGGATACACACAAGAAAAGCAAAGTATAGGAAGAGTAATAAATAAAATAACTTTTATTTTTCCTATTCTTAATTGTTCTGAAGGTTTTTTTAAAATAATAATTTGATGATTATAACTTTATAGTTTATGAATAAATAAAATTAATGATAGCAATGATACAAGGGGTGAGAGGGTATGAGTAGTAATAATTTATTATTCTATGGTATTTGCACTAGCTTGTGGAATGGCATAAAATTACTGTAAAGTCAGCATCATATTACTGGAAAGCCAACCTGACTTAGTTGTAAAGAATATTGCAAGTTCTAAGACAACCACTTTAAAAAAAGTGGAAAGATTAAGATAATTCATATGCCAAAAAAGGAGAGAAAAATGAAATCATATAAAATTCTCAATTAGAAATACTGAACACTTAATGGAAAATAGAAAATAAAATAAAATGAAAACGGCAGAAATGAAAAGTATCATTAGTATTGAGTTTTAATAATACACTAATAGGAGAAGAAAAAAATGTGTGAACTTGAAAACAAGTCAATAAAAATTATTTGTTTTGAATCATAGTGAAAAATAACATGTATTAATAAATATAGCAAAACACTTGAAGTCATTCAGGACAAAATTTTCTAAAGACTTTGAAGGGCATAGGGGATTCCTTGGCTGTCCAGTGGTTAGGACTCCCTGCTTTCACTGCCTAGGGCTCAGTATGATTTATCATCAGAGAACTAAGATCCCACAAGCTGTGCAGCATAGCCAAATAAAGAAAGAAAGAAAAAGAACAAAGATAATGAAGGGCATAAATCCAGAGAGGCAACAAGTTCTGTGAACCCCAAGAAGGATGCATGAGTGTGTGCTTAGTCACCAAGTCGCATACCACTCTTTGTGACTTTATGCACGGTAGCCCGCCAACCTCCTCTGTCTGTGGGATTTTTCAGGCAAGAATACTAGAGCGGATTGCCATTTCCTCCTCCAGGGCATCTTTCCAATCCAGGGGTGAAACCCATGTCTCCTGTGCCTTATGTATTGGCAGGTGG
The DNA here is from genome assembly GCF_003369695.1 of Bos indicus x Bos taurus. Classification (NCBI taxonomy): domain Eukaryota; kingdom Metazoa; phylum Chordata; class Mammalia; order Artiodactyla; family Bovidae; genus Bos; species Bos indicus x Bos taurus. The sequence goes on along the minus strand of NC_040077.1, from coordinate 82,441,654 downwards.
ATTTTTTTTAACCACTGAACTACCTGGGAAGCCCCCCCAAGAAGGATAAAAACAGATAAACACAAATTTTACCATGTGAATAGCAAAATTCCTAAGAACAAAAAAAAAAAAAAAGAACCCTAAATTTGAAAAATGAGTTTGTTAAACTTCTGCTTCTCATGCTCAGATTTTTAATGAAATAGCATTGAACAGAAAATTTATTTGGAAAGACATAACAGTTTGGGGTCCTTCAACCTGCTTATAAATAGATCCTGCTATTTATGCAGATATCCTTAATTTCTCTTCAGTGCAAAATATTTTAGATTGAGTAAGATACAGTGCAAATCATATGACAAATACAAAATTCACACATTAAATATAAAGACCCACTTTGGTGATAAAAGGGTGGAAAAAGTTGTACTCTGTAAGCATGAGACAAAGAAAATCTGATGACTATATCATAAACTAAAAAACTTTCACTTATGAAACCCTACTAGAGATGAGGATGTATAGTTTAAAATGATAACAATGTCAACTTGACAGTTAAGTATTTCAATTCTCAAATCATGTGCAACTAATAATATAGTTTTAAAGCACAAAGCAGATAGTATGAAATTAATTAAAACACCAGAGTAGATAACTCCAAAGATCTGACCCCCCCACAGCATCACCAAGTGAAAGTGGTCTAGTCATTTCTGACTCTTTGTGACCTCATGGACTGTAGTCCATGGAATTCTCAGGACAGAATACTGAAGTGGATAGCCATTCCCTTGTCCAGGGGATCTTCCCAACCCAGGGATTGAACCCAGGTCTCCCACATTGCAGGTGAATTCTTTACCAGCTGAGCCACCAGAGAATCCACCAAAGAACAAAGCAAAATGTGTGAGAATCAAATTTGACCAACAAAATAGTCAAAAGTTTACAACAACCCTAATAAAATGCAGAGCCAAGAAAGAAAACAAACAAAAACTTAATAGGTTTGTTCTGGGTCCCCTTAATGTTAGGGATAAGCCAGTTCTTCTTTCCTGAAGGCAGCCTGTATTATCAGCAACAAGAAGTCAAGAGCAAACTCTGGTCTCTGTGCTCTGACTCTAAGCTCCTTGGAGAGAGGGTCTGATTGACTCAGCTTTCTGAGTTGAAGAGGCAAGAGTTGCTTCAACTTTGGTCCAATAAGTTGAGTACTTGGGAAGTGGGCCTCCTCATTGAAATCAGACTGCTAGACTGGGAGATATTACTGTGGTGGAGGTCCCTGTGGACATCCCAGAGAAATCTGACTAGTTAGATTCCCCACAGAGAATCCTATACTATTCACAGGCAAAATAAATGCAAATTTTATTCCTTTTAATAGGACACATTGATGTAAAACATGGAAAATCAACATTTCAAGTATGTAAAAGTATATCCTTCATTGTTAATTTTTTCACAACTGATTGTAATAGAAGAAATTAATATAAAGAGGGAATTTCTGTTAAAGAGAAATTAGTTCTGTTAAAAAAATATTCAATCCCTATCCTCATATATCTTAAAAAGTTGATCAGTGTGATGTCTAATACGTTGTCCTTATTAGGACACAAAACTAAAGCATTTGTAAGGTATTCCTTTGACTTATCTTTTCAGATCTCCTTTTTTAAAAATTAAAAAAAAATTTTAGGTAGAAACCCAGGTAGCTCTAGTGGTAAATAACCTGCCAGCTAACTCAGGAGACAGAAAGGACTTGGGTTCCATTCCTAGGTTGAGAAGATGCCCTAGAGGAGGACATGGAAACCCACTCTAGTATCTTGCCTGGAGAATCCCATTGACAGTGGAACATGATGGGCTACAATCCATGGAGTCTAGAGGAGCTATTCCACGTTCAAGGTCAGGAGGGGCGGTGGTGAGGAGATACCCCTCATCCAAGGTAAGGAGCAGCGGCTGTGCTTTGCTGGAGCAGCCGTGAAGAGATACCCCATGTCCAAGGTAAGAGAAACCCAAGTAAGATGGTAGGTGTTGCAAGAGGGCATCAAGGGCAGACACACTGAAATCATAATCACAGAAAACTAGTCAATCTAATCCCACTAGGACCACAGGCTTGTCTAACTCAATGAAACGAAGCCATGCCCATGGGGCCACCCAAGATGGCTGGGTCATAATGGAGAGGTCTGACAGAATGTGGTCCACTGGAGAAGGGAATGGCAAACCACTTCAGTATTCTTGCCTTGAGAGCCCCATGAACAGTATGAAAAGGCAAAAAAATAGGATACTGAAAGAGGAACTCCCCATGTCAGAAGGTGCCCAATATGCTCCTGGAAATCAGTGGAGAAATAACTCCAGAAAGAATGAAGGCATGGAGCCAAAGCAAAAACAACACCCAGTTGTGGATGTGACTGGTGATAGAAGCAAGGTCCGATGCTGTAAAGAGCAATATTGCATAGGAACCTGGAATGTCAGGTCCATGAATCAAGGCGAATTGGAAGTGGTCAAACAAGAGATGGCAAGAGTGAATGTCGACATTCTAGGAATTAGCAAACTGAAATGGACTGGAACGGGTGAATTTGACTCAGATGACCATTATATCTACTACTGTGGGCAGGAATCCCTCAGAAGAAAAGGAGTAGCCATTATGGTCAACAAAAGAGTCTGAAATGCAGTACTTGGATGCAATCTCAAAAACAACAGAATGATCTCTGTTCGTTTTCAAGGCAAACAATTCATTATCACAGTAATCCAAGTCTATGACCCAACCAGTAATGCTGAAGAAGCTGAAGTTGAACAGTTCTATGAAGACCTACAAGACAATTTAGAACTAACACCCAAAAAAGATGTCCTTTTCATTATAGGGGAATGGAATGCAAAACTAGGAAGTCAAGAAAAACCTGGAGTAACAGGCAAATTGGGCCTTGGAATACAGAATGAAGCAGGGCAAAGACTAATAGCATTTTCCCAAGAAAACGCACTGGTCATAACAAACACCCTCTATCAACAACACAAGAGAAGACTCTACACATGGACATCACCAGATGGTCAACACCGAAATCAGACTGATTATATTCTTTGCAGCCAAAGATGGAGAAGCTCTATACAGTCAACAAAAACAAAACCAGGAGCTGACTGTGGCTCAGATCATGAACTCCTTATTGCCAAATTCAGACTTAATTTGTAGAAAGTAGGGAAAACCACTAGGCCATTCAAGTATGACCTAAATCAAATCCCTTATGAATATACAGTGGAGGTGAGAAATAGATTTGAGGGACTAGATCTGATAGATAGAGTGCCTGATGAACTATGGATGGAGGTTCATGACATTGTACAGGAGACAGGGATCAAGACCATCCCCACGGAAAAGAAATGCAAAAAAGCAAAAAGAAAGCAAAAAGATTGTCAGGGGAGGCTTTACAAATAGCTGTGAAAAGAAGAGAAGTGAAAAGCACAGGAGAAAAGGAAAGATTTAAGCATCTGAATTCAGAGTTCCAAACAATAGCAAGAAGAGATAAGAAAGGCTTCCTCAGTGATCAATGCAAAGAAATAGAAGAAAACAACAGAATGGGAAAGACTAGAGATCTCTTCAAGAAAATTAGACATACCAAGGGAATATTTCATGCAAAGATGGGCTCGATAAAGGACAGAAATGGTATGCACCTAACAGAAGCAGAAGATATTAAGAAGAGGTGGCAGGGATACACAGAACAACTGTACAAAAAAGAACTTCACGACCCAGATAATCACGATGGTGTGATCACTTACCTATGCCAGACATTCTGGAATGTGAAGTCAAGTGGGCCTTAGAAAGCATCATGATAAACAAAGCTGGTGGAGGTGATGGAGTTCCAGTTGAGCGATTCCAAATCCTGAAATATGATGCTGTGAAAGTGCTGCACTCAATATGCCAGCAAATTTGGAAAACTCAGCAGTGGCCACAGGACTGGAAAAGGTCAATTTTCATTCCAATCCCTAAGAAAGGCAATGCCAAAGAATGCTCAAAACTACTGCACTGTAGCACTCATCTTACACACTAGTAAAGTAATGCTCAAAATTCTCCAAACCAGGCTTCAGCAATATGTGAATCGTGAACTTTCAGATGTTCAAGCTGGTTTTACAAAAGGCAGAGGAACCAGAGATCAAACTGCCAACATCCACTGGATCATCAAAAAAGCAAGAGAGTTACAGAAACACATCTATTTCTGCTTTATTGACTATGCCAAAGCCTTTGACTGTGTGGATCACAATAAAGTGTGGAAGATTCTTCAAGAGATGGGAATACCAGACCACCTGACCTGCCTCTTGAGAAACCTATATGTAGGTCAGGAAGCAACAGTTTAGAACTGGACATGGAACAACAGACTGGTTCCAAATAGGAAAAGGAGTATATCAAGGCTGTATACTGTCACCCTGCTTATTTAAATTATTTGCAGAGTACATCATGAGAAACATGGGGCTGGAAAATACACAAGCTGGAATCAAGATTGCCGGGAGAAATATCAATAACCTCAGATATGCAGATGACACTACCCTTATGGAAGAAAGTGAAGAAGAAATAAAAAGCCTCTGATAAAACTGAAAGAGGAGAGTGAAAAAGTTGGCTTAAAGCTCAACATTCAGAAACGAAATTCATGGCATCTGGTCCCATCACCTCATGGGAAATTGATGGGGAAACAGTGGAAACAGTGTCAGACTTTATTTTTCTGGGTTCCAAAATCACAGCAGATGGTGACTGCAGCTATGAAATTAAAAGACGTTTACTCTTTGGAAGAAAATATATGACCAACCTAGATCAGATCAGATCAGATCAGTAGCTCAGTCGTGTCCGACTCTTTGCGACCCCATGAATCGAAGCACGCCAGGCCTCCCTGTCCATCACCGACTCCTGGAGTTCACCCAGACTCATATCCATCGAGTCAGTGATGCCATCCAGCCATCTCATCCTCTGTCCCGTTCTCCTCCTGCCCCCAATCCCTCCCAGCATCACAGTCTTTTCCAATGAGTCAACTCTTCGCACGAGGTGGCCAAAATACTGGAGTTTCAGCTTTAGCATCATTCCTTCCAAAGAAATCCCAGGGCTGATCTTCTTCAGAATGGACTGGTTGGATCTCCTTGCAGTCCAAGGGACTCTCAAGAGTCTTCTCCAATACCACAGTTCAAAAGCATCAATTCTTCGGTGCTCAGCCTTATTCACAGTGCAACTCTCACATCCATACATGACCACAGGAAAAAACATAGCCTTGACTAGACGAACCTTTGTTGGCAAAGTAATGTCTCTGCTTTTGAATATGCTATCTAGGTTGGTCATAACTTTCCTTCCAAGGAGTAAGTGTCTTTTAATTTCATGGCTGCAGTCACCATCTGCAGTGATTTTGGAACCCAGAAAAATAAAGTCTGACACTGTTTCCACTGTTTCCCCATCTATTTCCCATGAAGTGATGGGACTGGATGCCATGATCTTCGTTTACTGAATGTTGAGCTTTAAGCCAAATTTTTCACTCTGCACTTTCACTTTTCAAGAAGCTTTTGAGCTCCTCTTCACTTTCTGCCATAAGGGTGGTGTCATCTGCATATCTGAGGTTATTGATATTTCTCCCTGCAATCTTGATTCCAGATTGTGTTTCTTCCAGTCCAGCATTTCTCATGATGTACTCTGCATATAAGTTAAATAAACAGGGTGACAATATACAGCCTTATTGTACTCCTTTTCCTATTTGGAACCAGTCTGTTGTTCCATGTCCTTTTCTAATTGTTGCTTCCTGACCTGCATACAAGTTTGTCAAGAGGCAGATCAGGTGGTCTGGTATTCCCATCTCTTGAAGAATTTTCCACAGTTTATTGTGATCCACACAGTCAAAGGCTTTGGCATAGTCAATAAAGCAGAAATAGATGTGTTTCTGTAACTCTCTTGCTTTTTCAATGATCCAGCAGATGTTGGCAATTTGATCTCTGGTTCCTCTGCCTTTTCTAAAACCAGCTTGAGCATCAGGAAGTTCACAGTTCACATATTGCTGAAGCTTGGCTTGGAGAATTTTGAACATTACTTTACTAGCATGTGAGATGAGTGCAATTGTGCGGTAGTTTGAGCATTCTTTGGCATTGCCTTTCTTAGGGATTGAAATGAAAACTGACCTTTTCCAGTCCTGTGGCCACTGCTGAGTTTTCCAAATTTGCTGGCCTATTGAGTGCAGCACTTTCACAGCATCATCTTTCAGGATTTGGAACAGCTCGACTGGAATTCTATCACCTCCACTACCTTTGTTCATCATGATGCTTTCTAAGGCCCACTTGACTTCACATACCAACCTAGATAGCATATTGAAAAGCAGAGACATTACTTTGCCAACAAAGGTCCATCTAGTCAAGGCTATGGTTTTTCCTCTGGTCACATATGGATGTGAGAGTTGGACTATGAGGAAAGCTGAGCGCCGACGAATTGATGCTTTTGAACTGTGGTGTTGGAGAAGACTCTTGAGAGTCCATTGGACTGCAAGGAGATCCAATCTGTCCATACTGAAGATCAGCCCTGAGATTTCTTTGGAAAGAATGATGCTAAGGCTGAAACTTCAGTTCTTTGGCCACCTCATACAAAGAGTTGACTCACTGGAAAAGACTCTGATGCTGGGAGGTATTGGGGGCAGGCGGAGAAGGGGACGACAGAGGATGAGATGGCTGGATGCCATCACCGACTCAATGGATGTGAGTCTCAGTGAACTGCGGGAGTTGGTGATGGACAGGGAGGCCTGGTGTGCTGCAATTCATGGGGTCTCAGAGAGTCGGACACGACTGAGCGACTGAACTGAACTGAACTGAAGAGACTTAACATGCACCCACAATCAGGTCTACTACAATATTTCATTAGAATATACTTGCCAAATTTCTAGCTATAGCATAGTAAATACAGTTTGTAGTCTAAAAAAAGATGCACAACTTGAGAGTTATGAGTTAAGTTTTATTTGGGACCAAATGAGGACCGCAGCCTAGGAGAGAGCATCTCAGATAGCCTGAGAGACTGACTGCTCCAAAATGGCAGTGGGCGAAAGTCAATATATAAAGTTTGGTGAAGGAGGCGTTCAATACCATGAAGCACTAATTTTACAAAGTTTTTGTTGTTGTTGTTGTTGTTGTTATTCATGTGGATCTGATGTCACCACGAAAGAATTTAGTGCTTCTCTAGGTATGAGGAGATGCAAGAATTGAGATCATGAGATCTGTTCCTAAAAACATCCAACTCTTTAAAGACCTGTCCCACCAGTTTTCCTGGAGCACAGTGTCTCACTCCACCCTGAACTCCCTCAGGGGTTGTTGAACATTAACAGCTATAGCAGCAAAGAGTTCAATCTCCATAGTGGCAGATGGCAAATGCCTTTGCTGTTCAGTCATTCACAATGCTCTTGGTAAGCACCAATTTGTAGTTGACAAGTTCATAATTGGGAACTCTAATGGTCCTATTTGAAAAAATACAAAGACCTGAGAATTAGTATTTGCTTTGGGTGCAAGAAAATCATGCAAGCTATCTCTATGTGACTGTATTAAATATGGAAGGAATGAGAAAATATACTTTCAAATTTTCCTGTAAGAAAAACCTCGTTAAAAGAAGAAAAACAAGAGATGAGGGGGTGGAATAGAGGAGTCTGGAGTTAGGGAAAGGTGGTAGAACCCAGCTTGCCAGGATCCCCTGGCCTGCAAGCAGCTCAGCTTGGCTTTCAGGCCACCTGAAGTGGGGATGGGGCCCCAAGTGGGATATAGGAACTCCATCCAGTATGACTGAGGCTTTTTGCAAGGACCCTCTGGGGAAGAAGGTCTGCATTAAATGCAATACTGATGATACCATTGGCAACCTTAAGAAGCTGATGATAGCTCAAACTGGCACTGGACAGAACAATATCGTATTGAAGAAATGGTACATGATTTTAAAGCACCACGTGTCCCTGGGGAACAATGAAATTCACAATGGGATGAATCTGAAGCTTTATTACCAATAGAACAGAATTCCTTCTCCTTATCCTTCCCTGTCCTCCCACCCTCATCCCCCACACTAATATGGATGCTTGTTTTTGGAAATTCATCTTAATGAACATTCAGAGGCTGAAAAAAAAAAAAAAAGAAGAAAAACAGATATTGTTACTACTTCCCTGTAGCTTTCTCAACTTCATGGTGGCAGAGCAGTAAAGAATCTGCCTACCAGCGGAGGAGATGTAAGAGATGCAGGTTAGATTCCTGGGTCAGGAAGATTCCCTGGAGTAGGAAATGGCAACGCACTCCAGTATTCTTGCCTGGAAAATCTCATGGACTAAGCAGCCTGACTGGATGCAGTCCATGGGATCACGAAGAGTTAGTCGCAACTGAGGAACTAACACTTTCAGTTTTATAAAAGCTTTATGTAACAGTTAACATAAATTGTAAACAAACAAACAAAAAAACCCTTTTATATTAAAGGTATAAAAAAACCTATCTTTACAAACACAGACATGTAAATGTCAACTGAGGCTTAGAAGATTTTGATAAATACAAATTATATATTTTATGTTACTAATACTTCCAAAAATCAAGAAAGGAACTCTAAATCAACCATGAAATGTAATTATTCTTGAATTTCATGACTGCATTTTGTTTTATTTGAATGCATACATTTCAATTAAGTTATAAAAAAATAATCATCATGAATTTCAATTCAGTTTAGTTCATTTGCTGAGTTCTGCCCTACTCTTTGAGGCCCCAAGAATCATAGCATGCTAGGCCTCCCTGTCCATCACCAACTCCCAGAGTTTACTCAAACTCATGTACATTGAGTCGGTGATGCCATCCAACCATCTCATCCTCTGTCGTCCCCTTCTCCTCCTGCCCTCAACATTTCCCAGCATGGTCTTTTCAAATGAGTCAGCTCTTTGCATCAGGTGGCCAAAGTATTGGAGTTTCAGCTTCAGTATCTGTCCTTTCAATGAACACCTAGGACTGATCTCCTTTAGGATGGACTGGTTGGATTTACTTGCAGTCCAAGGGACTATCAGGAGCTTTCTCCAACATCCGCAGTTCAAAAGCATCAAATCTTGGGTGCTTAGCTTTCTTTATAGACCAACTCTCAAATCCATACATGACTACTGAAAAAAACCATAGCCTTGACAAGACGGAACTTTGTTGACAAAGTAAAATCTCTGCTTTTTAATATGCTTTCTAGGTTGGTCAGAACTTTCCTTTCAAGGAGTAAGCGTCTTTTAATTTTATAGATTCAGTCACCATCTGCAGTAATTTTGGAGCCCAGAAAAATAAAGTCAGCCACTGTTTCCACTGTTTCCCCATCTATTTGCCATGAAGTGATGGGACCAGATGCCATGATCTCAGTTTTCTGAATGTTGAGCTTTAAGCCAACTTTTTCACTCTCCTCTTTCATTTTCATCAAGAGGCTCTTTAGTTCCTCTTGACTTTCTGCCATAAGGGTGGTGTCATCTGTGTATCTGAGGTTATTGATATTTCTCCCGGCAATCTTGATTCCAGCTTATGCTTCATCCAGTCCAGCATTTCTCATGATTTACTCTGCAGATAATTTAAATAAGCAGGGTGACAATATACAGCCTTGACATATTCCTTTTCTTATTTGCAACCAGTCTGTTGTTCCATGTCCAGTTCTAACTGTTGCTTCCTGACCTGCATACAGGTCTCTCAAGAGGCAGATCAGGTGGTCTGGTATTCCCATCTCTTTCAGAGTTTTCCACAGTTTATTGTGATCCACACAGTCAAAGGCTTGGGCATAGTCAATAAAGCAGAAATAGATGTGTTTTTGGAACTCTCTTGCTTTTCGATGATCCAGCGGATGTTGGCAATTTGATCTCTGGTTCCTCTGCCTTTTATAAAATCAGCTTGAACATCTGGAAGTTCACAGTTCACTTATTGCTGAAGCCGGGCTTGGAAAATTTTGAGCATTATTTTGCTAGCGTATGAGATGAATGTAATTGCGGTAGTTTGAGCGTTCTTTGGCATTGCCTTTCTTAGGGATTGGAATGAAAACTGACCTTTTCCAGTCCTGTGGCCACGGCTGAGTTTTCCAAATTTGCTGACACATTGAGTGCAGCACTTTCACAGATTCATCTTTTAGGATTTGAAATAGCTCAAGTGGAATTCCATCACTCCCACTAGCTTGTTCCTAGTGATGCTTCCTAAGGCCCACTTGATTTCACATTCTAGGATGTCTGGCTCTAGGTGAGTGATCACACTGTCATGATTAACTGGGTTGTGAAGATCTTTATTGTATAGTTCTTCTGTGTATTGTTGCCATCTCTTCTTAATATCTTCTGCTTCTGTTAGGTCCATACAATTTCTGTCCTTTATTGAGCCCATCTTTGCATGAAATGTTCCCTTGGTACCACTAATTTTCTTGAAGAGTTCTCTAGTCTTTCCCATTCTATTGTTTTCCTCTATTTCTTTGCATTGGTTGCTGAGAAATTCTTTCTTATCTCTCCTTGCTATTCTTTGGGACTCAAATGGGCATTCAAATGGGTGTATCTTTTCTTTTCTCCTTTGCTTTTTGCTTCTCTTCTTTTCACAGATATTTGTAACACCTCCTCAGACAGCTATTTTGCTTTTTTGCATTTCTTTTTCTTGGGGATGGTCTTGATAACTGTCTCCTGTACAATGTCATGAACCTCTGTTCGTAGTTCATCAGGCACTCTATCAGATCTAGTCCCTTAAATCTATTTCTCACTTCCATTGTATAATCATAAAAGATTTGATCTAGGTCATACCTGAATGGTCTAGTGGTTTTCCCCACTTTCTTTAATTTCAGCCTGAATTTGGCAATGAGGAGTTCAAGATCTGAGCCACAGTCAGCTCTCAGTCTTGTTTTTGCTGACTATATAGAGCTTCTCCATCTTTGTTGGTAAAGAATATAATCAATCTGATTTCAGTGTTGGCTGTCTGGTGATGTCTATGTGTATAGTCTTCTCTCTTGTGTAGTCATTTTACTGAACACAATTTATGTAGTGTGGATTAACAGCCTATTAGCAGCAACTCTAGGGGCTCAAATGGAAAATTATCTGCTTGTAGTGCAGGAGATCTGGATTTGATCCCTGGATTAGGAATATCCCCTGGAGAAGAGAATGGCAACCCACTCCAGTATTCTAGCCTGGAGATTCCCATGGAGAGAGGAGCCTGGTGGGCTACAGTTCACGGGGTTGAAAGAGTTGGATGAAACTGAGTGAATATTGCCTGCAGCACTTGAAACAGGAAACCACAGAAATTAAAGTGTGACTATTATTGGAATATATCCTGTAAAAAAGCATACTTGCATGGCTATTAAAGATGTTCATGAGATATTGAACAATTGTAAATATCTTAAAAAAGTATGAATAGCACATCTTTCAACAACTAACATATTTTTTAAATGATGCAAAAGGCCAATATGCAATACCATAAAATGCACATCTGAATAGGCTCGATGATATTTTAGGTTCATTAACATTTGAACCAATTACTCCCACTTTTAGTCCATTAACTTTTGATTCTAGACCTGAGGCCTATAGATTATATTCATTAATCTAATAGCATAAAATAAATTTTTTCCCTCTAGATCCTTCCTACTCCTTCCCACTCCTCTCAACTCCTTTCCACAAAGGGAGTATCCTTTCCATTAAAGCTAAGTGATTCCTAACTTCCTCTGACTATGGCTATATTTCAGTAAGTGACTGACAGTAATAGCAAAATGATGTGAAGGAAGTAGGCTATCTCAGTAACCTCCTAGTTATCTAATCTATAGTACTCAGTTTCTACCACTTACCTATTCAAACAAAAGAAACAAATCAATCCATAATATAATTGCCTTTCTCTATTATCTATTTTGTTAGCCTTTACACAATGGTAAGCATTCACCCAAAAATTATAGACTGTAATGGAGTGGGGTGAAGCACTATTATTTATCATATTTCACAGGGTAACCAGTGATCCTCATTCATAAATCTATCCCATAACCATTTACAGGAATAGCATGTGATTAGTGTAGAGGAAATTTCACTTCTAATTAATCTTCATATGTGAAGACTGGTGTTCTCATGAGGACAATGAAGTTTGTTACTTAAGTTTGGGCAGAACATGGTAAATACGAATTTTTTTCTAGTCATTCTTCAAAAATTATATTTTATGCTGTATAGGTTTAGGTGAGAAAAATATTTTCTTAACATTTTGGAGACAGTATGTTATCTCATTTTTGTATAGTCTCTTTATAAAAGATATTTTTAAAAACAATAAGCAGTATTTCCTTTTGATAGCTTATTTTGGACTATTAATTTTAATAATAGCAATACTTCTTGTAGTTCTGACTAAATAAAATCATTTAAAATTTTATTGTTACAGAAAGTCAGCTGATTGAATGGTTTGATTACTCTATATATGGCTAGTTACTATACTTGTCATTGGAGACACAAAGATAAATATAATGTAACACTTGCATATGAGGAGCTTAGTATTGATAGTTCAGCATCATTTTGTGTGTGTGTGTGTGTGTGTTAGTTGCTCAGTCATGTCTGACTTTTTGAAACCCCACTAGGCTCCTCTGTCTTTGGGATTCTCCAGGCAAGAATACTGGAGTGGGTTTCCATTCCCTTTTCCAGGGAATCTTCCTGACCCAGGGATTGAACCTGGGTCCCCTGCATTGCAGACAGGTTCTTTACCATCTGAGCCACCAGGGGAGCACCCAGCATCATCTGGGTCCCACACAAATCCACTGACAGTCTAAGTAATGTTGCTTTTTTATTAGCTCATATAGATCCTGTGTCTTTTCATCAGAACACTTATCTCAGCCAACAATTATAAATTTGTTAACATGATTATGTAATTACTATCAGTTTTGACCCATACATTACATGAGTACAAGACTTTACTTTTGTTACCTATTGTTCCCAGAACTGCATAGAATAATGGCTATTTTAAAATACTCATGAAATATTTATTGAATGAATTGACTATACAGAATAATATATATGATGGTCCAAGTGTCCAATCAACTTCACCTCTAGTTAGTAAGTATAATAAGTGTTATGATGAGAAAGAGAGCTACAAAAATTCAGTGTAGATTATTTCTTTGTTGCTATTATTGTTAAAATCTGAAAAGCAAAATAAGAATAAAATGAAGTTTGCAATTAACTTAAATATCCAATGTATTATGATGATTAGCATTAAAAACATTAGACTCTATAACTTTAAACTTGTGTTTTCTTTAGAAGAAGCTTATTCCATTTTTTTCAGAAGTGACATAAAAGAAACCCATTTTCTTGACTTTTATAATATTGATTATTCCAGTTATGGTTAACAGACAATGAGATGTGTGTGTTTCTGTGTATGTGTTCAGTCGCTCAGTTATGTCTGACTTTTTAGAACCCCATGGACTGTAGCCCTCCAGGTTTCTCTGTGTGTGAAAGTTTCCAAATTGGAGTGGGTTGCCATTTCTACCCCAGGGGATCGTCCCTACCCAGGGATCAAACTCACCTCTCCTGCATCTCCTGCAATGGGAGTCAGATTCTTTATCACTATGCCACCTGGGACAATGATATATACCATATGAATCCATTCTCCCAATAACTGAAAATCACTTCATTAAAACAAACAGCAAAAGTGATAATGGCTTATTTCTAAATATATATTGATTATTAAAAATCAACATTTTTATAGACATTCTGGGGAGATATAGTGAATAAGTATTATTACTGTTGTGAACACTTACAGAGCATTTTTGTCTTCTAATCTATATGGCTTTAGCTGGTCATGTCTTCCAAATATCCTTTTCAAGATAGATATCTTAGATAATTGAAGCATGAAAGATAGAAAAATAGATTATAGCTAGATAGATAAAGATAGTCATTTTTAGGTATACTCAGCTATATTCATGTCATTAGGTAAGAGATTGTAACAGTTTCTTTTTGGAGGCAGCTGGAAAACTTAACTGTTTTGTAGTCATGCTCATGACTATTTTTGATACATCATTTTTCAAAAGCAATTATGCTATGCTTGATTCATATATAAAACCGAGGCATTAAATTGGAAATAAATTTAAAATATGCATAATATTAATATATGAAATAAAATACCATTTTCAGATCAATCAATAAATGAAACAAGTAAAATATGAGCAAACTAGATGCATAGGCAATTCACAAAAGAAGAGCAATGAAACTAAAACTAAAGCAATAAAAATGTTTGATTTTAATACTAGTAAAGCAAAGAGATAAATTTTGCCTCCAGATTGTCAAAGATTAGAATGAAGTATATTATTTAGTGTTATTTATAGTGCATTGTCACATGGAAGTATCTGAACACTCTAGAATTTTATATAAAAAATAAAAACCATAGATTTTTCAGTTGTGCAATTCTATTTCTTGGGTGAAATCAATATATACTGTCAACATATAATGTGCTAACCTCTGAGCAATGTATAAGGATAAATACTTAGAATCAACATCAGTGTTATTAATTATATGGCATACTTTATAGCCACATTAGAGTAAAATAATCTAATGCTACTAATTATATGAAGCTTTTAAGATCCATATAATTTAATGCTAACAAGTACCACAAATAATATTAGATAATATTAAATGGAGACATGACAACACAATGTAATATAGGAGTATATTCAGTGATTTGCAGAAGTTCTGAATAAAATATTCCTACATAGGCATGTGAACATTATTCATTTGGTAACTTGAACTGAGGTTATGACAGCTGGTTGAATTATAAATCATTTATACTTTTCTTATAGTTTTCTTTATTTTCTAAATATTTTATAATGAACATGTATCACTTTCACAATAAGGAAAATATGGTATTTTAAAATAAACAATGAACTGCAGCCCGAGAAGCAGGTCTCTAGCCTTATTTCATTAATATATTTTCATGGTTCATGTTTAAGGTAGCTATTTGATGTCTTACAGAGTTAGTTGATACAGAACAAATTTAGTAAGTTTTAATAGGAGAAATGGCTCATGTAGAAGCAGAGTACCAAATGGAGAATAAATGTCACCTACTTTCTATTTTGCCTACAGCTTGAACTATCATTATCTCAGTCTATTATCACTCTTGAATTAATTTTTCCAAGTTGAACTCAAAATTAACAAGGATTTAATTAAGAAATATTCTTTTACTTCTAGTTTAAGTGCATTTAAATCTCTCCAAATCATTTTTAGTCTGCTTAACAAATATTATGTACTTAGGTAGATGTATTCTGATTTCCTTGAGGTATGTGCTGTGCTTAGTTGCTCAGTGGTGTCCAACTATGAGACCCCATAGACCATAGCCCGCCAGGCTTCTCTGATCACAGGGATTCTCCAAGCAAGAACACTGGAGTAGGTTGCCATTCCCTCCTCCAGGGGAATCTTCCCAATCCAAGAATTGAACCCAGGTTTCCCTCATTGCAGGCAGATTCTTTACCATCTGAGCCACAAGTGAAGCCCTCATTGAGGTATACTATATTCTAAATATTTTAAGGGGTCAATTCTTAAGAAAAGTTTCAAAGGATAGGAAATAAGTTCACTATTATTTTATAAGCTAGAAACAAATAATTTTATACTTTCAGAAGGCCTAGAAGAGAACATGTTTGAAAGAAACACGTTTGAAAGAACTTGGAAAGTAACATGCGTTTTACTCAGAGGGTAAATCAGATTTTCTTGTGGCAGTGAAATTGACAACAAGGACACAGTCAACAAGGCACTATAGCTAGATAACATCTTAAAAGGGGAAAATTGCAGGAGGTGATTGACATGTGTAAACTAAAGGTATGAAAAATATGAGAATGGTACAACTATGGCATAAGTTTAGACACTATAACATGAGTAAAAAAAAGGAGGATATCTTACAGAGTTAGAAATTATATTCAATGTTTTTTCAGGACTATGAAACACCACCCCACCATATGTCAGTTCAGCTCAGTTCCTCAGTTGTGTCTGACTCTTTGCAACCCCCTGGACTGCAGCATGCCAGGCTTCCCTGTACTTCACCAACTCCCAGAGCTTGCTCAAACTCATGTCCATCGAGTCAGTGATGCCATCCAGCCATTTCATCCTCTGTCGTCTCCGTCTCCTCCTGCCTTCAATCTTTCCCAGCATCAGCGTATTTTTCCCATGAATCAGTTCTTTGCATCACATGGCCAAAGTATAGGAGCTTCAGCTTCAGCATCAGTCCTTCCATTGAATATTCAGCACTGATTTTCTTTAGGATGGACTGGTTGGATTCCTTGCAGTCCAAGGGACTCTCAAGAGTCTTTTCCCAACACCACAGTTAAAAAGCATCAATTCTTCAGTACTCAGCTTTCTTTATGGTCCAACTCTCACATCCATACATGACAATGGAAAAACCATAGCTTTGACTAGATGGACTTTTGTTGGCAAAATAATGTCTCTGGTTTTTAATATGCTCCCTAGATTTGTCATAGCTTTTCTTCCAAGGAACAAGAGTCTTTTAATTTCATGGCTGCATGTTACCATCTACAGTGATTTGGAGCCCAAGAACCCAAGAGCCCACTGTTTCCATTGTTTCCCCATCTATTTGCCATGAAGTGATGGGACCAGATGCCATGATCTTCATTTTTTGAATGTTGAGTTTCAAGCCAGCTTTTTCACTCTCCTCTTTCACTTTCATCAACAGGCTCTTCAGTTACTCTTTACTTTCTGCTATAAGGATGGTGTCATCTACATATCAGATGTTATTGAAATTTCTCCTGGAAATCCTGATATATATTTTATAAAAGAATGAATAGCACTCATTTTCTTTAAAAGCTGTTGTTTCCAGTTGGGCTGCTTTGTATGCCAGGAAATCTTTCATGTGTCAGTATAGGAGCTCAGTAAATGATGGCTGCCTCTGACCTTTTCCCCAATAGACCTCCTCACCTCCACTCCTCTCCTCTCCCTCTCACACTCACAGATACATTCCACACTTGTTTACATACAAATTCATCTTATATTGTTGTGTTTTTAAATGATGTGCTCTTTCATGCTTAGATATATGCCATATTATCATTGTAATTATTATAATAATCAATAATATACTATACATTTTATTTTTTACTCAACTAATAAAAGTTATATGGGACATGGATCTTGTTTGTTTTAGAGAACATAGTACAAACTCATTAAATAATTATTGAAAATAGCGTAAAACTTTATAAACATATCACAAAAAAGGAGGTCATATTACAGTTATTGGAGAGTTCACAGGAGTGGTTTTTACTTCATTTAACAAAATGGACATTGTGCAGTTTAAGATATATGTAACAAGAAAAAAGTATAACATAATTTTTATAAATATTTATTCCAAGATTAATTTATGTATGCTTAACTGAAGCAAGAATGTCTTACTATCTTGAATAAATTTCAAAATAGATTTGTCTTCTGCTTTCCCATTCAGTTACATATGTTACTAAAGCTTAATAGTATGCCTTTCATAGCATGCCTTTAATGGCCAGTAAGATGGGAACTTAAAACAAAAAGCTGAGAAACAAAAAGAGAAAAGAAAAGACAAAATGGCACATTTGTCAGCCTGCTGGGAAATCAACAAGAAGAAATCTGAGGTGTAAAATTCACACTTCAGAAGATACACACCTCCTTGAGGACTACCAATCATGAAAATAAAAATGCATTTGTTTCTGATAGGAGAAATGAAAGTCATGACCAACTAAATGCTGAATAGAAAAATGATACATTTTAAAACTTTGCAAAAATTTCATGGGCAAGTTCTTAGATGCAAAATAAAGGTATTGGGTGAAAAGAAAAATTATTTTTTAATTTACCTTCATGAGAGAGATAGGAAAATGTAGGGACAAATAATAGGCTAGGCAATAAAATTTTCCCAATTGAAAAGGACAGTATAAAACTCAAATTTTTACTTTTCTTGAAACTCAATATTAATGTAATTCATGCTCTACCATGAAAAGAAACTGAAAAGGGAAATTTTCTGTAATCTAGAATAAATACTGATAAATCAATATAATGTTCTTAATATCCCCAAGATTTTCTTCACTTAACCAAGAAAAAAAAAAAAAACTTGAGAAATTCTTTTCCATATGGATGGTAATAAAGATAGTTAATTAGGAAGATTGAGCACTGTTCATCATTTGTCAAGCCTGTACCTAACAGATAAAAGGAAACTATATTTCAAATTTTTAACACACTAAATCTTATCTATTTATTGGAACATTATATTTTATTTATAAGAGATATGTTCAGAAACAACATTTTAATAAATATTAAAACAGGAAGGGTTATAAAGTATCTTTATTCTTCTTTGTTTCTATGTGTATAGTTGACTATCTTATCCATGTGTCAGTCACCTCCTGTAGTTCCTAAGATCAAGTACAATTAAATATATGTTAATACAAATAATAACAAACATTTTTCTTTCATCATATTTTCATTGGTAAAAGAAAATTGAACTTGAAAAACTTAGAGAAAGAACTTATGGTTGCCAGGGGGCAGGAAATGGAGGAAAGAGATAGGGAGTTTGGGATCAACAAGTTGTTGTTGTTGTTGAATCTCTAAGTAGTGTCTGACATTTTGGGACCCCATGATTGCGGCAGTCTAGGCTTCCCTGCCCTTCACTATCTCCTGGAGCTTGCTCAAACTCATGTCCATTGAGTTGCTCATGCCATCTGACCATCTCATCCTCAGTCACCCCCTTCTCCTTTTGCCTTCAATCTTTTCCAGCATTAGGGTCTTTTTCAGTGAATCAGCTCTTTGCATCAGGTGGCCAAAGTATTTGAGTTTCAATTTCAACAATAAACCTTCCAATGAATATTGAGGGTTGATTTCCTCTAGGATTGACTGGTTTGATCTCCTTGGAGTCCAAGGGACCGAAAGTCTTCTCTAGCACAACAATTTGAAAGCATCAATTCTTTGGTATTCAGCCTTCTTTATATACATATGCACACATTGTATATTGACATGTAGATGGACACACTGCTAAATTTAGAGTGATAACCAACAAGGTCCTGCTGTATAGAACAGGGAACTTTGATCAATGTAGTATGGCAGCCTGATGGGAGGGGAATGTGGGGAGAGAATGGATATGTGTATATATATGGCTGAGTCTCTTTGCTATCCACCTGAAACTATCACAACAGTAACTGGCTATACTCCAATATAAAATAAAAAGTTTAAAAAAAAAGAGTGAAAAGAAAAACATATAAGAACATGGGCAGTTTAGATTCATATTCATTGTTGCTAATAAAGAAAATATCGTATTTACAACAACAGAAAAGGCAAATAAGGCTTATGTAATCAAAGAGTTCTTTAGAGAGACTTCCTTCACATTACAATGGCTATGATTCCATGCTCCCAATGGAGGGGGGCCTGGGTTGGCTCTCTGATCAGGGAATTAGATCCCATGTGTCGCAACTAAAGACCTGCATGCTACAACTAAAACATGGCTCAGTCAAATAAATAAATATTTTTTAAAAAGAAGTTCTTTAGAAAAAATGCACTTCAATTTACACATTCAAAATCAGTGAGATAAAATCAATATATAAAATATTGTTTTTTGGCAAGATAAACATTGTGTATATTTCTCATGAATGTGTTAAAAATTCTTGCTTTAGTGAGACTTCTTTATAATCATTAAAAACCATAAATGATATAATTTTGAATAGATTTGTTTAATACATTACTATAATAAATATTTTTATCCACTTCTTCCATGTCTGTGAAGATGAAGTAATACATGTAAAAGAACTTTTATATTTATGTTTTATATTTTGCTCTTTATGATTTATATAAATCCTATATAATATTAAGGTCTTCCCTGTAACTCAAACAGTAAAGAATCTGCCTGAATGTAAGGATTCGAATAAAATGGAATGGGTACATTCTATTGAGTCATCCAGAAAAAATTCTGAAATTCAAGTATTCTGCTCTTTAGCTTAAAAATGTTAGTTGCTCAGTTGTGTCCAACTGTTTGCAACTCCATGAGCTTTAGCCTTCCAGGCTCCTCTAACCATGGAAAGCTCCAGGAAAGAATACTGTAGCGGGCTGCCATTCCCTTTTCCAGGGGATCTTACAAACCTCGGGACTGAACCCAGGTCTCCTGCATTGCAGATGAATTCTTTACCATCTGAGCCACCAAGGAAGCTTGTTTTTTACCTTACAGAATTCAGTTTCCTTAAGAATTAGCAAAACCTGGTTTAAAAAAAAAGAAAAGAAATGAAAAACATTCCCACAAGGAAATGAACTTGAAGATTTTGTATTTACGTATTTTATACTTTCTTTCTCAAGTCAAGCTGGAAGTTAGCTAACCTAGTGCTATTCACCACTAGACTTTTCTGAAAAATATTAATAACACATTTATTTTTCAGCTCTAATTGTTAAAGTTTTTCTTAGAATTCCCAAAGCAGATATTCTATTTGTTGAGAAAAATATTCTTCAGAAACTATTTAAACCAATGTGCTATCAAGTCCTTCTAACAAATTTTGTAGCACTGGGTATAGTTGAAAATAACTCATCAACTGAGTTTATAAATAAAGTGGGATACAGTGCTATAACTTCTATTCCTGTCTCTTGCTCCCTTTTAAGATAGCTAATAGTTTAAGTTGGATTAGTAATAACAGGGCTTAGTCGGCAGTGGCAAAATGAAATTTGTTAGGCAAAATAATTGTCATTCATGATGGTCATGAAGTAGAAAAATATGTTGTTAATTTTCATGTGAGGCAGAGTGACACAAAGAGAAATTTCCTTAAAGTTTTGGTTTTTTTTTAATTAATGGGTTGCCATGTTATTCATGATTAACACTAACAATTCTTTTCATAGAAGCTACCACTCAAAAGCTAAAATTTAGGAAATAAGCATCTTTGAATAGATGAACTGCTGCTGCTGCTGCTGCTAAGTCACTTCAGTCTTGTCCGACTCTGTGTGGCCCCATAGAAGGCAGCCCACCAAGCTCCCCTGTCCCTGGGATTCTCCAGGCAAGAATACTGGAGTGGGTTGCCATTTCCTTCTCCAATGCAAGAAAGTGAAAGTGAAGTCACTCAGACATGTCTGACTCTTAGCGACCCCATGGACTGCAGCCCACCAGGCTTCTCCGTCCATGGGATTTTCCAGGCAAGAGTACTGAAGAGGGGTGCCATTGCCTCCTCTGGAATAGATGAACAATTACTTCCAAATGTTAGGTAGGCCTAATTTACGACATTCTATCTTGATTTTCTCTTTTATATTTCACATGAATTTCTCTTATTTTACATGGTTTGGATATTTATGAATATGTTTCTCCTATAATATAAAAATGAAGCAACAGCATATGATTCATAATTTAATAAACCCAACTAACCCATTTAGTGATGATTAAAGCACAGTTAGCAGCAGCATTCTGTATTGGTATGCTTCTATAACCAATCTCATCTGTGTAGAACTGTCAGATTACTTTTAAGCATATGTTAATGAAGCACTGTAAAAATTATCATGTACTGGTTTAAATAGAACAATAAAATATGCATCACTTTATGTAAATCACCAAGCTATTTTTTTCTTTTTGGTTTCTATGTAGCATTTTGAGTAACAAAGTCAGCTAAAATTCAAATTAAAGACTATATTATTTATAGAAGAGAGAAATAAAAACTGGATCTAATTGTCCTAGTGTGTCAGTGCTAAACCCATAAGATAAGAATTTACTTTGGAGAAGTTTGTTTTGCTTCTGAAAGCCAGGGATTTGCAAATTAAGACCGAATCTATTTTCTAAGGCTGTTTTCTTTTCTTAGTTATAATTTAGGATAAATAATTATACTTTATTTTCCTTTTTAGCAAATGAATCACTTTGCTACCATTTCACCAGCCAACCTTTCAACAAACTGCTTAAAGATTGTCCACATTTGTCAGCCCACCAGCATCACCATCATTAACCCTGTCTGATTTTATGCCAAGCTGTCACTTTTCTTCAGCTTGTATAAGTACAGTTTGAACCAGCGACATCTCTTCTCTCATTGCAAATACCTACGTAACAAGTGGGAGGATCCAATCTGTCATGTTTTGTCAAGTTGTATAAAATGTGTATTTAGAAGGGACTTGTGAGAATTTATCACTATCACCAGCAAAACAGTTCAGATTCAAATGGCAGCAATTTATTACTCTCAAAAGCAATTTGATCATTTCTCTCTTCCATCATCCACTCTGCCTCGTCCCTCTCTCTTTTCTTTCTCTCAGTTTTCTTTTCCTTCTTCTTTTATTCAAGTCTTATTTTCTCTTTCTTTTTTTAAGTACAGATTTATCTTGATAAAAATATTAGAGATGTTACTAGTTTTCCATGTGTGGTAGAGATATAAGCCTTCTTTATACATAAGTTTTTACTTTTTTAAATGAGCCATTTTAAATAAAAAATATTAACTAAATGACTGTCACGGACATTATGTGGAGCTGAGACTCATAAAACGACATTATTTCCTCTTTCTTCCAGTTTGTTTCTCCTCCAACTAATTACATGACAACATAGTCACATTACAGTGAAAAAAACTGCACTTCATTGGTAAGAAATTATAAATATTTACATCTAAAGTTCAGTTCAGTAGCTCAGTCATGTCTACTCTTCATGACCCCATGAACAGCAGCAAGCCAGGCCTCCCTGCCCATCACCAACTCCTGGAGTTCACCCAAACTCATGTCCACTGAGTCTGTGATGCCATCCAACCATCTTATCCTCTGTCATCCCCTTCTCTTCCTGCCTTCAATTGTTCCCAACATCAGGGTCTTTTCAAATGAGTCAGCTCTTCTCATCAGGTGGCCAACATCTACAGTAGTTAAATGTAAAATACGCTTGCATGCAAATAAAGTAAGTTTTTAAAATTCATGTGTATATATATATATATATCTCCTATAGATGTTGATTTATTATTGTGACACTTCATTTAATTTATGCATTAATGTTTTTGATAAATATCAGTACTGGGAGTTGATCTACTGCTTGCCAGTGCCTGTGCTAGATTCTGGGATATGAGAATGAAAGATTCTCTGCTACAGTGCACCTCCAAATTTACTGGAGATTCTTAAAAATAGATGAATTGTGTAATTAAGGAATTTAGTGCTGTCATAGAAATATGCAAGTATTATTCTGAGGGAATAGAAGAAGGGCATCTGTCACAGATTGAAGAGTCAAAAGATCTACCAGTGAATAGCCACTTGAGGATACTGAGTACTTTTATTCATTGTCATATCATTAGTGCTGTGTGATTATTTGCATACACCCTATTATTATAATCCTGCAGTAAATTTACTTCTGTGTGGACATTTGAAAGGATAGCAAAAATTATCCTAGTGGAATAAAAGTTGGGAGAGACATTATTGGCAGTGGGAAGGACTGTGCAAAGCATAGACTTCCAAAAGTATTAGAGAATTTGATTGAAGATTAGACAAAAGGGAAGGAATGAAAGAGATGAAGTTAGATAGGATTGAAATCATGAGGGGCCTTCTGTAAGGAGTTTGGATTTTATTAAAAACGCTGTCTGCACCATTGAAGGACTTCAAATTGCTGACTAATTTTCTTAAGACTCAGATTTATTTCCCTCAGGCCTTGAGTACATAATGATTTGCATGGCTGCTGTAATGATATTCTGGGCACTGTATAAATTCAAGTTCATAGATGTCAATGAGTAATATCCCTGTTAATGATGGCACTATCAAAAGCATGTGTATTTGATTTACAGCGACATTCAAAAGACTTATTGTTGAATAATGAGACACTATTTAAAGTGGAATAGAAGTGGAGAGAAAAGTTAATGTAGTCACTGAAGGATTTAGAGATCAAAGAGGAAGTATATTGAAGTCTCTTTGCACTAACTAGTGTCTAAGTCTTTGATGATAGGTATTAAAAGACTTTTGTTATGGATGAGTACAAGGCTATTTTTTCTTTCTAAAAAGCATGTACAATATAATAAAATAAAACAGGAAAGCTAAAATTTTCACAAGACTAATTCATTATATGCAAATCTGTATCAATCTCACAACCTTGTCAAACAGATTAAAATATGTAAATTTATACATATTTATATATATTGAGGGAGAAAGCAATGGCACCCCACTCCAGTACTGTTGCCCGGAAAATCCCATGGATGGAGGAGCCTGGTAGGCTGCAATCCATGGGGTCGCTAAGAGTCAGACACGACTGAGTGACTTCACTTTCACTTTCCACTTTCATGCATTGGAGAAGGAAATGGCAACCCACTCCAGTGTTCTTGCTTGGAGAATCCCATGGATGGAGAAGCCTGGTAGGCTGCAGTCCATGGGGTCGCACAGAGTTGGACACGACTGAAGCGACTTGGCAGCAGCATATATATTGAGAGACAGAGAATAAATGTGATAAGTATCTTGTCTGTGCTACTTGGTTTCAATTTGGGGAAAAAGAAATAAGATATTATTTATTTTCATTATTTCATTATGTCTTATAAGATAAAAATAACATAATACAGTATAATTTTCAAGCTTAAACTAAATATTAATCACATTTTATTCAGAACCATCAGCTCTCAGAAAATGTACAAGCATATCTTATTTATGTACTGATGTTTATTGTACCTATCAACACCATTCAAGATATCTGGCTATAGGTTTCAGATAAAATATGAGTTATGTATCAATCTCTAAATATAAGACAACCAATTTTAATTATATGCACTGATATTCTTGATTAAGTAAATTATAATACTCAATACACTCTATAGTTTAAATATCAAAATGGCACTGTTTAAGAATGCTGCTCAGTGAAAGGATTTTGAATGTGCATTAATGCTAAATTGTAAAAGAAATTTATGAAAACATGCAAGAACCATTAAAATAATTTAATTTAAAGTAATACAATGCTTAGAATGTTCTCCAACAAACCAGTAAACAAAGATACATAAAGAAACAAAGCAAACCTATGTCTTAATAGATTATCACTTGAGAAAGCAATGTCAAGACATAGAAAGTACTAACTCAATTGTTTCAGAATTCTTGAAATGAAACTAATTAATCCACTAGAGGAAACATGTTGAATGAGAAAGAAAGGAGAGAAAGAAATTTTCAATAAACAAATATTCCTTGTTAATGTTTCCTTTTATTTAGACAACTAAATCAAGTATGTTTTTATTTTCCTTGTTTCCTTCACTACTTCACCATACAATTATCAAAATGATTAATCTAAAGCTCAAGTATGATCTTGTCACTCCCTTTTTAAAAACATTTCTCTTTTCTTATGTAAGAAGTAAAGTCAAGATTCTTTTTGTGACATGAGACACTTTCCATAATCGAGTTTATACTCAGTAGTCCACCCTCAACTTCTTCCATAGGCCACCTGGGTGTTTATATTCCAGCAACTTCGAATCCTGTACATTTCTCTGCATCTGAAGATATGTCTAGCCTTTGAGACTGTTCATTCAATTCACTTAGCTTGGATCTTTCTGTGTTCATTCCACTCATCCTTTGAGACTTGCTTTAAACATCAACTTCTCAGAGAATCTTCCATGGCAGTCTGAAGTAAAGCCAGGAGCAATATCTGTTTTATAATTACTATAAAGTGTGTTTTATGGGTTGTGATGTGAAATTTTCATGGCACTATTTTTTTTTCTCCATCCATGGGATTTTCCAGGCAAGAGTACTGGAGTGGGTTGCCATTTCCTTCTCCAGGGGATCTTCCCAACCCAGGAATCGAACCAAGGTCTCCTGCATTGCAGACAGACTCTTTATCGCCTGAGCTACATCTGTAACATATAGATACCTTTTCTTTACCCCAGCCTTTACTGAGCTCCTTCCAATTCTCTTTATTCAACTTTGGTGCTTTGATCAGTTTGTCATTAATTAATGTATAATCTCATGTATCTCTTTTTTATAATTCATTTACTTATTTTTGGATGTGCTGGGTCTTTGTGTTTTTTTTTTTTTTTTTTTTTTAATATACAAAGAGCTAGTATTGTTTCCGCCTAAGGTTGATGTGCTGAATGAGCCATCTAAGGAAGTTTGGTTAGTCCAACTTAATGAAGCCGATGTCCTTCGCATACTGGCGGAAACACTGGCGGCACATATTGAGGCCGTATTTCCGGATCAGACCGTGCCGGTTTGAGCAGACCCGGCAAGAGCGAGAACCCTGGCCGAATTTTCTCGGATGGCTCCAGTAGAGCTTCTGGTGACCCATGTTGCCTTCTCGGCTGCAACGAGGTAAAAGGAACGAGGGCTGGGTCTTTGTTACTGTGTGACCTTCTCTCTAGTTGTGGCTATTCTCTAGTTGTGGTGCACAGGCTCTAGGGCACGTCGGGTTCAATAGTGGTAACTCCTGGGTTCTAGAGCACAGGTTCAATGGCTGTGGCTTGTAGGCTTAGCTCTCTGCAGCATGTGGAATACTCTTGAATCAGGGATTGAACCATGATCTCTTTACCACTGAGTCACCAGGGAAGCCCTCAGATACCTCTTTTGAAATTCTAAAGTCCTGGTATAGAACACATGTAGTAAATATTTATTCATTAATTAAGCATGTTCCTGTCATAGTTTTACCTTTGAGCATAATTCTTGAGTCAGTCATTTCTTCTGGAATTTCAATGTGTCTATTTTTGTACAGGTACCAATTACCTCTTTATTACTAAAATAACTTCCCTTTTCTTACACCTATGGTAGGTATTATGGACAGAATGACTTTTGTTAAACACCATTTCCATCAGGGTAATTTCACTGTTGAAAATTTTCAGTCAAGTCAATGCCATATATCTTGAAATCAATATTTAAAACTTCCAATACAAGAGAATTAGAGCACAAAATATTTGTTTACTTCTATTCTAAGCTTTTTTAAATACACAAATAAATTAATATATGGTATCCTTGAGGAGCCTGTAACCTTGTTGGAGATGGAGACCCATAAGCATGTAAGTTCAGTATAACATGATAAACAGAAAGCAAAATGGCCATCACAAATCACAACATAGAACACAGAATATGAAAAAAAAATGCAATAGGTGGGATTCCAGTTTCAACTCAGACATGCAAAAAACTCAAAATTTCTCCTACCTGATCTTGCAGTAAGAAAAATCTGGAGAAACTGAAAATCCATGACTCTTATTGGACGCAGCAGAGAACCAAGTTGCAACATAAATGACCATCATGAAATTTGGAGAAGAGTTTTTCAAGCTCACCTAAACACAAGCTCATTTTAGAGAGGTACCACATCTGAGATTTGCTTAGATGGAATGAAAGTTGCCAAAGCTATAAACTGGTAGGAACAATAGTGGATGAATTTGGGCTTTCCAAGTGGTGCTAGTGGTAAGGTATCCATCTGCCAATGCAAGAGATGTAAAAGACTCAGGTTCTATCTCTGGGTTGGAAAGATTCCCCGGAAAAGGGCATGGCGACCCATTCCAATATTCTTGCCTGGAGAATCCCATGGACAGAGGAGCCTGGAGGGCTATGGTCCATAGGGTTGCAAAGAGTTGGATGTGACTGAAATGATTTAGCATGCATGCTAGGGTGAATTTGGTCTAGCCTGAGAGGTAGGAACTGCTTTATTGACTATGCCAAAGCCTTTGACTGTGTGGATCACAATAACCTGTGGAAAATAATGAAAGAGATGAGAATACCAGACCACCTGACCTGCCTCTTGAGAAACCTGTATGTAGGTCAGGAAGCAAGTTAGAACTGGACATGGAACAACAGACTGGTTCCACACAGGAAAAGGAGTATGTCAAGGCTGTATGCTTATTTAACATACATGCAGAGTACATCATGAGAAATGCTGGGCTGAATGAAACACAAACTGGAATCAAGATTGCTGGGAGAAATGTCAATAATCTCAGATATGCAGATGAGACCACACTTATGGGAGAAAGTGAAGAAGAACTAAAGAGCCTCTTGATGAAAGTGAAAGAGGAGAGTGAAAAAGTTGGCTTAAAGCTCAACATTCAGAAAACTAAGATCATGGCATTGGTTTCCATCACTTCATGGCAAATAGATGGGGAAATAGTGGAAACAGTGGCTAACTTTATTTTTCTGGGCTCCAAAATCACTGCAGATGATGATTGCAGCCATGAAATTAAAAGACACTTACTCCTTGGAAGGAAAGTTATGACCAACCTAGATAGCATATTGAAAAGCAGAGACATTACTTTGTCAACAAAGGTTCATCTAGTCAAGGCTATGGTTTTTCCAGTAGTTATGTATGGATGTGAGAGTTGAACTATAAAGAAAGCTGAGCACCAAAGAGTTGATGCTTTTGAATTGTGGTGTTGGAGAAGACTCTTGAGAGTCCTTTGGACTGCAAGGAGATCCAACCAGTCCATCCTAAAGGAAATAAGTCCTGAATATTCATTGGAAGGACTGATGTTGAAGCTGAAACTCCAGTACTTTGGCCACCTCATGCGAAGAGTTGACTTACTGGAAAAGACTCTGACACTGGGAGGGATTGGGGGCAGAAGGAGAAGGGGACGACAGAGGATGCGATGTTTGGATGGCATCACCAACTCAATGGCCACGAGTTTGGCTGAACTCCTAGAGTTGGTAATAGACAGGGAGGCCTGGCCTCCTGTGGTTCATGGGGTCGCAAAGAGTTGGGCACGACTGAACAACTGAACTGAACTGAACAGAGAGGCGGAACTTCTGGAGGGCCACAATTCTAAAACACACTGTGTTGGGCATTTTCCTCTAGGAAAATTCATATTAAGACTGCTCAATACAAGAATGTCATAAGAAATTGTACTTTTGTCACTACAAGAAATACTCTAGGAGTCATATAATGTTCATTTGTAAACACATAAACTGAGAACTTTGGATAGGTCATACGCCTCTTGGTTTTACGATAGTACTAGTCATTGAGTAGGTAAAGAATAAATGTTAAACTAATAAACTAAATGAAAAATGTCATGCATGAATGACAGTTTAGGCTGCCTAAAGGTAAAAATTCTTCATATTTTGGCTCATGCCTGGAAACTGCAGTACTTAGTCCTTTTGCCCAATTATTCTCCTCCTCAAAGCAGTCAAATTTGAAGGAAAACGTGTCATTAAAGTAGACTACTTCATTGCTCTAAGCGTCTGTAGACAACTGCATTACTTATCAATAGCAATAGATACATAATAAGGAAGACCTTTTTATCTAAGTTTTATAATCAACAGATTATAAACTATAAATGTTCTAAAAATCATCATAACCAAACTGACATTTAATTTAATGAGTTTATTCAGACACATTTGAATGGAATATATTATCAATACCAAATACATAAATTCAATATAATTACATATCAGACTCATAAAAGAAGACATGAAATAGTATTATGTAGTTCTGAGGAAATATATGCATCAATCACATTTTGAATCAGATGTCCAGAGTCCGTAGTTCTCTTTATTGCTTCCAGGGACTCGTGCATATATATATGCAATCTGGAAATTCCATGATTTTTGTTATGCTTCACTTAACTTTTTTTACTTCAGATCAGATCAGTCACTTAGTCGTGTCTGACTCTTTGTGACCCCATGAATCGCAGCACGCCACGCCTCCCTGTCCATCACCAACTCCCGGAGTTCACTCAGACTCACATCCATCGAGTCAGTGATGCCATCCAGCCATCTCATCCTCTGTCCCGTTCTCCTCCTGCCCCCAATTCCTCCCAGCATCACAGTCTTTTCTAATGAGTCAACTCTTCACATGAGGTGGCCAAAGTACTGGAGTTTCAGCTTTAGCATAATTCCTTCCAGAGAAATCCCAGGGCTGATCTCCTTCAGAATGGACTGGTTGGATCTCCTTGCAGTCCAAGGGACTCTCAAGAGTCTTCTCCAACACCACAGTTCAAAAGCATCAATTCTTCGGCACTCAGCCTTCTTCACAGTGCAACTGTCACATGCATACATGACCACAGGAAAAACCATAGCCTTGACTAGATGGACCTTTGTTGACAAAGTAATGTCTCTGCTTTTGAATATGCTATCTAGGTTGGTCTTAACTTTCCTTCCAAGGAGTAAGCGTCTTTTAATTTCGCGGCTGCAGTCACCATCTGTAGTGATTTTGGAGCCCCCAAAATAAAGTCTGACACTGTTTCCACTGTTTCCCCATCTATTTCCCATGAAGTGGTGGGACTGGATGCCATGATCTTCATTTTCTGAATGTTGAGCTTTAAGCCAACTTTTTCACTCTCCACATTCATTTTCATCAAGAGGCTTTTGAGTTCCTCTTCACTTTCTGCCATAAGGGTGGTATCATCTGCATATCTGAGGTTATTGATATTTCTCCTGGCAATCTTGATTCCAGCTTGTGCTTCTTCCAGTCCAGCATTTCTCATGATGTACTCTGAATATGAGTTAAATAAACAGGGTGACAATATACAGCCTTGACGAACTCCTTTTCCTATTTGGAACCAGTCTGTTGTTCCATGTCCAGTTCTAACTGCTGCTTCCTGACCTGCATACAAATTTCTCAAGAGGCAGATCAGGTGGTCTGGTATTCCCATCTCTTTCAGAATTTTCCAGTTTATTGTGATCCACACAGTCAAAGGCTTTGGCATAGTCAATAAAGCAGAAATAGATGTTTTTCTGGAACTCTCTTGCTTTTTCCATGATCCAGCGAATGTTGGCAATTTGATCTCTGGTTCCTCTGCCTTTTCTAACACCAGCTTGAACATCAGGAAGTTCATGGTTCACCTATTGCTAAAGCCTGGCTTGGAGAATTTTGAGCATTACTTTGCTTGCGTGTGAGATGAGTGCAATTGTGTGGTAGTTTGAGCATTCTTTGGCATTGCCTTTCTTTGGGATTGGAATGAAAACTGACCTTTTCCAGTCCTGTGGCCACTGCTGAGTTTTCCAAATGTGCTGGCATATTGAGTGCAGCACTTTCACAGCATCATCTTTCAGGATTTGAAATAGCTCAACTGGAATTCCATCACCTCCACTAGCTTTGTTCGTAGTGATGCTTTCTAAGGCCCACTGGACTTCACATTCCAGGATGTCTGGCTCTAGGTCAGTGATCACACCATCATGATTATCTGGGTCGTGAAGATCTTTTTTGTACAGTTCTTCTGTGTATTCTTGCCATCTCTTCTTAATATATTCTGCTTCTGTTAGGTCCATACCATTTCTGTCCTTTATCGAGCTCATCTTTGCATGAAATGTTCCTTTGGTATCTCTGATTTTCTTGAAGAGATCCCTAGTCTTTCCCATTCTGTTGTTTTCCTCTATTTCTTTGCATTGATCACTGAAGAAGGCTTTCTTATCTCTTCTTGCTATTCTTTGGAACTCTGCATTCAGATGCCTATATCTTTCCTTTGCTCCTTTGCTTTTCGCTTCTCTTCTTTTCATAGCTATTTGTAAGGCCTGCCCAGACAACCATTTTTCTTTGTTTGCATTTCTTTTCTAAGGGAATGGTCTTGATCCCTGTCTCCTGTACAATGACTAAATAATAAAAACCTATCTGAAAAAAATGATTAATATTATTTGCAGTTTATTACTATCGTTCTTAAAAGCATGCTGAAAACTAAAATTCAGTAATCTTCCATAGATTCTAAGGAAGAAATAGCCTTAAAAAGCAGAGTATTATATTAATGATTTTTAATCAAAATATGATGTATAAAAACTACATATGACAATTCATTAATTCAGATTTATGTCTACCCAATTTTCAAACTAACATTAATATACAAACTTAAAGGAAAAAACAAGGATGTTTATTAGTCTTTTAATCATTATTTTTCTAATTTCAAAATGACAGCCTATGTACACAAAATATTTTGATAAACAGTTATTGGAATATCAGTTTTATCATCAAAACCAATTTCTCCACTATGATGTTGGGTGTCTAGCAATTGTTTCTTTCTATTGCAATGGCAATTAAGGCCATTTCCTCACTGGAAACTGTTATGTTTATTCATTTGACATTAAAATTATTAGCTCTGTTAAGACTGCAAAATGGTTTAATCAATCTAAAAGCTGTTTATGTTATTCTGATAATGATTCATTGTCTCAAAATATTATCCTGGAGAAAATTTTAAAGGTATAAAAATATATGTTATTTGTTTTTCAGAAATTAAAAATATTGCCTACATTAATTGTTTTATGTGGGAATTTTATATCTGTATTTTAGTTTTCTAGTCTGTAATTTTATATATTTCAAAAGTGTCTACTTATTAATATACATATTTTGTACCACTTAAATATTTATATTTTTATTTTGACTGTGTATATTGCCTACTAATATACTTATTATAACATTTTTTAAATGCTTGATTGTATGTGCCTTATTCCTTTTACTTAGATACTATCAAGAAATAATGATATTTGTTTAATTAAATTTAAGAAAAAAATTTAAATATATGTAAAATTTCTCATCTAATAACCTCTCCTAATTTGAAAAAATAAACTATAGGCCAATATAATTACATTTTCCCATGAAGAGACACAAATATATTAGTATAGAAACTAGGTGTCCAGATAAGTAAGTTGTTCTTTTTTAATATTTATCCAACTGCCCCATGCTAATAGCTGCATTTTGTCAACCAGTTTTCTCATGAAGTTTGAAGGAAGATAAAGAAGTACACCTTGGAGCTAGAAATCTAAAAAGAAGTCTTTAACAAAATTAATCTATCACGTTATTTTGAGGTGTGGAAGTTGAAAGTACCTTAGGATTTTGACTGGGAAATCAATGATGTGGCTGCTCATGATTCCAATTCATCCTAAGGCATTACTGATTTTAGTTTAATTAATATTTAAGGCTATAATATCATGTTATTTAAATGACATTGTATTGTTGCTGCTATTAGTTGCTCAGTCATGTCCATCTCTTTGCGAACTCATGACTGCAGCATGCCAGGCTTGCCTGTCCTTCACCATCACCCGAAGTTTGCTCACACTCACGTCTACTGAATCTGTGATGCCATCCAACCATCTCATCTTCTGTTATCCTCATCCCCTTCTCCTGCCTTCAATCTTTCCCAGCATCAGGGTCTTTTCTAATGAGTTGGTCCCTTGCGTCAGGTGGTCAAAGAGTTGGAGCTTCAGCTTCAGCATTAGTCCTTCCAAAGAATATTCAGGATTGATCCTTTAGGATTGACTGGTTTGATGTCCTTTCAGTCCAAGGGAATTGCAAGAGTCTTCTCCAACACCACAGTCCAAAAGCATAAATTCTTCAGGGCTCAGCCTTCTTTATGGTCCAACTCTCACATCCATACATGACTACTGAAAAAACCAAAGCTTTGACTAAAAGACCCTTTATCGGCAAAGTAATGTCTCTGCTTTTTGATATGCTCCCTAGGTTTGTCATAACTTTTCTTCCAAGGAGCAGGTATCTTTTAGATTCATGGCTGCAGTCACTCTCCACAGTAATTTCGGAGCCCAAGAAAATAAAGTCTGTTACTGTTTCCATTGTTTCCGGTTGGAGATCCAGCCAGTCCATTCTGAAGGAGATCAGCCCTGGGATTTCTTTGGAAAGAATGATGCTAAAGCTGAAACTCCAGTACTTTAGCCACTTCATGCGAAGAGCTGACTCATTGGAAAAGACTCTGATGCTGGGAGGGATTGGGGGCAAGAGGAGAAGGGGACAACAGAGAATGAGATGGCTGGATGGCATCACTGACTCGATGGACGTGAGTCTGAGTGAACTCCGGGAGTTGGTGATGGACAGGGAGGCCTGGCGTGCTGCGATTCATGGGGTCACAAAGAGTCGGATACGACTGAGCGACTAATCTGATCTGATCTGATCTGATGGGACCAGATGCCATGATCTTGAGCTTAGTTTTTTGAATGTTGAGTTTTAGGCCAGTTTCTCTTTCACCTTCACACACACACACACACACACACACACACACACACACACAGAAGTCACTCAGTCGTGTCTGACTCTTTGTCACCCACCAGGCTCCTCGGTCCATGGGTTTTTCCAGGCATGAATACCTTCATCAAGATGCTTTTTAGTTCGTCTCCACTTTCTGTCATAAGGGTGGTGTCATCTGCATATCTGAGGTTATTGATATTTCTCCCAGCAATCTTGATTCCAGCTTGTGCTTCATCCAGCTTGGCATTTCATATGATGTTCTCTGCATATAAGTTAAGTAAATATGGTGACAATATACAGCCTTGATGTATTCTGTTCCCAATCTTAAGACATTCCATTGTTCCATGTCCAATTCTAACTGTTGCCTCTTGACCTTCATACAGGTTTCTCAGGAGACAGGTAAGGTGGCCTGGTACTCCCGTCTCTTTCAGAATTTTCCAATTTTGTGTGATCCACCCAGTCAAAGGCCTTAGCATAGTCAATGAAACAGAAGTAGATGCCAAAATGACATTTACATATTACATATAATATATAATTTAAAATTAATGGGTAAAAGGAAGGAAATTCTGCTTGAAATATTCTATATTTTTCCATCTCAATGGCAGTCAAAATAAATGCTTCATGGGAAAATGTTTAATTTTATGAACATAAGATCATAATACATGACATTGTGATTTTATTCAATTTGTTTCCATATGTACAGATAACATTAGGTGCTCAAAATTAGAGCAAGTACAGGTATCTATTCCTTTCATCAATGATTATCTTAATAGCTTTGGATGACTGTTTCTGATGGTATCAGTCTGTTACTTCATTACTGAGGATAATGAAAATTGTCTGCATAATTTGTTCTGATAAGTTTATATTTTCATCACCTAAAAATTCACATGTAAACACTAAGATAATACTCCCAACACTCTTACTCTCTATTTTTCTTCAAAGTGCTGAACTCTACTGCTTCCTCTTTGATGAGAAGACCTGTTATCCATGAACAACAGAGACATTTGTCCCTTATTCAATGTTGCATTCTGACCACCAAGAACAAAATGTGGCCTGGGTAAGCAAGTAAGAACTTAATATTAATTGTTAAGTGAACAAATTTTAAAAAGAAGAAATAATAAATTATTAAGGTTAATTTAGTAAACAGATAATACCTAATATCTCCATTGTTTCTGCAGGAGTTGGTGAAATACTTAAGTTTTTAAAAAAATTACCAATATCACTTAAACCTGCTTTTGTTATTTAAAAGAGCCCAAATGAAATACAAACCAAACTGTTATTTTCTATCTTTATTGGGTTCACAGTTATTATATCTGAAGTTATATATATATATGCAAATATATATGTATACATATACACATAAAACAGTCAATATAGCCAAAAGACTCTTTTGTATCTTCAAACTAGTTGTGCCCTAGAAATGAAATAGTCTTAAATGTGATACAATTCTTAAGTTTTCAACATATGTACTTTCACTCAAAATATACAAATTAAATTTTTTATTAAAAAAAATTAATTCACTTTGTCATTCACACATCCCTTTTGTTTCTTGTATTTTCATAATTTTATTTGTTTATATGTATAAATAAGGAAATAAAATGAAAAAATTCAGCGTAAGTCAAAGTTATTCTATAGAGCAGACTCAAATATCATATAGAAATTTATAATTAGAAGCTACATAAAAGTTTTACTTCAACCTTATGCCAAAACAATTAGGTAAATATAATGGAAACTATTAAAAAATAATGCCAATAATAGTATCTCCAAAATATCTATGTAATTTGTATAAATATTATATCTATATGTATAATTCTATATATAACATATAAAGTTGCTTTTATTTATAGTTGTAGAAGCTCCATGAGGCTATCAGAAATGATGTCAGCCCCAGTTCATAGCTAAGATGGTGTTGGTTAGAAGAGTTAAATGCATTACTCAAGCTGCTATCTTGGCTAATTTTTGGAGCTATACTCAATACCAGTTCCTCTGATTGTTGCCTAGTATTTTTCTCCTTTAAGAAAACTGTAACTATAATGATAAAGAAATCTTTATAGTTTATAATGACTACATTCTCATGGGTCAATAATCACTATTAAAGAATCTCTGAATACAAAATTACAACCTCTCATAATGGGTTTAATGGAACTTTTGGTTATGGAGTCAATACACTCCCTCTGAATAAACTGCCATTATACATAGGATGTAATTTTGTGGGGAAAAATGACTGTAATAGTACCTACTGGTCTTCACTTCCAGCCTAGTTATTCTATAACATAAATTTAATGAGATCCAATGAAATCTCCAGATATTGAAACTTTATATAGCCATTAGTTAAAAATTTCTACAGTATATTCAAAGCTGTGACTGTTTAAGTTATCCTTTTTGTGTGTTTCTTTAATTACATTTTAAAAATATTAAAATTGAGAACTTAATTTTTCTTAACACACCAATGCACAAAAAAATGAAACTTTTTAACTAACATTTTTTACCAGTATTTGTTGCATCTACACTCCAACCTATAGAAATATAGCTGCCTTTTGAGAAATGTCCTCATAAATTCTTGGATTCTACTACTAAATCAATCAACACACCTTAAATGAAGAAAAATTCCCTCTCTGACAGAGAGCATAGGTCTATCCTATCACTACAAATAGAACTCTCATTATCTGTTTCATCATTTAAAAAATAAGTAGATTGGATATTAAGTGCTCAATTTTCTTTCATTCTAAACAGTGTCAAATTTATGTTGATTCCCTGTAAGGATTAACAGTTTTTTTTTTTTTTTTTTTTTATTCTCATGACAGGTGACAAAGCCCTTGATGAAAATAGTATTATACATTTTTGAAAAATTTCAGAAACCATTCAACCTATTTTTAACAAAAGTCATCTAACAGAGAAAATTGATTACACGGTCAATAAGAAACCCAAACAGGGTCTTTGTCATGTGCAACAATAAGATCTGTTCCAAATCTAGGATAAAAAGAACAACTGAAGGGGCACTGTGACTGGAATTTAGGACCTGGCCATCTGTGAGATTCTGGAACCAGGCCAGGTCTGTTCAGATGAATCTCAGGGTGAAGCGAATGGCAGGAGAGAAGCCAAGGAAGCCATACTGTTGCCAGCACTGTTTCCAGAAGCAGAGTTTCAGAAACTCACAAGTTTAGAGTGGACAGGTAGGGCAGCATCTAAGCATTGTCCGCACAGCTTTCTTGCATCAGACAAAGGGAATTCTCTGGTAATGCATATCTTGAAATTTATTACAGGGCAGAAGCAGTCAAGAATGCTCTGCAGTAGCTGTGGATTTCTGTAAGTAAATGTGTTCCCATCAGCTCTATGAAGAAAATGTTTCAAGAAGGAAAATACGGATAAATGAAGCCAAAACTGCTGAAATTATTCATTCTCCCCAGGCACCCATTTTGGCTTCACAAGTGGCAATATTAAATCTTCTTGATCATTTTTTCCATGCAGATGACACCAATCCATATCTTCTCTGAGTCTGATTCTGCCCTTACAATCCTTTAAAAGACCACAGTCTGTATTTACATTCTGTCTAGAATTCTATCCACTTTTTCTTCCCCCTAAATCATTTAATATTCACTGTGGAATATCAAGGCATCCTTGAATAGTCCTTCTTCCTCAGCCCTTCAGTAATACATTTTATAGCTTTGTTCTACCAACTCAAGTCTGTCATTTTCTATTTACTTTATTAGTTGGAAAGTTGTAATGAAATTTTGACTGTGCTTGATATGTCCAGATTTTTCATCTTCAAATAGCAATTCAATGACATTTTTTCCAAAGCCTAGAACTGAATAAAAAATACGTATAAAAACCAAACCAAACAAACAAACAAAAACAATAGTTCTCCATTACCAAGGATCAAAAATATAGCTTGGATATTCCCAAATTTGTCACCAAATTGCTTTCCTATGACCCTGTGCCTACTAATACTTGAGTGACTATATTTCCCTAGAATTGTCACTAGTCTTCTGGAATTAAACTATTTTGAAGATAGGAATATCTTCTTCTTGTAACAAAGATTAAAGTCGTGCTTCCTGCTTTATCATATTTTCTTCAATTCCAATAATAATAAAATTAACTCCTTACACATTTATAACCCTTTCTTTGATTCATCTTAATAGGAGTTTTCTATTTTTAGTTGCTTTTAATTGGAGTATAGTTACTTTACAATGTTGTGTTAGTTTTTACTGTACAGCAAAATGAATCAGCCATACATATACATATAACCCCTCCCTTTTGGATTTCCTTTCCATCTGGGTCCCCACAGTGCATTAAGTGGAGTTCCCTGTGCTCTACAGCGTGTTTTCATTAGTTATCTGTTTTATGCATAGTGTCAATAGTGTTGGGCTTCCCAGTTGACTCAGTGGGTAAAGCATCAGCCTGTAATGCAGGAGATACAGGAGATGCAGGTTCAATCCCCAGGTCAGGAAGATTTCCCTGGAAGAGGCCATGGCAACCCACTCCAGTATCCTTGCCTGGAGAATCCCATGGACAGAGGAGACTGGGATACTGCAGTGCATGCGTCACACACACACACACACACACACACACACACACACACACAGAGTCAGATATAACTTAGTGACTGGACAACAACAAACACAACAATCAATAGTGTATATCTGTCAATCCCAAATTCCAATTCCTCCCACCCCTTTCCCCTTTTGTATCCATATATTTGTTCTCTACATCTGTGTCTCTATTTTTACCTTGCAAATAAAGTCATCTATACAGTTTTTCTAGATTCCACATATATGCATTAATATATTTATTTTTCTTTTACTGACTTACTTCACTCTGTATGACACTCTCTATGTCCATCCATGTCTCTACAAATGACTCAAATTTTGTTCTGAACTAATGGTAATTTTAGCAAAATGTTTTAATTATCCTTCTACAAAGCAAGTTTCTATAAAACATTAACTATGTACTCTGTGTGTATGTCTGAATTTACTACTGTGGCCATCAAATTCCTTGTATTTCATAGACACTGAATATACTCATATTGAATATGCATTTATTAAATGTTTAAGGTACATTTTCTCCTTTGTTTGAAACAAAAAAGTGATAGCAAGTTTTGCCTGAAACAAACATTTATTTTATAAGAAATGCAGATATAAATAAACTTTTGTAAATTGAGTTACATTTACAATGAAAGTGCACAATTCAAAAGATGATGTGTCCTCATCTCTCAATTGACAGAAACTGTTAAAATTTCAGTTTTCTGCTTCAAACCCTGTCAAGTATTTAATAGTCTGTAAACAAGTATTTATATTAATTATGGATAATTACACACAAATGTAATTGCAAACA
Organism: Bos indicus x Bos taurus; assembly: GCF_003369695.1. Lineage (NCBI taxonomy): Eukaryota > Metazoa > Chordata > Mammalia > Artiodactyla > Bovidae > Bos > Bos indicus x Bos taurus. The sequence goes on along the minus strand of NC_040077.1, from coordinate 82,402,678 downwards.
GTTTAATGTATTTGCATTTAAAAGTGGTGACTATTTATTAAATCTAAATAGTCACTTTCTCATAAACCTTTTGTACACTTTCTGAGTTTTCCAAAACACATTGTGACCATATCTTTAATCTAACTTTAAAATACATAAAAGAAACAACTATTTTTCCATAAATCTCATTGACAATTCATGCACAATTGCTTTCATAGCTTAAAATTGATTACAAAAACACTATTTGTAGACTGCATGATTACAGTTTCCAGAGTTCAGAGAATTCCTGATATAGATTCTCTTTCCTTGATTAACTTGTATATAGGAAGACAGTCAATATCATTTTATGTGTACACACCACATTGTGTATAAAAGTGAGCCAATGCTCTTTTGGAAGAAACAGTTTGTGACACATCTAAATTGTGTAGAAGTTCACTAGTAAAAACTACCTCAAAGCTATTGCAGTTCTTTAAAATATAAAATTCTTAGAAACTTTGTCTTGAAATATAAAATCATGAAAAAAAATATGGAGATGATCTGACAGATGCACAAACAATATTACCTCATTTAGGAATTTCAGAAGTACCTTTTTTGTTTTAATCTTTATTCCATTTGCTACAACATTTTTTTTTTTTTTTTTATGTTTTGGATTTTTGCCATGAGGAATGTAGGCTCCTAGCTCCCTTACCAGAGATCGAACCAGCACCCTCTTCATTGGAAGGTGGTCTTAACCACTGGACTGTCAGGGAAGTCCCAGAAGTACATTTTTGTATTTCACACAATGCTATCCTTTATACGTAAGTGTTAGGACAAGAGCTGTCAGGGCTGCTATCCTGCTTATGTGCGCTGGCAGGACTGATTTGTTACCTGAGGCTTTTTCCACTCAGCGTACACATGTAGTCTGTACTCAGCCAGCATAGCCACTACTGCAAGGTCATGACCAGTTGCTACTTTAGAAGCAGCATTTTGCCTCACAGACTGAATGATTCATGGGTGCCAAAGGAACCATTGCAGTTGAGATGACCATATGACAGCAAGATATGTCTGCTGTTGCCTTTTCCCAGAGTTGATTCCTGTGGATATAAATCTATATTTTGTTTGAGTGTTTATCTGCAGTATATTTTTCTTATCTGCCTGATTGTAGTCTGCCTCAATTCTCCATACAGGCTCTATCATCATCTCTTCTCTTCTAGACTCCAACTGAATAAAACTGAGTTGCCCAGAACCTATCTTTAATATTAACACATTTTATAACACAGATTTCTCTTCAAAAGCAACCTCCTTGATTTTTTATGCCTATGACTGATTCTAAATGATTTCATAGTTCTTAGAGTATTATTCTTCACATACATCCCTAAGACATCACACAAGTAATATATGCCCAATAGCAAAATCTCAAATCTTGTTTCATAAGTTTATAATTGAAAACAACTATTATCAGTTCATTTTCAGTTCAGTTGCTCAGTAGTGTCTGACTCTTTGTGACCCCATGAACTGCAGCACGCCAGGCCTCCCTGTCCATCACCAACTCCTGGAGTTTACCCAAACTCATGTCCATTGAGTCAGTGATGCCATCAAATCATCTCATCCTCTGTCATCCCCTTCTCCTCCTGCCCCCAATCTTTCTCAGCATCAGGATTTTTTCAAATGAGTCAGTTCTTCTCATCAGGTGGACCAAGTATTGGACTTTCACTTCAGCATCAGTCCTTTCAATGAATATTCAGGACTGATTTCCTTTAGGATGGACTGGTTGGATCTCCTTGTAGTCCAAGGGAATCTAATGGATATTAGCTAAAATTTACCCTTATAAATATATACTTTTATTGTTGAAAAAATATTAGCTAAGAGGAAATGTTTTCTCTATTGAGGGAAAAAAGCATTTTGAAATGTAATAAATTATACACATATAATCTAATTTATTAGTACTTAAATACTAGTAGTATTGGATATTTAAATATTAAATATTTCAAATATTAAATATTTCAAATATTAAATATTTCAAATATTTAAATATTCAAAGTATCTAGTATAAGAATATTGAGTTCTAACATATATATTTAAAGAATTTATTTCATAATGCTGTACTAATATTATATATATGATCAATTTTTTTTGAATAAAACCTTTCTCCAAATTTTTAGTACCTGTTTATTTTTCAGGATTCATCTTTATTACTATTTCTATGAAATCATCATCTAAGATATTATTCCTAGATGTAATTATATGAAAAGAAAATTAGATTATTAAATAATATGAAGATAGGTAGAGCAAGTGATAAAGAAAATTAAAAAGGATCACAAAATTGAGGATAAAAGTCTCATTGAAGAAACAAATAATAAAATATAAAATAAAGATGCATTCCTTTCAAAAGTTTAACAAATAATAAGTGAGCACTTTCCAAATATCAGGTACTATGTCTACATTGATAAATAAGCATATTTGTCCTCTAAAGACTTCCTGACCAAGAGGACACTAGGGCGTACTCTTAAAATGACAATATGTAAGGTACAAACAGTATCAGACATATACATGATTGCAGATATGCTTTCAAGGATTAGAAAGGAAGATATTTTGCAATAGAAACAATAACATCTGAACCACTTTTATTTTGTGTCCTTGATGCAACAGAGTGAACCAGTGAGTGTACAAAAATAAGCACTTGAATGAAGAAAATCTTGGAGGCACAAAGCAAGTTTGTGTACAGGGAATGGAGTAGTTTCATAATTCTGAGTCTAAAGTGTCAAATACAGAGAGGTTGAGAGACAGAAGTTAGGTGGTCATGCAACATCATAGAACATGTTAAGGAAGTTTGACAAAGAGGAGTCATTAAAGAGCAAAAGCAGTTAATGACATTAGCATCATCATTTTTAAGTAATGAATCTAATGATGTCAATTGTTAGGTAACCCAGCATTTGGGAAAAGTTTATAGTCAGCCAATTTTTGTGATGTATGTGCTCATAAAAAAGACTGCTAATCCCAAAGTAGCTTTATAATTAGCCCCTACCTCCTAATTCTTCAAAATAATCAAGTGTGTTTAAGTTTAAACAATTTCTATGATGAATTCTGCTTGAAAATTTCTCTTTACAAACCATCAATTCACCAAATATGGACTTTTATTTTCTAAAATTCTTTTCCTAGTACATGACATCCACTTTTACAATTGCTTTCAATACATGAATTTCTCTGTGCTACAGACTTCACTGAAGTTGACTGGGGCATCAGGAGATACACTCAAGTATGCTACCAGATGACAACATGGGTGAGGAGCAAAAGAATAGGCTACTTAATTGATGGAGCTAAAATCTTTCCAGTTACTTGAAGAATCCAAGCTCACAACTGGATCAAAAAATTAAAAAGTAAGAACATATTTAGATAAGACATAAGGTCTAAATAACGATATGGATCTTTCCAGTTACTATGTAACACAAACTCTTTAGGATAATAACTAAGGATATTTAACTAGATCATGAGGAGACTATCTGATGATTGTGGTGCTTACAAGTATAACACCATATCGTATTGTCTTTTCTACTATGTTTATAAATAACAGCACTGCATATATATTGGTGCTGTATTACTTTAATGTTACTTTTTCTATATCTGTATTTTCAGTGAAATAAATGTATGTGTACATTTTATACAGTTCTATTAGGAATTAAAACTTGGTAAAAGTGAAAATAGACAAGGAATTCTGCATAAATTCATTGTATCACATGGTTCATATATATTGAAAATTAAACATTGAAAGTCAAATATTTATTTCCCACAATGTCTGTTCTCTTACTTCAGTATTGATGCCATGTTAGATATTGTTTCTGGAAGCTTCTTATGCCACTGAGTGATTAAACTGTAGCTTACTTTGCATTGTAATATATTTAAATCCTTAGGGTACAGCTTCTTAGAGCTTATAATTGGAAAACATTTCCTGGATGCACTTTATATCCATTATGTATAGATTACAATGGATTTCCAATAAAGGAAGATAAACCAACCATTAAACTCATGTACGACAAATATAAAGCAACTGTGCTTATTCTAGCTGCAAACCATCACCATTTGTCAAATGTGGGTGACAGGCCAGTGTAAATTCCTTGTTGGCGCACACTAATTACAGTAACTCTGAGCTCAAGATTTTTGAAAGTAAGCTTATTTAATCTCTATATACATTACAAATATACCTGTTCATGTTACATCAAGTCTTTTGTTATAAGTTGGCATATTTGTCACCAAGATACATTTTCTTATAAGTCATAATTTACTCCAAGGGTCTTACTTATATTGTATTGAACATATAAAAATTATTATATAATTTGGGGATAAAATGTGTTCATATGCATATATATATATATATATATATATATATATATATATAAACTCTTCTCAGCCAAACCTAATATAAGACAAATTCTGTAATTTTGATTTCTGAGAAAGTTATTTAAATCAGCAGATTCCTGTCTTTTGAGAATTATTCCCAGACAGTGCAGTGGTATCATGTACAATCTTTTTAATTTCCCACAACATTATTGCAATTACATCTAATTTTTAAATAGATGCATGGTCTGAGGGTTAAAAGATTAAACGGGCTGTTCAAAAATCACTAAACTAGTAAATGACAGAGCCAGATTTCAAATTAAGTTCTGCTGATATCTAAATTTTATTTTATTTTCCCCCATGAACCTGCCTCTCAGAACTAAAATGTGACCCCAGATTCATTCACATCAGCATTAAAGTATCTTCAAGTAAGGTATAGGTTACCAAAAAATTGCCAGCTTTAGTGCTTTGAGAATATTTAAAGAATTGTTCCTCTGGCATCCTGGCTTATTGCTGGATTTTTTTCTCCTTTAAGCACAGAGATCTATGCTCCTCAGCTGTGAGAGATTTTATTACAAAACAATCAGTAAAGACATCTTGATGTGCCATCTGGAATTAAAGAGGACTGAAGGGAAGAAATGAGGAAAGGTTAAAAAACAACCAAATCGATGCAGTGCAGAAAAAAAATTGCTTGAGGTGGGATGTAATTGAATAAAGACCTACATGGTGTAGATAATGTCAATGCAAGTTATTGCTTTTTGCACAATGTGAGGGATAGTTGAGAAGCCACATACGTAGAGTAAATATAAGTTCGAGTGAGACAAATTCTACACAAGGTGGCTTTTAGTCATCCTCAGTTAACCTATTTTTTAGACTAGCTTCTCAAATGCTACAGAGCAATTAGGATTTTAGCTTGCCTGTGTAATAAGGGGTAATCTTTTGCAGCAATGAAAGCCACCACATCAAATAAATATAATCATTTCATAGAATTTTTTTCACATGTCTATCAGCCACTGAGTGTAAAACTTTAACGGATTATTACTTAATATAAATTTTGATATTGTTGTATTAAAAAGCCCTTCATTTCTATCTTGTAAATATGTCAAAATGTAATTATAACAGTACTCTTTTTGCAGTTGTTTCAACCACCCAAGGGAATATACAGAAACTTTTGTGGACAATCCGGTTTTATTGCTTACTTTCAAATTCAGAATGACTTGAATAAATTGATAGTAATTATCTCCATTTTAAGATTGAAAAAAAAAATCAGAGATCCAAATGATTAATCCAAGTTAAATATGTATTAATAGTGTGATTCAAGTTTATTAGGTTTTAAAGTTTACGTCTGTTCTTTGCATGCTTACGTTAGTTATATAATAATCACTTGCTGTAAATATGTGTAATTCATATGCAAATTATAAATTAAATCCTCGCCAATGGTTTATTAATGAGCAATGTGTGTGCAGTACACAGATAAACAGGTGCTCTCTTCTTGAAAATATTGGGAAATATGAAACAATATTTTCATTTTTGAAGGTCTCACAATCTACATTGGAATATATAATTAAAAAAAGAAACAATCTACTACAAAGAAGCTTGTAAAAATTCCATATAGTGGAGGCTGGTATTAAATGCCATAAATGTTGGGGGTTCTAGGAAAATCTTTAATGGAAAAAGGCCATAAAAAATGGCTATTATTTACACAGGCCTAAAGGAAGGATTCGGAGAAGGCAATGGCAACCCACTCCAGTACTCTTGCCTGGCAAATCCCATGGACGGAGGGGCCTGGTGGGCTGCAGTCCATGGGTTTGCAAAGAATTGGACATGACTGAGCAACTAAGCACACACAAATTTACTTATTAAGTAATAAACACCATATCAGAATTTGAAGATGTGAAGATGACATACACAAGACGTTCCCAACACTGCATTACTGGGGAGATGTTTAGAAGTATACATTTACAGAGTGACAGAATGAATGCTATAGTAGTTACAGGCATAACTAAGTGACTTCATAGAAAGAATAGTTCACCCTGGTAAAAGTGGAAATGTGGTGGACAGATGTTCTCAAAAATATAGCCAATAAATGTGCAAAATAGTTTTATATGCACATATGTATATATTTACTCTTTATCTTCCCTGGTGGTTTGGTGGTAAAGAATCTGTGTGCCCATGCAGGAGACTTAAGAGACACTGATTTGATCCCTGAATCAGGAAGATCCCCCTGGAGGAGGGCATGGCAACCCACTCCAGTATTCCTGCCTGGAGAATCCCACAGACAGAGGAGTTGATGGACTACAGTCCTTAGGGTCACAAAGAGTCAGACACAACTGAGGCGACTTAGCACACACTCATGCACAAGATATGTATTTAAACAACTGCTGTACAGAGCACATACAGAAAAACTTAAAATGGTGACAAAACCAAAAGTCTTACTTCATCATTTTTTCTTGGGCCAGTCCTGTTCTCATGCTTTTAAAATACTAACACAAATGTAGTTTCTAAGATTATATTTTGATTGATCTTTACTCCTTGTTATTCTCATAGGTCTCTCAGGAAAAATAAGCTGTTAAGCAGAGGCAGAGCAATTGTTGCCATATTTCATGGAACCCAGTGAAAAGATCTCATAGGCTACGAACTTATTTCTCAATTCTAAGAGAATTATGCTTGAACCCATTCTCTAAGCTTGAAATAGCCATCTATTATTCATTATTCTAACTAGAATAGACCGAGTTAATTTTTAAGAATCACAGCCTAAGGGGATGATGCTCATACATTTTTCACTCCATAGAGAGAATACTCTGTATGCTCTTGTACATGATTTTATTAGAGACATTCATAAGTATCTCTGATCCTTATGTCATTATGTGTAAATACATGTGCATATACATGTGTACATATGTGTTGTGACTGTGTGTATAATGGGATTCTTAGATTCTTGCATTGCAGGTAGATTCTTTACCTGCTGAGCCATTGGGAAGTCCTTTAATCCCAGGGTCAGGAAGATCCCTTGGGGAAAGAAATGCCAACCCACTCCAGTATCCTTGCCTAAAAAATCCCATGGACAGAGAAGCCTGGGGGGCTACAGCCCAATGGGTAGCAGAGTCAGACACGACTGAGTGACTAAGCTTGCATCTTAGATTTGTTGGCCAATTCATAGGAAACATATGTTATTAGATAGTATTACATACTATTTAGCTTCAAATTTTCTATCCCCTAGATTGCAATTTTAGCCATTTTATTCACTTATCAGAGGCTAATAATCATACCTGTGAATTATTTCATTTTGAGTTCTTCCTACATATGTCTGCCATTTATCCTTTTTGCTGCATATTAGCACCTATATCAAAAAGTGGTTAGAAATATAAAGTGTAAATTAAATCTGATAATTTACTACTTAATGTCTTTCATAGTAAGTTAAAAGACTGACTAAACTGATATTTCTGACTATCTTAAGATTTAATTTTTCTTTACGGCTTTTTACTTTGGCTGAAGCTACACAAGTGGAAAAATACCCTTAGAGTCACGGAAATTTTTTAAACTGATACAGTTCTATATGTCAATTGTATTTCAAGAAAACTATGGCAAATAGGTTTTACTTTTTAAATGACTGTCCTGTGATAAGTGGAATAGCTTGGAAAGAAGAGGATGTAAAAATAAAACAAGGCCCTTAAAAGTGGAAGCAGAAGGATACAGAAGACAGAAAATATGGAGAAAGGGGCTATAAGTTAATGTGTATGGCTTCCAGTAGCTGGACTAGGCAAACAAACATTTTCTAGAACCTTCAGAGTGGAATGTAGCCTTGCTGACAAGTTGAGTTTAACCCAATAAGATCCATAGCAGATTTTTTACCAAAGGAATTTAAGATTAAAATCCTTGAGTCACTGGGCCACTCAGTGCTGGTAATTTTTTACAGTAGCAATAGAAAATTCATACATCAAATCTCTAAATCACATAGGCAGTTCACTTCATTTGTGCAAAAGAGCCATCTCAACATGAAACATCTCTGTTTTACATTTAACTTATTTCACAGCTTATACGATATTTTCTAAGGAACCATTTACCTTAAATCTGTAAATTCCAGGGCTTTCTTTTTTTTCCATAAGAAATTCAAGGTGGTGGTTGCCAGAGGCTAGAATTGGAGGGTGGTCAAAATGAGTGAAGATGATCAAAAAGGGTAAGATTTCAGTTATAAAGTAATTAACTCTAAGGATATGATATACAGTATAATCTCTATAGTTAACAATACTATATTAAATATTTGAAAATTAACAGGTGGTTTGGTGGTTTAGTTGGTAGTTTATTTTTTTTATGATTTCAGTACTTCTTTTTTTAAATTTTATTTTATTTTTAAACTTTACAATATTGTATTAGTTTTGCCAAATATCGAAATGAATCCACCACAGGAATACCTGTATTCCCCATACTGAACCCTCCCTCCTCCCTCCCCATACCATCCCTCTGGGTCGTCCCAGTGCACCAGCCCCGAGCATCCAGTATCGTGCATCGAACCTGGACTGGCAACTCGTTTCATACATGATATTATACATGTTTCACTGCTCTTCTCCCAAATCTCCCCACCCTCTCCCTCTCCCACAGAGTCCATAAGACTGATCTATACATCAGTGTCTCTTTTGCTGTCTCGTACACAGGGTTATTGGTACCATCTTTCTAAATTCCATATATATGCGTTAGTATACTGTATTGGTGTTTTTCTTTCTGGCTTAGGTGCTAAGTTGCGTCCGATTCTTGCGACCCCATGGACTTGTAGCCCATCGGGCTTCTCTGTCCATGGGATTTTCCAGGCAAGAATACTAGAGTGGGTTGGCATTTCCTTCTCCAGAGGATCTTCCAGATCCAGGAATTGAACCCTGTTCTCCTGTATTGCAAGCAGACTCCAGCATTGCAAGAGGATTCTTTACCAACTGAGTTACAAGGGAAGCCCAAAAGTTAAGAGAGTAGGTATTAAAAGTCCTCATCACAAGAAAAATATACAATTATGTGTAGTGATGAATATTAACTAGATTTATTGTGGTGATTATTTTGTATTATATACATATATAGAATAACTACTACTATTATATATCAATTATATCTCAATAAAAATTATAAGAAACCAAGGGCATTCTTTTGAAAAATTCCACATGAAATTCCCTTGGCTTGCCACATCTGTCATTAAGATGTTTAGAATAAAATTTGTTTGGATCAGCTGCCTTCATTCTTTCATGGAGACACCCTCTTCTCAATAACTGGAGACAGCATATTATAGCCTATGTTTTGTAATCCTTTCCTTCTAGGCCTTATAGATTTTGTTTGTTTGTTTTTTATTGTTTTGTTTCTTATAGTTTTTGTTGTTGCTTTGCTTTTTAAGGCTAGATATTCTTCTTTAATTTGAATCTGAAAAATCTAACTGACTCTTAAGGTATTGTACAAACCAGGCTGTCTACCTGATTTTAACTTTTATACAAGCGGAAAGTATAGAGTTTGTAATCCCCAAAATAGTATGAATGGGTGAGAAAAAAGGAAAAAATAGTACATGGATAAAGCAACTCAAGGATCTCCATCCACAGCTGACTGTTTCTAGTGACCAAACAGGCAAAATAGTTTTTCCCACTTAAGAAGGGAAGTGCAGAAGTACAAAGTAATTGCAGAACATAGTGGACACAGATAATACTCTGATAGGGTACAGACATGTTTGTTGAAAATGAATGAGATTATGTCATATTAAATTGAAGCAGAACCCTATGGCCCTTGACCCCCATGTCCTCTGCCTGCCTTTTGTTTGTGGAAAAACTTTAACCAAAGAATAAGTATAATCAGAAACATGAGAACAAGCAAAAACAAAGGAAAACTGCTGAAGGACACTAAATAAAAATAATGTGGTCATTAAGGATAGTAACGGAGAAGGCAATGGCACCCCACTCCAGTACTCTTGCCTGGAAAATCCCATGGATGGAGGAGCCTGGTGGGCTACAGTCCATGGGGTCGCTAAAAGTCGGACATGACTGAGCGACTTCACTTTCACTTTTCACCTTCATTCATTGGAGAGGGAAATGGCAACCCACTCCAGTATTCTTGCCTGGAGAATCCCAGGGATGGGGTAGCCTGGTGGGCTGCCATCTATGGGGTCACACAGAATCGAACACGACTGAAGTGACTTAGCAGCAAGGATAGTAAAGGACCCTTCATTCCTTTTTGAGGGCTATCATAATATTCTAAGCCATATACTGTGAGCTGTCTATATATAGATACTGAAACCTCCACCAGATAGAAGTTAACTACATGATGACCAGACTATAGCCATCACAAAGCTACCATAGTTCTGAGAATTAGCCTCAAAGAAATGGAAATACACTGGAACTGACTACCTGAAACAATCAAGATGACTGATGACCAATTTC